>NC_060239.1:30571863-31205613 GCF_021155785.1 Neodiprion fabricii
GAGTCGGTATTCGCATTGCGAAGCGGTACTAAAAAGCGAGTTTTCAGCTGTGGAAACCGAAGATGTAATCTGCTAAAAGTCTGCTTAATTATGAGCAGTAGCTCGAGCAATGGGAGTAGGACTTTTCTCTGTTTTTGGACTTTTCCATTAGCTGGATGAATCGTTAGTCTTTTGTTGACTTTTATTGGGGGATGCTCCGGTAGCGGCGATGCTGCCAGTGGCGTTGGAACGCAGCCTGACTCGGGAAGGGGGATCCCCGGTTCGCTGTGCGCTTGGCCGAGTCGGCGGGCCTGATTAATAAACTAAGGCTCCCGGGTCTTGTTTCGCTAGGCGGACAATATGTTACGCAATCGAGATTGCCAGAATTATATCTACCGTGATTGATGGCCTTTGGAACGCTACCAGCGTCCTAACCTCCGAGTCTCGTTTCATGCCTTCTTAGCAACGGTAAAACAGTCACTCAATAATTAAAGATGGGACTGTACAACTTTACTATCGGTCGACGTCTACAAACCAACGCTCCTGCAGTTATTTGTCACTGTGAAACATCTTCACTTTTCACGATGCTTCTAGTTCGCGATCGTCGCACTCCAAGATCTCTCCTGAATGCACCGCAGGCTGTACCGCAAGCCAGTGCTTGATGACAGCTTAAATGGTTGAGGGAATCACCTGCACCTCACTATATCTCAAGGTTTGCCGAAGTGGGTTGCTCGGTCGTAATTCAGCGGTCGTTGCGTTCAGTAGGTTGGTAAATCCAGTGGAAGGAACGACGGATGAGCCTGGAGAAGTACGGATAGCGAAGAAGAAATAAAGCAGGGACTGTGGAGGTATTTGGATTGGCACAACCCTATTCTATCGAATCTACTTGAGGGTTAATTTTCTGGTCAGTTGGTCGCTTCTGGCTCTTCGGGGTTATAGCCGCGATCTCGAGACCGTAACAGCCCCTACTTCGCCCATACGAGAAGAGCCCTACATAAATATCCGGAATTAGCCATTTCTCGTGTTCTCTTGACCGAGCCTGCTCTTGTGGGTGAAGGATGCCTGCGGGAGGAGCTCGGGATGTTGGGGAGGGGCTCTTCGATCACTTGACCGATTAAGGACCAAGGGATTCCCTTCCAGCAATCGCCTCACCCGATCTCAAACTCACAAGGGGGTATCCGAGCAATCCTGGATTAGTCTTCATACAAATTTCACGACCTTCTTAACAAATAACATTATTTTCAAGAATGTGATCAACCGCCCACGTTGCCAGAAATCACATTGAAGAAAACCAACGATACTGTTTCATGAGAGAAAGGTGGATGACGCCTAGTTTTTGCCGTGTTAAAATCCTAGGCTGGTGGACTTACTGATTCGTTTTTTGGAGAGGTTATCACGGACACTAGGTGAGATTTCGGAGTTACCCCGCGTACTATTCATCGCCGCAAAGAGCTGGACCTGATTTCGCATCCCTTGCTCAGCCCTTCTGTTTCTCTCAGCTAGTTTTTGTTCCGTCAGGATTAAATGGAAGCCAAAGCTCCTTAAACTGCGGTCTCACAAAGCTGGATACATGTGACTGTCCGGTGCTGGGTCGGACCTTTGTCTAGCTGGGTGAATATATCCCTTCCTTCCACCCTTGATTTGCTCTTCAGTGTTCAGTTCTATACGAATTAATTTAACACGTTGACCAATCCCACTTGGAAGTCTAATTTACATTCATTCGTTCTCTCGTACCCAAATCTTGAATGATATTCTTTGACAGACCGCGCGACAATTACTTAGTCATCTAATTTTAACAGAATAAACAGTGACTTTGCCCGCGTTTTGGATCTCGAATCAAAAAGCCAGCAGCGAAGTTCGGAGGGGATGGAATACAATACGTTCAGGTTGGAAAGTAAACCCGGAAAAACAGTGTAACTCTGTTTATAGTTGCCCAGTGCCTACGCAAAACGAACTTTTCCCGCCGGGCTTGTTTGAGCTAAGCCAATGAGAAAATCGCGTTAGAAATAACGCGCTCTCGCAGCACAGTCACGGGAGAAAATGAATAAAGGCTGTAATAGTGGGGGGGATGTTTTTATCACGACCATTCGATATTGTATTCATAGTCGGTACTAAGAGATAGAGATATCGGCGTGATTCATGGCCAAGGAGTCGGCGGAATATGCATTAAGGGAAAAATCCGAAGGTAATATTCCGTCGTGATTTGGCCCAGCCACCGTTCGGATGTTCCAAAAATTCTCTCCATTTCACCCGATCGATGGAATTTCGTCTGTGAAAATTATGTTCGCGAATTATGGGTGCGTGGCTCTTGTCAACGCGTAGGTGCAAGTTTTTCCCAAAATCCGACGGTTCTGCGAACCCGGAATACCACGGGGGACCGAAAGAGCGGGACGCCTTTGTCGTCGCCGTAGAGGGAGAAGCCGGGAGGAAAGTTCGTACAGGGACGTGAACCTGGACCGGGATCAGGACACTCTCTGGGACACCGAGTCGAAGGATCCCAGAACTGATCCTGTATTTGAATACGGGACTCAAGGGACGACATGCATTTTAACTACCGGACAGCTGGTTGCGCTCCCACGTCCGCCGGCGTCGTCGTCTCTGAGGCCAAGTTTCCAAACTGTATTGTTACTTTGACGACGACGACAGCGATGACGAAGACGGCCTGGACTCCGACCGTTGCTGGTTCGTCGAAGTAACTTGAGAAACACGAAGTGTGTAATCCCCTTTTCGGCAAGACAACGGCCACCTTCGGACCACTCAAAACCTGGAAGATGTACTAGATCACTTTGTGCAAATCATTTATTCAAACGTTGAGAGTTCTCGATGAACCCGTTCTTTCCGTGCCCAGAATCTTCCACAACCGTCAATTCAACGACGTACCGTAGATCCGTTAGCAGTCCACGAAATATGATGATTCTAAAAAACGAGAAGAAGCAATGAAACGTTAGCACTTGGTAAGCTCGAGTTATCGTACGTATCAAATGTACGCAGCATGAACATGCAGATGCATCGACATGTTCCTGATCTTTCTTAAATGCATTCGTAAGGATTGCTTGAAAATTTAGACGTATATTAAATGTGCTGGCCGCTTGTGTTCATCCCCAAAGTTATTCTTTGCAAAATGACGCCAGTACATACGGATGATCCACAAACACCTTGACCTATGCACCGATGGATGCTCCGCTCTCTGAAGCGATGCATGCCAAAGTGGATAGAGAGCGAGAAGTGGAGATAGAGGTGGAAGAAGACGGACAGTCGGAGACTGGAGAAGCGCGGTGGAGAGGGCGGAAGGGTGGGAGGGGGGGAGGCGAGTTGTACGGGTTCTTATCTGGCGCTGCGAGAGAGCCGTGGGAGATGAGGGGGTGGCGGTGGAGGCGAGTGGGTACCCAGAGGTGGGTCTGGTTGGCCGCGGCGGTAGCAACGGCGGCGGCGGCTGTCTTGGACAAAATCAATACTGCGGCCACCCATCCTAGCCACCCCAGCCACCCCTGGCCACCCCTAAGGTCGCAGCGTGGCAAGGAGTGAGGCGGCTGGGGGCGGGGGCGACTGCAGATGCCGCGTAATTACCACCCTCAAGACACGTGTGGCGTCGCAACACCCTCGACCTCCTCCGCAGCGAACCGGTGGTGCCGTGGCTACCCTCCTCGCTTTATTAAAAGTATAACTCCCGATCTTCTCTCGATCATCGTTAGGTGTTGTTGCAGCTTCGACCTCCCGTAGCCAAGTCCGCGGGGATCCCTGCAGAACAAAAGAGAATAGCTGTTCGACTTTTTTTTTTACCCCTCACTGATCGGCGAGGTATATATGTACGTATACGTATCGATACCGAAGCTCACTCAGTTCGATGCCTTCCCCCCTCGGAACGACTGGAGTGCGTCCAAGCACTTATCTCTGGTCAGAAATTCCCAGAGCATACATCTGCGCGCACCCCTGGATAACATCAGTATCGATACTGTTTCTATAATGTGAATCGCTGGGGTGAAAGCACTTTGGTATATTGTAACTCGCCACGGGATTCATGAACGTTTGTTTCTCAGTTCAAAACATTTTCTCCCAGCCTTAGGCCTTAGGATCTAGACGGTATAATGGTTGATTTGTCGATCTCATTACCACCGATAGTTAACGGATGATCTAGATGATCACCATTTACCAAGACACGTTTCGCAAGCCTCGCCATAAGTGACCATGGATCGATTTCATCGAGGATAAAAGGCGATGTCTTTCCGTACAGTAATTATGACTTTCGACTAGAGCACCCAACTAAATTCGGAGAGATTGTATGAATCTTGCTTAATGCTGACACAAGTGGATGGCTGGACCTGCCAGTGACTCGAATGTGTGACGTGGCCGATTCGAATGCCGTGCCGAGTCTGGGACCTTGGTTCTCCTCCGTGACTTCAGAGCAAGCGACGGACCACTGGAGACCACCCTGGCCGCCCGTCTGCGCGCTCACTCGCATACTTCTTGCGACCCCTAATAAATTAACATTCTCAAGCTAACAAGGTCCAGCCTTCACCCCTTCGGGGCAGCGTCGGTATAGCAGCGGCCCTTACCGGACATAGCGAGCATAGCTCTTCCCGGACCCACTCTGGCTCCTCTTCTCTCCCTCAACCCTGCATTTCGCCGTGTGCCAGCCGTCGCTCGCCACCCGGAGCGGAAACTACCCTTATTAATAAAATAAGACAAACTAGGAGCGCCGGCGCTAGCTTGTGTGCATATCGGAATATTTACGTACCAGTCACCGCTCTAGGCCTGGGATATTTGCAGGTGCGGAAGGAATATTTTTGAATTGTTAGATTGATAGCGACGTTACGAAGTGAGAGGTACAATCGACGCAGCCAAGATAAAAGGTGCGCTTGCAGGATGTGACTGGAAGTCGAACGATAGAGAATTTTCCTCGTGGATAAAAGTGCCGAATTTTTACGACCGAGATTGACCAACCCCTGGAAATATACATATAGAGATTTTTTAACGTTCGAACACCTAATGGCAGATGTCACGTGGTGTAAAGGGAAGAAAGGGTTGTTCGCGATAACATAGAACACACTCTTTGACCCCTAAATCAAGCACATACCCCCAAAACACGGAATCCCCGAGCAGTGACCGGATGGCCGGGTCTTTTGCGGTCTTTTGAAATGGCCAGGGCTTTTCTCCCGCCGATTTTTCGCTCGTTTTGACCGAATCACGTTATCTGTCGCATAATCCTTGCTGTGTTACGTCATTTTTTCGTATGTAAAATAACCAAGTACGCTGTTTACGATTATATTGCCTCAGCATTATTTCGTAGGAGAATACGTTTTAATTAGCATGCGAATGATTCTTTCCTTTAATTAACATTCGTTGAATAACAAGCGAAAAGATCTGAACAAATATTTCGTAAACATCCGAATACAATGATTGTATTTACCGTAAGAGTATCAAAAAGCTATCAATTGATTTCACGGATTTTGTAAAATATATATTTTTAAAATTTCACGTTGCATCCGACGATGATTATGTACCGAAACTACGTAAACGGTAAGTATGGTCGAAGCGATGAAGTTTACATGTGAATCGAGTAACGTAGCTGCTGTTAAATGGTTAAATTAATTGAAGTGGATGTAACAGGTCTGGAGGGCTAGCAGAGTTTGAGGGTAATAGGAATGACGGGCATTTTGATAAAACACGAGCCGAGGCGGCGAGGCAGAGGGGCGCCGGATCACGTATTCAACTAATCATACCGCTATTTCCTTTAATATCCTCCACGATCCCTTCTCCAATCCGCCGGCACTCTTACGAGTCTTAGAAACTTCCGGTGAGGTATCCTCCCGCGAGGGACCTGACTTCCGGCCTCTGAATGTTTCAGTGTACCCGGATCGGGGAGAAAAGAGGCTTATGTATATCAACTGGCCTTATTTCGCCGAAGGTACGGAGTTCCAAAGTCTTTCGAACTAAGCAGCTTAGCTCCGCGCGAGTATCGCTCCGCTCCTTATTCCTCAATATCGAGGTCCCCTTCATCCGACAATTTCGTAAACATCTCCATCCTATCGCCCCAGCCACCCCCGGCAAACAATAAAATGAAAACGTTGCCAGGCGGCGAAGTCACCGCCGGATCATTTCATTCGGTTCGCATTAAAAATAGCCCTACGTCCCGGTATCACGCTCAATGTCGTGTGTCCAGTGTATCGATAGTGCAGGCTCGCTGTAACGACGTGCGTGTGCTAACGGAGATTTAGCCAATGTAGACATTTGCCGGCGAAAGGGTACGCGGACCCGCGGGCAAAATCAGAAATGAAAATGGGTTTTGCGAGGAGGGTGAACCACGCCGATGGAGTGTCTCCGATGGCGCCAACTGCCCGTGCTAATTGAGCCATCGAACCGGATGCTCGTGGGATCCAGAAGCCTGGAGGTCACGGGTTATGAGGATCTTGACGGGCTCTTCGCAAACTGCTTCATGGACGGATGGATTTTAGCACCCAAGTTTTCGTCCCTTGAAGTGAAAAAGTTAAGCGGAATTATGTTCAACTTTAACCTGGTTTGAAAGTAATAGTGTTTTTTTTTTCAAGTTAATCGCAATTTCGTCTTGCGAAGAATTACTATGAGCTGAAAGATTGTGGAGCAAGTGATACAGAATTTATGCAAGATATATGTCGTAGTTGTAGATGAGTTGCTTCTGATTATTGTGAGTTTGAAAACTTAAATTTCTGATTATCAAATAACGTGACACGATTTAATCGGCGCATTCCTTTTTTCTCCATCAAAGGAAAAGGCACCTCGCATTAGTCTCCTTAACATCCGATGTCCTCTCTTTCCAATTGTATGATCCTCCGAGGAACAGCTACTTATTCGATAAGTCAGGGCTGGCTACCCCCTTAAATAATGTTGGAAAAGAGTAGCAATTCCAAGAGATAGCCGGGGTGTTTTTATCCAAGCCGGACCCGGGACGGTGATCCGTTCTGCGGGAGTCCTGCAGGACGGCAAGACTCCGGAACTCCAGGACGCCCCATCCACGGAACCCCAAGCAAGCGTTTACCAATCTAACGACCGAATCTACACGCCTAAACGGCCCTATAAAACCGAAACAAATCTTCCCAAAATCCTCTCTGATCCTGCGATTAGAGACGTATAGAGGCGGCTCCGCTCCGCGGATGGGGGCAGCGGCGGGGGGCGTCGGGGTTGGACGGGGGCGAATGGCTCGGTTCGAGGTCTTCGGGGGTGCAGTCGTACGTATATAGTCCCACTCGGAGCTTGAAAATGTGACAACGCTCTCCCGCCGAGATATTAAACTATAAATCCTTATTCCGCTCTGCGGATGCCCTCGTGAACCTCGCGTATCCAAGTTGGATTGGCATGGACGGGCTATTTCTAATACGCGCTCCCACGGTGCAGCGCGCGAGGAAAAGGTCTTGACGTCTATTGGCCTCGACTTTAGGTGATTCCCGGTTTTATCACCGAAGAACCGAGCGAAGCGTTTCTCCCTTTAACTCCCCGGAGACGCGCGCTGGATTGTCGCGGGAATTCTCTGACCTCAACCAATTTATGGAAAATATTTTACTCCGTACTTCGTTTCAAGATTGTGGATAACGAGCGATCGCCGATTGCCAATTTCCAAATGACGCGAAAGCTGTACCGAAGAGTCGCGTTCTTTCATTGCCCTTTTCCGCCCAGTTCGTGATGGCGAAGCGTGTTCATGAGCTTGTTATTGACTGTGCTACACTTGCAGAGGTAATTCAACGTCCCGTGAATTTCGACGGTATTTTGCGTGAAATTTTGCGTGCCTAACGAGCTGCTTTACGTGCCGGCTTGGCAATCGGGCAATCGATAGGCCCACCCCGTAGTTCACGCTTCGTTCTACCGGAACGACAAACCGGAACGGAAGCGGTGTCCACTCTGCTTCTGTTTTGCCGGGGTGATACAAAAAATACCGAACGAGCGAAACCGACGAATTCCGAAAACTTGGTGCGTTTCGAAACTGGTTCCCGACCAACTTACAACGTAAATTTCTTAATTAGCAGTGTTCTTCTTCACCTGTGAATCTTTCGACTCCCATCGCGTGGCTTATTTTCGCCATCGTGTCAACGCTGTAGGAATGGAATTTAGCGTTTGTACACGGCACACGCCAACGTGAGCTTCCACAATCTATCGTTAAGTACGCAGACACACGAGCTAACCCGACGACGACCTTAGAGGGTAACCCTGGGTATAACCGGTCCTCCCCCGTCGCCCGCCTCGCCGGGTTGCCCGTCCTTCTACAACACGTATGATCCGTACGGAAGCTTTCAGCCTTAGTAGAGCCACCCTCCTGCAATTATTAATTAACGCTCCCCTCTCAAGGTATTAACACGGCTAAGAGCCCCCCTCCCCGCCCCCCCACCCTTCTCTTTCTCCCCGTTTCCTCGCCCGCTGCCGCGCCGCCTCTTCCACATTTCAGCAACCGCCACCCTCGTCCTTCCACACTTCGTGCGCTCAAAGCGGTACAAAGTAACGGTACACCTTGGCAAGGAGTTTGCGAGACGGGAAAGGCGAGCTACTGGGGTCTGACTTAACGTGCAGAGAGAGAGAGAGAGAGAGAGAGAGAGAGAGAGAGAGATAGAGAGAGAGGGAGTGAGAGAGGGTGAGGTCAGAGGTGACGGCGAGCACACACGCCCACGACGCTGTCACCCCCGAAATGTGCATTTGAGAGACCTTAGGATTCGAGGCTGACGATTCACAATGGACGAAAACTTATGTTCCATGCAAGAATCTCCGAGCCTAATTCGAAAATTGATTCAGACGGTGATTATATGATTTTTTAACATGCGGGAGAAAAAACATAGGGCACCGTTGGGCGTTCTCATCGATGCCTGATTCGAAAATGGAACTCTCTTACACAACGACGGCCTGAGGATTTCGCACTCGAACCCGCCGAGGTACCTAGAACCGTCTCGTGGAGTCCGAGGGTCCGTCGGAGGCTGCCGGAGGGACGAGGACCTCGGGGGCAGGGGATTCGCTGTCAGGGAGATAAATCGGCGCCAGCTTAATTAAATCTTCTTCCATGCATCCCCATCCCCCCCCCCCCCCCCCCCCCTCCCTGCCACCCTCCTGTTCTCCATCCCCGAGGTCCGCGTTGCCGGACACCGTCCTCCAAGGGTCGAATTGTTTCTCTGAAATCAGCCCTGATTTAGGGTTTCACCCGGGAGCGTCCCTTCTGCTACCTGACGCCACCCGCCACCGCGTTGCAGTTACCGCGCGTTTACGGCCCGGTGCGAAATTGGTTTTTCGATTTCCTCTTAGCCGGCGCAGCGGCTGGTCTCATTATCGTCCCTCAGACGGTAAAGCTTCGCGGCTGAAAGTCGGAGGGCATGAGAAAAAAGGCCGGCACCCCGTCAGCCAGTCGGGGAGACGTCTCAATAACGGAGGCGCGAAACCTTCCGCGGCGTCTTTTGAACTGTATCTTCGGTATCTCGGGGATCGCGATTTACCACGAGGGTGGTGCGGAGGTGTAGGTCGGAGGTGGTCGGGGTCGCTCGGCGGCGCTCGGGCTGGAAGGGGTAAGTCGGGGGTGGCTGAACGTCGATAGAGCGGCGCGCCGCGGAGCCCAAGATACGACACCGCTGCCACCGCCACCAGACCCGTAAAGGGGCGCTCGGGAGGGTGGCGACGCGCCCGAGGCCGAGACCGAGACCAAGATGGGGGTGGGAATGTGACGGTGACGGGTGCGGGGGAGCGGGGACGGCGGGCCGAGGAGAGGACACGCCGAAGAGTGGAGGCATCCACCCCCCTGCCCCGTCAGCACCGAGGAAGACGAAACGCAGACGCAATCCTATGCCGACCGTTCCGATAGTCTCGATCATCCCGAGCTGGATTTAGATGATGCACAGTCTTCTACGGTGGGTCATTGGATGGTCGAAGGAAGCTGCATTCGATATTAAGCGTTGCAGCTTGCACTTTTCGATTATTAATCCTTGATTAAATGCTCAGAAATCGCGGTGGAAAGTACAACGAATAGCTGACGTAGTATGTTTCAGCAATCGGCGCTGTGTCATTGGGTGTATATTCGGATCCCAGTGCCAGAGAAAGATCGTTTTATATTCTTAATAAAGTAAATTTTCAGACATACTTTTTCAAAAACGTTATCCAGGTGACACGATATTTCATTGCGATGGCGAGAAACGATCGATGGATTGGTTTGGATATGTAAACAGATGAATGGAGTAAAATACACGTTTTTTTTCTTAGAAACTTTTGAGGGGTGAATGTTTTTAGTCCTCATCGACTAATTGAACTCTAAAACGAAACCGGAAAATCGTAGCATCGATTATCACTGAAAAGAATATCTCTACAGTTTTAGGAAGTATCATTTAAAATACTTACCATTCAAGACTCGAGATTTTGAATAAGCCTACTATCAACAATTGCACATTCCCTCATCGTTGTTCGGTGTACTATTCAATTAATTTAGCGCCAACTACATTCAAATAATAATCCTCTGATCCGATAATTGAAAACTCATCTTTTAATTTTTAGAAAATTATTCTACCGAGTAGATCAGATATCGCAATCGCAAAAGAATCTGAGACTGTGGTGTAAAACATTTACGTGCAAAGCATTGAACTATTTTTGTTTGGTGTGTAAAATAATTGGATTTATTTGTTGGTTAGATCGACGCTTTTTGCGGCAAGTTGTACATACATGTTAAGCCATAAGTATTTTTCTGAATTCAGTCAGTGAAACCGAAACGCGAATTGATGAAAAGTGACGCTACTGATCAGACGGGGAACTGACATGATAATTTTACACACATTCTACGGAGAAATTTTACCATCTTATTGTCAGTGTGAGTAAAGTTGTCGCTGATTCAAATTCGGAGTATAAAGTTTTAAATAGTCGTTCCGTAACATTGAAACACTTTCTGTATCGAATTTGAAAATCACTTCGACAATCTTTAAAAAAGATGTCATATCTCGAAAACTGAATTTCAAATACACCGTACATTGCAGCCTTTAAAAATTCACGCAAAATTCGTAAGAAATATCAGTTCTAACACACGTGTCACGATAAGCTCGAATTCCATCAACCAATATATATTAAATCAACCTGCGTGTATCGGTCGCGTGTTCGGTGAGTGAAAATCGCGTACCTCGTTGATTCGTGGGTGATTAAATCGCCGTCGAAAATAAAAAAACGTCGTTAGATAAATTTAATAATTAAATGGCAGCGCATTGAACACGGCGGTGTCCAAGGAATGCCGCCTCCTTCACGTCCGCAGGTGCAGCGCCCATCCTCGTGTCGCA
This sequence comes from Neodiprion fabricii, assembly GCF_021155785.1. NCBI lineage: Eukaryota > Metazoa > Arthropoda > Insecta > Hymenoptera > Diprionidae > Neodiprion > Neodiprion fabricii. The sequence continues at coordinate 30,583,095 of NC_060239.1, forward strand.
TTGTCCCTGGGCGGCGGCGGCGAGGGGCGGAGTATTATCGGTATTTGGTTAATTATGATCCCCGCTTCCTCCTCCACGGCTCCGACACCCTCCGGTGGTGTGAATTCTTGACACCGGTGGGTGTCGTCGCCCTCCTGCCTCGCGCGTCTCTCGTATCACCCACGGCAATACACAGTGCAAAACTTACCGTGTGGATCGTACCTGCATTCGGGGGTGGGGTTGAATTCCGAAGCAGTCAGGCGGGCGAAGCTAGGCGAAATCTGGGGGAAAAAATCTGGGCATGCATATCGCGATTACTGCGTTTTGGCTATTTGCACGCAGACGCGTGCAGTCGAAGCAAAGCTGCACGGCATTCTTTTAACGGGAACATAATTCGGCCCGGGGCTTGAAAATTTTCGGTTCAGATGACGCAGGTGAGTGGCCTCGGTACCCTGGAGAGGAGTCAAATTGTATTCCTTATTACGAAACTCGCGTTTTTCTCCCCCCAGCTGCCTTACGCTGTACGCGCTCTTTGTCCCTTCGTGCCTTTTGCCGTTTCCTCCTCAATCTCCAATTTAAAAACAAAGCTTGACTAAATATGAAGACTGGAGGGTCGAGGGCGGAGAAAAGTAACGCGGGAAGAAAAATAGGATGAGAAAACGAGAAGGAGAGTTAACGTGATGTTTCATTTCGTTTCGTTTCGTTTTTTCTTCATCTCCGTCTCCTAATTTTTTTCTCGTACCTATCAACGTTCGCTTCACGGCACGAGATCGAATGCGTCACTTTTAACGTCGGGTAAATTAGCTGTTTGTTTTCTCTTTTCATATTCACGATTGACGAGCTTTATTACACTCCCCGAAGCTGATGTAACACGGTACACCCGAACGGTATTGGCGTAGCTTCTGTTATCTGACTTTTTCAGAAGCAGCGAAGCGGCCAAGATGCGATAAATTGCTACGTAGTTCAATCTTTGGCTCGGTACGCCGTTCGGAATTTATACGCCAGGAATCCATATAATAAAGCTGGTTAAATTATGGCCATAAACAGGCTATATCTAAACTTGTCGAGGGCGGTTTAGTGAAAAATATGGTTCACTTTGCTGTTACAGGGAAGCGGAGGGGGCGACATAAGTGGAGGGAGGCACTGGTTGTATTTAATTAAACCCCTGGGGGATGGCTGATCGAGCATCAATACGGAGTGGCTCTCAACCACTCTACCCGCTGAGGTCAGAGGAATAAAATTTCAGTCTGCGAGTGGAAATGAAGAAAGGCGATACTCGTTGATCCAATTTAAAAATTGTCATTTATCCACAGGGCCCCAAATGCTTGCTCCTCAAATTTCAATATATTCGAACAGTTTTTCCTCAAGTGAATATAAATTCTTTTCACAATCCGAAAATCGAACCGATTCTCATAATCTTAGTTTCGTGGTCCGAGATGTCAATGAATCATGAAAAAATTATTTGATTCCCTTCTGACTGGTGTACGTATAAACGCCGAAGCTGCATCGAGGCTTCAAGCAGCGAAGGGCGATTGAGGAAGATGAAAAAAGCCCGTTGAGCACGAATTAAGAACATCATAGTATAACGGGAGGGTGAGCCGGTGGATTTGGAGAGCCTTATCAGTGATTTAGGGGAGTCAGAATCGGCGGTGGGTCAGGCGGTTGAATCGTTTGTTGTATCAGCCCCTGCAAGAGAAGCGAAAGCTGCGAATCCGGGAATTAAAAATCGCTAAATTCGTTTATACCCCAAGCCGGCGTCTTTCTTTCGCCCCTCCGCCGCCTCCGTTGCCCGCCAATCAACTTGCCAAGCTTTTGATTGAATTAAAAACCGAGGCTCGATCCGCCCGAGGGCCAAAAGATCAATTATTTCACGCCAGGGGTTCCGCCGCTCAAGATTTCCTGTCGATAAATTTCCCCCTCCCGCTCTGAGCGGAGTGTAGGCGCCGTCTTACGCGTCAGAAATTTGATACACGGTGGCAGCTCGTACGTACAGTGTGGATAAAAAAAAAAAAAAAAAAACTTGTCGGAAAGCTTCGCGGCTCGTTTCTCAAACGATTGACAAGAATCTTCTCGTTAATTTTGTCAGCGTTTCCCGCCGTTCTTTCCGTTCCTCTCTCACTTTCTCTCTCTTTTCGTCATCCTCTCGGTTCTCTTATTCCCCGAGAAGCTATAAGATACTCCGATATACTTGGAATCAGAGGCTTCTTGTTTACAGGATGGAATTTTTCTTGAGGGGTGCCAGAGGCCCGGTTTCAGGGGCTGATGCTTTGCATAGGGATGGTTTATTGTGAGTCAAATTAAGGAAATTGATAGGGGATGAAGCTGGTTGAGACGAGGGTGTGTATACGAGTTTTATTTTACATCGGTGGCCCGTGCCTTCTTGCTCCCGGTCTACTAAAACATCCTGCAGTGCCAGTTTTATGCGCGCCAAGAGTCAAGTGGGCGAAGAAGGTCGCTTGCTCAAATTTAGGATCCATGCATTTAAATTGTCATTACGTAGATTAGCCATATTTCGGGTCACGTGTCGTTGCAGTTCTTCCGTCGTTTTTTTTTTCTTTCTTCTACTGCTTACGCGTGACAATCTCACGACACAAAATGTCTTTGTAAAATTTTCCTCCACCGTAGAAGAAGCGAAAAAAAAAACAGCTATATTACGCGTAAAATTTACTTTCCACAACAAAAACACTTTTCGACTCTAGCTTGAAATTCTACTCAATCTTCCCCGAGTAAGTCGCAGTATAACGGATAGAATTGGCTGCGGCTTTTCATCTCTCCGCTAAACGCGGTAACTACGGATGAGTTCTCAGCGATGATAGCGGGTCGAGTAACTCGTCGATAACAGTGCTTACAGGTTAACATGCGCGAACAGGTTACAATACTAACTGTGCGTAGATCGTGTGCTGAACTATAATTTCGAAGGGCATAATCGGAGCCCAACCCAAGCCGCGGATCTCGGAACTGTTTGCAATTATTATCAAGGGCACTTTCGGTGAGATTCTTGTCTGATAGTAGTTTATACCCCAAACTCGAAGTACTACACACAAGGACTCGAGGCGGAAGGAGGAAGTAATCTCGTCCCGCCTCTGGCACGTATTCATATCAACACGCACTTATAAGGTTCGCAGTTCCTTGTCACGTGTCGACTCGAGCTCGCGAAGACAGCGTTCAACCAGCTAGCTCGAAAATCTCCCAGCTTGGAGAGCTCGGGGATAATATTAGTCACGTCGCGACTGAGCGTAAGATGCTTGCATCATCTTGCGGCTTAGAACTTGGCTTAAACCCTCACGTCTCTCCGTGAAGCGGATTATCGCGGCGAGTTTCACGAGTGGTTATTATAAAAACTTTTCCGACATTATTAACACCGAATATTTCGTATTGCTTAGGCCGCTGCACCGCAGCATCCGCAGAGCTGATCGTTGCCTGGATACGCTTGATTGAGGGCGCTGTTGGTTAGTCTCGTTAACCAAACGGTGGGTTATATCATGCGCGTACCAGCTCATTGCCAGCTTATGCCCAGACTAGATCTAAGGCTCCAAGTGCGGCATGGCAGTCCGAGCGTTTAAAGAAAACGTCGAGGCAACCCTCGGGACTGCAACTTGGCGACAAATCATGGGGCAACAACTTGGGGTGATTGGTTTGCGCCGCGGCTGCGGGCGGCCGATTGGTCTGGTGCACCAGGCGAGAATCCCCCGCGTGGATGGCCACAAATCTTCGAAACGCTAACCTCAGACGGATCGGAAGATGTACAACGAAAACAGAGAGACCCGTTCGTCTAGTCGACACCCTCGCGTCCGACTCTGAGCGTAACTCATCCAGGCCAAACCGGAAAGTGATGTACGACGGTCGGGGGACATTGCCGTGAACGAAATGAGAGCAAGGGGATGGAATCGACCCTTGATTAGCTGGAGTGCGAGTGTTTCGTGAGGAAAGAATTCGACTCGTATCGGGTGTCCGTGGTTGAGGCGTCCAGGTTTGTACTTCCGGTTGGGAAGATTTTTTATTTTTTTTTTTATCGATTGCAACGCTTTCATCGCCCCGAGTAAAGCTGCGGTGGGATTTTTCGAAAAAAGGAAGTTTGGCGCGGATCGACCCATCATTGGTACCCTGACAGGGGAATAATATTTCTTTTTATCGGAGGCGCGCTGCTCGAAGGTCGAAACTTGCAAATGGTTTTCTCATTCTCATCGGATTGCGGAGCGTAAAGTCTATAAAGAATGGCGACACTCAATCACGCCGGGAAGACAAGCAAGGACCGAGAGGCGGCGGCGAGGTGGTCGCGGAAGGGGGGTGCGTGGGGGGAGGTGGAGGGATGTGGGGGCGGAGGCGCCGCCGTCCGAAACAATACGAAACAAACGGCCCCCAGGGACGGATATTAGTTTTTCGATCTCTTTCACCCTCAGTCTCACGGTTCCACGTCGCCACCGCCCTTGTGTATTTTTCTCAGCTATATATTTCGCCCGAGCATTTATCATTTTTAAACGACTGGAGGAATCGAGTAAGCACCCGGATTTGATTCACGACTTTACTACGCGCAAAAAGCCTTCCAGATATAGAAATATGAATACTCAGTTTTTTCCCTTCCCAACCCCGCATCCCCTAAATATACACATATATATATATATATATATGTATATACATACATATCGGAGGGTCGAATAATCCTCGGTCTCTGCGAATCTCGCCGCTTGTCCACGACGCGATGCTTGATCGCGCTTCCGCCATCGGGTCTTTCATAGAACGGAAATACGATTTTTCGACAAAAAGAAACAGAAGTATATGTACGAGCCGACGAGGTATCTGGTTTAATTTTTTTCCACCTCTCAATTCTCGCCAAATACGCGTACCTACTCCCATTGGTTCGTCGACGCTTATTATTTCGGGATACCGAATCTGGCTGGAATTGAAACGTATTTTGGTATCGAGGCGTGGAATTCGGCGCTTCTAGTACAACCGACAATATCCCCTGGCAGCTTATTCTCCTGGATTAATAATCAGCAGGCTTGATCCGCGGCGCAAGAACAACGGTGAAAACGTGGTGAGTCCGAATCTCAGGGTCGGCTAGAGGGCACGCATATTTGTAAAGGACGGTCACTTATTAATGCGGGCACAGGACCAAGCTAATACCTCCGTAGGCCGAGGCTTAAGACGGACTTAGGCGATGTTTAGATGCCAACTAATACCGGTGCTTAACTCGTGTTTATATTAGTCGAGTAGCAAGTTAGTCGGCCAAATTACTACGCATATATTTAGAATCAATTAATGGGATTCGCCGACGGATGCCGGAGTGCTTGCGCGGATATAGCCGTTCGTGTTTCTAGCCGAAAGTTCGAAAAGTTCGATGTATCGGAAATTGTTGAAATTTCTTCGAACCCGGGTAAAGAATATCCGAAGAAAAATACTTCCTTCCGTATTTTGAGACCGGATTTTGCCTTTTTCTTCATTCATCCGACCCCGAAGGGCAGCGTCGTCCTTAAACGAATTAACAAGGAGCCAATTAAAACAATTTAAACTTCCGGCCACCCTCGACGCCCGTCTTTCCCCATAATCACCAATAACAACTCGCCGCTTATAAAAACTTTCCCCGAGCCCTTAAACTCACGGCAGGAGTCCCTATCCACCACCCACTCGCGCCCTCCGCCGACTCAGAAGTTGGTTTACCGCCCCCGGGGATGGTTAGCGGGTCTAGTTACGGGGCGTCTTAATTACCCACCGTAATGAACACCTTGTCGTAAAAACTTGCACCCGAGCGAGGTGGTTTAATTATTTCCACCGCCCTCCGTTCGCCGCGCGGAGTCTACGAGGAACTAAGAGGACCTCGCCTGCAGCCTTTATCTCAAAGGACAAACTGATCCTCTTTCTCGCTCCAACACCCCCAGCCACTCACCCCTTCTCTCACCGTCCGATTTAATATTCAATCAATTATTTTCATCGCGCCGTTGTGACCGTCGATAAGGATCTCATCGTCATCGTCATCGAGCAGCATCCTGTTCCTGCATCGCCATTTGTAGCGGAAAATTGTGACGAAAACACGTTGCAGCCCAGATCTCTTGCGAATAAATTTTACACTTACGAGCCAGCGAATATTATATTATCAGTTTTCCCGTACTCGCGCGATAAAATTTGTTACAGCTGGACAAACGCTCCGGACTTTTCCAAGCCCGTGAAGTCAGGGGTTGCAATTCTGGCCGCATTAACCGCCGGCCTATAAATTCGCCGAATTAAACTAAAGAATGCGGTCTGCGAGGCCCTTAACCCTGGAGACCAGGCTGTTCCGCACCTCGGTCGTCCCGTGTGTTATTCGCGTCGTACTCTTTGCACGGGGGTTTTTGGGGTTGTTGGATTTTTAATTAAGGGCGCAATGACTCCCGGCAAGAATTCCGGGCATTGCCAGAGCTGCTGCGAAACTTCTCTGCCGCGTCTCTTCCTCTCCTCCCCGTTAGCGCGATGCCCTCGCTGCCATTTCCCTCCTCGATCAGCTCGCGCCTTTATCTCAATGTAACTTATTTTCCTCTGTACTTTTTTTCATCCATTTCACATTGAGGAGAGATGGAAGTGAGCGAACGTTTTTTACTCTGCGTTAGCTCGATATGTTCGTTGTATTCGACGAAAAATCAACGACCAAATGGCGAAGCTTATTCTAAAGATGCAATTTCACGGGGGTTGTGGTCGCAATGCAGGTAGGAGTAAAAACCAAGGTTGTAAGACTTGCACTACAATGATATCACAACATTTTTAGTGAGAAAGCTGTGGCTGTTGAATTTTTAATAAATTGTCGAATCGTTGTTATATTGTTTAGACGTAAATAATGAAGTCATTTTCTAATTGAAGCCTATTTTGCTTCTTAATTTTTATATTTACCATTGAAAATTAAACACGTCGCTTTTAAAATCACCGACACAGTTTTATTACGAACCTGGGGGGTCACCAAATTTTTTTACTTCTAAAGGGGTAGCGCTTCAAGGAGGTTAAAAAACACTGACCTAATATATCGGACGAGAAGCGTAGCAGATTTGCTGAGCACAGGCCGGCGTCGTGACAGGACGAAATATAAACGTAGGTACCAAAGACGGTGGGATGTGGAAATCAATTTTTAAAAGAGGGTAAGAGATGTCGAGCGGATGCTGCAGACACTTGAGGGTGCTGCGGGGTGCGGCATAACGCAGGGCCGTACCGAGGGGTCCTTTTGATTTATAGCAGCCGGCCGCCAGATTTACGAATATCAAATGCGCGTTTAGGAGAGAAGGGCGCTCGCTTGATACGTGTAGATTTCCCTTGAATTTACCGTACCAGAGGGAGTCTAAGCACCCGTCTAACTTCCAAGGTCTGGGAGGTCTCGTTACTCGAGTCCCGTTTCGTCCTGCCTTCGCCAGGACGAGGGCAAGTTGATCCTCCGCAAGGCGATCATTCGCTAGTAGAAGTAAGATGCAAGGATTGTCCCGCAGTATTTAACTTTGAAACCGATCCTCGCGTTTTTTCATCCTGCACCCGGACGGATGATGAAAAAGGAGAGAAAACACGAGGGAACCGGACGGAAGTCGATATTTTACGCGCTCGGAGACCAGCGTCAACTGATCGAGTATTCCAATTTTCAATCCGAGTGTTACGTACACGTATTACATACGTACAGACGTTGGTAATTTCTGCAGGGAGTACAAGCCACTCGATAAAGCAGGCAGATAACAAACGCAAATGAATGATTCAAGAAGCCAAGCCTGTACCCCGGGAAGGCGGAGATCCCTGTATATTTATGATCAAGAATCGACATATTTCATATGGGCTTTTAAATATTAAACGAGAGGGTGGAAACTGCCCTTATACTCTACTACGCTCGACCCCACATAAAACATCTTAATATTTACAACGTTCCGATTTTGGGGTGCATATCCCTGACGTGTGATCTTCCCTTGTTACATCCCCCCCCCCCCCCCCTCTCACTCTCACTCGAGTATCTCTTTATTCGACGCTTTTGACGCCTCTCCGTCACTTCCGCATCCGCGTCGATCCGCGATCGCATACCGGGGTTGTAAACCTCTGTCGGAGCAGGAAAATGGATGTTCGTATTTTCGGGAGTATAGCCATGCGGAGAGCAGTGTTCGATCCGTAGTGCCAGGCGAGACGAACGTTGCGTGGATAAAGAAATCAGAGCCAAGGAAGCCGAGCGACCTCGTCATCGCGAATAATTCTCGGCTCTCTTCAGATGTTCACTTCAATTTCTTGGCGAATATTTGAAGAGGCCGGATCAAAGACTGTCTGGTCAATTTCATCAGCATTTGAATACAAGCAGCTCCCGTCACCCACCCTCCGGGTTTCGCTCATCCGGGATCAGTGGCAAGGCGAGGGCGGGCCGCTTGTCCGCCGGCGGAAAGAGCATACGTAAAAGGAGAGGAAAAGTTGAAAAAGTTTTGAAATAACAAAAGTGGTTCGGCTCATGAACATGGACGTCGCGATGTTTGCGGACTTTGTTGCCTTGGCCGGGCTCCTGAGCGAAAACGGCGAGCCAAGACGCCGCGATGCGCGGAAATTTACTCGCTCGCGAACACATTTCTGCAGCGAACCGATTTCGCCAATTGGTTCCGGACTGATGTTACGATCCGCCCGCTCCAAGATTCCGCTTTACGTTCATCACGCTGATGAAATTCATCCAGGGGTCTTCGCTCCCGGAGACTCGATCCGCTGCGCAACCCTCACCGCGAGCTTATAAGCGTAATGCCAATTACGCAGATTATAGGAAAAGATAAAAATTATGAAAATTATTGCTCTAATGAAAGGGGCTCGGAAGAGCGAAGCGGGCACAGGGTGAAAACTGGTCGGGGACGCGTAATTAAACGATGGCTGGCAGGCGCTGCTGTATTCCCTTGTAGACGTACGCGGGGAGGTGCGGAAAATTCGCTTTTGAGAGAGCGAATGCCGCACGAGAACGCTGCTGTATGAAATATGGCGCAGTTGCGGAAGATTGCTGTTTAACTTTGATATGTTGGTACAGTCTTCTTAATTGAAGTATGCGCGCCACCGGGCCGCGACAACTTCCTCTTTCCTCGGCTACGAGCAGTTCCCGAGTTACCAACTTCTTGTGTTGTGTATCTCTACCGGCAAATAATTATCTCGAAGCCGAGAAAGGTTTTCAGATCTTACCGCTCGTTTTCCGGTTCACGGTAAAGATAATCATCCGATGTAACGGTGATCGAAATGCTACGAAACAATGAAACCAAGAGATATTCTACAGAAGTCGACACCGCATTTTTCTTTACAGTGTATCACAGTCCGACTGACCGAGTGATTGAAAGACGAATTACGTGGCAACGAGTGCGAATCAGTATCGGCATGAAATATTCGCGAGTGACGGTGAGCACCTTCGCGGATTAACTTGGCACGTGAGACCGGTTGATTTCGAATCGACGCCTCGTAAGAAACGGGGATCGATCCAGCGGGTGATTTTGATGAATAAACCAGAGGCGTGCAACATAGACAGCGACACGTGGTTAAGCATGCAGGGAGGAGGAATGCCGCTCGCGTAGAGTCGGCGCCCCTTCCATCGGACCTTGTAGATCCGGCAGATCAACCCGCAAACCGCAAGGTGCCACCACACCCCCGCGCCAATGATCGGGCAGGCCGCCCCGAACCACCCTGGAGGCACCCTAGGCACCCTCAGTCACCCCGACCACCCCCAGACCGCAAACCAACCACAAGACGATGCGCGCCACGCACCGAGTCACGCACTCCATGGCGCATCCTGACCGCAAAACAAAATGGAGGAGACCGCCAAGTGATTTTCGCGGGTCCCCGCGTCGTTTGCACCGCCAGACCGCCGTCGTTTGGTTATAACTGATTTCCAGGCTCCCCGACGTTTTCGATTGGGACAAAGTTCATTCGCGTTCGAGATTCGAGGGCCGAGGATTCGAAACGCGGGGAATTCACCGCGTGCCGACGCTGCGGAAATCTTCGTCAATTAACAGATTATACGCTATGGCTAATTAGAATCCGTCTTCGACCTTGAATCTCGTGTCCCTGCATATGAAACTGAAAGAATACCATTGGAAAGAATTTCTAGAATGGAAGTAAAAAAAAGGGTACACCTAATACTTGACAGCGAAGACTTGGTATTATCAGGCGAGGGTTGATCTTTTGTAATTTTCACTTCGGTTTTGATCGAGCAAGGTTGATTGGAGTTCAAACTCATGTCAATGCGATTTGCTTAATGCAATAACAGGTCTGAGGAAAACACGCTTGCACTGTTGGAAAATTCAGGGTGTCAATAAAAGTCTACACCGATTAGTATAAAATTAAACATCGTTTGTGTAAATCGTTCGTTTCTTAACACCGAGTGGTCTTGAAATCAACACCAAAATAGCGGGGACTTTTATAGACCATTTTCGGTGTTACATTCAACACCACGTTTCTAGTAGTGCGTGATTTATGATGGCAAGATGGTATGCATTACAGTTGCAAGCACTGCAATTCACGCTACCTGATTCCGTACGGAAGTGTTGCATATACAAGAAAAGTTGTTTGCTATGAGTAATTTTAGTTTCCAGGAATGTAAATTCAATTAGTAAAGAGCTGAGAAAAACCGAATCACGTGAAATTCAACCCTACTTAAAGCGATCGGTGAGAAATCTAGAAAATATTTGCAACGGTACCTTCGACAGCGTGTATGATATATTTTTGAAAACTCTTTTTTGCGTCGGAAAAGCTTCTTCTAAAGAATTTCAAGTTCTACACGTCAATTCTTACAAAAAAAAACTAACATCAGAGCTCTATACCCGCTCTTTGAACGAGAATTCTTCCAAGTATAATGCACACGATCTTTTCTACACCGGATAAACTTGTCCAAGCGCATGAAGAAGATCAGATATTCTCGGACAATGCGGCGCAAGCGTTCCCTGAAAATTGTTGCGAGTACGGCATACGATTCTAAGATGCAACGCGGGGATGAGAAGCAATGGCGAAAAACAGGCACAGGTATATATATAACTGCCGGAGTGATCCGGCCCGCGAAGAAAGTCGAAGAATCCGTTTCTCCCTTACCGAGAATTCGTTCCTCGTTTCGAGAATCCGTTCACGCGGAGGTTCCACGCGAGCTTCTTGGCTCCGCTCTCCCGCCCCCCGGCCTGGCACGTTCTCCACCCCCGACGACGTGGCCGCTGCGGCGCGCCCGGGTCGCCGCGCGTCCGCGGTGACGGCGGCGAGGCCGAAGACGGGGGCGGAGGGGGCGAGGAAAAGGAGTGAGGAGGGGTGAGGGGTGCATTTCGAAAGAGCCTCGTCGCCGAGGTGAGGAGGAAAGGTGAAGGCTGCCCGTGGGGGGCAGAGGTTGCCTAGCTACGCCCGAGGCCCGGCCACCGCCGCTGAGATACCGTCGTACCGTTTTTGTCGCACGAGGGCATTTTCCACGCTCGGGTAGACACGGTTCCCTAATTGTTCCGACTTTCGAAATTTCACAGAATCCCCACGGTTTTTTTCGCACCGCTCGAGAGAGAGAGAGAGAGTGATGCACTCGTCTCAAAATCGGACTCGACCCTCTCGTTCGGCGATACCTTGTAAGGATTGGTTCTCCCTTTGGTTTGGGAAGATCTGAAAAGTCGCGGACGAGCCGGATAATAAGCGGCTCGGAATAGATGTTTGAGGAAAATAGTGGGTTATTGAAACTTTAATTGAACCTACGCGGTACTCTAGAGCTTTCTTCTTCTTCTTTTTCTTCTTCTTCTTCTTTTTCTTCTTCTTCTTCTGCTTCTTCTTCTTCGTCTCTTCTGAAAGAAGATACTATAACCTGCAGCCAAACGCCGCGCGTTGTAGGTTCAGTCCAACGAATCATGAATATGCATATTATTTTTTTTCTTCCTTATTTCTTTTTACCTTCCTACTGGAAAGTTGCTCGATTTTAGCTCCAAGATGGATCGCGGATGGAAGATGTTTTCTCTTTTTTCCTCATTTGCATGCATAATGATCGTGAAAAATTGACGATGCTCTCTCCCTGAGAGTACTCTCTGCCCCAGGAAGCGGTGGGACTGGATAAAAGTGGATTCTACCAGCGCGGAATTTGGAATAATGATTTTGAAACTGATCTTAAACAGAGCGACTTTTTTTCTCCTCTAATTCATCGTTCGAAAATATTACTCGCTAGTTAGTTATTTCCACGAGCTTTATGAGAATTGAAAATTTAATAAGAACCGATCAATTCACGATCAATCATAATACTAATAATAGATTTGAAAAACTTTTTAAATGGCGCCTGAAATTATTCAACCAAATGACAGCTCCAAGACGAGTTTAAATATGCAAATAAGAATTATAGATTCAACTTAACGCTGTTTCAGTTCACTATTTTTTCACCTCAGCACGGTACCGGTGTCGCCCTCTGTCGGAGAAGTCAGCAAAGATCTTTAAGAAAATCCTCACCCTACTTTCTTGCACCCTCTTTCATCCCCAAGAAAACCACCCCTCGTGGTAAGGCAGCGCGCGTAACTGCCGCCGGCGCGTAAACGTCGGTATAAATAGTCTGCAGGCAAAAAAAAAAAAGATATTGTTGATAAAGAAATATTCTTGTAAAAAATTTTTGCACACAACCATGACTCCAAGTTATTTTATCCCTGAAATTATTTTTCACTTTCAAACGGTGGAATTTTTCCTTGGCGTTTGCCGGTCTGTCAAATAATCGCAAAACACTGTCTTTTTTTATTTCAACAGCAAAGTATGACCATGATTTTTACTGTATTTGAAAAACGGTAAATTGTTGTTCCAATTGTGCGAGAATGGATCTCCACTCGGCAGGTAGTTTTACGTGCACGTCACAAACGCGTCGCATCTGAGGATACCCGCGGTTTTTCAAAGCTTTGACGTCGAGCAGGTTCGGCGTCGGTAAGAAAGGCGCCAGAAAAGAAAGTAAGGAAAGTTTCGTGGAGAAGGGGCGCGGCGTCGTTACTCCGACGTCTGGCAAGAACGTTTTAAGAAATGTTTAGTTCACCGCGCTGCTACCGTAAGAAAGGGTGGCGCTCGGCTGCCATCTTCGAAGGGTCGCAAGCTCCGGCGACGCGCCGTGCAAAAGCAAAAACCTGGAGTCTTCGGGTAAGGTGGGTAAAAAGTTGTCGATGAACGGAGGAATTAGCCGAGTCTGAGGAAAGTAATGTCGCTGCGAATCGACGATTCGACGATAATGTCGCATCCCCATTTCGAACGCTTTTGAAAAGCTTAGACATTGCAGCGAAGCGTGGGAATCGGATTTTGGATAACGAGTTGCGGTGAATACGAAACGTCGAAAAACATCCCTATGTTTTCTATATCTATACATATAACGAAAGAGTAAAGAGAAACAATGGTGGAAACAAAGGCGAGACTCTTGGAACACCGAGCCTGGCTCACTCGGCCGATTAATTTAATCTAAGCAAACATCATACGGGGGCAAAGGAATGAGAATGGAAGGTGGAAGGGAAAGAGGAAGGGTGGGAGGGAGGGTGGAGTTCGCAGATCTAGATACATACGTAAGTACAAGAGTGTTCAAAGGAGGGGCGAAAGGGAGGCGAAGTGCTCCGAGCGGTGTTTAGCATGTAGATGAAGATCTTGGTAATCAAGGGTAGCAGCCCCGCGGGCACACTTCGTCAAGTCTTACTTATTCCCGTATAACCTGGAACGCTCCTGCTCCTACGCAGTGAGACTGACTTCACTTCGGATTCCCTGGCTACCGAATAAACCGATGGAGAGGCATCCGACGCTACCATTTTCGCTCTGTCGAATATACATAGCTGTGCCTGGGGTAATAATATTCCCGGCACCACCGGGTACCGGAAAACGGAACACTGGTTCGATCTGATGCTCGCGTAAAGCTGACTGGAACAAGAGATGCCTGCGTACGTCATTGTTCTTTTTGTTAAATCGACAAAGTCATTGCCAAATTGTAGTGGTAAGTTTCACAGAAAACCCCCGGCATATGTGAATAACAGCAGAATAGCAAACCACAAAAATCTCGTACTTTCCAGATCTTCGTTTGCGTGGTTTTCTGACTTTTCGTCCACCGAGGCGTTCAACTATAACTTCTTCATCTCGTATCAACAATTCACGAAGTCATAAAAAAATCCGGCGATGAACGCGTGTGAAACTTTCTTGAAACGTAGGTACTTGATAAAAAACGAACGACACGTGCGTGCATTACACACACACATGCGAATAATGAGACCATCTCTTTTATCCGATGAAATTCGCCCCGAAATCGATCGGCAAAAACTAATTTCCCATTGAACGGGACAAAGGGTGATTTTCCACGGGGGAGTTGTTCGTTTGGCCGACGGACCGGCTGACGGAGAAACAGACATAGGCACAGGCACGTTGCGGGAACGTCAACCCCATCCCACCCCTGTAAAGGATGGGGCGAGTCCGAGGCGGCGGCGACACTGGCCAGTGTCCGATGCGTATTACGGCGCCCCCGCGATCCGGTCTCACTCCAACCCTCCGAAAGCTCGCCCCAATTCAAAGAGCCACCGAGCCACGTGTGCTCAATGCGTACGACAAGATACATCGAGCACGTGGCGCGACCTGAAACCCCACGAACCCTGCACCTTTCGCTATGAATCTCGGTACGAATAGATGAGCCCGACGGATTATTATTGAGCAAAAGAATGAACGTTCGGGTGAACGCGGAAAAGCTTCGTTGACCTTCACCGAGATCGAGGCGTGATACACGCGGGATAAACGCTTGATTAATTTATTTTTTCAAAGGATAGGAAAAATCCGTCTGGTTTCTTTCGGCTGTCCTCCTCCCCGCCCGCGGTATATGCGCCGGGATATAATTATTAACCCGACCCTTGCCTCCGTTAATTACAAGCGAGGCCACGCGCCGCGGTGCCCAGCTGTTTTATATGTCCCCCTAAAACGCAGGCTCTGTTTCAAATTGGTTTCTTCGCTTGACCCCGAACTCGATTTTCAACGGTTGGATAAAATCTGGCGGCACACCGTTATCTACATCCGCGCCCGCGTTGTTAATAACTTTTCAACTAATTTACCGTACCCCTTCAGGAATTTTTTCATAAAAATATATCACACGCGTGCAGGATTATTATATTTATCATGCAATGATATCAATGATAATCATGCTTGACCAAATGCTAGTACGGCGAGAAAAATTCCCGAGTCCTCTGTTGAATTAGAATTAACATAGCAATGCACACTCGTGAAAGTTATTATCGAGATTAGGGATATTTTTATGCCTGAAGCCCGGGTTCGTGAATCACGCATATTATGATTCAGTTTGATAGATCTCTCGTCCAGCATCCCTTAATCAAGCGTAACACTAATTTAGCTATAATTGCATTTTTGTTAATTGGATGATTCTAAAAAAAGAACGACTTAAACTGCAGACGAGATTCTGGTTACAATGACAATTGATCATTGGCAAATATCCGTTTTGTCAGCAACATGAGAATATTTCATTCGTGAAACAATCGTAATTTTTCAAGTGAAACTAGTATCATCTAGTCAAAGTACATTTCAAGTGCAAAGGTTATCGTGAATTGGTAATATCATGCACGACTCAGGCGTTCTTTTTCCTGGCTGTATTCCATTTTGTTTCACTCATGGAAAAAGCTCATCCTCCAGTGTAAGCTCATTGTTAAATGCAGGTGACAAAAAAATGTCGAATACATTCGAACTTGTTTATATCCTGGCCATGAAACTGAGATCGAAAATCTTTGAAGTTTGGCTGGGAGTAAAATGGATAAAAATGGAGAAAAATTGAAAATAAAAAAAGTAAATTTCACCGCCGGTTTCAGCACGGCTTTCGCTGCACATACAAGCGGCGGGAGGCTGCGGCAGGGCCGGTAAATCAGCGGCGGTGTAGAGTCAACGAGCTGTGTCCCCGGCCACAGTGGCCAACGCTAGCCAACAACTGTTCTCCACAACATTTGGCGGTGTGGATCCGCCACCCCCGAGTTCCATAATATACCCCGCAGTGCATACGTCGCGTATTTATACACAGGTGAGTATAAACAGGGGCTCACCGCTGCGTCTATCAGCGCCGGCAGTGTTCCGGCAATCGCGGTGCTTGCGGAGCTTGCGCCTTTACGCGGAGCTTCGTCCGACGCGACTCGGAGTCAGCGGCGAGATTAATCAGAGGCCTCGTCGGCCGCGGTAAAGTGCGCTCGTCTACGTATATTGTATACGGATGATTATATGCTCGAGGAGGAAACGCGTATGCCGAATGCTAATGGGGCCAACCGCCGGCTGCGGGAGGAAGGAGAGGGGGGGGGGGGGGGGGGGGGAGGAGGATACTGTCGAAATTTAATTAAATCTTTCCTGAATTTCCATAAACTTACACCCTCCATCCACCCTTTGTCGAGATTCACCTTGTTTCCGCTCGTACTTCGCCGCACACAAAGCCAGTAACTGTGCCATTGCTTATACCCCGTTGCTTCCGACGGTTAGCCAGTCGATCGTCAGTTCGTACGGTTCTTGCAGAATTTTGGTTTTGCTCGTACATACGTGCCTGCCGACGGAAATTTTAGGCAGCTAGTATTCTCGCGCCAAGTCGAGTGAAAGGCCAAACGTAATTTCGAACACGGAGGCACCCTCGAAGGGGCAACGAGGCTTGAATACCCAAGCTGTATCGTTGCGTGATGTTTATTTATGGATAATTTTCGACGTACCTGTACCCGCGAAGACGGCAGTCACTCTTCAAAATTTCCCAAGAATAGCTTCTCGGTTCCTGTTTTCGGTGTCGATCACGAAATTGAGTTCCGAAAGTCTTACGATGTTCGAAGATTGCGGGCGATCCATTTTTCTCTTCGTTTCCTTTTCAATTTCTATTGCATTTTGTCGTGTAGGTTGCACAGCGAATGAATAGGAGGTGGAGGAGGAGGATTGAATTCGACGTAAGTGTAATTATTTTCAAATACATTTTATTTGACTCGGTCAAAAACTACAATAACAATAATAGTCGGTAGATATGTGTAAGAAATAATAATATAACCATCGTATATCATGAGGTGATGAAACAACGCCGTTTAGGGCAATACATATCGGTGTTAGTAACGAATGCGGGTGAGAAATTATTTTCGACGCGAAATAACATCGATCACCGATCGAATGGCTTCAACGTAATGTATCAGATTTTAACGAAAATCACTAGAGACAAACGAGGGGTTAATATTACATAGCTATAAATAACAGCGATATATTCGTGACTAGATCAACAAGGGAAGAACAACGTTAAACAGAGAAAAATAATATCAACTAATTATTGTAAGCAGGCCGTTTGTTGCACATTCCGCTGCAAGCAATTGACGATTCGAACCGGGAACAGTAACCGATGCCCGATGGTACATTGCTTCGCTTGCCAAACGTCGTCTATTCAGACAACTCGTAACTCTTGGTTTTTCAATCCGGAAGGCACAGCGGAACAATATTGCACGTGCTCCCTATCATTCGATATACGGGCCCGATATATTTTAAATATATAACACAGAAAACGTAATTATGCAACGAAAAGAAGATTCCTCTTTTGACAATTAGTTATCGCAGTACATAATAACATATCACGGATGAATGAAATCCAATCGACGACGCATTATCAGACAATGATATTATCATGTAATTATATATTTACATTTATTTACATTTTCGTCACTATAATATGTATGTATAATATGCATTTAACTGTCTTTATCTGTCATTTCATTCTCTCTCGCTAAATTATAATAGTAATAATATTGTGCAGGTAAAATTGTTGCCGTTGTTGTTGTTGTTATTATTATTAATCAAATATTTCCGAACTAATATTCGTTGAGGTACCACATCCGTCATGAAATTTGGCACAAAACGGAGAATCGATCACTTTCATTTTACGTCTTTTAATCTTCGCCTCCACTGTCGCTTTAACGTATAATTTTCACATTTTAATTCAATACCTATGTTTAAACTTTCATTCGGCATACCAGCGATCATACCGTTCGTTAATTTTTATTTATAATGCCCACAGTTTGTCACACACAAGAAATTGCATCGTTTATTGCTCCGCTCACTAATTCTCGTACACCGACGGAGTATGAACAGTTCGATTTGTCTCTTCTGCGTTTGGGAACGCCGTTAAAAACCTCTTTCGAACGAATCATATTTTACACTAGAAAAACCACTTCTCTTATCGTTCGCTCGGCGATTCAACCAAACGTCATCCGTTGTAAATTCGGTCGGTCAAAGACGATCGATACTCCTCGGCTTGTAGAAGTTTCGGCTAGTAGGGCCTCCAGACGTTGTTGTCAGGGCGAACCTCCT
The DNA here is from genome assembly GCF_021155785.1 of Neodiprion fabricii. NCBI lineage: Eukaryota > Metazoa > Arthropoda > Insecta > Hymenoptera > Diprionidae > Neodiprion > Neodiprion fabricii. The sequence continues at coordinate 30,601,323 of NC_060239.1, forward strand.
CCTGCCTGACGCTGCAGCTCTCGGTGACGACCCGCTGCTCCGTGTTCTCCGAGTTTTGAAACTGGTTTGTATACAGCTGGGAGTAGAGGATGCTCGGCAGGACTCCGGGCGTGGGAAAGTAGTTGCCGTAGTTTTGCCCGAAGCCTTCCTCGTGGACGGGACTCTCGGTGGTGCTCGAGTCCGTCGACAAGGACCTCGGCGACACGTAGTCCTGGTACCTCTGCGCCGAGCCCGACATCAGGGTGTTCAGTGGGTCCAGGGGGTCCGGCTGGCTCGGCGTCGTCGTGTCTGGAACCACTGCGGGATTCCAGCGTTATTGTCATGCGGCATGTTTGAGGGTGGGAAGTCGAGGGGTGATCGACCTTTTCATCTTCGAGACAGCTTTGAATAAGCCGAAAGGCTATTTATCGTTTTATCTTTGTTTGAAAGCTTTGAAATTTGAAAATTGTTCTACAGAAAGTGTTCAAATGCACTTTGATGCAATTTTATTTATATTTTTTATTTTGATAAGTAGTTTTCACGGGAAGTAGAATGATTGATTTCCGAACTGGACTCTGTGAGTTGTATATTATATACACGGTATTGAAATTCAATAAAATTGCGGAAGATGTAGTGAAAAAAGATAATATCTTGACGAAATTAAAGTTTTTATACTTCCGACGGCAACTATACGATAGTTTTTTGAACCTGAAAACATGTCTCAATTATTTTCCTCGCGCATGATACTAACAGTATCGTAACAACCTGCCATAAACCGTTTTTCAAATTTTATAATTTGAAGTAAAGACGAAACTAGCGTCTTTGAGCCGTATAAGTTGGTTATTCGTGAACTCTCGTGTCAGTAAAGTTGACTTTCAAATCAAGTGAGGAAAGGTAAACCACCCCCCCCCCCCCCCCCAAATAGCGTGGATAAGCGGAGGTTGGGGAAGTGCTCTGGAACAGATTGAAGCGAAAATTTGCAATGCTTGACAGATTTTTAAACACTCACGAGACGAGACGGTGGAGAAAGCGTCTTGCTGAGGTGTCGTGCTGGTCGCGCCGGCCACGACCGTTGATCCTGCGGTCGAATCGGGAGCCGTTGGGGTCGTCATCGACGCCGTCCCTGTGAACGAGGTGAGCGACGGCGGAGGCGGCGGCGGAGGAAACGGGGCCTGAGCTGCGCAAGAGGACAAAGGGCCCGGAAGGTAACCGGCGTAACCTGCGGCGCTGCCGTAGCCCCAGGAATTCGTTGCCGTCAACCCGAACTGGGACATGTCTGAGCGTACGTGTGGTATTTTTTATTTTTACTTTGGAGTGACTGACGTTCTTCATTTTTTTTTAAGTATGTCTTTCTTGAAAGATGTAAAAACTAGATTATTAAACTGCCCGACTATCGTGGGGAATTTTTTATTTTTTGCTCACACCTGATCTGGAAGCGGTAAAACGGTGGTTAAATTGAAAAAAAAAGAGTTTAAATGACGGCGGAACGAGAGAGGAGGAGGAGAAAGATAGGGTTAATTCGGTGCCGGTGCTGCTGCTCATCCGCTCACTTTTATCACCGGCCACGATCTACTCGTTACGTGAAAAGAGCGCGGAACCAGCTGACAAAAAACGGTGTAAAAATAAAAGTCAGCCTGAGCGAGCGACCGGGGGGGTATTAAATGGAGAAAGAAGCGCGACGCGGGGAGGAGGAGCGATTAAGCTAAACGACCGTTGATTAACGGGTCGGACATTAAAAATACATCAGGTTACACAAAGATAGCAGAGAGAGAGAGAGAGAGAGACACTGCGGGGAAAATAATCGAAATCAAACCAATCGTAAATTTATACAATCCGCTTCTATTAATTCCTCCACTTTTTTTTGTCTTATCCAATTTTAGAACTCTGCTGTCGATTTTTTGTTGAACTGAGATACAATGCCCGATAATTAATGAGTTGCAAGGAATAAAAATAGCGGATGTTAATTCACACCGTTTTGATTGCGAGTGGAACGAGTTGCGAAATTTATTTGCGATTAAAAAATGACAGGACATTATAAGACTTCGTACCCTGACAACTACGGCGTGAAAAAAACTGCTGAATTTCGAGAATGGAACGAGCAGTGCCTGATCAAGTATTCGAGTTTGGTTTTTCTTCGGCCTGCGACACCCTGACGGGAGTTTTGCGTTTGATGGACGGCTGTTGGAGTTTATGCATCGCGGGTGTCCCTCCGGAAAACCTCTACCGAGTATCGAGCTTGTATATAACGAGGAATTCCTGTTCTCTCATGACGGTCAGCTCGTTCTTGTCACGCGTTAATTAATTATGGTGCCCGTGCCGAAAGCTCGACTAAACGTTTCGCGCGGTCAAAGAGTAGCCGGTACTTGAAAATCGACCGTTTGAAATCTCGTCGTCGATTCGCCCGGACGCGAAAGAATCCGCGAAACGCGTCGAGAGAATCGAACAGGTCCGGAATCCGTGATCGAGGATAATTTTTTTACAGTTATTACGCTGTCTTTGACGACCGTCCTGGAAGCCCAGCGTGCAGGGTGCATCGGGCATTCGAAAACGGGGCGAGGGGGAGAGAGAGGGGAAGTTTCGTTCGACGGTAGGTTATTTAATTTAAATACCGAATCGCGTGGATTGAAATGATTCGCCCGCGGTGATCTGCGTATGCCTTGACTCTCGATACCGCCGTCTGGACCAGCCCGTTTTCCTGTCTATATTTCCACGGAGTGGCCCCACCACTGATAGATTTTCCAACGAGTCAGCGAAGGCAGCAAAGGAGGAACGGGGATGGGCAGCCCTCGAGGGTGGGCACCGAGATCAAAGGGTTGGTCAACCCGGCGGGTCGAGTCAAGTCAAATAAACGACCTCGTACCTTCACCTTCGCCCACGCTCCGAAACTGAGCCTAAATACCGTCTAGCTTTCGCCCCTCGCTCAGTTTTGCGGATTTTCAACGCGTACTAGCTTCGGGTAAATCGAACAAAGAAAGGTTCTCGAACTATCGCGACTTTTGTACCACGATTGAAAGATGCGTGAATAATTTTGCGAAGTAATTATACGTGAAGGAAAAAAAGCAATTCCTCTCAGATTCGCGTTACCGTTATTATTATACGTTGCATCTGCGTAGAGGTACTCGAACAAATTAATGTGTGTAATATAGATTATATATGCGATACGCGTGTCTCAAAAATTCCGCAGAATTCTCTGTAGTCCGTAGGTGAAAAATTAATAAGCGAAATATTCCTCTTGGTTTTTGCTGTTTTTTTTTATCCTCCTTTCTCCCTCCCCCTCTTTTTCTCTTTCTTCTTTTTTTTTTCTTCTTATTTGCATTTTAATTTTTACATTATCGGAGTTTCGGCACTGATACTGTGCAGATGTTATCGGCGATCTGGCGTATCTGAGAAAATTAATAACCCGCTCTCGAAGCCAAGACCGTTCGGTATTTCACCCAGACAAAAATATGTGTAGAGTATTACATACAGGTAGGTACGTTGCATATATACCGTTCGATGTATTTCTATCCTTACTCCCTGGTTAGAAACCACAGCCTTTTATCTCCCAGAGCTTCGTCGACCCGCCAGTGCGGAGGTGAAGAAAAGTAGCGGGTCATTTAAAAGTAGATGAAAATGAAAAATCATTGGCAAATATGTACAAACCTCGAAGAATTTTTAATATTTTTCACACCCTTCCAGCACATCGTTTCGAAATTACAATGAAAAAAATTGCAAGCTCGCGTAGCTGCATCGACCGATGAAACGAGTACGCTTTCGACGAGAAATGTCAGCACGGCCAGTTATTCGTATAACGGCAAAGCTAACGATGCCCCGAAATAAGGGACGATAACGATACGGGACTCGGGGGCGCAGCACCGAAAGGTGCCTTTATCACCGCGATAAAGCGGGACGCGGTGTAGGTTATAAAGCCTTCAGAATTAGCCTAAGTTCGTAGTCAGGCTTGTATAATAGGGTGTAATGTACAAACAAGCGGGGCTTCAGTCAGTGCCGGGACCTTCGTCGCCCCTTTCCCGCCTCTCCGCCTGGAGCCACTGCTCCCACTCACCCCCCCCCCCTCCCCCCCTCCCCCCCTCCCCCCATCCGCCACCCCACACGCCCAGGATGCCCTTGGCGAACCCCTTTAATATAATATTTAATCTGGCTTTGAACAGGCTTGTGGTTTCTGCTCCTGCGGAGAAGTATACGTATAGGAGCTAGGTCTCGAGGCTATCCTCGCCTAACCTAGACGGGAGAATTGAACCTAACCCGACCCTGATGATCCTCTGTGCTATGGGAATATACTCCCACTGAAATATGGCCGGTGGTATTTTCGCATTCGTTGTACAAAAGCAGATTTTCGAAGGGGCTTAGAACCGCGCCCTGCAGGCTTCTCCTGCCTTTCACTCTAGTCTCTACCTCGACTCGAGCATATTTCCACATGTCTGTGTACAGAGATTGCGAACTCAGATTCCGTGGGCGGGTAGAATATTTACTAAAAATTTAGTGAATAGTTGTTTATGAGCTCGGTCCACAGGGTGGATTGGTACCACTGCGCACATGAGTGATTCCGATTGACGTCTGGTGAACAAGAATTGGCAATCGATCAGAAAAGTGAAACTTCGATGGGAGTTTTTAATGGGAACAGCACACTTCAACTATATATAAAATATATGAAAATATAAGGAAAGACACGTGAACCGAGATAAGGTGTAAAAGAGCAGATATACTCACTCTGGCAGTTGGCTGGCATCGCGTGCCTGAAGGACGACAGCGGGTCTCTCGGCTGCAGAGGATTCGACAAGGGCTGCAGGGGGTTGGGTAACGTCTGCAAGGTATCAACTAACGGAGATGCGAAGAACGGTCCTCCGCGTTGAGAGGCGAAGGCAAAGGCGTGAAACTGCTGCTGCTGCCCTAGAAGTGACAGCACTGGGATCAACCGTGCGCCTGTCCATTGGACCGAGGGTCGTTCAAGTAAGTTAAAAAGGAACGAAGTTCCTGCAGTTCGCTTGTCTCAAATAATTATACAATAAAAACGTAATTCGTCGTACGGTGACGTGAAGAACAAGTGCGTTCGGTGAATGTCACACGCGAAACGTGAACATCGTCGCTTTGCTGAACGCAGATGAAACGGAAAGCGGAGAACGTGACAATGAGGATCTGTAATGCGCCACTCTTGATCACGTCGAATTACACGACGCGTCGTGAGCTCTGAATAGACGGAACAATTTCGAAGCATAGGTGCGTACTTTCAATTACCAATTTGACAAACACAGATCCTCCATTAGTGAATGTCTCCAGTTTGAGGAGACAGTCTGCAGCCGCGCGGCTGGACGTCCGGTGGACGAGAGAATCGTGGGATGGGGTAAAAGATTCGATATACTTTATTTCTCGCCGACAGCGTCGCCAACCCAATTAAAGACGTGCCATCCGAGCGGCTGACTATCCCCTGCAGGGCCGAAACCACCCCTTCGCACTTGCCACTTCTGTGCCCGAACCCAGCCTGGTACGAAAGCTCCTCCACGCCGTTGGTATCTACACGTGTATACGAGCGATACAAGATGTGTGAGGAGCACTGGGCGAGCCGCGGAGGCGTGTGGGTAGACACCGGGAAACTAACACAGGCTGATGACGGAAAGGCAGGGGGTCGGAGGAAGGGAGAGCCTGCCGTCCTGATAATCCAATTCAAGCCCTAATTCTAACTCGCTGCGCGAAATTCACCGTAGTTTGCTGAATAGAGGAGGATGGCCAATGGGAGACACAATGGCCTGTCAGAATACCGATAGAAGGGTAAATGATCGAGTTAAACGGTAGCCGTTCAATTATTTCAACACTCGGAACGACGATTCAAGACGGCCCTCGATGCACCTGCCGATCACCTGAACGAAGCCGCTCACGCGAGGATCCGGGTTGGTGCATTTCATAAATTAACCCATTCGTTTGGGAAATTTATCACCAAACCCTCGCCGCGTGCTCCTACAACGTGTTGTATTTCACTAGGTGTCGCTGTTCGGAAGCCCTCCTCAAGCCGCCGTGAACGATCCTTTTCGAACAACACCCTCGCACCTCCGTTTCGCGGAATCTGCGTATCGTTAGGCGTGGTGAAAAAAGGTCAACCATTGCGAGTTTCGACGGATTGCGGGAATTGTCAGCGCGTGGAAAATGGCGGATTCATTGTCAACCTCGATGCCGAAACGACAGCCGACGGAGACGAGAACCGGGGCAGAACTGCTAATACAGACTTGGCTTCGGTATTAATAGCGCAATTACCGAAGAGAAGGGCTGGACCCTCTTTACCGCGGACGAATCAGTCGACGTGACAACTCGTGCTGCCCTCGGCCTTCTGGGGCTTCGTGTGGCAAAACTGGAGTCTACGAAAATCGATTTCTAGAAGATTTAGGAGAAATAATTGAGATCGTTCTCATCAGTGTACAATAGAAACAGGTTAAATCGAAAAGGGAAGATACGCTGTAAGAAGAGTACGATCCTATTGATCCTATCCAAACTACAATTTGTCGTCAATCAAACCCTATCTTACGTGGAATTTTCGAATCGATCAATGGCAGTGCACTCGATATTTAACAGTGCGTGTTCAGTCTTTCGAAAACCTATCAACAAAATGAGCGACGATGAATTATTGTTCTTCGGGTGCACAGATTCGGCAACGGGTATTCGAAGATCGGGTAAGTCGAGGAAGGAGGTTACTGACCGCGGAGTTTGGCCAAGAGCGTCCTAGTAACCCTTCTCAATCAATTTCCTTGCCCCCCTCCCCCTCCCAGCGAACCGATGGGCGGAGGGTCGAGGGTTGAATGTTTAATGAATTGCTTGTTTAATTAATTACAACCCTTGCGCCGACCCTGAGGCGCGGCCAAGACGCATTCGTCGTGCTGTCAAACCGCCTCGACCTCAGCGGCTTCAACCGGGGGCCAAGAAAAATCAGTGATTTAGAACCGATTCGCGGGGGCCGCAGGGCCTCCGTATCAACCTATTCTCCAACTAAACAATTGATACGTGTATTGTCGGATACAGATCCTGGTTTCCTCGTCGGCAGAGCACTACGTTATAACGATTTACGACAGTCATTTGGAAGGCGTTTCGTGTACATCGTCTCACGGGCCACACGGTGCACGAACATCGAACCCCGCAGTCTTTCGCTACCCAACTAGGTGCCTAATAAATAAATGATAACGCCACGTGTCATTCTTGCTTTTCAAAGAACGGCAGTCTGAGTTCATTTTAACAAACGTGTAGGTGATAATGCAGCCTCGGTTGCCGTGGAATTAGTTTTCAAAAAATACACTTTTCGATCAATCAGCGCTGAGGAGTCAAAATCTAGACTCTCTGAAATTCGTTTCAGTTTGTTCATCACCGACAATCGATGATTAATGAAACGAATGAATGAAAATCCACCCGCACACTGAATTGATCAATTTTACTGCGAGTTTCCTAGTTGCTCGTGTTGGTTTGAGTCTAATATAACAATAAGAAGAAAACTGTTCATCACGCATTTTCATCGAAGTCACTCGTGAACAGTTCTATATTTTAAACGCCGACAGAATGTTTTATTCAAAAGTTAGAAAAAAAATTAAAAAAAAAAATTTTCTTCCAGTCGCAGTGGTAATTTGTTTACCGCTCTATTTTGAGTTCCATCAACTGATAATTAATCAATGTCACAAAATCCTTTTCCAGAAAATCCAGGTCTTTACTTACGCGTGTAATTTTTTCTTCGACGGCGTGAAAATTCAAGTTTTCCACATAGCAATTATACCGCGCAACTGCATAAGTAGATTAGTCTTTCCCCCATCCGTCGAACTTAACCGATACCGGTCCCCTTAATTTACCCAAGTTACGGCGAGCTACTCGGTTATACTTACGTGGGGTCATAAGGCGGTTCAATTTTTTGTCAAAGGCGCCCGAAGGCCACCCAAGGGCCGGACGGCTTTCATCTCGCCTCGCACCCTCCTCTAACTCTGACTATCGGGTTTTTTCCCCATCTGACGGTTTTTTCATTTCTTGTCTCCCTGTATTCCCTTTCTCTCGACTGTTTTACTCCTCACGAAGCGTATGCTTAGAGTTTAGCCATTTTAGGACTTGGTTTGTTTTAACTTAAGATGCAACGTGCCGACGATATCTCGCCGTTAACGAACGTTTATTTTTAACCCCTTTTAGCCACCGACAGACTAGGCAAAACAAGATCCTGCATCGTAACGGACGTGACAAATAGACTGCTTAAACCGTTCGCTCGAAACGAATGTTCGATTTTTCCGGAAATCTGGAGGACATTTACCGAGAGTACGATTTGAGAAAAATTAGCTACAGCGGAACGGGATCAATTTTTCACGCTTCACTTACACGTGCTTAACTTCCCTTCTCTCGCGGTCGGAGTTCTCGACATTTTCGACACGCGGGATTAAAAATCGTTTCGGCATTGGTACCGTTTTGACGCGATGGTGTCATAATGGAGAATTACGGTTGCTGGGTGGTCCACAGATGCGGCCAACGCGGCGGATGTGGTCACGCTGTAGGCGAAGCAAGACCAGCGTCGTAGTCGTGCAGTTATTTTTGGTAGGTACACCGAAGGCGGTTATATACGGGATAGTAAAAGAAACCAGCACTCACCGAAAAACAACACGAATCTCTGCCAAATGGATTTTTATTGAAAAACTAAGCGAAGCCTCGGAAAACACCTGCGATGCCCCCGACGTTTGGTACATAAAAAAACGATTGCTAAAAGACGAGGCAATGGCTGCTTGAATATTACATGCACGTGATAATTTCAGGGAGTCCGCGACGTCTTGGACAAAAACGTTTCGACGTCCAAGATGAAGTGTCGGTTAGCACGATGGCCGTGGAGGTGTAAACTGCGACCAACTGCGGTACAAACCGTATATAGAGAATTGAACATCTTTCCACCCTGCCAGGTCCGCAATGCACGTGCAAACTTCAACGGCAATACGAATACCTTGTTTACGGCGTAATTGTACATCTTGGAAGAGTTAGGGAGCTGCAATTGTGCGGCCCAAAGTTCGTACAGGTTGGTGCACTATCTCTGCAGAATACCGCAGTCCTATATCAATGTTATGCTCTCGCCGCCCTTATAAATAATAGCAATTGCGCCGGAAATTGCTTAGCCGGACCGCAGCTCCTTACAGAATTCCAACTTCCATCTCGTGATAAATATCCGGCCGAAATGAGCTTCGGTATTCCCTGATCTTACACTTCGCAATAACGTGTAAACCGTCTCGAGGGGAGAGGGATTAATCTCCTGCAAGTACAACGCCTCGAAAGAAGGTATTTCTAATGGCTTATTGGTAGTTTCCCTTGTCGATCAAGATTTATTGTCTGTGGGGTAGAATCGAGACACATGGAGAATATTCTGAAACGAACCAGTGCTTTAAAATGTCATCTTTCAAGCGCTGATCAGAAAGCTGCAAAGGTAATCTAACCTGCGCGTGACGTCATCCAGGAAATCGTCAATCGACGACAGTCAAACGTCGGTCAAAGGAAAGAGAATCGTTAGTGAATGGGGAACATGGAATTGTCAAGTGCAATTGCAATACTCGAGGGGATGGTACTCGACTGTATAAGTGGAGCTGATCCGAGTTTAGCAAGCGAGAGTGGCAAGGTGAAAAATGGAAACGACCGATCCGTGATCCAAAGTGCACACAACGAGTCTTCCCACGTTCGTGCCGCAGTGTCAATAATACATTGGCCTCAATTATTACACATCGAAGCAAAAGCTGTTCCGACGGTAGACGGATTAATTTTGACCGATATTGAAGGGCATTGGAAAGTCGATAGAGAACCGTCAGAAACGAAGACAGACTCGCCATTTCCCGTCGGACGACGTCACGCGCAAGAACGTTTTTTTTATTATAACCAGCGAAATAGGCGCACCAAATGTTTGGCAGACGTAACGTTGGCTTTGTTTACATATAAATGGCGAAGGCGAGGAAAAAGTGGTAATCTCAATATTTACGGCGTTAGAAAATTTGCCGCACATAGGCTTTCAGTCATTGCAATATTTCGTTATTCTCGCATCCGACAATCTGCTAGCAACAAATTTGTCGTAACAGTCCGAGCAGTTGAAACACAGCTACAAGCAACCGAAAATATTCTTCCTACGTATCGGAGCTACGATTCAAACCAAACATAGCTGGTGTTGACATTTCTTCGGTTCTGTTTTGATCAGGTATGGCAAATGGCCGTTGTATCAGTCTGGCTTCAGCTACGAAACGCGTCGGTCGATCGGAATATAACCGTACAAAGTATTGCTAACAGCTATACTTTTACTTTTGATATTCACAGTGCAACGAATATCGTGTTATCAAGATGCTGAGACGCCGGCATACATGCATCAAATATTTTCGTAACTCTCGTGTCTGACCGTTGTGAAAATTGATCGCGTTATTTGCCAGAGTGGTAGTTTTCAGTTATGGTGAAAGACTTTTGGCCTTTAATAAATTACAAATTAAGCAACAATTTAGTTTCTGGAATTTAAAAAACAGCATAAAGTGGATTTGTAAGCCGTTACGAGCGATGACGACCAAGCAGTGAATATTTCAAACTTGTCTTTGTTTAAATACCGTTTCAAGTGCTACGCAGTTTCTTAAAATATAAGGGCGGTTGTGGCTTTAAGTGCTTCTTTCTTCGTCTGACGCCAATGTCTGCCAAACATTTGTTGCACCTGACGAGTCTATTACTATGGTAACGAAGTAAGTGAACATGAAAATGCTTACAGTGATACTCACTGGTCTTGGATCTCGGCTCTCGCGGACCATCGACGGTCACCTTGATGGCTTTCGTGTAGGTTGCGACCTGCGGAGGTGACGTGGACACCGTTATCGTCAAGGTGAAACTTTTCCCTGCACAAAAATACACATTTCATTACTGTTATTTGAGGAAAAAAATATGTCCAACGTTTGGACGATTTGTGCATAATATGTGTGCAGTGTTTCAACGCGTGTAAAGCTTGACTTTTATCGTATCACGCGAGGACTAAACGCGGAATACACGAGGAAGCTAGAAGGCCTGAAAAGGGAAATTGCCGACCGTTTTAGAAGACGAATGGGTCGGGAGGGGAAGAAGAATCGTGAAACGCGAAATGAAGTCGTGGTAAAAAGGCATAAAAAATAGTAAAATACGTTGCCGCACGCACGATGCAAAACTCAGTAGGTACACGCAGAGGTTCACCGCAACGTACTACCCTGACCCAACATTCCACCACCGAGTTCCGCAGCACGCGAACTGCTTCTGCACGTTCGACGACGCAAAAAAGTCTAACAACAATTGTGTTTACACGATAGCGTGTTGTGCGGGTGCTGCTGACATGAACAGCTTCTTGGATCGCCTTGCAAGCTCGGGACACACACTCCAGGGAAAGGTGATCGAAGCTTAAAATTGGACAGCCAAATCTTCGAGTGGAATCAAAGCGGTGAGTCGTAATTTTGTCTTTTCGTCTTCAATGCCTGTTTTGGAATGCTCGTTAGAAATAAATAAATAAATAAATAAAGTACTACAAAATCATTTCAAAGTCAGAGTGAAAACTCGAACTGCAGTCGCCTGTCTAATTTTTATTTATGGTTTCCAATTAAGCATAAGCGCAACGACAAGTTTTTTTTTTATCAGAAAAAAACATTTTCACTTTGCGAACCGTTCCTGTTATCTTCGTGAAATTTTCAAAACGCACGGATCCTGTAATTTCACGTAGAATTTCGCTGCAGCCTGCAGGTATCATTTTAAAATGAAGTACGGATGTTCGAACGGTTTCAAATTCCATTTCCGTTAGTAACCGCTAATCCAAATTGGAAAGGTGAGATCCAGAAATTCTTGTATTCAATTTTTTTGAGTTAAAATTGTAGATTATCGAGTAGGAAAAAACTTCTAAAACTTTATGAATATTTCTGCGAATAGTCAACACATCTTACTCGAGTCTTGCTTAATATTCATACGGTAAAAAATCGTTTGACATTTACTCACGTTAAAGTTATTCCGCCAAAAATAAGCAAGAAACGGATTTTCCAGCCCTGAATTTCTTTTCTAGGCGACGATTTTCTACTACCTGATTCGCAATTTATCTACTTTCCTCCATACCCCCATCTCCTCTCGGGTCGCCCAATGCTCACTTTACAATGACATTTTCCTGATGGGTAAATGACTGTAATCAACTCGCGAAAGGTATCGGGTGACGACTACGTCTTGGCATGGAAGCGCCAGCGAAGCCTCGCCAAAGTAGCGAAATAATGGCAAGTGTTGGGTGTCTGAGATGTTAGGTGGAAGGCGTCGAGGAAAGGGGAATTGAAGTTCGTGGCCACACGGCGGTTCGCCACGCAAGGAGAGCCTTTCCCGGTCCCCTTGGAACCTCACGCTTCCCGGTTTCTCTTTTCTCCTCGTTTCTCCCTTCAACCGAGGTAGTCCTGGCGTCAGGACGTTCGCGAGGAAGGCGGGATCCCCTTTTGTGAGTTCCGGGAGTCCTGGACTAACGAAGCACCTGCAGTGCCTGCCGTCGAATCCCGCGTTCAACTCGAGGTTTAACCATGGATTATAATCGTGGCGGTAAACTATCATTAACTGTACCAACGCGTTGGCATGCCGGGGTATCACTGGCGGTGCCAGTCACCGACAAACTACCGAAACTACCGAAATGGGCGAGCCAGCAGCCTGCTACCAGCCGTGATAACGCGCATCTGCGATTATGCGGACCGTATAGACTTTTTCCCTAAATTATGGAAAATAATTTACATCCGTGGTTTCGATGAGTTCGGTTGTGTGTAATTTATATTTATAAAAGATGCGTCCTCTCGATGATTCCGGGACAACTAGGGAAATTCCGCGTCCCATAAATCGAGTTTTGGGAATGATACATCATCGTTCGAATTTTGAGGATAACTTGAGGCCATCAATCAGGCGACGCGTAGCCTTAGCCAATGCAGAAGGAGTCAAACAGATAAATCTCCGAAGCCCGATCGTTACAGTGACGACCGAGACAAAGTGAAGGCAAGAGTCGTGCCAGGAGTCTAAACAATTTTTAGTAAAAATAGACTCGTGCCTCGTTCATTCGTAAGTTGAAACACCAGATTGTATCGGCGCTCTCGAGTTTTCACCAACTGCAAGAAGAGTCGCGCGTCAACGTCCGTCAGGTTCTGTATTCGGTTATCATTTATGCCCGATTTTTTCCGCCAAATTAAAACACAATTATAAATATCACCGAAGCGAATGGAGGAAGCGCGTTCAATATATCTCCGTCATTATTTCGCAGGCACGTTACCCAGCGTGCATCGAATAATCATGCATTATTCATTTGATGTATCAAAACGAGGTCCGGCTATCCGCCCGACTCTGATCGTCTATTGATCATATTTTTATTGCATGAATAATAACACAAGCAATCGCTGAGTCTGTTCGGCTGTTGAATTTAATTAATTTTCATTTTTCGTTTATTCGCAAAGAATTGACAGTTTAGAACGGGAATAAAAAAAAAAAAAAAAGAAAACATTGGCACCGTTGCATTTGAATTTTGATTTCTTACTTTTTTCTGTGAACGATTGTAAAAATCATTGTCAACCGAATTCTTTCACGCAGTGAGCAGAAAGTTGAAAGCCTTTTTTTTCCACCAATCACGAGTGGGACAAGTAGCGCGGCAGGTGTTCTACTCGTTATCTATCCCCTTAAAGGGATTAAACTGGAACGTGAGGTAGGTAGCAGGTAGTGGTTTACACGGTATACCTACGTAGGTATACCGACATATCAATGCGGCCCTCTTCCGCCCCCGCCTCTTTCGCCACTATCCCAACGCACCGTTCCCCACCCCCTTGCCGGTTACTCAAAGTAGGCTTTATACCATGATAGAACAGCGTTACAGCCAGCCTTACGTGGGAGGGTTAAGCTCGCCGTCGATAATGCAAACTTCTCGGGCGGGGTTTTGATCCTCCGGCAGGTTGAGTCAATGGCTACACACACGCCCTCGCGTAGCAACGACGCAGAATCTGTATGCAGGTTTTGCAGACTCCCTCGATTCCGTCTCTCGCTCAATTCGAGGTCGCTGTTTTATTTAATTTTACTCTCCACTTTGTTCAGGGGGTGTCACATTGCGTCGTATTTCAAGAATATTCCCAGAAATTTCGGATTATTTCCGATAAGAGAAATAGCTACTACGACCCCGGGAGGATTGGTGGAAAATAGACTCAAACTTCCGACATCACCCTAAGAAACGCGTCAGTCATTTGTCACGGATTAGCTCTCAATTGTTTTCCTCAAGGGAGGAATTAACATAAGCTAGGATGAAGGATGTTCGCGAAGGAACGCGGGCACTAAGTCCCGGGCGAGCCGAGGAAGCTCTTACCTACGTCTTCGTATTTCGATTATACTCGGGCCTCCCGGGTGTCTTAGGAATTGTTAATTACTTTTCTGCACTCGGAATGAGAATTGCTTATACACTTATATAAGAGAGCGTGGCGAGATCGAGAACGGTCTGAGGACTCGAGGACTAGGAAACGAACGCTTTGCATCAGAGCCCCGATTCCCGCACACCGAAACTCCTCGAGAAAACGTGAGATCCACTCGCACTTCTAATCCCAACTTCGTCCATGCAACGACTGCATCTGGCTTATACATACATTTTATTTGTACAAGTTTATCCGACGTAGAATCAGCGCAACGGAGTCTTTCCCACGCGAATTAAACTCATCCGGTTTTCATCTCCGATCGTGGATCGTGCCATCCCTTAACGGCAGTTGATATTTGACCAGGTGCTCGGCATTCAACGGACCAAAAGTGAGCGAGCGACGCGACGCGACGGCAGGGGCGGAAATACCGACGCTAATAACGTTGATTAAAACCCAACTAAAACCTCAATTAATATCGCCCCCTCTGCCTCGGCTCGTCTCAGCCTCTCCTCCCCCTCCGCCTTCCTCGAAACCGAACCACTTTCCTCGGAGATACGATACCAGGGTGGTTGAAGGCGACGACGCGACGTCGCGATGCCGACAAATAAAACCCATTACCCACCCCATTCGAGAGGCTGCGAGCCGTTTCACCCGGAAGGAGAAGTATCTGGGAAAAATAGGGGTGGCTTCTTGAGACAACCCCGACCTGCCTCACGAAACTCCGTAGGTCCGGATCCGGCATTCTTTAAGGGTGCGAGCTTCTTTCCACCAGTCGCCTTGCTCCGGGGGTTCCTCCCTCCGAACTTTCGAATTTTATGAATGAAAGAGAACCCGAGGAGTCCCTCTTCCGGCGCTAGGCTTAGCTGCCACCCTCCCTCCCTCCCTCCTGCCCCTCCGCCGTTTATCTAAGGACTTTGTTAATCGCTCCTTAAGCAGATCGCGGTTCTTCGCGTAACGTTAACGACGCGTTAACTGAGTCGTGCAATTAATCCCGTCGTTATATACCCTCTCATTTATTACCCACAATTTGCCCCGCGGCTAGGGGGGGATTTCTTTGAGAAACTTGGATACTCCAACGGTATTCACGCTTTGTACCACTCGGTTACATTTCGTCTATTGTCTGTTGCTGCTTCTCTTGGCAAAATTATTTGGTTTGCATTATATATATATGTACTGTGTCAGACGCTGAAACCTTGAAACTTGCAAGTTTCGATCACTTGTACTTTCGTATATTTTCTATAAATGGTTGACGAATCAAGAGTTTCTACATTCGTACATATTATTACAGGCTTGAATTATCCAAAAAATATTGATGAAAAGGCAAAAAATTTCGGACAATTATTCGAATGATAGCAATGCTTGATAAAATTTCGTTACTGAATTATACTTTCGGGATAATTTGTCGTACTCAATATTCTTCATTCTGCGCCAATAATTTATATTATTTGTATAATATATGTTCAATTTTACAAACGCGAACAATATTATATACATTTTATACGTAAATATTATTTCGCAAATGCATATTTATATCATATTTATTCATCCATCTGTCGGATTTCCTTGGTTTGCACGTTTTCGATGCGACGAATATCGGCTGACTAATTTTTCATCGTCATATCAAAAGCAGTTTCAGATCCAAGGACAAATACAACAAATCCGACGAATATTATTCATGTTCGTAACTCACCCCTTCCGCTTCTACCAACGAATCTAAGATCGTTGAACTTGGCAACTTGGTTCTTCATCAGAGCCGTCGAATTCCGGAGATCCGCACAGCAGTTTTCGTCGTTCCCAGCGCGGACCGTAACCAGGGTGCCGTCGCCGACCTCGCCAAGCGCGACCACCTTGAAGGCTACCGGCAGCGTCTTATTCGACCTCCAATGAACCGGCAGAACGGTACACACGAAGTGCGGAGAACCTGCCAACACAGAAGCGATGGATAGATTCGCAGTCATTGAACGATTTCCGGTAACACCGTAATCCTCTTCTATAATTCGATCGAGACAAAGCTCACTCTTTGACCATTTCCTGACGTGCAGAAACTGATTTTTAGGTACTTGAATTTTTACAACAACCTTCACTTTTGTTGCTGATTCAAACCGTCAAGTTTCGCTCTAAGCAACATTCGTTTTCATCGAATTCGAATCCCTGCATGAATTTTCCTTCCCGGTTCAACTCCATTTTTTCGAGCCTCCCCGTCCTAGCGACAATTCCAACGTAAATCCAGGATCGACTCACCCGTCCTGACCAACTCCCCGGGATGTTCGCTGACAAAATCGCCGAGGGTTCGTTCCGCGAGTATGTCGCTGGTCATCTTGGTGTAGGCGTCGGCAAGCGGCGACACCCCGGACTCCGGGGAAGCCGCCGCCCCCGGGGCTGAAGCCCCCGTCAGCTGCATTCCTCCGCCGTTTCCGGTTCCGCCAACTGACCCCAGTCCTGCACCGACGCGGCCTTCTCCTCGGCCTCCGCCTCCGCCACAGCCACCACCGACTCCAGCACCGACACCGACGTTATTGCAACGACCGAATATATCCATAGGCAGTCAGAACATCGGGTGAAACATCCTTCCGCCCTTTCCGTCGCCTCTTCCGGGGATTATCCGAGTCTCGATGAACAGTCAGAATTCCCGCTCTATCATCTTCCCCAAGTTTTTACTGCTTCGTTTTTTTTTTCTTTTTCTCCTTTTTGTTTCGATTTTCTTGATTCTTGTTCACAGGAAAAACAGTCGTTCAAATTGACGGCTGAGATTTCACAGGTTTTGACTTGGTCGTCACGTCGCATCTGACCCGGATGATTGTCGACGGATTTATTGAACGATTCACGAGAAGTTTGGACATCTTTTTTTACCGAGCTACGAAGCACTGAAGAACTCGCGTTTTGGACTGAACCTGTTTCCTCGCATAAACGGTTATTCCGCACACTGTCTCAATTTATGCCTACTTTTTCAGATATTGGTTTATAGTCCAGGAGACTCACTGATTCGAGACACTGTACGATCACATTGTGGTACTTGCAACCACGTGAGAAGCCTAGAAAACCAACACTCCGGACGATGCTGTGCAGATCCACGTCAAGGCAGGCACAGTCACTTGCTCTTCGAACCGGTCCAGATGTCCTGAAAATGCAGAGAAACGATTTGATCAGTCATGGTCGGTTATCGTATTCTTGAAAATTGATGTCTAAGCTCGGAGGACCAGCGACAAGCTTTACAAACGAGGTAACAAATCTTGTGCTTATAATCTATGTCCCACGATGCGAGAGACAACGAAACAGAGGATGTTCTTTCGGCCGTCGGCAACGGAAACGGAACTGTGCGGGGTTTCCTGTGTCTTACAATCTCGATCGTTCCAATCGCACCGCTTTTAAGGGTGAAATCCCACCCTCAAGATTCTTTGTCCTTTAATTATATCCCCTTGATAATCTCGGCACGACGTTAAGACGAAGGTGGAGACGGGGGAGACGGAATGCCTGGTTAACGTCGTCGTCGTCGTCGTCGGTGTTGGGGTGGAGGCGTCGTCCCCGCACCACCGTCGCGTCACACTTTTCACGCGGCGTTCGTGACGTCACAGTTCATTCAGTAATTTTTGCGCGCGTCAGCCGCGTGACAGGATCTGTGGTGCGGGTGGTGCGGGGCTCCGGAGGGGGCGGCTCGAGGATGGTGGGGATGAAAAAATAGGGGAAAAAAGAACGCGGGAAAGTATCACCCCACCCGGCCGACCCGTTACGCACTGACACCACCGCGTGTCAGACTACACGTGGCATTTTTATCCACGTTGCCACTTGACCTTGCCTCCCCCACGATTTCGACATTCTTTCAAACCCGTTTCTCCCTTGTCGTTTAACTGTTCCCTGAAAATTGAGCGTCGACTGATTATTTTATTATTATTTTTTTTTATTTTGGCTTCGAACTCGATGTTGTTTGATTATTGAACCCGATTCTGGCAATATACTTAAACTGTCGTCAATGTTGCGTAGCCAGAAAAATTCTACACGTCGAGCAGTCCGAAAAAAATACATGGTTCGATTCGAAAAATTAAGTTTGATTTGTTTTTGGAGGAAAAAAAACATTTCTTTGTTGCGAAGAAATTTCCTTTCATACATGGTCGAATACTTTTTTGTCTCGTATTTTCGATGATTTTTCACGGATATACGAAGTGTGCGTACGGCTGTCGTCCGACGGCGACGATACGACGGTAAACATTAAAATTATTATATAAGTCCGCAAGTTTGGATTTGAACACGACGCGAGAAAAGCGTCACGTACATCGGCCGCAAATTGTGCATTGAACAAACGTGACACACATATAATAGGCGAGTATGTTTATTTTAAATGGAAACATGGAATTCTATAGGAATACGTTCGTCTATTTTTCTCGTTTGTTTTCCGATCCGATTTATATCTTCTCGCTTCTGCGATCCGTCCAGCGTTATGATCCGCGCCCGCGCTCTTGGCACTTTAGTATTATCGCGGAAGAAAAGGTGGCCGTGTAACTTTCAGGAGGGGAGAAAGATTCTCGCTTTTCTTCGCATTCAAATCTCTTGCGACGGCCATGTGCCGTTTCCTCGGATGTAATAAGTGTCGTTGTGTGGATAAAATTGCAAGTTTCCTACTATATTCAACCGTCTTTCAACCCCTTCGACGCTACTCGCTGATCTTGGTTCGAACCCCTGTATCAACGACACACTCCTTGTCGTACAATCATCTCGCGATAATATTGGCCCCAGATATGATGATTTCGTGGATAAAACAGCGTCCCGGAATGTCGAGAATTTAATTAGCGAATAGTCGAGTTACGAGTAGTAGTACAGCTGTGAAGATGCGTGAAGAAATTTCACGGTATAAATGCCGTGCAATTATCTGTGACGGGGGTGTTATACGCGATTCCGTCATATTTTACAACCATGAAGCGTCGTTCCTAACTATGTGGGTTATAGTGATAGTTATAACTAGCGGTAATGAATTTGTTCCTCGAAAAAAGAGACAAACATTTTTTAACAACACGTGACTGTGACGACATTTTCAGAAGTGGCTAATTTTTATTATCTTCGAGAAACTGATCGATGAGAACGATCACGATGGATGAATTTTTTAAACGTTCTCACGTGTCAGTCACTGCACAATTAATTTTATATATTATAAATGAAAAATCAGGTATACATGGTAATAAAGTGCGAAGTGTAATAAAATCGTGAGATTGGTGTAGCAAAAAAATTGCGCGACATCAGCACAACGTCTCTGCGACTGTTTCGGACGAATTAGGATACCGAGGATGCGAAAAATACGGGGTTTCACAAAATTATAGGAAAAACGCACGATTCGATGAGACAAACCGCCGGCGGAGCTTTCCTGCCCAGATCCAGAAGGCGGTTAATGCCGGGACACGAGTTGAAATGGGTTCAAACGTAGCGCCTGCCGCCCGGGCGACTAACAATAATTTGGCCGTACGTGTTAGGCAACCGTCGTTGACGCACTGGTCCATGCCAACACACGCAGCAATCCTTTCCCCCTCCACCCTCCACCCTCCACCCTCGACCCTCCACCATACTCCCTCTACACCCGCCCCCACTAGCGATTCTCCTGCACGTATACGTATACCGACACCCGTGTATATGTACGCGCTTTCGTTCCCTCCCTCTTCCGTTCCTCTTTCTCCCGCTCTCCCTCGGCTCTCTCTTTCCCTCTCGCTCTTTGCCGCTCTTTCCGACAGACCAGAGACACTCGGGTCGTATCCTCGCGTCTCTCTTTCTCCCCCGCTTTATCCCCCGACCATCCCCTGGCCTACCTTCAACCCTTTTGCCTCGTACAACCCGGGCGGCGGCGAGGGCGGGGGTGACGTTGTGCCGGACATTCGACGCGGGGGGAAACGACGCCCGATCGTGCACTCGAAACTAGACACTCGGGTAAACGTGGAGCACCGCGCGATATGTGCACCGCATCGGTTCGCCGGGAAAGAAATCACACGGGGGATGCAATCTTCCACTTGTTTCGAAGCTGGCAACGATTTTCATTCAGCTATCTCGGTGCCGTTTAATTCACGGGCATGCCGCCGTTACGACGCGTTATCGCCCTGAAGGTTCGAGGCTGGGGAATGCATCTAATTCGAACTACTGATTGTGAGCCGCAGCTAACCGGCTCCCGGACGGGTTTAAACCGGAGAAGTGTGAGGCTCTGGGAATGGTAGACAGTTACGATTGAGGGGGGTCAGTAATCCCGGGAAGGAAAGGGATTAATCGGTACCGGAAACGGGGCGGGCTGATGAATCGAGTTAACAACTGGTAATACTACGAAATTCGAAACTCCTCCGCGAAATGCATGAAGTTATAACTTACTCGAGGCAATGTTCACACTCCCAACGTTACGAATTCAGAATCGCCCGATTGATTGCAGTCGATTTTTTTTTTTTTTACCTTTGATTATTAAGTGTCAGTCATACTTGGAACGATTTCTTAGAAAGTAAAATGTTATTTTCCTTACATAGGAAATGAATCTTGTGAGCTCATCATTGCCTGAAATTTGAATGCAAATTTTTCAATTTATAGTTCAATGAAGAATTTTACCCGAACAAAAATCATGGACCTTGTGCAACTTCGCATAATTACGTTAAACGTCATGTATCAACTTGATTCTCAGTATCACGTACTCGGTTAGATTTTCCATTAAAAAAGTGTGGATTTTTATTTTGTATTTTTCGAAATATTTCTAACGAGATTCGTTTGCACTTAAAAAATTAATACATGGGTGTGCAAGTGAAGGAAAACGTGCGGGGTTCCGACAACGTTAAATTTTCATCAAAGTTTTTTTTATTCCATTTCGTCATTCCATCCGGTTCAGCCAGCAATCAACTGCCCTTCGAAAACAGATGCAAGCGAACGACAGCCTCGGGACGTTAAAATCATGCTAGAAATCACTTTACATTGGTAAACTATAAGCTATGACGCTTTACTCGGTCTGTCAATGTCTGCTTGATGAGATTCGAATGGTCTGTGGGAAATTAGGTTTATTATCGATGAATTCAATCAACCTCACAGTTCCATATAGGAAGCAAATAATTCAGGTATTCCGAACATTGGAATTTTTACATATCCTTATTTGCCCGGGTATTTTTAGTTGAAAAAAAAAAATGATTTCACTTGAATCAACTTTTAAATATTCACTACCTTAAATAAATCACAAAGAGCTTTATCAATGATGCAGCAATACAGCGCAGCCTCACTTTTGTTCAATTAATCATCTGCTATTGGGTACAAAAAGATTAGCAGCGAGTTATTTTATGATTTTTTTTTCAAGCAAAATAATATACGTACGTAAGGTGGAGCTAATGAATAAACTATCAACTGTATGTAATAAACTGGTAAACCGCTGCAGGACAGTGATTAGTTATTCGATGAATTTTTAAGCTTGCGAAGTATAAGAATTCGACAAAACGCAATGCCTCGTATTGATCCATGATATTTGGGATATCATCGTCTACTATACTTTTAGCACGCATTCATATGTACGTGTACGGTAAATTCTTGGAAAGATATAGCCATGAATAATGTTACTCATGGGAATGTACGCAGTACCATGATAACCCGGAGCATCTATATGAACGATGATACCCAATTACAATCACCAAATTATCCGCGATCCGCGAGTAGTGTAAGCTAATTCTGTGCAGGTAATAACGGGGTTTCACTAAATACATATTCGTCGAAATCACACCGTAATCAAATTAACAAGGATCATTAATTACTTTTCCAGGATCGAGGGTTTCAGCGAAATTAGTTCAATTATCGTCCTACCGTTAAATGCTCGTCGTGACGAACGAAGTCATCGATCACGCGTGATCCGTTTCCCGGCACTGAATTTTTCGCTCATTTTTACCACCCCGATCCAAAAACGTCCCTTACGTGCACGCGATACAATTATACAACACATTGTTCCATGTATACTCTCGGCAATATTCTTCGCCGCCCGCCTCACGATTATCCGCGCACACTTTTACCGCTGCACTGACTCGAGTTTTTCCATCAGCGCCGCTGCCGCCGCCGCCGCCGCCGCCGCTGCCGCAGCACACGTGCCGCTCTAATGAAGGGATCCGGTCGAGCTCGGAGGTACACGCGATTGGACAACAATACTGAAAGCAGAAACGGCCGCGAGTATCGCGCGGCTCCTCCACTCTCCACCCCCGCCTTCCGGTTCTGGCCATCCTGGCTGCGGCTGCCGCCCCTCCGTCGAAATTTCTACAAGGCTCCCCTCTCCGCAACGCGGGAACCAGATACTCCCCACCACCGAGTGCGGTTTCTAGTTTCAGGGAGGGCTGCTAAAGGGGGTGAAGGGTTGACTCGAGCGGGGAAGCGAGACAGGGATCGAGGGGTAAGGGGCAGGGGCGGGGGGGGGGGGGGGGAGAACATGTGTAACATGCAGCCTTGATTACACGCGGGTGTGTAAAAATTATTATATTACGGCCACGTTTCAACCTCTCTCACTCTCACGGCTTAGCTCGATCTGTTACCGTTGATCGAAAAGAATCTGCGGCGTATTGTTTATATTTTTTATCCGCTGTACACGTGTCACTTGATTATTCCACTCGCCAAAAGTACGCGTCAAATTATTTTTTCGAAAGCGTAATACGTACGATCAATGTTAGGTGTAGTTTATTTTATTTGATTTTATTTTTTTGTGTTTTGTCTGCTTGTTGTATATTTTTTATATTATACACAAAATGCAATTGGACAGTTGCAGGTATTCATAGAAATTTTAAACACGGCTTAATTTTTTATTGAAAGAGTTCTTTGATAAATGTGCAAAGAACGAATAAAAAAACCATGCAGGGTATTGAATAATAGTGCAAATTCAGTAACGTTACAACTTCGGAGAGATAATGTTGCTGAACATTTTTTTTTTTCTAATTGGTTTGAAAAATCAATATTACAGATGAAATTCATATTTCGTATCACCAGCGTAACGTCCATGACCAACAATAATTTCACATGAAAAAAACTTGATGCAACAAATTTCTGTATTCAGAAAATACAATTATATTTCAAATTTCTGCAGTCTTTGAAATTTGTGTCTCAATTTATCATTGGTGGAACATTTTTTCGATCGGATCGAACTCAACTTAGTTTTGTAATAACATCATTCAAGTCCTTGTTTTGTGGTTATCAATTATTTCTGTTTCCTTGACTGCACAGTTTTTAACTAACGATAAACTATCAGCGCTATACACCCTTGATTGATTTTCGACCACCGATCGCAGCAATTAGTGGTATTAAATACTGAGGTCAGGCAGTGGAAACTCTGCGGTTCGGTCAGACTACGATGCAGTAGATGCAGCTGTTCGTGGTCAGCTGAATGATAAGTGATGACGGTGCGTACAAGTAAAACGTCGTTTGCCCTGGGCTTCCCGTTTCTTACGGGACATTTTCACGTTCTTCCACGACACAGGTTTCAGTAGAAAATTACACATAGTTTGAAGTGGGTTTTTGTATTTCATTACAACTTCGATATTTTAGAAATATCCAACCGTTTGACAATTTATGTAGTAATGAAAATGTACAATCAGTCTTAGGTTTGAAACATCTGTGATTAGTCAATTCGGGTAAAAGTTCGTACGTTTTAATAAAAATTAAAAATTATAGTACCTGCGAATAATGCAGATAAAAATAATAAAATGAAATTGATACATATTTGATTTATTATTTCGGTATAACAATGATAATCTTGCTTGCGATTTACATAGCTGAAAGATCAATTCTAGGGATTCGTATAACTTGCTGAAATTATCCAAGCTGCAAACAAACCGTTGCGGTACACATTTTTTTCTCAACCAAATCGCCTGAATCATGTTTTTTTTTTTCAAAATCTGGAATGTGAAAAAATTACGAAGGTTACTTGATTGGAAACTTTAGACGAATGAAAATTGTTGGTCAATTCCGAGGTTACCGGTGCAAAATATTTCTTTGAACCGTCGGACTTTAAGCAGGGTAGAAATTGAGATAAAATTTATAGAGACTAACCGAGAAGAAAATTAGGTGTTCCTCGATTACCCGATTCGCCCGTGTCTCCTTTGATGGGACATATTTGGGAAATCGAGACCGGCGCGTATTTTGGTCTTCGTTAATCGGAGATCGACTCTCGGATATCGGAGGACGGGGAGTCAAGTATGGCTAACCACAGGCGCGGAGAAAGCAAGATGGTAAGATTGGTGCCTGTCCGGAGACGCAGGGGGCGGCGCCGCGTTTCGGCCGACCCACAACGGCCGTCCTCTACTTCGCCTCAGATCCCGTCAGGTGCTGCCGCGCAAACGTAAGACGATCCCGTTGATTCTCGGCGTAATTTTGCGTATCGCGATTCTTATTCGTCCCTTTCCGCTCGCAAGCTCGTTGCCATTATTCCCTTTCCTGAGTGGCCTACGGATAAATCAGCAGCTAATTAAACGTGCCTATGTTCGAGCGGCTCATTTTTTGCCTTGGATTTTTGCAATTTATTTAGAATCAGGATCAGGTCTAACTTATAGATCAATTTTAATTAATTACGGAATGAAACGCCCGCGATGATAGATGAAATTGGAGGATGAAAATTATCGCACAAGAATCATTTAAAATTGGAAGAAACATTTAAAATGAGGATAGATATTTTTCGGACGGTCAGTAGCGGCTGCTTGCGGTTTTCAAGGGTTGGCTTTGAACTACGGTCGAATAAGTGAGACGGTCGTATTTACGAACACGTGGGATGCGGAGGGACGGAAAAAGAGACGGAGGCAGCTTATGTCTGCAGCTAAAAGTAGACGCGACGAGGTCGGGCGAGGAAGAGAGATCGACTGTATCGACGTTTCCCGTGTTGGAAGGAGATGTTGGGCGCGGAAACGGGTCTAGATACATGCGTGCACATCGAACTAGGACAACGATATTTACACTGTGTTTTCGATATTTGTAAAGCAAAAATTTAGTGCCGCGCTGAGCGTTGGAATCGATTAAAATATTCGACCAAAGGTTATCAAACTTGAGTCGAAATTTCGAGTTCAAGTTGCCTGCATAGTTCGTGAATAATGGGAGGTACATTGCTATATTTATAAATCCCAAAACATGTATCATAGAACATGTGGCTGACGTTGAAATCAGCGATTTCGTTTTGATTCAATTAATGTGGCATTACACTAATTCAACGACGATTCGGCACTGCTATTTCTCGTTTAATTACTATTATTCTCTAAATCATAACAACCCTTGTTCAATAAAAAAAAATCCTTGGCCATAGAATCGGATCGTAAGATACGCGTATAATCATTGTTGTTGAGAGTGTGTAAAAATAGAACACTGATACCGCGATCTAACGCTTGACAAGGCAGAACTTATTTCAGTACCTAGTTAAGTAGAGTCAGATTCTATTTTAGACATTTTAGACAGTCTCCGAACAGTACGTGACCAGCAATCCGGAATGTCGAGAGGGTTCAGGTCTTTCAGGGGTTGACACAGGGTTGCTATTCGTTCGATTGGTTCTCAACGATTGTTTTCGTTTTTGTTTGTAAGACTTTTCAGTCGGTTTTCAAGAAGGTATTGCATCTTGCGATCTATGATTCTCTGCGAGAAACGATTTGCTGAAATCACGTTGCGCCTATTCAACTGCCTGCAAATCCTGCGCTAAGATATTCAGATAAATTCATTTCTTAGTAATCAAGTAGCCCACAATTTAATCACAAAGAGAAATATGGCCGGGGATTATAATGGACTTGTTTTGCAATCACAATTTGCAAATACAACTGGACGTATATAAAAAATCGGAAGCATTGTTTAAAGATTTTCGTTTTTTCTTTTTCACTCTTTTGGTCATTTCAAAGCCGTTTTTCAATATAAAAAGGTAGATTGATCGTTTTCGAACCAACAGAAACTAGGTGGACGAAATTGCTAAGCTTGAGTGCCAGAAAGGGAAGGGATGCAATAGAACGAGAGGGTTGCGCTTCGGTTCAAGGCTTTGCTCAGAGAGGGCGACACCATTTCATATTCGGCTCGGAGCGAACTGTGCAATCCTCTAGCTGGATTCTCCGAGATTTAAACTGCACTTCACGATTCTTGCTTCGTTTAGTAAACGTGAGTTTTTACAGATAACCACACGCATCGCGACCCAACGCGTCAATCAACTATCAATAATTAATGTGTAACTAATCGGACACGATCCTGACATTACTTCTTACGCAAAACCTCACTCGAGGCACGTACAAGTTACGGTATCGTTGAAATGCGGTCAAAAATTGATGCGCCAAACGGCGATCCTCACCCCAATCAATCCGACTATCTGGAAGCAGGACAAGTATATTTAGTGAATAATAAAAACCTTCGAGCGAAGTTCGTATGTCGTATAATTCTGCAGGTCATTGATGGTGTGATTAAATAATTACCAGCGTGACTACAAACCGCAGTAATCAGTGCCACGTACTGCGTTTGCGGCGTCGTTTATCGATCGGTAAAGAACACGGACACCGTTATATTGCCGAAAGCGATAAGCCCCGATCTCTTGCCGCGTACATACTCGTGTAGCCAGCCTGGTAAAGTTACTCGTGTAAATTCCCTTTGTGTTCTACCGAACGAAACTCTACGGCGCGCCGCATCGTTGCACCTGCATTAGGTACCTACACGACGTTACGGTGTGCGAGCCAACGATGAACTCGGATTTTCCGCAAATGTTACACGCACGTCTAGGTATATGCGTTAAGCTATACGCTTATATATGTATGCATACTCGTATACTAGATGTAACGAAGAGCTTGCGCAGTGATGATCACGGCCTCTGTTTTCCAAACGCTCACTCGATGCGGCCGATCCTTGTCCGGCAGGTCGGACTGGGTACAGTTTAGTTGGTTCAGAGGCAGTTCGTCAGCATCAGCCACTGCCTCCCCACACCCGCTAACACCCCCTCACACCCCCACTGACCATCTCTTTGCACACCGACACAGAGACGCTGTTTTGTTCGCGCGCGCGGCGAACGCGTTGCCATGGAGATCGGCGGTTGTTTATTATTGCGTCGAGGGGTCGTCGAGGGTGTTAGGGGGTTGAAAAGGGTTCGGATCACGTTGGGGGTGGGGGTGGGGGCGGCCACCGGCCGACCACACGAGCCCGAAAAACACGTTTGCTCGTACCACGGCGGGTAATGAGAGCTCGATAAAGCGCCGTTACGATTTTGACGTGAGTTGATTTTTTGGTTTATCGCTGGCTTTTGTTCCTCCGCTTGTATGTATAAACCCGCTGTGCCCGCCTGCCCGTCACTAGAGTAAAAAGGATGTGCTTTCGATATCGTTCAACGTCCGGTTCTTCCACCGGTTTTATTTACGTACGTATATGTGTATATTATATGCGAATATTAGTAGATACGTAGTCGGGCGATTTGGGCAAATAGGTTGTTCAGTGGATGAAGAGCCCTGATCGCGCCATTCGTTAGATTGCGTGTCTTGTTTCATTTAAAAACAGCCCACCAGTTTTTTCCATTTTGTTTCGTTCTTTCACCCGTCACAATTGATCAGTTACGAATGGTTTCATCTGGTCTACCGATAAAAATATTTGAAATCAGCTTCAACATTTGCACTTGGCATAATTCTTAAATATGTTTACGTTATCTAGGTTAATAAAACCATTCATAGGCAGCTGTCGCAACCTTTACGGTCAATTGGAAAGCATTTATTATTCCAATCCCATGAAGAAGCCAAAGAAGGATCGAAAGTAAAAAAGTCAGCTTAGCTCTCATGCGTAATGTCTCTCTTCATCCCTGGCCCAAAGACACGCTGTGTAATTTATGTACCTACGTCAACGTGTTATATAAATTGTGAACGACCTGTTTTCATTTCTTTTCCATTGCTTAATTGCAATACAAACAAATTAGACACGCACCGCAGTATAACATCAGGTGAGTGTATCTTCGATCCAACGAGCCGACTACCACGTCGGAAGAAGAATTCGTGCGATCGTAATTCACTGGAGAACAAAGGAAACGGTTCGCGGTGGACTCGAGGAGTCGTAATTAAAAATGCATGTTAATAGCCTCGGTCGACGCTCAAGCCACTATGCAGAGACTCGTGCGGAGCACTGACCACCTGCAACCGCCTGGACTGCGGAAAGGAAAGGTTCCGGCTCTACATGCTGACCAATTAAGACCCTGATCCTCGTGCCGCACGGCACAGATGGTCGTCTTAACGTATTCGAAGAGGAGGACGGCATAAGGCGGACTCGTCCCAGGGTGATGGGGTTGAGAATTAAGTGATAGATGGAGCTATTTTTAATCCCACTAACTTGGATCATCCTCCGCGCGATCAAAATTCACCCCCCCCCAGAAACTAATTTGGCGCATGGATCACCGGAAGCGATTCTCGGGTCAGCGCTAGACGGTCGTTCCTCTCAAACTCTTATCGGCACACGAAGATCTGCCCCGTCAGCGATGAACCCCCGCGTGTCGGGGGTGGAGAGAAAAAAGTGAGCGCTGCTGGTGAGAAGAGTTAGACATACATTATATGCGTTTCCGTGTGATCTACACCCTGTGTTCGAGTCTCTGCTATGCGAGAGAAGGAGTTGTGTATGTAATTATACACGCAGATCGAGGCGTGCGGCGAGCATCAATCAGCAGTACCCTTATGGTTTTGACTCGGTCGAAGTAACGCTGACATTCTCGGATGACGCCTTACATATCTTATGCAACTTCCGGCCAATTCTATCTGCTTCAAGTTTACGTGAGAATGTGTAGGTATATATATACATATATGTATATATGTATGTATACATAAAATCGACGCTATCTACGGGCCAGTCAAGCCGTATAAAGGCATCTATTCTCACACGCAATTGAGTTTGATGGCGATTTAGTTTCGGGATAAGGGGCTCGTTGAGACAAGAGGGATGTTTTCTGAGATTACTGATTTATCGATGGTTTGGAAAAGAAAAGTTGAGGAAAAGAACGGAGATATACATGTATATATACATACAACGAACCAAAAATCCGTTAACTTAAGAGCCACCGATGCGATCGAGTATAAATTATACGCAGCTCGCATCATTGCATTATTTTCGCAAACTGTGCTCCGTAAGTAAAGGATTTCTCGTAGTATGTTAATTCGTCTCTTCGTTTATCCGTATTTCGATACTATTACAATATGTTCGTACCGATACTTATACAGATTGGTGAATCAGCAGTGATGAGCCTTTGTTACGCGTTCGGTGCTTCCGGTCGAGTAAATTCTCAAATTGGCAAAGTTATGTCTCTACAGTTCGGTTAAAAGGATCGATGAGATACAGAGAGACAATCTTCTCGGCTCCCACTGAGACTGCCGGCCTCCGCGTTATACGCTCCTCGAAACTGTGCGGCTCGATCCTTGCATAATAAGATCATCTCTCGATTAGATCTTTTTATCCGAGATCCGAGATAGCATTGCCAGGAAAGAATACCATTGACATCGGGCGAACCGAAAGGCTCCGAATAATGGAGATCGCGGTGTATCGTAATTACAGTCTTAGGTTACCAATAACCGCGGCATCCCTTATCTTCGAATAATGCTCACTCCATCTCGCCATTCGAAAATACGGACGCACCGGGCTCTGAACGCAATCTTAGTAAGCATTCTTTTTGCGGGGCGAATGCTTGAAAGATTTTCCGAAGAACGGTTCTAGTCGTTCTTAAGAAAAATCTTATATCCTACTGCAATACAAACTGCACGTGTAAGTTTTACGTACAATCGGTGAACGTTTTGGCGAATGACTTGAAAAATAATCGAATCTAGAAAACTTCAATTCATAATTCATGATAAATCGATGAAAGATTTTTATCAAATGCATCGATATTTTCAATCGATTCAAATCCAGTTTTTCTGGTTAATCGATTATCTCGTACATCAATGGATAATCAATTTAGTCAACACGCTGCCAATCCATCACGACTGGTTTTCAATACCTCGTGGAAAATGTTTTTCGCAATTGCTGGAGATTGACAATCGGTATCAAAAACTCGAGCCTTTGAAGTTTCCAACAGTTTATTTGTTGATGGTTGAAGGGCTATTTCGATTACCTTTCAAATATTTCCCTAACTTTTTCATGCCCCGCATTCCGCCTGCCTGCATCTCTGCAATTCGTTTTCGTCAAGTACTTGCAGCGATGTAACGAGGGCTAGTAATTGTTCATTCCTGGCAATATATACCGATGAAAGGTTCTGGCGCCAATGAAAAACGTGATAGGCAAACACGCAATAGCTTTCGAAAATTTTCAGAATTAGCTCGTACTAGCGGAACTAGTTTATTGATATTACTTTTTAACGATTGAGGTGAATGCTGGAGCGAAAAAAATTCGCAACCGTGTAGTATTTTTATGCGAAAAATGGCTGACGTTGCGATATGAAAAAGGGATCCACCGCTGAAGGGACCGTTTGAAACTACGAATGCTTCCACCGAAATGACAGGGGCCTTGTTTCGCCCATAATTAGAGACTTGACCACACGCACCATGCGTATCGTAAACGGTCAGATCCTGCCGCGCCTCCTACGCATCCGCTCACCTGCCCGCCGCTCGACGTTTTATAATTTACTTTTTCGGTTTCGGTAATTTACATTTACAACCGAGATCGGCTAATTGCCGGTTAACCGGTTGGCTGGCTCCGCACTCCGAATATACCGCGTCGCAACTGTTACCCGTGAGAATAAGAGCGGATCGTAAACTTGCGCTTTGCCTCTTGTTTTCCCCTCGTTCGGATCCTCTCCGTAAACAATTGCGACAGAGACTTATTGTTCAAAGATTGTACGTGTTAACTTTGACGCGCTTGTACAGAATTAACTTCTTACTGCACGAATTACGAATGACATGGAATAAAAATTTTACGTTTACTCAAATAGTTTGACAATTTCCACTTACGCGACAATAGAAAAAACGTTCCGTCACGCAAAGAAATTCACAATTAGTATTCAAAGTTGGTTGTGTTGGTAAAAAATCTTTTAACGTGCTGCAAAAAAATTACAAACCTCAGCAGCCAAACGGCCAAATCTGGCTTTGTATGCGGTAAGAGGTTAACACATTTGCTCAGATTACACGTGAACTGAGGCTTTTTCCAGCCGGTTAGCAACCCTTGACAATTATTGGAATGAAACATACCGCGCCTCAGCTCGACCATTTTTCCAATCACTCGCTAGTTTTGTTTATGGCGAAATTTTTTCTGCCCCATGATCGAAAAATTATACAGCAATGTGGTACGCGAGAGAAAGTGTACCTAGCGGTTGGACAGTCACCGATCCCGCTGGTAATCGGAGTGGAAACGCTGACTGGAAAATCTCAATATTGTCATCCCTGAGGGCTTTGGGCTCGGTGCTTCGGGTACACAGAGCCGACGATCCATCAGGGTGTGTTTGGGAGCGGTTTTGGGGACGTGGGATAAAATATGGCGGCGTCAGCGTCATCAGCGGCTGGCCAATATCGCGCTTGTATCAACTCTACCTGCCTCTACAAAGTGTCCTAAAATGTATTCGCCCAGTTAACGGGAAACCTGGCTAACGCACCGACGGACGGATCGACGGATCGACGGATCACCGCGTCGCTATAACCACTAAGCGAGCTGTAGAGGCTGACCTTTTGACATCCTCTACAGCCACACGCTGTGCTGTGCCTTAATTCTGTACTCGCGCGTGTTTGTTTCGTACATACTGACGTCGAGAAATCAAATTTGATTACAGGTATGTCCGAGTGTGAGTTGGTGTTGGGTATTTTGATCAATTGTTGGGGCTTCGGAATTCCGGAAGAGACGAGGATACCCTCAAAATTCCACTGCGTGCATTCTTCTCTCTTCCACGATTGATTAAACCAAAAATGGACTATTTGTAGGTGAGATATTTCGAGTGACTTTTCTCGTGACATTTTTCTGTCTCAAAATCTACACCTATAACATTACGGATGTCAATATAAATATTTTATCGACATTTTTTATTTATATTCCGTAGATTTACCGCGGTCGGTTCTTGTCGGAGTGTGATTTTGTTTCTGGAAGTATTTTGTACGCGGAAGAAAATCAATTCGAGCAGTGGTAGTCGGAGATACGTTACATGCTGAGACGCTGCAGGGGTGGGCTACAAACGGCGGTGTAGGATCGACCAAATAACAAGCAAAGTACGAGTTATAAATAAACCGGAGTCTCGCGTCGTTTGGATCAGTCTAAATGTGTGAAGACTATGAAAGCTGGCTGGAGATTGTAGGCTGTACCAAAATGAATGGTTAGAAATTGGGTAAACGCTGCAGAAAGAGGTACGCCAAGAATTGAGGAAGAAACTGTAAACGATGTTACGCGTAAACCTTGGGTGTATTGTTTTTGGTATTCGAGTGGACTGAAAATGGCCCCAAGGAATCAGTGTTGATTGTACAGATGAAAACAAGAGGGGAGAACGCGTTTCAATCTTGCGAATAACTACCACGCTTTTAGAAAATACCGAAACAACGCTGCCTCGGTATTTTTCGTTACATGAACGGTGAAATTATCGCGATGAAATATTCAGTCATTGATTCACGTGACGAGTATACCGCGGATTGTCCGTTGCTGATGAAAAAGCAATCACCAGCAGCGGTAATCCCTGATGTTCTCGGAAAAGCTTCGTCAAGCTCAATGATTATTATACAACACGCCGATATAAGCGTTCATCAACTGCCGAGGAAAAATTACCAAAAATAATCGATTATTTTTTCACTTTAAACCGAGTATAAACGATTATTTATCAAGCTCGATCATTTTTCCTCACAATCGGTTTTCGTTTTTTACCCTCATGAAGGATGCAATGCAATATCAATTTTATGTGATCAGAGTATCGATTACTATCATTGCTTTACTTACCAATTACCCATTTCGTATAACAAGTGAAAGATAAATGAATATTTCCACCTAAAATTGAAAAATATTTTTAACGAAGCTATAAATTATCGAAAAACTTTTCCGCTATTAAGACTACATAGTGAAATTTACGAAATTTTACTTTCAGTCGTACCGTTTTAAAAAAATACGAAACGATCAATTTTTACCGATTTAATCGGGTCTCGTTCGACTATTTTTAGCTCAGTCGGCATCGCTATGTCTGCACGTTGTCAAAAGCGGATTACCACTTCGCAGGGTGGGGGGGTAAAAACCATCCTAGAGAAAACGGAGCGCAGAATCGCAATTAGAAAAAACTCCAGGAACAACGCGCGTCGATGTGAAACTAAACTCCGCAGTGAATTTTGTCCCGAAGTAAAACCGCGAATCACGGTATATCGCGCACGGTATCGCTCTCCCATGCAGGTGGAACCGGAACCCTTCCAGCAAGAACGACGGGACGTGCGGCGTATTCGCGTATATATATATATATACACATATACAGAGCTGTGCGGTACGCGGTGCAGGAAAACACAAGGCTTTACTGCATGGAATACGCAGCGAAACACGGCGGGCAAAGGTTACGCCGAGAGTTTCGCCGAGTATATGTACTCCCGATACGACCGGCTCTCTTTATCAATGTGCATTCACCCCCTCCGCGTGCGTGAGGGGCTCGTCGCTCGGCGTGTGCGTGGTGTCGGGGGTGGTTCACCAGAGAGTACCACCACGGCTCGGTGAGGTCGCGGGGTATTTGTTGGCGCGAGTGGCTAGCCAGTCGGATTACCGAGGGGGTGGAATCGGGCGATTCCCGGCCGTTGGGCTGCGGCACAGTGCCACTCAACGAAAAATTTTACCGGAGGCACCGCCCGACCGACCGCTGATGCAAAATTTACACGTATCCAGCTCAAAGTTGAATGCCAAGGGTTAAAAGAGCATCGCTAATGCCCGGGCTGCGGGGCTTTTGGTTATTTTGTGGATTTTTCCGCACGAGTATACCCCCTGTATCTCTCTTCTACCACCGTGCATCCCCGGATTTGCGCGCGTGTCACGCGGGTTTTACTCATCGTCTCTGTAGGTATGGACATATTTGCACCTTCGACTGGCCAATAGACCTGTACAGACGTGCGTTCTTCCGAAAACGTACGGGTGATTAAATCCGTTATGTTTCGTTGTCTTTGTTTTTTTTTCTTTTTCTTTTCTTTTTTTTTTATATCGATCAATATATAACGCACGCATGTCGAAGGTTTCTCAGGAAACTTACCGCAGGCCTCCGACATCAGAGTTAGATATCCGTTATTTCTTAGGAAAATAAAAAATTTTCAAATAACTTTTTTTCCCATTCAAATAGCACGGCCCTATCTGACGACTCAAGATAATCGAGCGACCGTAAGTTTTTGGTCGACGTCGTTTTACTGTAAAATTTGATTTTCGAACGTTTGAGTATTGACAGGTTTCTCCATACACACTTTTTGCAATTAGGAATAAACTTTCGTATAATTACTTCAATAATTGAATGAACCAATATCATCGGAGACAAGTGAAATATTTGAAAAATGTGTGTCAAAAGATGCTGCAGCGGTCACAAACTGTGCCTTCATCCTATTCCTCGAAGTCATGTTACAAGTCGCGGATCACTGACGAACGGAATATCGCAAATCCAGCAATGGAATCCGATCCGAATCGCGTAGATACGCTTACGGTTCGGGCTTCGTAGAGACGACGTGATTCGACAGGGTGAACCTTCGCCTAGGTCAGCGTGACCCAAAGCTATCGATGTGTTCGGCAACGTAGCCAAGGACGGATCAGTCATACCTTCTGTATCAGCTATCCGAAACGGTGCTTCCCAAAACGCGGATCATGCAGCTGGTCTCACGCGTTGCGCGTCCGACGGACCGCCGGACGTGCGAGCGGATGGACGGATGGAAGGATGGAAGGATGAAAGGATGGACGGAAGCCCGAGGTCCGAGGAAAACGGGGCAGAGGATGGAACGACGCGGCTGCTCGCCACTCCGCAAAATTTCAACCCCTATTCGGGGGGTAGTTTTTGCCACGTCCACTGCCAGATCAATGAGGTTGCTAACACGAGTACCTATATGTGCCTCCCACTCCAACCTCGGCCACCGCTACACCTCGACCCCCCTCGCGACCCCCTCGCGATCCCCTCCCCACTCCGCAACCCTCGCACTTTGACCTCGTATTCCGACCCATGCCGCGGTTATATGTATAGGCGAGCATGTACAGGGTGATTATAAGGTAGGTTACGCTGCGCGTTTATACCTCTGGGCACCGTTTTTTCGACTCTTTTAAACCTTGCGCCGCACACCTCTTGTCTATAACACTGATGTCACGCCTGGGTCGCTGGAGACCCCACGTGAAAAATCGTTGCGTAGAAATTGAGATGTAGATTTAAATAACTTGAAGTAATTTTGGGATACTCCTCAACTGTTATATTTCAAGGAAAATTAGTCATCTTTGGCAAAATGAAATTTTGAATGTGACAAAAAAAAAAATGCATAAAACAACGAAATACTGAAAAATGGAGCATTCTAATCAACAAATCATAACTCACTGAATTTTTAATGTTTCAAGCTTAAAATTGACCGAGTTACTCTCAAGACACAGATATATGAGAAAAAAAAAAATCATGGAGATATTGCGCGATGAAAAAAAGTACCTGTTCGAGTGAATGAATTCGAATTTTACGAAGAAGAATAAATTAACGATTCCTACAATACTTCATAATTTATTTTCGATTAAACGAGATTATTTTGCATATCTTTCGTATGGAATTTACGGTGAAGATGCCGAGGGGTCGTTTTGACCCCGGTGTGCAGCATAACGGATTGATTCTTAACGAGATATGATAAGATTATTCCGGAACGTATGCATTGCCGAATTTTTGACCATTCCTTCACCCCGCATGAACTTTGATCTTGTTATTTAAATGAGACCAGAAGTTATAGCAATTGCACTTTCGAATTTCTTGTGTTTGCTACTCTTATTATCCAGTCATAATTCAAATTAGACAAAATTGATTAGTAAAGACCTGTATTATCGTATGCAGGTTAATTTATCTCTGACACTGCATTTAACATCCCTCATTTCGTGAGAATATACCTTTTCATGCTCTCTTCGTTTCATTTTACATTCGTTCTTTTTTCGTTACCCGCGCTCTTTTGACCGGTGAGGTTAGCCTGTGGAATATTTCACGTTTAACCGTTATTCGGTTCATTTTAAGTTGTTTTTTTTCTTTTTTCGTTTTTTTTTTCAAATATTATTGGAAACGAGAAAAAAGTGTAACGCGTATGCATGAACCCTACATAACCACTAACTCGTATTTACTTGCACGCCCACGCGTTGCCGTTTTTCAAAAAGTTTTAATCAACTTTCTCTCCTTTTTTTTCTCTACGTTCAAGAGAAATTCATTTTCTCTTTATTTCCCGCTGTCACGCCATTGTGTTCTGTTTTTCTCAATTTGTTAATGCACACATATGCCTTGTGCTCAACATAATACACGTATAAAATAATTCAATTCGGGATTCAGCTCTCAACCGTTATCGGTAATTCCGTACCGGACGAATAATTGAATATCTGGATTCTATAGTCGTTATAATAATAAAATGGTCGTCCAGTCGATGAATTTTTTAAAACGTAACTGTGCGGTATGAACGTAACGGGGAATTTGTTCGAAAAGCAATCAACACCATGCACGCTGTCCCGGCTACCTGTACACGGTATGAAATCAGCATCCAATTATCCTGCATTCGGGGTTCATCGAATCGTAAAACAATACGGCTGATTACCAATGCCCCTACAATAGCAGGATAGGTATTTCATTTCGTACTGAATTAACTCTTGATACCTGCTCCCTCGTCTGCAAATAAATATTACACAGAGCTGCAGGCACATGCAGCATGCTCAGCTTGTAAGTCCGACGGCGTTTAAAATGTCTTGAAAAAATCATGAGGGGGGGGAACGAAATCCATACCTGTAAGAACCCTGACTCGAAAATTACACGGCGGTGACATGATTTTTCCCCCCATCCTCCACTCTCCGCAACCCTGCGAATTCGGTTCCTCGGCTGGCTGGAGTGAAATGATTTCCTCAAATCCCCATCTCCTCTCTAACATTAATTGACAGATTTTGGCCACCACTCGGTTAGCCATAAGTAGTACGTAGGCATGCGTCGGAAACTCGCGGAATCACGAGTGAAAATCATAATCCGACAGCCGTTTCTAAATGCGATGAATGCCGGGCCATTCATTGCTCGAAAGTTCAAAGTATCCGATCGTAAATCCGGCCAGGCCGGGGGCAGTTTCGTTGAGCTTATAGCTGGTCGGCGACGGCGGCGTGGCGGCAGTAGGGAAATGAAAATAGTGGAAACGCGGTAACATCTGTCGAGTATCACTCCCTTTCGAGCCAGTGTGCGAGTTAAATCAGGTGAACAAACCCGACAAAGCAGTGCTCAATTTTTGCTCGCCGGTTGGCAACAATGGATTAAGTTACCCGTGTGGATAAGGAGAGAGGAAGACCGTAGCTGGTCGGATCCGTCGGTTGGTTCTCTTGCCAATCCTGCATATGCCTCTTTTTTGCCTTTTTTTTCTGCCCCGTGCCGCGCCTTCCGCTCAGGTTGACGTATTTTTCTCCTCCTCCTCCTTCTTCTTCTTCTTCCTCTGTATTTGCAGGGAAATCCTCGTTCAGCGACTGTTTGCCTACTTGAGGACGGTAAGCAGCTCTCCCATTGTGGTCTCGCCAAAAATGTAGTGTCTGTGTGCACGTATGTGCGATAATTCTTATTCGGCGGTAAAAGACTTCCAGATACGCTAACAACGTATAGCCGAGAACTCGTTCCTCGTTAGAGTTATCGAGCAAAGTATGTTATAACTGTAAACTACCAATGATTCGATTCCGTTTATTCCCTAGTCGTGAAAAGTGTTAAAAATTATTGTCAATTTACGAAATGAAGTTGCAAACTCACCAAACTCACAAATTCGGTGTAACGACGTAAATTACTATGTATTTGTCTTAAATTTACAATGAAAAACTTGTGATTTTACTAAAATTTATAGGAAAAACACAAGAAAGTGATTTTTAAAGCGAACAAACAGTAAATTTATGGTGAATTCATTGTTCCGTATCCGAATAAAACTTCCATTACAATGAAGGAAGTTTTATACAGAAACTTTTAACAGTGCGGTTCTAAACCGTTTGTGACGATTTTGATACCGCACTGACTGTGAATACCTACCGGGTAACCAATGACAACCCCGAGTCACGATGAAACGACGAAAGTATTGCCGAATTTGAAACGCCGCATGCACTGACCGAGAGGGCTTTCTGCAGGCTAATCCTGCGACCCTAATACCGCGAGGCTTACGAAGGGTCGCGGTAATTGTCGGGGCTAGTTGAACGTCGCAACGAGAGATGGCCCGGCGTGGCTAGATTCCGGTTTCTAGCCTCCGGGGTTCCATCATCGTCCCCCCAAAAAATTTCGCCCTTGCCTCCGTGCACGCTGTTGCCGAATAGAACCCGTTTAGACGAATCAGGTTCGAGAGCTTTCGTGTGGCGACGGGGATGTCGAATGCATGCCTTTGTGTAAAAGATTACCAAACGGAATAACAGAGTCCTTAGGTTTGGCCAAAGTATCAGTTTCTGCGCCACTCGAAATCGGATTCCGCCGCGGAGCGAGTCCTAAGAAAACAGAGCTTACACCGCATCTCGGGGACCAAACGGAACCCCTTTTCACCTTTCAACTCCGGCAAGTATTATTACCCCGATCACAAACATTCGAAAAGGCATATGTTTACACCGCTGTTTGACTGCGACTGCCGCCGCCTTCGGAAACTCGAAACTTTAAACTGTTTGGAAAAACGACTAGACGCTCAAAGCTCGCCATTCAATATACTTCGTAGGAGGGAGGATGACGGTGAATGGACATGTATCCGTTTGTTGAGACCTGAAAACAGATTTCTGAACAAAACTAAGACGCGGAGGAAATATTTGCAAACTCCGACTCTTCTTTCCGCGTCGTCACGTCGGATTAAAAAAACTGCCGGTACGGTATCTGGCTAAACCTTAAACAGACGCTGGGGAAGAAAAAGTGTAATGTGTATCAATTGAGCCTGGCTAAAAAATTCTGCCATGCTTAACGCGGTCGTAGAAATCAGGCTGAGAAGCTGGAAGGTCGTTTAGGTCTAGGATCTGGACGATTCGGTTGGTCTCCGCTCGCATCTGTTCTGTTTTTTCGAATTTATCCCGACTGGATACCCCGAACGCGACCCATACGATTAACACGTCAAAATTACAAAGTGTTCGCTGAGCCGTGGCAAGACCCATGGGAATCATTTTTTATTTCATTCTCTTCTCCTCTGCTTTTTTACTTCTTCCTTTTTTTTTTTTTTTTTTTCTTTTTTGGTCTCTCGTTGCGTTACGTCGGGAACCCCTCGGCCAGGAAACCCCCTCTGGTTATGTTTACACACACAAGCGTTTATCTACGGGACACCATAAAATAAAAGTAAATTGGTACGCTTTCGCGGTCTGGTTCTGGGCTCAGGTTTCCATTACAATGTGATGCGATTAGATGAGTTTGGTCTGAAAGTGAGGATTATGACACTTATCTCTATATATATATACATACATACCTAGGTGTATATATAATATACACACATATATAATTCGACAAGCATTAAACACATTGGGAGTCATAATATCTTAGACTAGTTTCCGGCGAAATCTGCAGGTTCATTAAAGTTTGTGCCTTAGACCGGGGCGTGCAATCAATAGTTTGAGAAGCGTTGAATTATATAACGGACAAGTACCTACCCCGTAGGACTTGGCTGCTATCCCGGCTACTTCTGGCACACCGGGGACATCAAATATGCAGCAGTCTTAGGGGTAGTTCCGATCTAGGGGTTAAAATGGAATTAACACCCCACACCGCCCCCGCGCTTTCCCACTTTGAAAGCGCCCTTACACCTCGTGTGATCATCATTGGACCGGATCTATCCAGCCAGGCCACCACACAGCCCACCGCCTCGACTACAACACATATGCACGCACGCGTGCGTCTGTCCGCCTGTCACGCCACGCGTTCGCCGTCATCTTCCTATACGGAGAACAACATTTCCCCGTAATCTAGGTTGTAGTCGGAGTACGGCCTGAAAGCATTCGCGAATTATGATCATCCCTTTCTCTCGTCGGAAACGCGGAGCGAGACGTCGCTCGTCTGCTCGACGTAGACGCGTCGGACTCGAGAAGCCCGTTTCCAACTTCGGGCGTCCTAATATCTCGTTTGAATATCTCCCTTAAGGTCAATTATTCCTCTATACGAATTCACGCCACTGGTAGGAAATACATCCGAGATGGCCAAGATGGCTACCGGAAATTGCTGGGTGACCTTACTTGGGCGAAGCGTATACCGGGTGCAGGTACTTTGTCCGCGGGGACGGCGTCCTCTTCCTCCTCCTCCTCCTCCTCCTCCTCGTCGTCGTCGTCTCGTCTCGCCCACCTCGGGACGACGGGGGCATTAATGAGGTAATAGTCCAGGACCTATCTTGGTTTGATGAGCCGTTCCGAATTACATTGTCTTGCTGATGACTCGGCTCTGTAAGGGGGTTAGAGAGGAGGCCGTTCGAGCCGGTGGATAACGCCGAAATACCATTTCGTCGTAAATCCGAGTGCTCGATACGAGGGACTGGCTGGCTCTTCGACTTCCGCAGCCGTCCAGGACCGAATCAAATCCTCGAGCAAGGCTGAATAAAGTTCTCAAAAACAACGAGGCGATTGTTTCTCCGCGACTCGCTCGTCGCGACGCCTGTTTTATTAGCGCGAAAGAAGCTTGGACCTGGAGACTCGAAGAAAAAAGTTGCGCTATCGCTGTAGGACTAATTTTTCAACAGACTCGCCGCTTTTCCTTCCACCCAATGGTTCCAAAGATACTTTTTAATATCCCTAGTGCCTCCGACAAAGACACCGTGCACGCGTGGTGCTTTTACCCGGCACCTCACCCTGCAGACGGTGGAGTCGAGCTTGATGGTGCAGCGGTGACGCTGTTTGCACGCGAAGTTTCGCTGAGGAGGAGGAGGACGATCGCCCAGCTGTCGTCGAATATGTGCTCGAAAGTACAGGAGCGCGATTCAGGAGCGAAACGAAAAGAGAAGACGCGTCGCACAGAGGTGAACACAGCGGGCGCATTGTGTGCGGTGAGCGAACCGGAAGCTACGCCATATTCCGTAGGCAGTCCCCGCTTCGCTTTTGTTTCCGCTTTCCTCTAACCCCCTCCCCCTCCTTTCACACCCTCGACTTCTTTGTCTCGTCTCGCGCGGTTCCCTATCCGCACGCAACCCCCGCATACCGACCTAGGTGAGAGGGACCTGTTAGCGCTGATGAGTTCCAACTTCCTGCGCCGGTCGGCACCGACGACCGCCGAGACCTCAGGTATAATTACACGGATACCCGACTTGATAAACGGAAGTAAGCGTTTCTAGAGCTCAGGCTTCGATCGTTTCACACCCGTTTACCTCATATTATACATTAAACATTACATGGTGTTGCGACTCAATGTCGTCAGTGGTAAGACTTTGGTCGCCGCGTATATTTTGCTTAGCAATTTTGAAATTATTCGTTCAAAATTCAAATCTTCGCATAACATATGCCCTAAATTATATATAGACAATTGTTCGAACAATGAGAAACCTCTGAAACGTGGACCGTTTTTGTACATGAATTATACAAACACTACGTTGATGTAAAACGATACAAACGAAAAAGAAAGAAAAAGCTTAAATTACCGCCGTTACAATTCTCTCGCGTGGATCAATTAGCATTGAGCCAAAACGTGCGTAGAAGCCATTTGACGGAGACGAGCGTCGGGGGTTCGGTTGACACGGGCGTCGACGTCGTCGTCGTTCTCAGACCTAAAAACTGTGTCGTCGCTAACGATGCCCCGAGGTCCCCGTGGCTCTGGAGGTCTGCAGAGGGCGAAGGGGGGGGCTTGGCAGCTCGGTGCTTGCGACATTCGTGCGGCTAAAATGTTCAATTAAGATTCGTCACGAAGGGTCGATTTTCCACACATGCCGGGGGGGGGGGGTGGAGGGAGGGGGGCACGATTTCGATCGCAACAACGCTGCAGTCGGCCAGCCTTGCGGAGTACGTGGACATTGCAGCCACCGAGGGGGGGCGGCGGTTCCTAACGCCTAGCTGACAATGCTAAGGGGCTGCAAGTATAATAATGCCTCGAGGCATCGATCATGCAGCCGCTACGTTCCTACCCGGTATATACCGAGGTACAGTGCCGTTCGAAAGTGCGACGCGTAGCGATTCCGACGCGAATCCAAAAAAGGGCCCGTTTTCACGGGATCTTTCAAGCCTACAGCAACGTTAGCCACGCCGGCACGAGATATTGATGCGAAAAATTCGTCCAGCCGAGCTGGAAAATTTTCCTATATTGCTAGCGAGCTGCGGGGGGGGGGGGGGGGGGGAGTGGGTGGGGGGTTAGATTTTCGAGGGATACTGTACGCCCGTTCGAAGAGGGGGGTTCGGGGTGGGGGGGAATATACGCGAGTAGGGTGCGTCGAGCACATGTGACGCCTGATTCATATACAGACTGCTACGAAATCAATTTGTAATCTTGACTCGGATTAAGGACACGCGGGACGTGGTTATTGGGAAAACAGAATGAAGGCTGCAGGCTCGTCTAGAGCTGGGCTAGGGTGGATCCCCCCCCCCCCCCCCCCCCCCGCCCTTCCCCCCGCGACGATGTAGCGCAGCTCATACGGGGGCTGATTTTGTTTTTCTTTCCTGTTTTATTTATTTTTTTTTTTGTTTTGTTTTGTCATTCTCCACAATGATCAGCCTAGGAAATTTATCCGAAATATTCGCCTCGTCACACCCCCGCATCGCATACCTCGTGTCATGTTCGACGAGGGGCGGCCCCGTTGTCGAGGATCCTGTCAACCGAGTTTGGGGCTTAAAGTTCCTGAGGGAGTGAAAGGGGAGAGATAAAGGGTGCGAAAATATTAACATCGGTACAACAGCACGCGTCGACGACAATAATATAGAACCGGCGTTAATTGCCGAATCTATTCCGACCCCTCCTTCGCATACGTCGTCGACCTGTGTAAACAGCGTCAATAGATCATTCCAGACACTCTACCCCTGTATCTTCGAGCGTTCCCGTACAATGACGGGAGTGGTTCACAGTATTACACAAATTAGAATGAAGGTTGAAGGATTGAACAGTCCAAATCGAGAGAAACCTGGATCACCGCTTTCTTCAATCTTATATTCGATTTGATTTCTACTCCACTTTCGTTCTCGATGGTTGCAGATGCACGATTTCTTATGGGCGCGAGGAGGGGACGAGACGAAGACGCAGAGGGTGAGAAAAAGAAACAGGGTTAATCCAGCGTTAATCCCCAAAAGTTGTGAAAACATCCTTTAGGGTTGGCTAAGTGCGTGAAAGTAAGGAAATTATGGACACCACAGTAGTCCTGCAATTTTTCCGACCTTGGGGTCGCGTGGTCAGCTGATCCTAGTAAGTATATACTTCCCTCGGGAGGTATGAACCAAGGCACAATGGGACGTTGTAATAGTGAAATTTTTCAGGCCCTACCTAGCCTCTAGACAATACCGGACAACTTTCTAAGAAATAAACCCGTGCGGTCTTTACAGTGTCCCGCACCAGGCAGGTCAGCAAAAGGTGGACCTGGAATCGGCAGGGGCAGCCTCTGACCTACATTCTCGGCCTCGGAGAATCTCCGTGACACAATTATACCGTTTATGCCTACGCAAAGAGCTTCGGCAAACACGCGCGAGGGCTACTGGAATGAATTACATTACAGTTGCAGCCGGGTAGGAATTTCATGCAGGCAAATCGGAAGACGAAGGAAGCGAAGAGACGGCGACTTTCACTTTTCTTTCTTGCAATTTTGTCGATCAAAGAACGGGGGTGTTGGAATCGACGCAAGAGAGAATGATAAAACTCATTTTGTCCATGCAGGGAGAGGATGAATAAGGCTTCCACAGTTCGTACGGTTTTCACCCGTTAAAGGCAACCGATTTGTGGAATTTGACCATAAATTAGTCTCACTGTGCAAACGCGACACGGTGACCTACAAAGGGTTGAGAGACGGACGAACCGATGGACAGGCTGAAAAGCGGTGGGTTGGTCGGCTTGCACCAGATCCCAATATCGATTCAAATTTATTGACTGTCCTCTCTGCCCAACGTACAATACCGACTTCGGTTCGAAGCGTCGGGCAGAAATCTCCCTTTGCAATTTCAGCGCCAAAGGGTTGAATTATGGTGAATCGGAGCGATTCTTCTACGCGAAAATCGGCAAAACCGGACCACTGCCAGTCCGATAAATCACCGTTCACCCGTGGAACACATCGGTGCTCAAGTCTTCGCCGAGGCAACATGTGCATACGTGTGATGTATAATATGGTTTACAGGTACCGGTTGCAGCCCCTGCCGACTATCCCTCTGACTGCCTGTCCGAATGTTTTGCCAACTCGCGGATATCTCCCCGTATATACGTGTTTCCGTGTAAATATCATATTATTATTCCCGGTCGTACGATTTCCTGCGTACCGCGTGAGAGGGGTTGAAAAAGAATTTCAGATTTTTTTAAGTTCCGGTAGCAGCTGCAGCAGCTCGAA
The DNA here is from genome assembly GCF_021155785.1 of Neodiprion fabricii. Lineage (NCBI taxonomy): Eukaryota > Metazoa > Arthropoda > Insecta > Hymenoptera > Diprionidae > Neodiprion > Neodiprion fabricii. Next base: position 30,646,159 of record NC_060239.1, read on the forward strand.
GATTCGCGAGGAGAGGGGTAATCGGAAACGAATGAAACGTTTTTAATTACCGGTTCGATCGAATGTCTGCAATCGCGATTCGCTATTTTTAAAACCGGTTCGCATTGCTGGCTCATACTCCGAATCTTGGAATAATGATCAAGCAGCTCTGAGAATAACTCGAAGCGATGAACGGCGAGAAGCAATCGAGACATATATCCTTGGCATCCGAATTGCATTTGATAGCAAACAAAACACAGCTGTTGCCGCGTCCGTAAGACGAGGTAGTAAAACTTTGACGTACGAGACGTTGTCCGTGTAGGTGCAACCAACACCCGGATCACCCGAGGCTTTATATTTCGTTCAAGAATCCATCAACAGTCCCACGAATTAATGGGCGGTATACGACGGTAAAAGACACCGAGATGTAAACCCGACGTCTGTGGTGCCGCCTCTTGTGTACCCGCGGAGAGAGTGAGGAAACGCATCGATTCAACCAAATATATACCCTGCTCGAAAAACGCTAATGAAAGCAAGCGTGGGACTCGTGACAGACCGATTAAAAATTGAACGTAACTCGAAATTCCCTCCGCCGTAGCCGCGCGATGAAACAACAAGGGCTGTGCAAATGATCAATCGTCAAACTGGCACCAAAATTGCAAACGCTTAGCTTTCAATGCTGGGATACTTTTTCGCTCATTCGTATTTACGTACATTTGTTGTATACGTTAGGGTGGTTCAAAATGAAAAATTTTTTTCTTTTGTCTTTCGTTCTTATCCCATCAAATTTTAGTGATTTATGGTAAAAAGTTGCTCCGAAAACATGAGCACTCTTGCTCAAGTCTAACAGATTGCCGTTTAATTTTTATTTCCCATTCGTTTGGCATGGGAAAATTTCCCTTTTCGTTAAAACTTGAAATACTTATGAGCTGTTTAATATTCTTTAAATTCGTGTACAGATTCTTGAAGTTAATTCTTCAAGCTTTCCAAACCTCTGTAATGAAGCATAGTTATCTGTTGAATTGTGAGGTGGATAAGTCACTTCTTGGATCCGATATAGCTAATAATAAGAAAGCATTTATTGTATACTGGTTTCTACATAACTATCATTGTAACACACCGTGGTCTTTCATTCCCAACACCGCGGCGAGGAGAAAAAGAAAAAAAAGTCGTGTGCGATGAAACCTCGTGTGCCATCTAACGAGTTCTCTTCCGAAAGACAAATGTGAGCATACACGCACTCATCATATCATCATTAGAAAACACCTTACAGTCATCTGAAAAGTACCAAATTTTACCGATAAGGAAAAAATCGGTTCGAATAATGATAACTATGCTTATTCGTAGAAGTTTGAAAAGTCGAAGAATCAGCTTCAAAGATTTATATACGAATTTAAATAATATGGAATAGTGTACTAATATTTTAACTATCAACGAAAACGATCTTTTTTTCTATCGATGACTAACATTTGAGGAGATTGGAGGGAAAAAAAACCTTTTTTTACCACCCTAATATACATACATACACCAATTCGCACATCGTCGATTTATCGATTCTGCATCACTCTACTGGTAAGCTAGCTTCGTTTGATTGACGTACACATGTATTTGCGTATTTTAGGGTGAGTTATGTAGGGCTTCGTATTTGTTTACAAACCTGGTAAATATTATTCTTATCATCAGAAAAATTTTACGCTTCACTTCATCCGGTAGTACAATGAATTTGTATTCCCTTTCGAAGGTTGGTTGAAAAAATGAAAAAAAATAAAAAAAAAAATGTATCAGCCTTCGATCTCACTTTGGATGTGAAATATTTACAAGTGGTTTGGTGATTGGTTTGAAATATTGAGAAAACAGGTAGAATTCATTGTTTGATATGTCGGTTTGGTGAAATGCTATTGCACAATTGCTCGCAGGATATGTGATTTTGGAAACCGATTTACACAGAGTTCTGGAGCAAAATGAAACAAAGAAAAATGACGACCAGTAAATTGCGCATATTTACACGATTTTAAGGTGTAAAAGAATTTGCTCGTCTCCATACAGATGAAAATACTTTTGATTCTGGTTTCGAATACTAAAAACGAAAAGATCGAGTTGCTATCCGATGTAGGATTGACTGTACGATAACCATAAGCTTGGATGCGAAAAAAAATGCAGCGAAACAGAATCTTGGGTAATTCGAGAAACTAGACAAATTTGTAAACGGGGTTTTTAAATAATTTTATTGTTCGATCTCAAAAACGACACTGGATCGGCGTGGATCGCAGACCGCACAAATCCACCAGTAAAAAATTGCGAAGACTCGACTCGTGCCGATCGAGCGGTACGTGACTAAGTTAAATCCGATTGAAACTAGACGAAGAAAATCGGTGAAAACGTGGTCGGTTCCGAAGGCCTCGGAACAGCGGCTCGTACGCGTATCCCGAGCGTCGGTGTATCAGTCACGAGGTATTTACACGCACGGGCACACATCCAGGGACGGATAAACGTCGGTGCCCTTAACGAGTAAACATTATACCTGGCCGGGTGTCGCGTGGATGGACTGACGGATGGGTGGGTGGACGCGGGCGTGTGTGGGTGTCGAGGCGATACCTCCTCGAGGGTGGCGGGATCGCGGCTTCCGTGTGGGTGTCGCGGTCGAGTGTTGGTGCGCGAGCGTTGAGGCTAGAATAAGGTAGGCTCGGGTGTAAGGAGCGCCGCGTTCGTGTCGACGGCGCCCCCGAGCAGGCAGGCAGGCAGGCAGGCAGCAACCCCTAAGCCTGGTTAGGGGCGAAGGCGGCGAGCCGCGGCCGCCACAACACGACCGCCGTCCTCATTGGTCGACGCGCGCGTCTGGGAGGGGCTCGGGAAAAATTGGAGGGGAGAAAAATCCCCTCTAAATAGCTCTCCGTCAAGCGGTGAAAAACTAGAATCCGCTGAACCGGCATCGAGAACGCGTCGCCGACGTCTTCGCACCGTCCCGATCCATCCGCGTTACGCTTGAGGAGAATTATTTGCGATACGATTCGTGTGTCGTAGAAGTTTCGAGTACGTCAGTGAACGGTTTTGCAATCCGGGAAGTGTGACCGTTGTTTGTGAAGTGCTCGGCGATAAACGCTGGTTAAAAACGCACGGAGATATTGGAGTACACGTAACGACAAGAGGAACGAGACAAGGCTTCGGACTGTCGCGTTACTCGGATAACGCCTGAAATTTTTCAAGGAAAATGCATCTGCCGGACGGTCCCATCGGGATGGATAACTTCGGCGCTATTCACGACACCCTCAGGGCCTGTCACGGGGACCTGGTGCAGACCGGAAGTCCGGCGATTCTCTGCAGCGCCCTGCCGACTCACTGGAGGTCGAACAAGTCTCTTCCAGTCGCGTTCAAGGTGGTCGCTCTCGACGACGTGGTCGACGGTACGATGGTCACAATCCGTGCCGGAAACGACGAGTACTGTACCGGTGAAATGAGGAACTACACGGCGGAGATGAAGAACCAAGTTGCCAAGTTCAACGACCTCAGATTCGTCGGTCGCAGCGGAAGAGGTGCGCTGCTCGTCCCTTCCTCGGATTCTTTGTTTTCGTTTCTCCGTTTCTCCGCCTCGATTATTTCAATGCGGCTAACGGAAACCGCCCTCCTTTTTATGCTTTCAGGAAAGTTGTTCTCCCTAACGATCCAGATCAACACGGTACCCCTCCAAGTCGCTACGTACACCAAGGCGATCAAGGTCACCGTCGACGGACCCCGGGAACCTAGATCAAAGTCGAGTGAGTACGAGGTACAAATTGGGCAATAATCGTGTCGTCCGGTTCCTCGAGGCGATCGCTAAAGCTCCGGAGGACCGGGAGTCGCTCTACGCGGTTCTTCCCGGCTTCTCGAGACCTCAAAACCGCGCCGTGGTCGCCGCGGTGGCCCGAGCCGAGTTGGCAGCCGTTCAACTTTCGCCGTCGAGGCGACGCGGCTGTTTTTTCAAGCCGGATAACGGGATTGGCCGGGGCCAACTAATCCCGCGTGTTTATTGGTCGCCCAGGGACGCGGGGGCGCCGGAAAACGAAGCGGCGTCAAAGAGGCCGCCGCGTTTCACCGTCGGAGTTGTTTGTTTATTCGGCTGCATATGGTTCATCCCCGCGGCACATATGCGTCGCTTCCTCGACGATACTCCTCGCGTAAACATTTCCAAGCAGAAGCGCTGCGCCGTGTCGAATCGAGTCGAGACGAGTCGGGCGATAATGACGATCCTCCCGCCGAGACCGAGACTTATTATTCCATTAATCGCGTTTATCGCGATGCGGCCTGTGTTCCCCACGCGGTTCACGAATTTTTATTCGAATCGTGGCTTCTACCGATACCGGACCGATAACACGCCCCGCGTCATCTTCTTTGAATCCGCTGCTGTTCGCGTTGATCGCTTCTCTGGCTCATCCGAATTCACCCTATTTATAAACTCCGATCTTCTTCTACGTCGACCAAAGGTTACGCAACGCGTGCCTAAACAATCGATAAATTTAATTTCAAAAACTGACCCAGAAATCCTCCTTTTGTGCTTATAGATTACCAGTACGGACCCGGATTCTCGGGACTTGGACTCCTGAATCCTTGGCTGGACGCCGCTTATCTAGGACACGCTTGGCACATGCCGCATCCGGCGCTCGTCAAAGGTGAGAAAAGTTGCTTTTTTTTTTCTTCTTTTTATTTTTTTTTTTTTTATTCCACCACGTAACGCGCAGCGAAATCCGCGATTCCTCTTAGCTCTGGCTGTTGCGGCAGACGAGAAGAACGGTCGTCGCATTGTTTCGATATATCGATCGTGTTACGTCACAGGATGATTCATTCCCCGGTGTACATGCCAGGCACAGGACCTAGGGGGAGTCTGCGTGCAACCCTCTAGTTTCCCACCCCCTCTCAGCCCTCGGAATAATAATGCAAGTTGGTCCCCTCGTATCGTCTTCGCTGCACTTTCTCTCTGCTCGTCGAGGATCAAAATTCGTCATCGTGTGAACGATTCTCGGGATCTTCACATCGACAGCGGTTGCCTAATTACGCACCGACACGCAGGATTTCATCCCAAGATTTTTTACCTTTCAGGATCTCTGCCGCTGCCAACTCCGAACATGTTCTTTCCGACCTTCACGCCCTCCGTGCCAACGTCCGCCTATCCATTTCCGGAACCGATGAAGTATCCGGAATACGCGACGCTCCCGAAGATCAAGGCGTCCTCGACACCGCCGAGGAGTCCCAGCGACAGCGGCAGCGAAGCGGAGGAAGTTAGAAGCGCCTTCGTACCGATTCGTCTCAGCACCCTGAACCAGTCGCCGCCGGTCGTTCCTGCGACGACGCCTGCGATGCCGAAGAAACCAACGGAGGGAGTCAGGAACGAATTGAAGGCCCCGAAGACCCTGATATCCCAGAGATCGCCGAAGAGTCCTTCCCAGACGAAAATCACCTCGCCGGCACCGGCGAAACCAGTCTGGAGGCCGTATTAAAAGCCGGATCATTATCGCCAAGATAGGATTACCTGGATCAGAAGAAGATGAACTTCGAGAGTAAAAGATTGAATTTAACCTAAGACGATGTGAGCTGGAAGCTCGCGGATTCGGATTCGAGGATCGTCGCGTAGTTCGCCTGCTTCCCGGTCATTGGATTATAAAATACTCGAAACCGAGGCAAATCGCTCGGTCAAACAATAATCCGTCGTAAAAGTTACGAAGGGGAAAAAACTTTGGCCATAGGATCAACGGATTTTACAAAGTTGCACGTGAAATTTCTTGTAAATTAACCTACCTTAAACGCCTAATTATACAAATATATATATATATACACACGATTGTAAATAGCATTGAAAGAATCAAGAGACCGGTTGGTAAAAGACGAAGAAGAAAGAGTATGAAAAAGAAGGTAGTGTGCAAAGATTGCACGTGTGAAAAACAAAAAAACAAAAAAATTTCGACACACTGTTAACATTGTCCTTCGGCGAAATGGGGAAAAAATCGATCTACGCGTAAAATAATTCTATCACGAACAGGATATACATAATGCGCGATAATATAGAGCTAGTGTAAATAAGAGCTGTATATAATTGGACAATAACAGGATTACGTAGTGGGAAGAAAAAAAAGAGAATGAGGTAGAAAAGTTTAAAAAAAAAAAAAAAAACAAATAGACAAATACACAAACAGAGATGAACATATTTATAACAAGCAAATTTTAATTTTTGCGATGTATTCGTGACCAGGGAAGTAGATTGAATCATGTTTAGTCGAATTCCGGGCAATATTGTAATTAATTTATTTGGTTAGGAAACCACATATTTTCGACGTTTCGGCCGGGCCCCGCCGACCATATTCAGGAAAATTGACAACCAGTGCCTGCTTAGGTGCTATCGGTGCGGCATTTTATTTTTTGGACTTCCGTCCAAAATGCGGACCGGAATTGATCGGAATTCGACTAAACATGATTCAATATATATTTAATGTAAATAGTAGGTATAAAATTATATATAGTGACGGAGTTCGTGAAATGAGAGATAAAAGTTGAAAATTAAATATGAAACAACAATTCTTTAAAAAAAACAATGAATCACCCGTGTTATATTTTGCCATTCGTTCATCGAAATCCGTAATTCCCCGACCCCGACCCGATATTTTATAAAAAGTAAGCAGTTTATCCCACGTTTTTCGGAAAATCTTCGTCATCCGCAGATTTAATTTCGATCGGCGGAGTTTTCGCGTTGCCGTTATTCCGTGGCACCGCGTTGGGCTGCTGGATCGGCCGTGAAAGATCACGCAGAGAAGGACCATTCGTCATAGGACAAGCTGCAGGGGGATTTTTACCAACCCATACATATTCGCGCGTGTGTATGTACATTGTATGCGTAAATATTTTTTCCTTTTCGCTCTCTCTATCTCCGTCGTTGTGATTTAAATCTGAATGGATGTACGGTAGGTACGGTATGGTAGGTTCGAGACCGGCGTATGGGTTCCCATAAAGGAAGGGCTTGATCTGGCATGGGGCAATAAGGGGAGTGCGTGAGATCTATATTAGTATATACGCCGCGCGGCACGCAGCCCGAGGGTTCTCAAATACGAAATTCTACTTCACTCGGAACAGTTGGCCGTAAGAATATTCCTCGATTCGTCGGACGCGTGACGGCTCGGCTGTCTATCCGTCGACTCTAACTCGACTTGAGACACATTTTTTACGCACGGATCAAACTTGAGACCCGATTCTATGGTCTGGAGTTTTCACCTATCGCCTTCGAACTGAAACCGAATGCGAAAGCTGGAACTTAAATCGCAATCAAAATTTTGGTCGATTTTTATCTCGTCGTTGGATTTTCTTTGATTTCCAGTGCACCGATTGATTCTCGATGGTTTTCTAACATTATTGGCGATATTTAGCGGTTTGCGGATTGTCTGGAATCATTCGAAATGAATTTGGTACAAATCACTTGATGAAGTGGAAATCAATGAGAGCCCATGACAAGACGGAAGTCGGTAGACTGGCAATGAATTTAAACCACTCGGCGTTTACCTCAGAACTTACAAACGTGATTTCCGTTATTTCCAACCCGTCATCTATAGTATTTGCAATGATTTTCATTGAATTCAGTTATCTCGATCGATCCTTCCTTGTTTCAAAGAACATTTCAGTCGTTCAAGTTCTTTTGGTCTGAAATTTAATTTCCAAGAGTTAAATTTATGACTTCCTTGAGCGAACGGCCCCTCGAAAAGTATCGAGAAGACGCTGATTTCGGTTCGGAACGAATTCCTTTCCTCTTAATGTAAAAAAAAATTGAACAATCGTTACAACACTTGCGACTCGAGGGAACAATATCAATTGTCAAGAAAAGAAACAATTATTCCTCTCGATCCGCGAAACTGAGTCAAAGCAGAGGAAGGGAGGAACTTTATGCAGAGGGAATTCCAATCGAGTGGGTACAATTTCTGACAATCTTACCGAGACGCCCGCTTTCGAGGGAGGAAAGCTATAGATCTGAGTACCGGCTTGAGCGAGATCCTCTCAAATTATGAGAATACCTAAGTGCACTCTACACTGCAGGATTATATTCGGATAAATATATAATAACCCACGTCAATTTGATTCGTTGACGATTTCAGTTGTACAATACATTACATATATTTTATACAATGAATTTTTCTATTCTTTCATGGAAAATTGAAAGTAAATCAGCTCTTCAGTCAGTCCGGTCTTAATTGAACAAAGCTTTGACCATTAGACGGGTAGTTGTCGAAGCGTCCTCTCAACTCCCGGCAACTTGACCAAAATGTTCTCAACTTACGTCACAGAGATATTTAATTTCAACTTGTTAACCAGCTAACGTATTCTATACCTATATACGCATCATTGCTGCAGAAAATGATGCAATTTTCTGTTTTCCCTTATAACGACCAGGTAGAAGATTTTCTTGAAATGATTTATTCGAGAATAATTTGACGCTCCTTTTGTTTTCACGCGAGTGTTCGAAGGAATTTACGGCTGATAAAGATAACGGCATATTTGCGTGCAAATATAAACGGAACTGTACATAAATAACACCTCTGTTGTAAAAACGGCGGCGCACGAACCGCGTTCCATCGCCTTCTGCTGACGTTGAATAGACAACGGAATCAAGCAGCCGTGAACCGGAATCGCGGGATGCCTGGCCGTCGATGGGACGTGTGCAAGGAAGGGAAAATCCCGAAATTCCCACAGCGTGCGCGTGCATATAGGGCATAGAATGCGCGAGCACATACGGACGTGTTATATACTATAAATTCGAGCGTACGAGGTCCGTTCGACTGTGAACTACCCTGCTAACTAATGTTTGCTCAAAAAATCAACCCATAACTTTGTTACCAGGACTCGTGAAATGTTGTCGCGTTATATGTGTTTCGCATACCTGTTTCACTGCGCCCCGTAACAATGCGCGACGCGAGAACCGAACGAAACGACGTATTATGCAGCCATAGGTACACTATATCTGCCAGCGCGCGGATAATTTTCAATTTATCGTAACAATGCGAAATAAAAAATGCCTCGAAGCACTTTTTTTTCATTATTGGTCCCGAAAAACTAATCAAGGAGAATCAAATGTCTCTGCGTTGTGGAGAATATTTTAAGCTGATTCAAATGTCTCTAATTTTAATTTTCAAACCTCATGATCCGGTTAACTTGCTTGGAAAAAACAAAACTTAATGACGTCACCTGCCTCGACAACCTTTTCCTTTAAAATTTTTTTAGAAAATTTGTAACAGGACGATCAGTCATGGTAAGACTGCGTCAAGTGTCCCTGGGGTAGAAAAAAAGGCGTGATTTTTAACACGGGTATCGATTTCACAACATCGACGAGACGTTGAAATTAGTGCGACGAATCAGTTACGGGTGCAGGGAGTTAGGAGAATCGTCGAGTCAGGGGCGTGCACCTGTGTGCCCTGGTCTTAATTTGGATGTGGCATGACGCACGGAGTTGCGTACGGGGCCCGAGGATGCAAACAATTCTCCATAGGTGTGCGGACACACACCAATGCTCGCGATATACGCGCAGATTCGTAGGTACAGGGGACCGCGTAGCTCGGCAGTACAACGCGAAGGGTAAAAGGGCGGAGGGGGAGGGAGTCGGCGGTAGCTGGAGGGTCCTAGAGTTAGGCAATCAGCGTTGATGAGGGGTGAACGGGGTGGGGAACCGGTGCTCGGACAATTAGTAAGCGGCCCTGAGCCGTCGGACGTAGAGGAGGAAGGCTGCGTCGGGGGGATGAGGACGGGAACCGTGTGTCCGTATGCCTACACCTACTCGTATTTAACAAACGCTAGAGGCACTTCGTCGGCGAAGTGTGTCGCCGCGGAGGGCCAACTTCTGATTGGGCTCGGGACGAAGCTTTATCGCGAGAGGCCGGCGAGCAACGGCCCCAATAAGAAGCCGAGGGCCGCGAGATCGTCTCCGAGGAGGCGAGAGCAGAGCCAGCCCCCCTCCTCTTTCCGCAACCCGGAGCTCGGTAATCGCTCGAGTCGTAGCCGAGCAAAGTCGAGATACATTTAAATAAATACACTGAGAATCGATGAATGGTAACGAGCCGGCTGAATGCCTCGCATTGGGATGCAAAGATGCTCGTTAAGTCTGTTCGGTCGGCTGGATGCTGCCGCGCTGCTTTCGACGCGAATCTCAAGGACGCGGGCCGGACTTGCCGTTATTGCGTTACGTCTCGTGCAGTAAGCTCTCGCCTTTCTACGGGAAAATTTCAACCCTCCGTTCGCGCGAGAGCTTGTTATTACGCTTAAGCTTTCCGCGGCATTTCTGTATGAACATTTTTTCAATGTAATTATTCCGAAAGCCGCCGTCGACGCCAATTTCAACCAGATGCGGACTTCGTTTCTACGCGCCAGCTTCCGAGCCCTTGTATAAGAGCGTTAATTTGACTGGAATTATTATTCCCGTCTCGAGTTTCGCGGTGGCCGCAAATCATCGAGCTACTCACCGCTACGCGTTACATCTTTCTCGTTTCTGCGTTAGAACAAAAATTGCAGGCGCGTTACAGAGTGTAGAATTCTCGATCGACTGCAGCCGCATTCGGAACGTATACCTTGTACCTACGTTCGGCTGAAACGAGAATAACCGTGAGTTTCAATTTTATCCAACGCCGTAAAAGCTAATAAACCGCAAAAATCCTGCACCATGTTTGTAAAACCACACAGCAGTAGGTATGCGGCGTTTGTCGTTCGTACGGCTAAACAGATATGGCTGGTGGAAGTTGGGCTGTACAGTTTCGCAGTAAGCAGATATGGTTATGGGGTCGGCGAGGCGGTATGGCACCTAGAACAGACCGGGCCTCCGCTTTACGAGAACAATTTGATTTCAGGCATTGATTTTACGATAGGGTTTCGCATCCCTTGCGAAAGCCACTCGGCCATTCTTCGTCCGGTTTTATTTGAGGTAAAAGTTGTGGTTGTTGCATGGAAAGTGAAATAAAATTTTAGCAGTCTACAATCCCGGGAACCGAATGTTTTAGGCCCGAACTTCTACTCGCCAGGTATAGAGGTACCAATTTCAATTTTCCCCGCACTTTGACCGGGCGAGGAGAGTCCAAAGTCTCGTGCAAAACTGGATTCCGGGTCGAAACGGGAACTGAGATTACCCAGTCCAGTTTTGATTCTGCGGCCTAGCTCGCGGTCGCGATCTGCGGGTTCTTAGCGGTCAACCGGCCGACTCGACCGGTCCGGTTCACCACCCGGAAGTTCCGGCTCTCGAAACCCGTCCTCTCGATTAACGCTCACTTTTACCCGCCATCTTTCCCCTGAATTCAATCGAGGGAGCGACCATTGATTTTTTTATACGCAAAGAACGATGTGATATATGCGCAAAAATGAAGGAATTTTCCACGGTAAAATTGCACGCTTTTCATGAAATAGGAAACATGTCGTAATCATTTAACTTATTCACGATACGTACGAATATGCGAAAATTACGAGAGCAGTGTGCTTCGCCGTGCGATGCATGCTCGTGTTTTCTTTCACCCTGTCCCTACTATTCCTCGTTCTATATTGCTTCGATTGGCTAATAGCGGCCGAGCGATCCGACCGAGGGCAGTGCTGCAGAACTCATCACCCAAGAGGAAGTGGACAAGTCGGAATAATTTCCTTACACCGTCACCGTCGTCTGTCCTGGGTAACGGCTGGCCAATGCAGCCCAATATCGAAATGCGAACTGCTCTGCCCCCTCAGCGATTGACCAATTTATCCAATCGATCGATCGGCTTTGAAGCGAAGATGTGATTTCGCCTGCTGGGAAAATGGAAACGAGGAATTGTAAGTTACGGTTTTTGATTGGTCGGCAGCGAGGTTTATTTTTCACTCTTTTTTTGCCAGTGTTGATTGCTCTGACGAACGTACGGAAGTTTTCATTGAATTTTGAGCTGGAATGCGAGCAGCGTTTAAGGCCTGAAAACGGTAAATCACTCATTTTGTTCGATCTTGGCCGCAGGGGTATTAAATTCTTTGGAGAAAAAATAGGAAAGCAAAAACGTGAACCGTTGTAACTGTTTTTAGTACAAAAAAAAAGGGCTGGATGCAAAGTAGACAGAAATACACGGGCTGTGCCGTTTTTCCACCGAATAAAAAATATTACAGGAACAAACCAGCGAAAAGCTGTATATAATAGAAATATATGCATAGATACTGGTATGCAATAACCACAGAACGGAGTCTAGATCACCGTAAGGGGCCCGGGGTAGTAGGAATGTGGAAAACCGAAACCAAAGATTCAAGGTTAGGTCGTAAAAGTAAAAGGGATTTTCTTTTGGTCCGACGTTCGTAAGGAAGCAAATGAATCAGGCAAACAGAGCCCAGCTAAATTTGCGAACAGTAAAACATTTTCTAAGAAAGCTGCGAAGCCTGCGGTTGTAATGAAGCCAATAAAACCGTGCCAACCGGGAATGCACTACCTCATTTCACCGATTCTCAAGCACGTTTCCCAGGAGACTTTTTCCTTCTTCCCCAGGCTACGAATTTCCGACTTTTCCGAAGAGTTTACAGCGGGAAAACGCCGTAAAATTCATGCAAGGATCGAATCTCGGTACGCGGCTCGGTCAAGGCCCTCTAGAGAAATTTAAGAGAAAATAATGTGCAACAATTTCACGATCTACGTGATTATAATGTATAATCAATGTACACGCGTATATCAATGTGCCCAAACTGAAAATTCGTCACAGGGTTCAGTTTAGCTGTTGTCACACAGTGCGCAGCTATTTTCGGTATTTTTTTCTCTCCTTTTTGCAGATTTCATAGAGACACGCGTGTGTGAAACGTGCGGATATCCACATGTATGGTGTACGAAAATCGATATAATCTTACACAATAGATGTTGCAAAAATTATGGATAGGCGATAGGTCCTGCACGGCACTCCGGGAGAATGTCTCATCCATTTAGGTCCGTCACACGTGACTGGGTGGGGTGAGTCTGATCTAAGGGTTCTACATGGGAACAGAGGTTCTCATGTAGATCACGGCGGAGATTGCTCCTTCCTTGCGCACCCTTCGCTACCCAAACACCCTGCGGACTTTACGATCGCGAAGCTGAGCTCGCGCCTCGATTTTCCAAAAGTAAACAAAATGCTTCGCTTTGGCAAAGGCGTTTAAGGTATCGGGTCGTTTGCAGAATCAGGTGGTGTCAATGTGGTGAGATTATTCCCACTAATTTGTTATTCCGGTTTGTTTGAGGATGGAACGAAGCTTTGCGAAGGACGTCGAGGATGACTTTAACCTTATGAACAAGGAAAAAGAATGTCGCATCGATACGGAAGATGAGAAAACGCCTCGAAATCTAATCAAACTTCGAGGATAAAAATACGAACGGTACGGTAAACGGTGTTCGTTTATTTATTTATTCATTCGGCGTTGTACAAAAGTGACGGTCTATTGGCCCAATAAACGAAATGTGATACAGTTCTCATCGTATTATCGATTATTCGCACGTAGTGTTCGGTGCAGCGTGCGGCAAGCAGCGGTCCAGGTCCCCTCGTTCCCTCGTCCCCACGGCTTGTGCACCCTTACATACGCGCACGGACAAAAGTGGCGCAGTGTTCGATGCCCCTCGCCATTTGGGGGTAACCACCCCGGCCTCCACATCCTCCAGATTCTCCGGTCCCGCAAGGGGTACGCCACGACAACCCCCTGGGTAACCCCGACCGACCCCTCAAAATCAACCGCCCCTTCCCTTATGCTATTCTGTATGCGGTATTAGCATGGGGTGCCTTCAGCCCAAAGAGTTTCCTTCTCTGAGTCACGATGCCCGATCAACTATTGTCCAATCTCGCCGAGGCCCGCTCTGCTCTTGTACAACGCGTTAGCTTGCCGCTCACCCCGACATCCCGAGTCTCCGAGGGACTCCTCTACCTGTCAGCGCCTTTCGACCTATCCCCTGTGCGTCTTTCGAACACGTCAAATGCTTCGTGCTCTCTTCGTTCGCGCCACGGGGCTTCGGGGTTAAGGGTTCTATCATTTAGCAGCACGTGAGCATACCTCGAACACTTTATCGGGGCACAGTTTGGACAGTTTCACTCGATGTCAATATCGGCGATTACTATGGGTCGTTTTATTTGCGAAGTCTTATTGTACCTTCAGATTATTCACTCTCAAAATTACGCCAACTATCGAGTACAGAGTCTGTTTCAAAGATGACGAAACAATTTTTCTCCTCAATTGCTTCGATTTCGGCTGCACGTTTACTAAAAATCGTATAATTCAAGCACGGCCTGACGTTGTGCAAAAAAAAATAAAAAATTGTCCAAGAGTCAACGCGTTGACCATAAAAAAATCTTTGTGGAGCACCGATTCAGAATACAACATTGAAACGTATAGATATCCGGTGAAGTGAGAAAGGGTATAATATGTAGATCGGTTCAAAAATCGTTTGACGCGTTATTTATTCTGTCTCGCTTTACAACAAGCCAAATATTGACCTAACAATCCTTCCTGGATGTGACGTGACGTGACATCCTTCTTCACCTCGTGACATAAAGTAGTGGGGTTCGAATGGTTGATGCGATGGGGAATGGCGAGGGGGTGCGCAAGGGAAGGGGGAGGAGGAGGCTAAGCATTTAACAGGAGCGCATACAAACGTATCAAAAGCCCTAAGCCCCACCCTCTCCGCTTTGCTTGTGCTTACTAAAGTTTGAAACACAATCATGTCCATACCAGGTCGAATATATGGGGACGCCTCTGTCCGCGATCTACGCGACATAATGTATGCGACACGCATGTGTGCGACATGGGGTTCTTTGTTCGGGGGGCGGGCTAACACCATTATCTAATACTCCACGGTCTCCATATGCGGTGCCCCAGCTATAGCCCACTGAAGAAGGGGGCCTCGCGCTTCTGTGCGAACTCGAGGTAGAACAAGTATTGTCCATTTGCTCCCGAGCCCCGGGAGTAGGACTCGAAGAGTTGGGACGATCGTCGAAAGTGAGCTGCAAGTTTTCCCGTGCCAAGTGAAACCTGAAAATTCCCCGGTATCCAAGGGCCGCGACTTATCATCGCAGTGAGCGTTTCGTCAACCTTCATAAATGATTTGGGGGGAAATTCCCACGGGATGTAATAACGAAGCCCATTTGTAGCGGGTCGCAGTGGTTTGAGAACAATGTGAACTACAAATAGGTATAATATCCAAGGCGGTTGAACGGTTAACGACAAATTAATCCTCGGGCAGTCACTCCCTAGAAATATGAATGATGACCGTAAACCAAAATTCTCTGGAAATACCCTTGCGCTTTGAAATGCTGGGGGGAGAACAAAAGGCTTGGGTGAACCACATGCTGGTAAGCCTCGGTTAAGAAGCTGGTAATTGTCCACATCGGACATCAATATACCGCAAAATTAATCCGCCGAAGTGTCTAAATATTTAGACAAGTACGACGTCACCGAGGCAATCCCTTTGACCGCCGACTATAATAGGTTCTGAGTAAGAATTTCTTCTCTGCATGCACGATGTAAGGAGACTGTAGTGTGTAGATGTTTATATTTACCCCTTTCAATCCTTCGCTTCCGATGAGAAGCCCGTAAGACAGCAATGCCGTCTAATAAATGAGATGCGGGTGTGCAAATCATTAATCTACGAGAGAATTTTTGTTCAAATTTACATTTTCTCTATAATAGGTTCTCTTTGAATCTGAAATGAATTAGAGACCCCGACCAATCACCAATACGTACAGGTGGTCTCATGGTGCGATGACTATTGTTTATTGTTAATTCGATTATCGGTTCGGGTATCGGTGCTGACGTTATCGTCCCTGACACTGGAACAGCTAGAAAAGAAAGGGGGACGTTAACCGTTTGATTCGACCCGCACGGAAGGAGTTCAAACTAAAATTCTACCATTTTTAGGAATTATTGCTACCTTGGACGGGGAAAGAAATGCGCCGAGATTGATATGAATATTTGTCCAGAGGAGTGGAGCAATGAAGAAAGAAAGAGATACGCGCCACAGTATGGCGGTGCCAGTATTACCTGAACGGCAGAAATGTCGTGTCTTTGTAAGCGGATTGCACTTTGAGCCATAAAATGGGCGAACCCTTTGTCAGGTATACCAAATAAGTATACCTACCCTAATTAATTAGCCTTGTTTCAAACTTTTGTGCTAACTATACCAAAGGTGGTTGAGCACACCAAAATGAATAGGACATGCATACGGTGTTCGGAGTGAAGTTTTCACGCGTGACCAGAAGACTTCGAGGGTGGTAGGTTCGATAAAAGTATTTGGAAAGTTCGTCAAAAGTAGGCTCCTCGTCGTAAAGCGAGTCGACCAAAACACGCGGTGCACGTTTAAAAGACCGGAGTTGAGGTGATGGGGGAAAAATAAGGCCCGTAACCAATCGCGGCTGGACCCCGTGACACGTTTCGTTGACCTAAAATTAGCCGTTGTTCACGCCGTTGCACCAGCAGCTCGTCAGCTCGGCGGAAGGCTGGAAAGCTCGCCAAAGACCAAATCGAATCGGGGTGAAATATTTTTCGCGTGTGGCGAATGCCTTACCTGCCCGGGGTCCGATTGAATCGTCACTTTTGTTGCCCTCCGTACAACCCAGACTTATGGGTACACACTGTAACGGTTTTTTTTTTTTTGAGGTTCAACCGGTACGTTTTGATTTTATGTTATATTAGAAATCTAGATATCTTCAATAAACAAAATACATTAAATCAGGAGGAAACAATGTAGAACACAGATTTATTGAGTTTTGGTATAACCTTTTAAAAGAACAGGCAATCATAGAAAATCTCATTCACTCTTTCATTCACACGTTAAAATTACTCAATGCGATTACCGACGTTTTGTATATAATTATTCTGGTAAAATTTTTGTACCATATTAACGAAAGACTGGCTCTCTTTTCCTTTATGCTTCAAATTTAAAAATGATTCTAGTGAAAGAATGAATCTACTGACAAAGGACTCTAAATTATGGTGAGATTACAATAAAGTTAACAGACGAAAATATAAAATACTGACTTAAGAAGGCTATTACAGATTTGTGGCACAATCCACCTACAAATCAGTAATGAAAAGATGACTTAGCTCGGAATATCTCTGATGAAGAGAGGTGGCCTAACGGCTCCGTAGATGATCATGGATGTTGAAGTTCTTTGATATTCCTTTTATAGAATCGGTCTTCACCGATTATACTGCGTGGTCGTTCGTCGATCAGATATTTGGATTTGTTCTTTAGGCTCACAGGTTGTTTTGTTTTCCCAAATGTTAACGAAATTATAAGAATGTGAATATGACAGGACTAGTCTTTATATCGACCGTTCGCTTCGACCCCGGCTCGCAGAGAGAGAGAGTTACACTTATTTCACCGGATAGGTGATCTTGACCGACGTGACACCTAGAGTTAAGCGTTTGCCCTTTATTTTGAAACGTTGTATGTGCTTAAGGCGCGTACATACGAATTACTTTATATTCTATGTGACTCGCATGTAATATCGTTACATCACCCCCCCCATTTTCGAGATTGTTGTGAGAACGAAAATATCGAAAATTACTCGTTATCCTATATTTGCAGTAAAATCTAAAAACCTCTCTTTAAATTACTTCTTACTTATCAATCATTCAATCCATTCATCCTTCATCATTCATCATTAAAATTATCATTTTAAAATCTAATCACATTTTCTTTTAGCAAACATTTTGTTTAACTGGACTTACATCTAAAAAATTCTATAATCTATGCATGTTGGACTTATTAGAACATTTGAAGGATTCATGACGAGTTTTTTGTGAATTTTCATTACAAAAAATTATCTGTTATTTAGCACTTGGATTTGTGGGCTGATAATATTTGCGTAAACTCACACGATTGAAAGTTCCCAAGTTTTTGTTTTTATTTTTTGTATCTATTAAATTATATGCATTTTCATTAACTTTTTTGTTTATTTTGTACGGACCTTTAAACAAATGGAAGAATTTGTGTGTTAATTTATCGATAGCGGAGGATGGATATGGTACACGTAGTAAAACTAGATCTCCTTCATTTAAAATTACAGTTGAAATTGATTTTTGATTCCGGCTTCTATATTCAAAATTTTTCTTCAAGTTTTCTTTGGCTAACAATATTTTAATATCGTGACTATTTTCAATTCTGTCTGGAAATTTTACAATTTTTGTTAATTCATCATGCGCTGTTTTATTAAAATGAAGTTCGTATGGAATAAAACCGGTGCTATGGTGTGTTGTTAAATTTAATAATTTTTCGATTTCTTTGACATATTTTGCCCATCTAGTATGCTTATCATTGCAGAAGGTACGGAAAAATCTCCCCAGTTCTCTCATCACTCGTTCAGTAGGATTGGATTGTGGGTGTCTAATTGATGAATAGCAAACTTCTACTCCTTGTTTTTCTAATTCGACTTTCCATCTAGCAGCTGTGAATTGAGTTCCATTGTCGGATAGCAATCTTTTTGGTTTTCCTACGTTTTTAAAGTACTCGTTGATTATTTTATTTAATGCTATTGTTGTAGTAGCTCGTTTTATGGGGTATAACGTAACTAGTTTTGAAAATGCATCTATTGCAACTAACAAATATTGGACTCCCCCAATAGATCTCGGCAGAGGGCCATAGAAGTCAATTGTAGTCAATTCGTTCGGGTGATCAGCTGTTACCTGCTTGTACTTTCCTTGCATGCTGTAGGATAATGCCTTTGTTCTTTGACATGTGTCACATGCTTGAATACGTTTTTTGATACCTTCTCTCATTTTTCGCCAGTAATAATATCTGTTAATATATTGGTATGTTTTATATACACCCATATGACCTATTTTTTCATGTACAGAAATTACGAGTAAATCTACTATACTTTGTGGGATTACTACTCGCCAATTTTGATCGAATTTACTTTTATAAAACAACAAGTCTTCATGTACTTTGTAACAACCATCAGATGAATCTGTATTGCATTTATTTATGATATTTTTCAATTCCTCATCTTTTATTTGCAATTGTTTTAAATTTTTCAGGTTTCTTATCAACGTTGGATTCATTTTAATAGTTTGAGATGCGATTTTGTTTAGCTCGAGTTCTACATTATCTACTAGCAGTTGGTTTATTTTTGCTATTAGTAACTTGTTACGTTCGTTTGTACTTTGTTTCCCGTTGATATTTCGGCTGAAAAAATCTGCCACCACATTATCTTTTCCTTTGCAATGCTTGACTGTGAATGTGTACTGTTGTAAGATTACAACCCATCGTGATAATCGTGGACTTAAAAACGGTGCTGTATTTATAAAAGTTAATGCTTTATGATCTGTTATTATTTCAAATGGACTTCCAATTAACCAAATTCTAAATTTATCTAATGCATACATTATTGCCAGTAATTCCTTTTCCGTAGTTGTGTAATTTAATTCTGCTTTCGACAAACATTTACTTATAAGTGAAATAATTTTATGGTTATCTTCCTCATCAATTTGGTACAAAATCGCACTTATTCCAAGATCGCTTGCGTCTGTTTGTACTCTACATATGACGCCAGGTAAATAGTGATTAAGGGTTACACAGTTTATAAAACTTTCCTTTATCTCTTTAAATGCTTTCGTATGTTTCTCTGTCCATCTAAACGGTGTATTGTCTGTTAATAAATCTCTCAAGGGCGTGACATAGTTCGAATATTTTATGCTAAACTGCCGGTAAAAGTTACACGCTCCTAAAAATCGTTGTAAAATCACTTTACTTGTTGGTACTGGAAATTCTCTAATCACCTTGATTTTGTCTGGGTTGGGACTAACTCCCTCAGGTGTTATAACGTATCCGAGAAATGCGATTGACTTCTTACAAAAAAGTGACTTATTTAGACGAAGTGTAAAATTGTGTTTCATTAAACGATCAAATATTAGGCTTAGGTGTTTCATATGAGAATCAAAATCAGTTGAGGTTATTAAAAGATCATCTATATAACAAGTCAGAAAGGAGGTAAATTCATTACCTAATGCCATATTTAGGGCACGTATGAATCCACTTCCTGCCGTCTTGAGACCAAATGGAATTCTGCAAAAATGGTATAAAGTGCCACCGTGTAAAAAAGCTGTATATTGACGTGAATTTCTCTCTAGCGGGATTTGCCAATATCCATGTGTTAGATCAGTAGATGTCATGTATTTTACACCATGATATTTTCTTAATAATTCATTTATTGGTGGTGGACATTCGTTATCAGACTCAATTATGTCATTTATATATCTGGCATCTAAACATAACCTCACTCCATTCTCCCTCTTTTGTACTATTCGCAATGGATTGCAGTATTGACTATTTGATCTTTCTATAATTCCTGCTTGAAGCATTTTCTTTATCTCTGCATCTACTGCTTCTCTAAGTTTAAATGGTACCGGGTATGATTTTTTAACGATTGGCTTGTCTTTTAGTAATTTGATAGAGTGTTCATAAATGTTTGTACATCCGGCTTTCTCTGAAAATAGTTTTTCATATTTAATTAGCAATTTTTCCAGCTCAACTTTTTGCTCTTCACTTGTACCCATAAGATTATTCGCGATCGACCGGACAGATTCGAAAAAGTTTTGATCATTTGTTTGAGATCTTGTTACTTGAATTTGTTCTATTAAAATTGATTCGATATTTTCATCCAATTTATCTTTAAAAAAATTGTGATCTTCCGATTCTACTGTTTTCTGGCAAACTAAATTCTTTTTGTAAAAATTATGGTCTTGTGATTCTATTGTTTCTGCGTTATTTTGTTCATGTTCGTTTACATTTTGAAATACAGATTCATTACATTTTATATTATTTTTTACACACATCAAATTTAGATTTTCTAATTCATTATTTCTCGGATTATCTCTTTGATCTACCGATGCAATTTTATCAAATTCACTTATTGCTACACATATATTTTCCTTATCTACTAAAATATTTTTATCAATTTCATCATTTTCTACAAAGATATATTTTAAATTTATTTCTGTTTCTTCATCAATTTTATTCTCTTCTACACAATCAGATTCATTGTCAATTTGCATCACATTTTCATGTGTTTCTGACATTTTATCATCATTATCACATTCAGGATCTTTAGTTGTGATATTTTCAAAAACTGTTTTTATATCTTCATCATCATTTTTATTTTCTTCATTATTATTCTCTTTCTTTGAATTCTTTTTAAATATTTCTTTACCTATTTTTTCATGTTCTTTTTCTGAATCTTCAGTTCTTAAAATTTTGATATATATTTTCGCGTTTTGTGCAAATGAGCTCAACCTTTCCGCAGGTTCCCGGTCGTATGAGAAAAGTGGTGGAGCTATTACTTTACCTTTAATACTAATTGTTTTCTGACCGTAATCTAAAACTACTTTATTAATATCAAGCCAATCGTTACCAAAAATCACACTACTAGACAGATGCGGTATAATTAAAAAAGCTGTTGTGATTTTCTGCGATCCTATATGAACATCAACCAAAATTTGTCGCTTAACCGCTGTGGGCTTTTTCCCAATTGCTGGTAAAACTACTACATTTGTAACTGGTAGTTCATTTAAACTATGATTACCTTTGAGAGATTTATATACTTTTTCAGACATACATGTTACTTGGCTTCCTGAATCAAATAAAGCTACCATTCGATAATTTAACACATTTATTACTACATTTGGACCATTCGATAAGTTTTGTTTTACTCTTTCAATTTTTTCTTCAGCATTACCAATTTCGTGCATTAAGTCCTCAACTAAATTTGCATAATCCCAACTCGATGTCGGACTTATACACATCGAGCTGTTTATTAGTTTAAATTTCTATTTGGACTGGTTTGTAAATTATTGGTGTTAGTTTGCATTTGAGTTTGTAATGACTGTATCTGATTATTGGTTCCTGAGAAATAAGGTGGTGGATAATTGACGTTTGGTAAATTCATTTGGTTGCTTGTTGATGCTTGAACTTGCGGTTGATATTGCCATGGTGATAAGTTTGTACCAAATTGAGGATTTTGATAAAAGTTGTTTGCAGCATTTGGATAATTTTGTTGCCTACTTGTATTATTTATCTGTTGCTGTTGTTTATGTTGAATTTGCATGTTGTTTACATTATTCACTTGATTGTTGTTACTTTGATTTTGATATTTGTGTTTATTATTGTTTCTTTCTTCATAATTTACATCTAATTGCGATAAAGCTTGTTCTATTATTTTTGTATCCGCCATATTCACAGTTGCTAGAGTATCACGAATTTTATATGGTAATTGTTGGATAATGGTATAGTTTATTTCGAACTGGTCTAGTTTCGGTAATAGGTATTTTGCTTCCTTAAGCTGTTTAAAAAAATATGTTTGAAGTGAACCATCCTGTTGATTATACCTTCTTGAACTCCACTTTGTTTTGACTTTAACTTGGATTGGAATGGAATAAAATTTATTTTTAAAGGCTTCTTTAAAATCATTATACGTGTTGATAGTTTCTTTACTCGCTTCCCACCATATTTTTGCTCTACCTGATAATTTACTTTCGACTATCGACAATTTACACTCTTCCTTCACACATTTTAACCTGAAATAATTTTCCAAATTTTCCAAATATTCAATAGGATTTATAACTTCTTCATCTGTAAACTCGGGAGCTTTGGCATCAATGTGACTTCGTTGCAAACTTACTATTAACTCACTCACCGATATTTGATCGTTATTGGTAACTGGTTGTTGAACTGGATTCTGTATCTGTTGAAGAGCCTGTCTTTGTTGTTCGTTCTGGAGCTTCAACAATGCGACTTCGTTTGCCAGCTGTGCGTTAGTTGCTTGTTGTGCCTGTAGCTGTTCAATCGTATTTCGTAAACCCGCGAAACTCGCCATTTCCTCCTTCAAACGCTCCAGTTCTCCCTCCATCTCGCCTGTATTATTTCGTATTTGACTATTGCCTGCTTTTGATATGTCAGGTTCTGACCTCCTTGGTTTATTTGTGATCCTTGACCTAGTTTTAACAGGTGTTCTTTTAATCGTTGGTGCCATGTACTTTTGAAATTCTTATATTTCTATTTATCGCGTAATATATGTTTCTTACAATTACTACCTAAGGTCAATCATACAAACATTCAACGACGAAGTTTCAAATTTAATCCTATGTTTACTTTCTTTATGTCTAAACTTTATGTTCGGGCGCCATTTTGTAACGGTTTTTTTTTTTTTGAGGTTCAACCGGTACGTTTTGATTTTATGTTATATTAGAAATCTAGATATCTTCAATAAACAAAATACATTAAATCAGGAGGAAACAATGTAGAACACAGATTTATTGAGTTTTGGTATAACCTTTTAAAAGAACAGGCAATCATAGAAAATCTCATTCACTCTTTCATTCACACGTTAAAATTACTCAATGCGATTACCGACGTTTTGTATATAATTATTCTGGTAAAATTTTTGTACCATATTAACGAAAGACTGGCTCTCTTTTCCTTTATGCTTCAAATTTAAAAATGATTCTAGTGAAAGAATGAATCTACTGACAAAGGACTCTAAATTATGGTGAGATTACAATAAAGTTAACAGACGAAAATATAAAATACTGACTTAAGAAGGCTATTACAGATTTGTGGCACAATCCACCTACAAATCAGTAATGAAAAGATGACTTAGCTCGGAATATCTCTGATGAAGAGAGGTGGCCTAACGGCTCCGTAGATGATCATGGATGTTGAAGTTCTTTGATATTCCTTTTATAGAATCGGTCTTCACCGATTATACTGCGTGGTCGTTCGTCGATCAGATATTTGGATTTGTTCTTTAGGCTCACAGGTTGTTTTGTTTTCCCAAATGTTAACGAAATTATAAGAATGTGAATATGACAGGACTAGTCTTTATATCGACCGTTCGCTTCGACCCCGGCTCGCAGAGAGAGAGAGTTACACTTATTTCACCGGATAGGTGATCTTGACCGACGTGACACCTAGAGTTAAGCGTTTGCCCTTTATTTTGAAACGTTGTATGTGCTTAAGGCGCGTACATACGAATTACTTTATATTCTATGTGACTCGCATGTAATATCGTTACAACACATTGGAATGGTTGGGTATACAGGCACCCGATGAGGGTGAACGATTCGCCTGTCAGCGAACGAGACGCGGCTAAGTGCAGAGAAATAAGACGTCTTTCTTTCCTGATCGTGGCGTACGACCTAACTTTGAGCCGGTACGTTTCTTCATGGCGGAAAAACTGGAGATTAGAAATTCGAAAGCTACTGCAGGGAAAGGGTTGTATCACTTCGACAATGGACCGGCAAACGGGACGTTCTGCATTCATTATCTCAAAGGGAAGGGGTTGGTTGACCTTGAGTCTGAAAGGGAAAGGAATTTCCAATGCTGCACTGCTCACCTAACTCATAGTCAGTTGTAGACCTTATTTTAACGGACTTTGACAGTGCCCTGAAAAGATCCGGTGACTCTAATGAATTACTTTTAAATTTCAGAACGACCTTGCAGAATGAGATAAACTTCGTAAGTGTTACTCGGCTTCGGCGTTCTTCAAAATAAAAAATCTGATTTTACAGCGACGGAAAGTAGGTATCAAGTTGACTGGAAAGCCGTTAGATAATTTATCCAAAATCCTTGCGAAATGGTTCACATTCAGGTAGCATGGAAGGGACTTGTACTCTTTCTCCTTCACCCGAGTAATATACTGTTTCGAGGATTCAAATTCAGTGGCGTTTTTCACACACTTTACAATCGGTGGTTGCCAAAATTTCAGCCGACGTCGGGTTTTCGGGTTTTAGGTCAGTGGGGTGAATTAGCAGAGGTCGGGCAGTGGGTACCCAACACTTCCTAGGTACGAGGATCGGGTACAGACGGCAAGGAAAAGTAAGAAATTTATGCCCAACTTGGATGCGTTATTTCACCGGGTAATTTTAAGATTTTATATCAGGTCTTATAAAACTCGGTTATCCCGAGCCGCCGCTTTCCCGCCCATAAAGGAGAAACTAGAAATTGAGGGAAAAATTTTTCCAAAACTTTACAACCGCTCTCCGGACTGAATTTATGAGCAGTCGTACGCCAGAGCGTTGCAGTTGCAGTTGCACCGAACGAATCCCGGCCAGTGGGTCTCTGTAAACTTTATTGGCTTGACTGACCCTCTAACAGGCTTTATTTCCGTTTCGAAAAATTCTACGGCGCGTGGCTGCTTGTTTCTTCAGCTTGGGTGGGGGCAGCCTCGTGTTTCAACACGGTCTCTCGATTATATCGTACTTAGGAAAATATCGAAAGCGTGCTTCAAGCTTTGTACGAGGGACGTCTGCCAATTTGCACAATATTAAAAATCGTTCGTGCGTCTCGCAATGCGACTGAAAATGCAAGAAAATTTGCTAGTAAATGAAGATCAACATTCGGCGAGCAGTTGCAGGCGTAATTCAAGTGTTAGAGTCCAACATATCCAATTGTCTAGCCTTCGGACGGAAATAGCATTTTCTAGGTAGATTCTATGGACAATATATTTACGATAGTTTGAGTTGAAATTTCGGCAACAGAAAATCCTTCTCTTTCAAAACCGCTTATGCAGACCAAAGGAAGGTAAGAAAATGTAGAAAACTATCTCGAGGCCAGATGCATTTTAGCCCGTCAATTACTCCTCCAAAAGCGTGAATTTGCCAGTACCATAGAATGGTAAGTTCAAGTGAAATGCTTCGGTCTCGACCTTTCTCAAGTGCATGGTCGTGCGTCTGTTTCTGAGACCTCGAACGGTGGTTGGCTGTACGAGAAGTGCGAGGACAGGACAGGACGGACGTCGCCAATTATACGCGTGTTTAAGAATTTTGGCAACAATTTCGAAATACCATAAAAGGGAAAGTTTGAGCTGCATTTATGACGAGACCAGAGCACGAGACGAATTCAACGTCACCATGCTGCTCGACGGAGCCTTTCTAGCTACAGCGTAACCAATTTTACGACATTTTGGAGTTATGGTGGCGGCAGCACGCCCAAGCGTGCCAGCTTTCCGCGCGTCACTTCCCCGTTCGATGGATTACACCAGCTTTATTTTTTCCCCCGAAGAGACAGCCAGACGTCCCTTCAGAGGTCCGCGTCCCGTATGAAGGGCGAAAAAATTAGTCCAAGTTTTCCCAGGGCCCTCCTGTGTAATTGAGACGTCTTTGCTGCAACGCAGGCATCCATTACCCCCACATGTTGCACAATCCAGAGCCTGACGGTCAGATCTCGACAATGTCGAGGACAATGAGATCCTGAAAAGAAAATCTCCGGACGTCTTGGACGCGACCTTCGCGAGAAAGAGGCGAGAAGAGGAACAGCGGCAGGTCCTTCGGATCCTGGGGACGTCTTTCACCGCTCGTAAGTGTGAACTTCTGGATCCCACGAGATGTCTAGACTTTTCTCTATCAAACGACGCAGCGGGGCGCGAGCGATCGAGACATTCGTTCACCTGTGACCCGCGAAGAAACGTCCGTGAATGAGACCTTGCGGCTTTATTTCGCAAGAGATTTCGTACGAAGTACGGCGAAAGCCGGAAACGGAAAGACGTTATTTTTCCGGCTTTCGGAGGGCATTGGCATTGATTAGTGGCGGCGCACGTGTCGCACGGTATTCCGTCTGTGATAAATATCGAGATGAAAGAATTATCGCACAGGCCGCACGATGCAGGGTGTAATCAGTCGGATTATCCCGGTATAATCATGGAAGGTGGTTATTGTGAACGGTACGCGATATTCTCGGAGTTTTCTCTTCTCCCTATGCTTCTTTTTTACTTTTCTCTTTTTCTTCTATGCCAAGATTTTTCCCAGCCTCAGACATGAATGAAACGAGGGGGCCTACAAACCGCGTTCGTGAATGGATTCCAGCCAAAGGCATCCAGCTCGCTGTAGTATTTGGTGACTTGACATAAATCACGTGGAAGCAGCGGCATAGAGACGGCAAACAGTGGCTGAACCGCCTCCCGCCGTCCAACCTCTCTGGACCCTGATACAGCAGCATCCCGAAAAACTACAATGTAAACTGCCACGCCACACGAATAATATCCGTAAACTCGTCGTATGAAAATGTTGACCCAAGTGGGGGGGGAAGAAAAGAAAGTAAGAAATCCGTAAACGGATTAATTCGCGATACGTTTTGACTCGATGCTCGTTTACAATGGGGGAAAAAATCTCCGTGTGTGCAAATAATAGAGACAACGGTGAAATAGGAAAAACGGAAATGCATTGAAGCTCCCTTGCATCGTGTGCTTTGTGCTCTCGTGTGGGTGTTACATGCATTAACGGACGGAAAAATAAACAGGTTTTTCACAATGAAGAGAAATTTGAACAAGTTGGGGATTCTGCCGAGTGTCCACAAACCGGGGAACGCCTTCGGCTGTGTCAATCTGTAACCAAATGCAGTGCAAATACCGGGGTGAAATTATTCAAACCCTTCTGAAAGCGACGACGGTTAAGTGAAAGGGCGGCGCCGGTGATGACGCGATTGAAAAGAGCTGTATGTTTGTCAAGTAATTGTTGCAGATTTTTGTACGAAAAGCGAAGTTATATAATCGACGGAATTCTGTGATAAATGCCAGTAGTCGAGGACGGGATTCTTTGGAATTTGGACTTTTGATCGGATCATCTCCGAACAATTTTGTATGTTGTAGGTTGCGTACGTCAGACTCAAGGTATTAAAGTTTAATATGATATATCGTACAAACATTGCGGTTCAATGAAGTGTGCGGGCGAATTACAGGCCCCACGAAATCGTTGAATCAGCCTTAATTCAGACGAATGATTTTATGGACTTTCCAAGAATCCCGAGTGCCCGCCTATCGGTGTTTCCGCCAATGGAACGAGGATCGTAAAATTTTGAATCTCGGTCGAAGATGACCACTGTCTACCGTACGAGTCTGATCCGAAAAAATGGGGAATCAACGACGATAGCGTATTCAGAAAACTCCGTCATGGGAAAGGAAATCCCATGAAAGAAGGTGGGCAGGCACAGCTTCATCCAGCAGCCAGGGCATTCAGTACCAAAAGCTATTTTCGTAGCCTGCCACCAAGTTCCAAAATATTGTAAGGCGCGGGGCGGAGTCGGCAGCGTCTGAAGGATCGAGCTTTCTATGCTTTTCGAAAATCCCGAACAAATTACTCCGAGATTTCATTCAATGCTCTCTGACTGCAGCGGAGGCCTGGCTACTGCACCCCATTGTCCGATAAATTATTACCAACTTTGAATACGCCCGAATCACTCGAAACATGGACCCATGGGCAGAACCGACCTGTCCTTGATATCTTCATTTCGAAATTCACCTCTCATGGCTACGAATCACCTCTCATGGCTACGAACTTGACCTGAAATCCATGCCTCCGATCGCTCCTCCAATTTTTAACCGGGGTTCGAAAGTGCCACCTAATAACCGACCGTGTAGAGTTAAACGTAAGCTTTGGGCACCGAAATATCATTGCGACCAGGAGTATTATCTTTGAAATTCGGAATTTCGTTTTATAAGATGCGCTGCAGGAAACGCTGGTGTCATTCGGTCTGCGTCCCGGCTTCCTCCTGCACGCTGGCCTTATCATTTATTTTTATCTTGTCTTGGCGGTGTATTTTCGTTTTTAACTTTTCCCACCAGAATCCCACACCCGGGCCACAATTCTAGCTATTTTAGTTTTACGTATTTTTAGCGGTAGTCGCTCCCTGCGGTAGGTGGGTAGGGTGTAGGTATATACATGTGGTAGTAACGAAGCGACAACCGCATTGGCGACAATCGTCACGTAACGCCTCACCGAATACATGCGGAGGGGAGACTTTTTTTCAAAGCGATAATTACCGGCTCCGTAGACCTGCAGCTCATCTTTCGTCACCCACTGAAAAAAACCGAGTCTCTTTCAACAGCCCTCGCATCGATTCTGTATTAGGCAAATCTCCCCTGCCGAATTACACAACGACCAAAAAATAAGGGTCGTCTACATAGAAAAAAAAAAAAGAAATAGAATTATAACTGACTGAGTAAGGAATCGCAAATTACTCGCAAATCGTTTGCGAGGTCAGTTTTTAATCAAAATGAACAGCCGTGTATAACGCGTCATTTCCCTTTTCCTCATTCACCGATCACGCGAATCCATGTCATGTGCAAATTCTCGTTCTAATTGGCTTCTTGCAATCAACGGTTTGCAAATTTGCAGCTCTTTAGGCGAACCCTGGTGTCGTTGCGGCCAGCAAAAGCCACACGCCAACTCCACAGCGGCCGCAGCGGTTCTTATAGACTAGACCAGTCTCCCCATGAATCAGGCTTTGTCTCCGTTTTCTATCCTGCAGCCAGAACTGGAGAAGAAAAAAGAAGCAGATGCAAGAGGGAAAGAAGGAGAGAAGAGCACAAGGCGAAGAAGCCGAAATATTCGTCTTCGACGAGACGGGGATTCTTGACAAATGTTGGCTCATTATGGGTGCCAACCCCCTGCAGGCTGACCTCGAAGATCGCGGGGAGCCCCGTTAGCGTCCCATGGAATCTGCAGAAGCGCCTCGCAGGTCTCCGTAGTTCCGGTAAGTGCTCGAAACTCTCCCATTATTGACCGCCTTTGTTTCCCCAAAGAATTCTTCGAGGATCGTACATCCACCGCCATGTGTTTCCTATCCCATCGTAATCTGAGAAATCGTGTGAATATTGGAAAATCAGGCGAAAAAATGTTCCGCGTTAACGACGCCTGCAAGATATTTATACCTACCTGCACGCAGCCTGACGTTTCATCAAGTCGAAGACCGTCAAACAGAAGCAGCTCGCATTTTTGGCCCACCAGATGAAATCTGGGGGACGAACTGAGGGCGCAAAGTGAGAAATGTAGTCGCCTTTTTTTCGCCTGCTTTCGCAGTCATCGACATTTTTATTTTTTTTTTAGTAAGATGCACCGTCGGCCGCGAATCATTCCCCAAGACTCCGGGAAGATTTATAGTACCAGAAATACTGTCGGCGCCGGGAAGACGTGCGGATTAACATATTACCGAAGGGTCAGGAACGGGCCGAAAGATCACCCGAGATGTCTGGACCATCGCTCATCCCGCTCGACTTCTGTTGCCATCGACAAGAGGTTCCCGAAGGTGGCCGTAGAGGTTGGGTTTGCGGGTGTTTATGAAGCCAACAGTACGCCCATACCCTGCCCTTCCGTTCCAAGACCGAGAGCCAGGATATTCACGGACGTTTCATGAAACACCCGCCTTTCGGGGATGCGTCGAAATAACCGAGAGATCAGGTATGTCCCCGGCAGAACCATTCTCGTGTTCGCCAAGTTTTTGCTTTTTCTTTTCTTTTTTTTTTTTTTGTTTTTTTTTCACTTTACCAACAATCGCACAGAGACCTGAAAATTCTTCGGTTATTTCTTCTCACCTGGACAGCCTTGACACTGACGATCAGTCTCGGCAGTTACTGTGTTTCAAGCTGGTGCATTGACAATGAAACAAACGCTGCGAGTACTTTTTGTATCATCATGATTCCAGGAACACGGTCACACGTTAGCGATGATAGGGTGAGATCTGTTGGAATAACCAATTTTTTCACAAGTGTTGGAAGAACTTTTTTACGGTCGGATGAAATCGAGCATCGGTTTGGGTCTCTTCCATATTCGCAGTAATGTTTCATTTCATTCGCACACTTTTTCACGGATCGACGAGAAAATTATAAAAGCACCAACTGTGAATTTTTTCGTTAAAGAAGAGTATAAGAAACTCTTATTGCTAGATGGCATGAAAGAAGAAGTCTGAAAATTATGAATTCGACTAAACTCTGATAATTGCCCTAATCACTGTTTCGAAATACGTCGATGATCAAGTTCCGGGTGTGTTCGTGTATGATCGATAGGAAAGATTTGAAATTTGGGGAAGTGCTAATGAAGGGTGGCTACAGCCCTGTACAAATCACCTGTCTAAAATGCCATAATAAGAGGCAACTGGGAGAGAACGAGGATGAAAAAAAAATAAAGAAAAAGAAGAAGCCCCCCCGCGTGGCGGTCTGCTCCCCATATATCTGGGCCTCATTCTCCTTCTCGGTACTTCGTATTTCGGGTATTTATCTGTCGCCTCCCTCCGACGTTGTACAACCTCGGTGCTTGTGAAGGATGAAGCGCGCGCGAACGTTCAAGTTTCGCTTATTTCGTTCAGAGGAAGATTCGTTCCGGCAGTAATGCGTTTATGGCCGCCGCGTTCCGCACCCTGAATCACCCGGTTTCGGTTCAGGTCGGTCGGGTCGACTCCTCGACGGTGGGGTCAGTCACGCTTCATTTTCCATATTCTCTCACTCTCTTTTTTCCCTCCCTCTCTCTCTCTCTCTCTCTCTCTCTCCACGCTCGGCCTCGCTAAAGAGTCTGTTTTGTCCAGTGGACTGACTCTCCCTCTCTCACGTTCCTTCCTCACTTTCTCCCTAGAAAAGAAACGCCGCTATTGCGAGAGATGAGGTCACTTGTTGACGAAGATCTTGGCTTGTGTTTGAGGACACGTGGCCACAGCCACCGCTGAACCCGCAGCGCGTCTTTACGGGACTCCCTTCGCCGCGCTTTTGCAGTCTACCAGGAAAAGCTTCCTGAATTTGGAGGGGGCGAGAAGGTAATATTGATTGCCGATCAAATGTCGGAATTTTTTCGATAGTTTCTCAGCAGCTTCGGGAGAAGACGCGAGTGTAAAAGTAAAAGTAAAAAGAAAGGGCTGCCTCTCGTACTTCCTCACATGGTCTTGAGAACAGTGAAGTTCTTAAGTTCTGCTTCTGAAATTTCGATTCATAATAACCGTAGCTGCGGATATACGCTGGTCACGAAGGGTTTAAAGAGCAGCGAGGGCGTGACGAGGGTGAAACTGAACGTAGAAATGAGCTGAGGTGTGCGTGTGTGTTTGTGTGCGCGTATCAGCAGGCGAGACGAAAGTACAAACGAAACCAAAACTCCGATTGAATGGAGGCAATTCTGAATTCCCGATTCCCGATCTGAGATCCCAAGAGTCCCGGGCGAGCTTCTGGGTTCGAGCTTCGAGCCGGCGAGGCGATGGCGTCGCGCAGTGGCGTATAACCACGGATTGGCGGAGTTCTTTATGGGCAATCTATGGTGATGGAGATGATAGGCAACGAGATATACATAAAGTTGATTCTGGCTCGGCGAGAGAACCTCACTCCCACCGCGTCAAGGGTGCCGGTACCAGCTACCGGATCTCCCTCGATTCCCCAATAGTTTAACTTACGACCGGATTTACTGCACCAGATAGGCGGCCACCCGCGCCTCTTCTTCGCTGATAGAACCGCGAACCCCAGAACCTCCGGGAACCTCCTCTGGTCCTACGGGCTCCGCGTGTCCCAGCGGTCCTCAAATCTCAACGTGCCGATCCTCGGCCCAGTTCGCGATTTACTTTTGGCCCTCCGAAAGTTAATTATTCCGTCGCCGAAAATGAACGTTTGGAATCAACTCGTGACCGATGAGTTGATCACCGTTGTAAATTCTGGTCTACGCATGCTGCTGTAATCTCATGTATTCTTTGTAATCTTGTGTATTCTCTGCTATCTTTTTGCAATATCTATACAAAGCTCGCAATCTTTGCAATCGCTTGCAATTCTTGTGATCTTTGTAACGATAACGGTTTTACACCATTTTTGCATAGCGACTAACCCCTCGTTATTAACGTAAATACGAAAGTTAGTTTTTAGTTGCTGGTTTCAAATTTGAACAGAAATATTTCCATGCCCAGAAAGTTTTCACCCGCGTATTTACCCCGGCATTATTTTCTCTCTCCGCGTCGGTCTTGCCGTTTACTTTTCGGAGAATAGAAAAAAGCGCGGTTACTTTACACGCGTAGGTGGAGAGCTCGGGACCGAAAGGGAAGAACCCCTGTTACAGAGACACCGCGTAGCGCAGCGGAGGGTTGGTCTCATCTTGCTTCCACAAAGCGGCGCCGCATCAGATAGCATTTGTTTTAAATATATGGAGCAGCGAGGGTTGAGAGGACACAATACACGGGGCAGGAAGAAGGGCCTCGCCGCGCTGGAAAGGATACAACTCGTTCCGACCGAATCTCGGCGTCCCGACGCCCTCGCTTTTCCCCCCGCGTACTCGTCCTCCATCCCTGGAGCCAATACACCGTCTCATCCCGATTCTCCCCGTCGCACCCCAAGCCTCAACTGTGGCCAGATATCGGCTTCCCAGAAACCAAATCGAGTACGTGTACCTGCCAAGTTGAGGGGTTGCCGATGTGTGCTGCTTCGCGAACGCCAAATCCCATCTCCTTTCGATCTTTTCTTTTTTCTATTTCAATCATCAGGTTTAATTTCTTTTTCTTTTCCTTCGAATCCTCTATCCTTCGGTCAAAGGTTAATTTTTCAAGGCGGTGAACATTCTTCCGGCTCTTTCGGCTTCGAGTCAAACTCCGAGGAGCAAGAATGAAAATATGCTGTCCGGGTACCTTTGCATATATTTTGAGAACACATGTTCGAGAGGTAAGCGAACAGTCCGCAAAACCATTCCGGAACCATGCACTTATTCACCGTACAATGTAAAGTTGTCTTCGTCCTTGCCTGACCTCCGAACGTCAAGATGACCGTGCAATTTTTCTTGCAACAGGACGATGAAAAACTTGGAGGACTCGAGAACTCGGCACTGCTACTTATGGAGCATAATGGGCCGAACAAAGGTCCCATTTTATGCGGGGATCCGGCACCCTCCCGCGCAGCACGGGGGGCTTCCGGCTCCATAAACACATTATGGAGCCCACGAGCCAGCCGGCGGGCCAATGGCAAAACAGCTTTGCAAGGATCAGCCAACGGGGGCAAAGAATCCAACGGAAAGGAGACGGTTGTTTTTCTCTACCTATATCGCTAATAAATATACGGATCGTGGCCCGTTCGTTTTTGGGGTGAGAAAATATGCCGGATAATAAAACGATAAATCGCAAAGGGAAATCGCAATAAATATGTATGACTTGTTTGCTAGCGTCAAGGATGGATGTCCGTCTACCGAAACTACGACCTGCGTATATTGTTACAAGTATACCTCGAAGTTCTGGACAATTTGTCGCGTCTCCACCCCGATACCCTGTTTTCACGATATCTTGATTCGTCTATTTCGTCTCGTTCTTCGATCACTGATCGATCGTGATCGCCAGGTTAATGATGAGTCAACTATTCACTGTGTCCACACTCTCGATTTATTCTGGAAGTGAAAATCTCCGGAGTGTACGGTTGTAGCACAATTAAAGCGGTGCGAAGTAACCAGTTGCGAAACGCTGATCGGATGGGCTGATAAAAATTGCTCTTAATAGACGGTTTAGCAAAGACAAAGGGGGAATAGGTCCTGCAAAGGTCGGGCGGAGTTAATAGCGAATAAAACTGAAGCAGCAGCTCTTCCTGCCGCACTTCATTCCTCTCCGTCCTTTTCTCCCTCTGCATTCACCCCTTGTCATTATCTGAAACTCTCACCCATTTCCTCCTCCCGCCCCTCTCTTTCTCTCTCTCTCTCTCTCTCTCTCTCACCCACCCACCCTCTCGCTCTCTCGTTCTTCCTGCATTTTTTCTCGGCTATGTCCGGCGCGCGGCGGCTCCTCCTCCCTTTTGACAAACGAGAGTGCGACGCGAGGTTGACACTCGGGCTCGAATTTCACAGGGAATTAACATCCAGCCCGCTGCAGGGAGGCCGCGAGACGTTTATTGCCGCTACCGAACCGGCCGAATGCCGTTCCCCGCATTATACATCTCTACCTAACTTCTCTTTACAAGCGGATCGCTTTGATCGTTAATGATAATTACCTTGAGTGCGGCGAGGAGTATCGTACGCGTTGCGAAGTCCTCGTCACGATCGTCGTGATAAGCGGAAAGTAAAGAGAAACACGTCGAATATCCCGATCCCTTATATACCTAGAGATAATTCAGCGGTCATTCCCGACGGTGGATTGGCATTCGGTTCAAATCGCCACCGAGATCCGGAGGTCAGCGAAGGGTCGAAGGCTGAGAAGGCCGGAATTGTCAAGATTACCTTCGGTTGAATCGGTCAGTTAGTTCGAGGCGCCCGCGGGAATAGCAATGCGAGCTCTTTAGCGGCAGTCGCGAGGTTCTCTCCCAGCTCTCACATACTGGAAATGTTAAAGCAAATAGATCGCATAGCGCGCCTCCGCCTTGTTGGCATGCGTCGAACACATACCGCGTCACATGCGACGTCGCCGATTCCGAGTTGATTAAATTTGCCGTCGAGATTACTTTCAGCTCGATGTATATACCCGTGTATTCTCTACCACGCTACGCAATGTTCCGGTTATACGATCGGTGCTGGTCGAAGCATCGCGAAGAATCCAAGCTTCCGATTCTACGCCGTGACTGTAAGGAGACGATCGGATTTAAGGATGGAAAACAAGTCGTACAAATTGTGTTTTCGTGGTACGTTTTATTGCCTTGCAAGTCTGATGGATTACTGAAAGTACGATCGAGAAGCCTCGTCGCTTCATACGATGATATTTCTGATCGTCGGTTTAACGCGGTGAAACGCTGTGCGTTTCAGATTTTAATCGATCCTTTTCTGGGTTACATGGTAAAAAGGTAATAATTTCGAAATTCATCGTTGAAATGGTGACGATAACGTTATTCTATGATTGTGAGAAATTTATGTTACTTGCACCTTATCTATTTCCAATTCGTGCAGAGAGAAAAAAGAGAGCAGATTTCACTAAATTCTGGAGGAAAAGAAGGACAAGTCGCGGTTTTTGGTAAAAAATACCTATGTCAGCTATATTTTTCACAACAAATGTAGCAGATTTTGTTCCGCACACATTGGTTGTCCCTGTTTTTGGAGTAAATTCTACATTTCACGAATTATATTTCACCGAAAAACCTGAATGTCCATCTTTTCCTGTAGCTTCGAGTAAGATCTGCTCTGTTATTTTCTCCGTGTACCTGAAAAAATAAGAAAAAATTCGTTCTCAATCGAGGCTAACGATTTAGTCTTTCATTATTCCACCGCTGGTGATGAAAAGTAAAAAAGACAGTTTACACCGATTAACAATGCGAAATCCGTGTCGAACGGTGAATTACCGCATGGCATGTAATTCAAGGGCGAACAACCTCTCCGACAATTCAGCTTTCGGAATTGTAACGGGGCTAAAGTCGTAATTTAGAGTAGTTTTCCAGCAGGCGAGATAGCAAAGGAGTATTGAGACGACAAAACCGCTTTTCGAACGTTTGGAGAAGACCGTGAACCACATATATAGTAGTGCTCGTGGTCAGCGGGGTAAGAAGGACCTTCATAAATATTCTTGGTAGTAAAACTGTAACAACTCTATAATATCGCAATACTAGGCAAGGATTGGGTAAGTTTTCGGGGTAAATAGACGAAAGGCTTCCGGCTCGTGAAGAAGATTCAACAGAACGGATGTGCTAAAGGTCAATTGTGCAAAATCGGAGTATTGTATTTGGGCCGCCGGAAAACTGACCTAACCGAGCAAATTCACTCCAGGTCCAACCCTTGCCTACATGAATATGGTACAAAGCAAACCTCGGTTCCGCAGTGGCCTGCACTCTTACCTGCAGTAAATTGTAAATCACCGAGGCAACGAGCATCGAACTGTGCGAGTTGCGTGCCCGAGATTAGGAGTCAACCCGTTGCAAGTTGTTCGAATTGTATGTCCGGCCGAAGTTAAACGGGTTGCGCGCAAGAAGTAACGGCTGTGCATTGTTGAAATTTTACAATTTTCCGTGGTTTGCGTCGGCGCGTATTTACCCATAGGTAGGTACGCTGCAATTTCCCGCCCTTGGAAGTAACGTTTTTTGGTCACTGGGTGAGCCTGCGGTACGCGGCCCTGAGTGCACGGAAGGGTTTTTAAAGGGGTTATATTTTAATATTTTTACCGTTTTTCTCGTACCGTTTAACTCCCCAAAACTCCCACCCCTTTTTACAACCAATTCCATGCAGCGCAGTTTTCTTACCGGTGGAGGGTTTATGAATTTATGTTGGCAGCGGCTACCCGTGGTCGAGCGGATAACCCGTTACGCCTGCCGGCATAGGGTTGACTTTTAAGGGTTATTTTTAACCGGACAGCGTTATTTTGCGCTTCCAATTTTATGACTCCGAACACTTTTTCGACTCGCCCGAGCCTACAGGGGTGCACGAGGTTCGAGCCCGACGGATTAGCTTTACTGCGCGAAAGGATTAGCGGTATAAAGTCAACTCTTGCAATATTTCACCAAGTTTTTAGGTCAAGAAGAAGTCACTGTTTTACTACACCGTACGACTTTGCGATTTTTACGATTTTTCAGAAATACGGTGCTGCGCTTTACCGTTTTTTCCTTCATCCTTTTCATTGTAAATTTTTTTTTTTTTCTTTTTCTTTTTCTTTTTTCTATTCTTCTCTCAATGTGGGTCGACGGGTTACTCAACGTGCTGCACGTACGCAGCTAAGTTTTTCGCCGGGCCCAAGAAACGGTCGCAACGGCAAAGCAACTGTATGTATAGACTACCTTTATAACGGTACGAAAAAACTCCCCACCCCTCGCCCCCTCGGCCCCTGTCAAATTGACTTGATAATTTTCAGCGGTAAAACGAGGCCAATAAAAGTCCCATTGTCCCGTCAAAAATTTAATAATGTGTGAAAAATGTAGGTCCGTTAAGCTCGTAATTTTGGCCCGATTGTTCGTACCTGTGTACCGTAAAAATTGGTTCCTCGAGGGTGTTGACCCAGTTTGAAATAGCGGTACCCGAAACGAGGGCGTCTGCACATTGGATTTTTACTAATTTTTATATCCTCGCGATATGCGGGACCGACCTGCCGCAATAAACTGCGGAAAAAATCACGAGAAACGGGACTAAAGTTACGGAACCCGGTTGTTACGAATATCTCCACCTAACGGTCGGACTATTTTAAATAACGGTGTTGTATATTTTTATTGAATTTTTCGCCACGGTGACAAAAAGAAGTTCCACGAAACGAGCCTGCAAACTTGCAGTACCCGAGTTTCGGCAGCGCGGCGCGGCGTTTAAAGTTTACAAGCCCGTCCCAGCAGCCAACGCTTGCAGAGGACGGACTAATTTTTAACCAAAATAGGCTATTTTTTACCACCGGGGTCGTATTGCACGTTTTAAAACTAAATTTTTTTCCCTCGCTTCTTTCCTACACCCTAAAGAAATACAAATTGGGTAAAAATTCTAAGCCCGGCGTTTTTACGCTTCGAGAGACATTTTGATTTACCGAGCCGCTCGTCTTTTCCGGCTAAA
This sequence comes from Neodiprion fabricii, assembly GCF_021155785.1. Taxonomy (NCBI): domain Eukaryota; kingdom Metazoa; phylum Arthropoda; class Insecta; order Hymenoptera; family Diprionidae; genus Neodiprion; species Neodiprion fabricii. The sequence continues at coordinate 30,684,274 of NC_060239.1, forward strand.
ATTATTGTTTACTCCTACTCGTTTTCAGCTGCACACAACCCGGCACTCGTCGACAACGCCGCAATTATGCGACCTGCGAACCGTGAAAACGGGGGAACAAACATCCGTTATAATCCGCGCAACATGCGAGCCCCGAACTTCCGCACACCCTCGCAAACCGATAGCCACAAGGGAACGGGTTTTAATTTCTTCGGCCACGTGAAACCAGGGCGGGAGGGCAAAACGAGAAATAAAAAATAAAAAAAAAAAATTAAACAACAGGAAGAAGAGGAAAAATCGCGTCGAACCCCGGCGAAAAGCGCGAGACAGCGTTTCGGCGCCACGCAGCGCTTATTGTGGCCTATGTGGGGCACCATCGCCGTCGGCAGCGGCTCCCGCTGGGCCTTTGAAAAGCGGGAAATCTCTAATAAGATCAGGTCGCACTCCGAAATAGCGCTGCCTGCCCGCCTAATACCGCCGCCAATTATTCGAGGCCTCGGTCTTTTCGCCCATGCCGCTTTTCACAGCGGGCCTAAATCCGTACGGCCATTCGGCTTCAAAGCCGCCCGATTTATTCCCCCCCGGGTCCGCGATCAGCACCGCGAGATTAATTCGTCGTGTCACACGCGTATGCAGTTGAAATCGGTAGGTAATATCGGTGCCGGTGGAGGCCGGCTCTTGGTTTCGCTTTCGCCGTGAGCCAACTCGCTGCCTAAAAATCAACACAACACCAGACCCTGAGAATCTGGAAAAATAAACATGAACCTCAATAAACGAGCGACAGACGCCGCTCCTGTACTCGAATACGACGCGTCGCCCTCCATGATCGTTATACCATAACACGCTGCTGAGAGAATAACTCTTTTTCTTTTTCCATCACTTTTATGTTTAATTCCATATATATCGTATACACGAGAAGAAAACGCGCTGTCGAAGCTTTTTGTAATACACGATACGTCGTTTAGATCTATCGTAAGCTACTTGCGTTTGCCGACTTCCACGACGGCGTGCATACCTAGCGAAGATTTAATATCCGATGAAACGTGTGTTGACAAATTGTTGAAACCTCACGATACCTGGCGATATTTAATATTTGTGCAAATGGCATATTCGGTCCCCAAATGATACATGTACCTGCATATTCGAGAAAAATTTTCGGCATTGCGAATAAAACAGGAAAGAATGGCGCGAAAATGCCTGAAATTATTTACGAATTTTTTATCCCTCATCCGTATCTATCGGGACGAATTCTCCGTACAATAATCGTGTTGTAAAAAAGTGAGAAAATTTTCTACACTGCGAACGGATTAAATTGGAAAGCTCGCCGCATGAATATTACAATCGAACGCCAGGTGAGAATAAATGAAATATCCCGAACGAGGATTAAGCGGCATCGGTCATCAACAAATCATTCCTAATACAGATTTTAGATTCCGTGCCGGGTCCTCCGTAGCAGCACGAGCGTCGGAATTAAGCGAGGCTGCGCGATGTCCTGCGGCGTATAATGCATGCACCTTCCGATTCGCCTTGCAGGCGTCGTCCGGCGGGATGTGCGAAGCGCACGTACACACGCGATAGATCTCCGGCACGTAGATCCGCCGTAGATCGGACGGACGCGGGCGTGTAGCCACATTTAATACACGCAGACCGAAGAGCGGCGTCGCCGACGAGTAACAACGGCGCGATACGAGTCGTGCGTGAAAGGACTGCACGCAAAGAGGGCGACGTGTGAGCGGCATCGGGGAACTCTGTGTGTGCGTGACTTAATTCGGTGTGAATATATGCAATCCCCTACCGCCGGCCGCGCTAGCCTCGTTCCACCCTTTGGCCGTGCGGCTAATTTCAATACCCCCGGCAAGCTTCGTGCTCGCGTGTGCGAGATGCGTGTTAGTGAGAGCGGAGGACAGTCCTCGGCAAAAAATCCGCGGCGCTCTCCGATCCCAGCATCCGGCCGAACGCCTCGAGTCTCACGATCGATGCGATGCGGGGATGCGTCTCTCGATCATCCCGCGAGATCGTCATCTTTATTCATTTTCAAGCGTACTCCGGACGCTTCGCGGTATACGACACGTGCAGTTGCCCGTTTGCCCAGGGTATCAACGTCGCGCCGGTGGTGAAAAAATCGCCTCAAACAGCGGTTGAAAAAGTTTAACTGAACGGACTGTCCACTCCCGTCCGGCTCTGCCGTACAAGAGGGAGCTAATTTTGATTCACGTACCCCCCCATCCGACGCACACCCTCCCGTTAATCCTCCCACACACGGGAACTCTGGTCCAGCTCCTGCGCTCTCTGCAGCCTACCGGGTGTTTCGTGTTTTCACCAACGTCAAGGGGGTGTCCTGGTTGATTTCGACGTTGACGTACATGTATACCTCCGAGTATATAAATCCACGTATCGCAAACGTGGCCATGTCGTTTCTTCATCTCTGTGTCACATTAAAATCGATCGAAGTGTCGATGTTCGGGATTGCGTACAAAATCGCGCTGTCGTGTCCTTTTCAACGTTGGCGATACGTGGACTTGCATGTTTCGAAACGCGTACCCACGTCGACGTCTGAATCTACCAGGGCACCCCCTTAAATCCAGGCGACGATTACGGGAGGCGGAGAAGCGAAGCGACTGACGAAACCCGTGATACCGGGTTCAAGAAATCGAAGCGATCCTTTCGTCGAGGCTTCGCGATCGTTCCGCTTAATGACCGATCATTCGCGTGACCCGTACGTATGCATATGAGGAAACCAACGGAATCGAGCTTTCGCGGCTCTTGTGCGGAACTACGGGTATTACGAATCGTGTCTTCGAGGCGGATCGCCGACATGATACCCGGTAGGCGGCGAGCCTGAATCTGCACACATGCGGAGGCAACGGTTTAACGAAGCGCACTGGCCGAAGCTACCGCGACGTTCGGGCTACCCCTGGGAGGTAGAGGAGGCCTAAGCCAGTTAACCGGGCCTTTGTCTAGCTCCGGGTACGGAGGATCATCTAATAAGTTCCCGCTCTGCAGATTCGCCGCTCTGATCTGCGATGGATTTCACCGGATTACGGAGACGAATCTCACTTGCCTCGACTAATTGCTAAAAGTCCGTTATTCCCGCACTGAACGAAACAAACGGGTGGTTTTTCTTTTTTATTTGTACACTTTTTTGTTTTTTGCACGAGTTTTTTCCGACTCGGTTATTTTCCCCCATTCAATTCGTTGTGTTAAAAAAAAAAAAAAAAAAAAAAAAATGTCGTTCCGTTTGGTTATCAACACGTTTCAAAATCGTTAATCCTGCCAAAACAGGAATTAGTCTGCGGATGATTACTCACGATCGATTACGACGATCGATGATATATGGTTGTAGTTTTATGTTTTTCCACAGGCGATGAATGGTTGATTTCTCAATTTTAATATAGTTAACGAAGTTTAAATTGTTTCGTGAACAAGATCGAGAGAGATGCAACGAAATCGTGATGTGTAATTAGCCCGTTACATTCTACAAGTGATGTCTATAAATTATGATACACATACACAGTTAGTGTCGAGCAATGAGTAGGAAAAGTGAGGAAGATTAAATCTACCGTGTTGGCGATCAACTAATAATACGATCGATGTGATCCAAACGGTCAATTGGACGAGTGTTCGGAAATGAAAAAAAGTGTCTTGTTTTACAACGAGATAATCGAATAAAAATATTACAGAAGTGAGCATAGCTAAGTAAATCCCTGAACCGTTGCGATTGAATCTATTCCGAATAAATGACCTCGCCGCGATTCGAGTACCCGACGGAAAGTCGACCAGCCTCGACTTCAGAGGCGGCTGGTTTGCCGGGGCAATCACACACAATCACTCCGCATTATAAAACTACCCCTTCGGGAGCCTTATTCGCGTGGGATGAGGAAAGGGGCAGCGGAGGGATCTGTGGGCGGGTGGGTACCTCCGCGTTTACGTAACCGTATGGGGAAGGTAGAAAAGCACAAGCACAGCGGCAAAGTGGACGGGCCGCGTATCTTTACGAGCCATAAAGGCGGCCCCTTGTTACGGGACGCCCGCACCCGTGGCCACCAAGGCACCGCGACGCCGTCGAGGCCTGCCTTAAACCGGCAATGACCACCCCAGCCTGGAGAACTGGGGAATTCTGATTTTCCAACGATTACACTTACGCCGGATCGCCCCTTTCCCCTTTTTTCTTTCCCACTTTCCCGAAATTGAACAACCCCCGAGATCGTCCGGGGGAAATTTAAGGCTCGATACGAGGAGATGACCTCCTTACCGCCGAGTTGAAACACAATTTATGGGTATGCACGACGTGTTTTGTAGATAACCGGCACTGTTTCTCGATTTTTATTTTTAATCTTTAAACACCGACTCGTCTGGTATGTCGTGAAAGTTGTGAATTTAAGACATGGATTATCGAAGCTTTCAGTTATTCTGAAAAGTTGACGACGTTCTTCTGCGAGTTGCATTCGGAACTCAGGAAGTATAGAAATCGCGTTATCCTAAAATCGAAAACATCGAGTGGAGGGCGGAAATGTAAAATGATCAGAGAATAAAAGGATCAAGGTATCGAATTTTTGAAGTTGTGAAAATCTATCACATAGAATTTCAAAGTGTAGAAAGGTTGGAAGAATAGAAAGCCAAAATTACAGAATTGCAATTGCAGGGTTTCTATAATTCGACTATCTACATTTTTGAATTCTACGATATGGGTTTTCAAGTTCTTGAAAAATTCGTTTCTGTGCGCCCTCGCACATTCTAATCTATTTACATTATTACGCACGATTTAACCGAATATATATTTGCCGAGCAATAATAACAATTGCACTAGCTGCCTTGAGGTTCGTGAAAATAGCCGGTGCATCATCCCAATCAGCCTAAAAAAATCTGCATATCACAAACCACTTGCGTACACTGTTGACACCAAAAAAACCAATGCTCCTTTTGTACGAGCATAAGTGAGACGAAGGTGGTAACCGTGAATATAAATCTAAGGATCGCTGACAGACATACATAACGGTAGGAGATTCCCTGGTCCATGTACTTCCACAGACACACAGACGCGTGGAACGAGAGGTAGCTGGTAGCTGGTGCAGGTCGGTCGGGGCCCAGTGGCCACAGCGGGGCCCACTTTAGGGGCCTTAGGGACCGCGCAAAGAAGGGAGCGCTGTCTGCAGGCTGGGCGAAGATGTCTCGCAGCCTGCGCTGCACCCTTGCGGTCCGTTGTAGGCCCACGGTGGGGGCCCGACGCCCGCAACGTAATGAAGCCGTCGCGACGCTGGAGCCCATTATACGGCCTGAGCCGAGTTCTGAGCGCTCCGAGTCCCCGGGGTTTGTGGTCCCCTCGTGGGGGGCAGATAAATGGTGTCAAGGCGCGCATTGTCCCCACGATAGAATGACGGAAGAATGCTCGGCAGCCGTATACAGGAAGTGTGCAACCATGGATATTCCGCGTTGAGTTATATTATTGCCTGTTTCGGCAGTGTCACTTCGCACATACGCACCTTTCTGTCGGCAGATATAATCGTAATTGGGCTCAACGGGAACGATTTTGTGCGACCCAGCGTCGTTATTGGGCTTCAACTTTAGATTCTGGCCAATTATCTTGATGCCGATCATTCTGGTGACCCTTATTCCGGCGGCGATATCTGAAAAATCACTTACAGGTGTGCAGGTTTTGCGAATTGTACGTGACTGCACAGTCAATTTTGCCGATTTTTATATAATTAATAGAAGCATTCAACTTGTACGATTAAATTGAAATGTGAAGCCCTACGCAAATTGATCGAGAATTGCGTTCTTCAAAGGCCTTGGATGCTGGTTTTGGGCGGTATCTGTCGAGTTACGAAAAAACACCTCAACAAGATCCAGTGATTCCGATGGCGTCGAGAAATGCATCGATCAGGAGCACTCGAAGGTTGAAATATGCTTGTGAAGATTCACGCAGAGTAGAAAGAGCACAACAAGTGTTTGTGTAGGTATCTACATATTGAGAATTTTGAGAAATTCGTTTACGGGGGCCCCAGATAGGATTTTGTTCGCAGGAATGTATCGGGACCATTGAAAATGAGAAGAGATTGAAGAATTCAAAGCGCATCCCCCCCGTAGCCGTAGTGAGTGCCAAAATATTGTGCCCATTCTCCTATTCTCCGGCGCATGGTAACCTCATTTTTCATTCTGGTAATAAAAATTGTTCTTTCACTTGCGCTCTCTCTCTCTCTCTCTCTCTCTCTCTCTCTCTTTTCCTCTCATCCACGCAGTAGAAGACAAGCTCTTTGAGCACCCGGAGGCTCGACGACTCGTAGAATCGAGACAACTGCAATAGCAAGCAGAGGGTGAGAGGGGTCAATTCTCGAACGAGAGCTCTTTCACATGTCCGCTCCTCGACTCCCGACCTCGAAGAAGAGACTTTTGGTACCCAGAGAAGCGTGACATCATATTTATGTGCCGTCGACGCGAGCCCCGCCCGGTTGGGGGCTCGACTCAGATATCCGACATCAAAGGACGTATCCTTCGTCGAAACATCGCTGCACTACACGCGGTGGAATTGCAACGCCAGGTTATGTCGCCAAAGGATCATCACTCCAATTCCAACCTGCATTCGTCCATACTGTCACACACCTGGATGATCGACACCCTGCAACCCCGAATCCTGAAAACTGGAGAAGGCAGGTAGTGACGAAAGTAATCTCACTGGAGTCATTCCTCGCAATAGATTCCGGTTCAATCAAAATCTTGCGAGAGAATTTTCTGAAGGTCTGAAGGAGGATCCTGACCCCGGTCAATTCGGTAAAAAATAACACGGTGTTGTTGCCGGTAGAATGAGACTAAAAATAAAGTCCGGGGTCTGGGTGATGAATGGGATCGGAGAACGTGACTCGCTGGTTCATCGTCTGGAGTAAGCTGGAGTTCTAGAAGAAGCGCGTGCCGTTGTTGTTGCAACTGCCGACGACAGTTGTGCCGTCTGCGAGGATTTCAGCCTCGCCCGGGAAGATCCCCAAAGATTACCGGCCACTAATTGAATGATCTCAATGGCTTCCGGAAGTCGGTAGCCTCTTTGCCGCTTGAGAGGGTAAACGGTCGCCACAAGGTCCTCGCGAATCCTGACCTAGACGGACTGCAGGATGTAATTCTGGCGTTCGATCCTGCAGGAACATTGGTTTCACTTATTTCGCACGTGCACTTTTGATTCGCCGAGGTTTTTCGCACACCGTTGCTTGCCAGCAGCGGCGGTATCAACGACAGGAAAAGCACCACCTACCCCGGGATTCGCTTCCGCCGTATCCTGCGACTTGGTCCCAACCCCGTGCGCTTGCTTGTATCTGGCAAACGTGACCGGGGCGGCAGACGGCAGTTTAGGAGCTCGTTTAGGCTAACGAGAGCAAAGCGAGCAGCTGCCTTACGTGAGTTAAGTCGCACTTAGGACTATGCGACGGTGATTCAAAGCCGGGAGTGACTCCTTCGAAGGCTGCAATTTCGGAGCTATTTTTGAACGGGACGAAGCGCGAGTAGTGAAAGACGGCTTCCGGTCCTAACCGCGACCTAACACGCACTACTGTGAACCGGCACGTGCTGTTGTTCGTACTTAACGCTGAACTGTACTGTCGGGAATTTATGACGCCGCATAGACGCCAAAGAGTAGACCAATGGACCACGCTTCAGGACCATCTGTTCTCGAAATTAAGACGTTAGCTTGCGATTGGGTCGAGATTGGGTGGCGGGGGTACACGGATTGAATCTTCGGGGCAGTCGAGGTGCGGCCACTTTTTCACTCTCGTTTCGACGAATGCTTGGAGGCAGAGAAGGGTCGAGGAACTACGAGTTTCGAGTCTTTTGAGACTCCTTCGCGAACGAGATTTCCAGATTATAACCCTTTGTCAAATGTAGCTGTATATTATAAGTAAATCTGGGCTTGATACACGTGCCTGCAGCTATCCGTTCTAAAGAGTTAATGTCGCAGGGATCTCCTGGTCCACCTTCCTCTGTATACGGTAGAAAAAAAATTACACAATTGGGTATCATCAGCCGTTTAGGTCGTGTGTCACGTGGGATAATCCGCAAAAAACAGCTCGACCCCTCGGGAAATGTAGTTTTAAAGTTGAACTAAACGCAAACTTTATGTCTGAACTCTTTTAAATTATATCAGTACTTCGATTGGGTCAGTATCAGATTATGAAACCTTCTAATTATAATTACTCTGGATTGTATCTTAGAAAGTTTTCTTACAGGAAGCAATATGCGCAAAAACCATTAATTCACAGAACGCCAAAGCGGTGAATTTGTAACTTTATTGGGTAACTGTTTGAAAAGATCATATGGAACTACTGTCGGTTCTGATACAGAACAAAGAATCCTTTCATCTCCGAGATAAAATGCAGGTAAAATGTTTCTTGGCACAGAGCTCCTCTTAGACGAAGGATGTTCTTCGGTTGACCTGAACCCCGTAGAGGATGCTTTGCAAAAAATGAATGTTGAAAAAAAAACAAGGTATAGTAAGTTCTACTAGTTCAGGTGAGAATCTTTGCACGCGGAGAGAATCACGAGAAAAACCTTTGTTCCAGGTCTTCCCGAACGAGGTGACGCGGGTTTTGCAGTAGAGCGGAATCCGAACTTGAGAGGAACAGAAAGGACGCAACGGTCCACGCCAAGCCACAAAGGGCTCTTTAGGGAAGCAAGACAAATATGATACGGCACTTCTCAGAGGTGTAAGCCTTGGACTGTAGTGAAGAAGGGGAAAAAATTTGACGAAAAAATAGCTAAGCCGTATCCTCGCAAAAACGCCAAGCAACCAGGGTATACTTCGATTTAGTATTTTTTGGGTTTTTCAATATTTTGCCATACAGGATTAGAACGCCGAGCTAAGGTGGCGGTCTACATCAAGATATCGAATTACTTATCCAGGTGAAGTGAGCACAGATGTTTTGAAGCAGCTTTCAAAAGCTGGACCATTTCAACGAGCCTTTCTAGCTTCCAGTTTTGATTTGAACTTCGAAAAGAGAAAAAAAAAATGGGTGAGCAAAACTGATAATAATCCTTACAATTGGATTATCACTTTAAATATAAAGTGTGATTCAACCATACAACCCAGTTCCGAATTCTATTTGCTTTTCTTCTTCCATCATTCTATCACCGACGAAAGATTTAGCTGACTTTGGCACCAGCCAACACGTAAAATACCTGATAATAAGGTCTGCGGTCGTGCCTTGCAGGAATTTGGTTTGGGAATCCCATTGCCTATTGCAAATGAAAATATGACCCGCAGTGCGATGAGCGAAGGTATGGTAGGTAAATTAGTCGGTCATTACAAGTCGTTATCTGATACTTGCGAGGAAAATTTTTTCGATAACTTTTTCTCAAATTTTTTCGATGATTTTTTCGATCGGTCAACGCGTGGCCCGGGTATTTAGACAGCAGAGGCTTGTGACCGCCGGCACGAAACCAATACCACCGACATCGGGACATTAGGATAGATACCAGAAGGGTCGACAGTGGCTAGAAAAGTTTATGGCGAGTATAAACAACCCAAAGGCTCTGCCCAAACCCTCGCGGATACCTTTTTAACCCCAAAAACCATAAAAATTAAAACCTTCGCAAGACTGGACGGCGCGTCGCTATTGTATTCGGCGTTTTTTTTGATAGGGAAAAAAATCAAACCTCAACAATAAAGGTAAAAATATATAAATCCTTGCCGTACCTCGTCGCTCAGAGGAGGCAAAAAAAAAAAAAACGAAAAGGCGCAAAAAAGAGTGTCCTTACTTGTCCGCGGATGTAGGAAAAGAAAGAAATTTTTTTTTCTGCCACGCGAAATCTATATGGCTTTTTCGACCCCAGAAAAACCATATCAATCGTATTTTTCGAGGTACAGGATTACGCTTGTAAACTACCGGTAACCATATATCATTCAGAAATATTCCCACCCCCGAAACTGCGACGACGTCGAGGCGCTTATGTATAATACACTTTGTAAAAAAAAACGCAAAAATCTCCAGATCTTTCCCCATATAAGCCACGTTCTACCCGAAAATCGGAGCACATCCTGTTCGTATAATGTCCCTACCATCCGGGGCACAATGGGGCAGGTTTTTCCCATTATACTTTTAGGATCGCATTACCATCAGATGTTATCGAGCTTTCAACAGTTTCGAGATCTTATCGTACACGTGAATGGGGCCTGCCACGGGCAGTATGTAATTTCGGGCGTATGTCGCCTGTAATGGGAGATATTACCTAATTTTCGAGTGGCGAGCCTCGCTAAGCTTCGACGTTCCGGTCCAGCGGAATAAAAATAATCCACGGCCGTCCCTCTCCTCGAAATACTAAATAACGTGCAAAACACGAACGCCTACATCCGGTTTTACTAGCGTACTTTTATACCGGGTCTCAAACTCGACAGATGGACTAAAAGCACTCGTCAATTCATTTCCTGATTCATGATTGTCAGTGGAAAGTGATTGCTGAGCTGAAGATCTTCCATAATGTTGTATAGAAAGATATCGGGATTTAGGTATAAGTTTTCTCTACCAAACTGATACCAATTACCAATTCTGTTCGATTCACCGCAGGAAACACACCGTGAGCGATTTGCTCACGCGATTTACCGACGCGTTAATCTCGTCGCTTTACACAAACGTGACAGAAGCTACGGGTACAAAGCAAGACAAACTGTACATGCGCGATAGTTACGCGCCAGGACAGAAGCGGAGTGTATTCGACTAATTGCTACATCAGATTCAGGTTCGGATCATTATCGACACTTTGGGACCGGCCTTTTATTTTTTTTCCTAATCAATCTGTGACATTTTCAGGGCGTGAATCGAATGCGCATCCACTGTTCAGAGGTGAGAAAAAAGAGAACGATAAAGACTAACAATAAAAGGTATCTATCATTTTTCGCCCCCTGTTAAAGATTACTCGAACCATGTGCGAGATTTTCGCCTTCAGAATCACCGGCTGTAAAGAGTGAAAGTGAACGGAGGGTAGCTCGATCGTTCCGATCCAGGGTGAGACGTTTCCGTTGGGGGTAAGTTGTCACTGCAGTTGATAAGATAGAAATCACGTCGTTCTACCACCGAATGTTCAGGTTCGATACTGTAAATTTCATACTTACCGTTGATTGGCTAGCGTACCGCTAGCAAGTAACTTACCGCTCGGTCGGTAAAAACAAAGGCGCGGGACTGTAATTTCGTCCGCGGTACGGTTGAGTCGAAAGACTTTGAGACAGTATTGTACGTGCTTGAGTGCAATCCGTCGTTTTCGGGACCAAGGATTGCCAGGCCGTGATGTATCGATTCGTTCGAAAACGTTTATTCATCATCCAAGTTGACACTAATTAACGACGCATAAACTCGAAGTTTACTTTATCAATTTATCAATGGTACTGCAAAACGAGCTACCAAGAATTACCGCACGCTGTGGTCAGATTATAGTATCCGTTTAGTCCCTAAATAGGAGCATGTATATATTACGCCGTAAGCGTAAATTACGCGAAACGTTTAAATCAGGCGCAGGTCTCAAATGGAACGTATAAAAGTTTTGATAATATTAAAGCCAAAGGTTGTGTACAGGTGACCTAGACCCACTTGAACTTGAAAAATTCAAAAATTTAAATGCAGTTACGTAGCGAATTAATAAGACCTAGATATTCTATCTCTCAGTCACTTTGTAACTCGTTCTTTGTATTTTCATATTAGTCGTTCTAACAAGAGTATACTAATTGCATCGTATTAGTTAGGTTAATACCGAAGACCGCAGTAACGTGATAGAGAATTTCTGTCTGCGAGGGAAACACGGAAAAATAAATTAGAGGGTTGATTATTCGTGGGAAGTTCCAAACTAATTCGTTGAAAATAATTGTGTGCATCTAACGAATGTAACGTAACGGCTTTTATCCATACAGCGTATATTACATTCCAACTTTGTAAAATACCACCGGACATCAAACATGATTAGCGTTCACATTCTCTAGCTTGCCACTATTATTGGCACAGAGTTGATTTTGAAAATATTAAAGCCCGACAGGCAGTACTTGATTCTGATGAATTATACCTAATATTTTACAAACGGTACGTAGTATATAATTTCACATTGCACGAAAAACACGCTGGACAAAGGGCAGAGAATCGAGGAATGGGAAAGCAAGCGACGGCTTATATACATTCGTAGATTGTAATCCTGTTGATGTACCTCGAAAAGCTGGACCTTCTCACTCCGAGCTTACCATCCCTCGCTTTGGTAAGCGGCACAGGGAGGCAGTAGCGGTAACAAACATTCGCTGGAAACTAAATCCGATCCCACATCGTCATCGTTCCCAAACCAAGACGTAGGTACGAATTGAATAACACATTTTCATCTCGATGAAGAAGCATGTGCGTGCCGAGGACCATCGATTACAGGTATTTCAAGTGATGATACAAATTTGACAAGAATTTTATCCGTAGCGTTGTGCGTTAATTACAAATAATTCGAACTGTTTTTGAAGCTTGAAGCTTTACGAAATACGTGAAATAAAAAAAGTTGAACACCAGATGAGGAAATGTTTTACGACACGCGGTGAAAGGAGCCCATCCCTGTAGGTATCTCTCGAGTCACAACGAAGGTCGGGGTGGACGGCAGAGCGGGGTAGTTGCACAAAGGGTTTATTAAGCTTATTAACAGGCAGTATATACGCGTCACGGGTATCCGAGTCTGTGTGCGTCGCGGCATGTTGTACATGCAGACATGTTACTTAAATTTCGGAACATTGCCCATCCCATACCGACTTACCGCCGTCGAGGTACGGCGAGGCAGGATCACCTGAGTATAAGGTATCCCGAATATAGCTGGGGGAAATTTGGCGAGAGTCCTAAAGTGGAGCAACCTACCAGATAATCAGACGGAGCCAACCGACCACTCCGCAGGATCTTAGACCCTTGTGGAGGACGTTCTGCGGGATTGTAAGGACCTACTGGTACACGCCCAGCCGTGGTGCGAAATTAGATTAGAATTTCGAATTATTAGATAAACTAGACGAAAATTACCGCCTGACAGGGAAATGCGTTGGTCGGTTCAAAGCGTGCAGCTGGATCCGGTGTCGTTTCGTAACGCATGTGACTTTCTTATCTCATCCGTGTGAGGTAAAAAAAAAAAAAAATAAACTTTTTCCCATGAATACAAATTAATCGCGTGTGTCATGTTTCAGAGTAAATTAATTTCTGAGGATTGGTATAATGTAAGTATAACGCGGATCTCAGACTTTTTCCAGCGTTACGTATATGTTAATTATTAATAATTGTTTTTTAAACAATGAAAATTATATTCCATCGCAGTTTCGTTGGAAATACTTGATTACGAAACAGTAAAACCTGAAAGTTTGAAATTGAAGAAACCTGTTTATAATTCGATTACGAAACAGCAGTTTCATCTTATTATTCTAACACAAATCCACGATTTACAATTGAAATCAACGTTTCAGATTCCGTGAACACCGTAAAAATATTACAGTATACGACCACATTCGAGTATTTGGCAATTAATTCCGTTGTCCAGGAAGCCTTCAGTAACTACGTATAATTGCAAAGGAAAACATGAAATTTGAGACAAAAAATGCAACAGGTATTACATCGTATTCAGGCAAGGTCCTCGACCCTTATTGCAATAATTCCCGCATATATCCTGCACGTCGAGCGAGAGGCTCTCGTATCCGTGAATCCCGATTATCAAATTGAGCGAGTAAGAAAAAAACCTTACAGCCTGATCCCCGAAGGGTCAGTAACTGAAAATCTGGCTGCAGCGTCACGGACGCGCGCAGGAGACGCTCGGCCTAGTGTTTAAGTATAAGCAAGGGTCAAAAGGTTAAAGGGCCCGCGTAAGGGTTGAGATTTGAGCTTAGTCCGGCGAGGGTGGCCGTCTAATCGGGGTCTAGTCCTGATTTAGGAAGGGATTTTAATTACAAGGGTCAGCGCAAAGTGTGGCTCGCGCTCACAGACGCGTGGATCGGTCTGGCCGGCGTATATGTCCCTTATTTATGGCTCATTAGTCGAGCCTTACTCAGACGGTGGATTTGCCCGGCGCCCGAAGGAAGCGCGAGCCCCGCGAGACCGTTCTTAGCGACGGAATGGACATCACCGACCAATTATCTCGCGACGAGCTCGCTTCTACCGCGTATTAGACTGACCCCTGACCACCACCGAATCTGCGAAACTTCGGCCCAATCCTAATCCTCGGCCGAAACGAATCTCGAAGATATCGACGCTGCCGGCAATTAACTCGACGGCCGGATACGCGCTGATTGCGAGATTCGAATCGACCCAGGAGTTGACGATAAAAATTTTCATCGAGCTATTTATGCTGCACCGCATTTTTTATACGTTAGATAAGAATTTTCGTAAAGGAAACGTCGTGTGCCCGGAAAAAACGGTAAAAAAAAAGTCTTGGCAATTCATTCCGATGTCGTTCAAGCTTTTTACTTGTCACTCAAACTGATTGCGAGTCACGCACGGAAGCTGCAACATCTTACTTGTGAGACTCGAAACTTCGTAATTGTACAGTTAAAGAATCGGAACGGAGATGCAAAATCGTAGGAGTATTGCAACGAGTTGTACAATCATGCTGAGATAATTGTTTCTTATTTTCTTTAAACATTGTTACTTTATACGAGATCCTTGTCAGATTTCTCGAGATATTTATTGCTTAAAGTATGCGAACTCGGGAAAATTTACGGAAAACTTGCCTCGGAATTTTTTATACAATCGCTGCTATACCTTATATAGTACACCTACATTTCCTCGTGCAAGAAATTCATACAGTGCATGAGTTCAACGACTGAAAAGTCGGATCGAATACTCGCGAAGTCGTGTTAGGCCATGCAGGGGCCCTTGGGCGCACAGAGTTTGGGGCCCTTTTAGAAAATCAACACAAGAAACGAACGAATTGAATGATAACATCGGTATGTATTTTTATTCGATAACTTTATTGGTTGTTGCGCTTAGCTTTGTACAAATCAAATATAATCGGAGTTGATGACGATGGTTTCTTGCGGGATTTCTTCCGGGAAAATTGTATCTCAGATTTTTGTAAACATTAGTAACGAAAATAAAAATTCATATTCATAGGTAACTTATTACAACAATCGAGAAATTGGTACCACATTTTTTTGTAAATTTTACAAATAACAATAATCATCTATAAAACAGATTAATCGAAACTTTTCGAGTATGCAGAGATAGGATATTATCTTACAGATTCAAGCCCAGTTCGACGCTGTGATATTTAAGAATATGCGATTGAGTTTTGAAAATACCAATAGAGGTCTCGCTGGTATCTTGAATGAATTTAATCCTAAAATTCACTGCCATCAAGTTCCGGCTATAATCAGTTTCCACAAGCGTCAGATGAAGTAATTACCACCGGAAGTATAAGCGGAGTAAAAACCCAGCAAGATATCCGCACCTTCCTGGAAATACCACGGAATGAAAGATACCGCAATAAAATGGTCTGAGGTTATACGTTCTATAATTTTCCTTATATCCACCATATTTCAACGATTCTAGAATCGATATCGTCTATCCGGAAACATTTCCGGAGGCGAGGGACCGGAAGTTTTCATAATTACTCGTTACGATAATATCCATGCATATCACAGCAGGACACGTCGTCTTTTCTCCGCAGACCGCGTAACATCGACCGATGCAACCGAAACCAAAGCTGTTTATCGTTATACGATAGTTTCGAAAAGTCGGCGGCAACCCTAACAACAACAAAAACTCCGTGGCCCTATCGATAGAAAATGACTAATGGCTTCTCAAGCGAGATTACGGGCCGCAGGTATCAGCTGCGTCGAGTCGGGGGGCGGCCGAGAAGTCCTTACACGGGATTTAGGTGCGCGGCTTATCGAAGTCGCAACGAAACAATCTCCGGAGCTGGTCGTGCCATTCCATCGTCCATCGACCATTATTCATTCATTCGCACGATCCGCGGCACAGAAGCGCGCGACTTCGACGACGTCTGCGATTATATGTGGCCGGACTAAAAGCCGCGAGGTTTCCCTGCGCCCGTGCACTCCGTCTCAACCACAGTGCAATAAACGGTAGCAACCTCAGAGCAGACCTCAAAATGCGGGGCGTTATAGCAGGCGTCGTTGGTCAAGTCGAGTACCTCGACGGCGGTACGCCTCGATCGACCGAAACGGCACTCGACAAGCTTCCTTACCGCAGCTGGAGGCCGGCGCGGCAGCGGCACCCTGCCGCGGATGCGAGTCCTCCTCGACGCCCGACCCAAACCTCAAAAACGTTGCACCTCCGACTCTGCAGGCCAAACCTCAGAACGCGACCGAGATCCCCGATCCCCGATTCCTCCCCCTCAGTCAAACGTCCCGACCTCGGGGAATTCTTTCCGCTTACCTCGTGTTCTGTACTTAACACGTTACACCTACTTGCGTGCATCTTCGCGACCCGATCGCGGAAGCTTCGGGTCACCTCAATTCTTAACCGGCTTCCCTCGGGGCTCGGTTTACTCCCAGGAAAAGAGCAGCTAACCCTGCAGCCCGACGATTCGATGCTACACGGAAGGCATGTATCGCTTACCGGGAAAACTGGACGTCAGCACCTGATCGAGTAGACTTGAAATTCTGATTTCTCACTCGACGGTTATAAATTAATTATTATGTATTATAAATTTGTTGGACAGATGTTGCATGTAGCACGACTTTAATATTCGGTATTTGTTTTTCCATCGCAGGTGAGTCAGTCCTACGTTGGATGGCTGACGACGAAGATGCACGGTGCAGGTACAACGACTTCAACGAACGAAACGTGTACCTTGAATCAGCAGCATGGTCGACGGAGGCTGCGGAACACTTGAAATCTGCAACGGAAGAAAGTCCCACCTAGGTACCCGTAACCAATTCGAAAGAAACTTACAGTACAGCAAAATACGTGCAGAGGTAATTTCATTCTTGTTGATCTCGATGACACGTTGTACCTATATACGTAAGACCGAAGTAACGTTAGAATTTCACTGTCAAATATTCCGACAATGAGCGAGACGGTGGCTCGAGGATTGAATTTGATACCCGTTGGAATCAGATCACGTTATACACCTTGGTTCTCGTATATACGATGCGAGAAGAAACCCAGCTGATCGCACCGTCAAGGTTTGTACCTTGTTACAGACCTGTCCGCGATACTCGAGGGTACCGACGACTTTGCTATCCAACGTACCGAATCTACGCCGGTATATTCCTCTACCCGTTTCGCCACTACTCGTGCTCATGCTGCATGCGCCTTTTGAGGCAACGTTTATATCTTATCGTTTGCTAATTGCACGCCCAGCGGAAGGCGCCGCTAATTCTGTTTCCTTGGGCGAGTACTTATTTGCGGAAAAGGAGAAGCTCCGACGGGGAGCTTTTCATGCCTCGCTCGACCAGGGTAGCTCACTCACCAGCTTCGAACGTACTCCCGAAGCTTGCGGGGTAAGGCTGTTACCCGTTTAAGCGGAAGAACAGGCGCGCGGTCGACGATGCAAAAGGCTTGCCGACGTAAGTCGGCCCGCAACAGCGAAACCCAGCGGCTCTGCGCGCTGGCCGCGTCTTTCAAGCGTCGTCGAAGTAGGTAGCGGTGAGTTTTTTTCACAAGACTAAAGGAGGCGAGCGCTGAAATTGTCGGGGGTGGGGCGAGGCGGTCATCAGCGTCGAGAGCCCTCCCCCGACGGAGGCCCCGCCTCCGGTAAGCAGGAGTCTCTGACGTCATCGGACACTTGTTACGCGTTGCCCTGAGCTTGCGGAGCGAGAGGACCTTTCGCTCTCACTCCCACTCTCTCTCTCACTCTCTCTCTCTCCCTCCCTCCCTCCCTCTCCCCCTTCCCCGCTCCCTCTCGCTCTTTCATCGCCGCGCTATCGCTCTATTCTCGGTTGTTTCTCTGTCTTAGATCGTGCCGCCGAATTCCGAGAGTCCTTCGCCCACGAGGAAGTACGTTTACACACCTAAAGCACGACGTTCTCTGATTGTGAGTGCAATGAAGGTTGAAACTTTTTTTTGTTCCCATCCCCTATTATCTTTGACACGTTTTGTTGTTACGCTTTGTTGTTTTTCCTTTCTTCCAGCTAGGCTCTCTGCGTAGTCTTCGCTGCAAGCTCGCCTACAATTATAACCTCTGGTTTTTCTCCGTTCGACTGAACGAAGATAGGAACGATTCGAGATATCGCGCGCCGTACGAGGAATCAACAGCGATTGTCACCGTGGGAACGACTGTGATAACGGGTGGAATTTTTTTTAACTGTTACAAAGACCTACCGATGCCGCTTCGATGGCTGC
The DNA here is from genome assembly GCF_021155785.1 of Neodiprion fabricii. Taxonomy (NCBI): domain Eukaryota; kingdom Metazoa; phylum Arthropoda; class Insecta; order Hymenoptera; family Diprionidae; genus Neodiprion; species Neodiprion fabricii. Next base: position 30,702,516 of record NC_060239.1, read on the forward strand.
GGGGTAAAATGATCAGCTACCGGTTTTGGCTGGATGGAGCTTTTACTCCAGCCATTTCGTCATACGCCTCATCCATTCGTGACTGCACCTTCCGCTTGGATCATCGACGTGTGATTGGTAGTTGTTAACTCGTAGGTACAGCTGGAGAGGGGTAGATCGACTACAAGCGGTAGTCGCTGAATTACTTACAATTAGTCTGACCATTGCGATCGGTCTCTTACAGATTCCGATTGAGCGTAACCACAATTTGAAGAGCGAGCTATGCACATGGCTCTGTAATCGCGATGCTTGTAACGAACCAATCGATGAGCCGAAATGTTCCGATTGCTTTACACGATTTTCTCGTGACTCGTACGGCGGTATTATTATCGATAATTTATCCCCTGGAGCAACGTTGAATCAACCGCCAAACCGATCCCATTCACAGGTACGAGAAATCCTGGCAAACCGAATTGTGACGTATACGATAATATCGTAACGACGATGAACATCTCGTACGTACATGCAAGGCATAAATGCAAATACTTGTCTTACATGCGTACTCTCAACGAAATATCGATGCAGTCGTATTTGAGATTGAAGAAATCCGCCAAACCTTCGTTAGTCAACAGAACCAACGTCGAACCGAAACCGAAGATTCGACGGTATGAAAATAATTCGCCCAGGCCTACATACCTAAATTGAAAGCATGAAATGACAGATCAACGTGCGTACGGTGGTACACAATTCGTGGCAACGGAAGCGGAGGAAGTAAGGAAAGGAAACGAATGAAGGGAAAGGTGAGGTGAGGCGAGCAGAGAAAAGGACGGAAGAAGGAAGAAGCGGTAAAAAAAATGGCCAATCATCCCCAAGGACTCGGCGGCGGTGAGTGAGAGGCATAAGAGGCACTCCGGGAATTTCGATCGTGGAACGAGCCAACCAACGGGCCGCGCGCCGGGCGTTACACGAGTGTCGGCAAAGTATCAACGCCTGGGTAGGTAGAGGGAGAGGCTGTGCAGAGGGCAGGGGCCGGGGGTTGGGGGAGGGACCGACCGACCCGGGGCACGAGACGAGATCGCGACACAACGTCGCGCACCGCCGACCGCGACTGACTCGACCGCCGGTCTTAACGCAGTCCAGCCGCCTGCGAACGGCAGCCACGCGTGTCAACCGCGTTTGACGTTTCGCCGCCCGGGAGTCGGGATTCGGATCTCGGACGCAGTGGTCGTCTTCACGGGGAACGGATTCGCGAATTTCTGTAAACGAGTGACGAGTGTTGGGTTCGGAGCTTGTTGCTGATTTCTTCGCCGTGATAGTCGCGAGCTATTACCTGCATGTCGTATTCAATTGTAACACGTAGGATAATAAGTATAATATGCGGAATAATTTTCAACGTATTTTATTGTCTGTTGGGAATGTTACATGCTGATAATTTCGTTCTTTAATCGGACAGCGATTAGTCTGTGGAGAACCGTTGTTTTCACTGATGATGGGTTTTTTTTTTTTTTTTTGATGTACTTTGTTTAGTTTGGAGCGAACGATTGCTTTTTTATGCGCCGCAACACCTTCTCGCTCGTATATAAATGCTGATTATTCGAATATCAAGAGGTGATAATATGGTAACTTCAAGGGCATTTATACACGCCAACGTTTCAACTTGATAAAGTAATATTTGAATTGAAATACACGTGCGGCTCCCCTACATGGGTGTATTTTAATTACTAGGCGTAAATTATACTTGTACGTTGTATACGCTTTATCTCAGTTCAACTTCAAGACTGCAAGAAAATTGTTCGTACAACTCAACTGTGGAACACCGTGAAACAGTGATTGTTTTACAATCAGGGTTTATCTAACTTTCTATCGAACCGTTGATTTCTTATCGTCGCGATATCCGAGTGTTGCGAGTTTTAAATATCCCGGCAAGTATGCAACAGTTACGATCAATCGTTGGAAGCCTAGTCGGTCCAAAGCCTTGACCGGGAGTTGAAACTTTAAACTTTCTACAAAAATAAAACACGCTGCAAAGTATCTCATCGTAAGTGCGGTAAATTTCAGCAACAACTCTTATAATACGTGAAAAAAATTTAAACGACTTTTCTGAATTACACGTAAAGGATAAATAACGATAAATAACACGTCAATCAACGATCGTTTGTAACAAGTATAATAAAAAACACATTCCGTCGGGAGAGTGCAAAAGGCAACAGACGGTGTCGATTAGGGAAACGTGCAGGTAGTAAAAAGAAGAAAACTCCCCTTCGGACCTCCGAGTAAAAAGTCACCGAAACTGGTGATTCCGCGGTGCAGTGCAAGTGGGATGCATCTCCCGGTGGGATCCGTAAGCTGCGGGGAGAATTTCACTGGGACACGAGAGGGTGGCGGTGGTGCTGGGAGTGTCGGGTCGGGAGGAGACGGTGAATTAACGGGATCTTCGCTGTCGCCCCTCCAAGGGGGCGGCTTAGGGTACCAAGGAGGCGGCGGCGGCGGCGAGATGAGCGAAACCGCAGCCGTTGGTGAACTCTGGTGGACGGAGAGGCTCGTCGACGAGGCGCAGGCCAAACACCCCGGGGAACTCGTCAGGACGGGTGAGGAATCCTCAAATTTCTTACATCAATTTACGCTCGGAACGAACTTGGAACGAGGTCCGGTTCGCGAATTATGCAATCTTCCCACCGCGTTCAGCCGATGCGAATCATCGTTTCCGACTGTTGTAAGGTGGCTTTCGGGCCCCGTTAATTGCTGCAATTAGCGATTGGACATCGCGGATCAATTCATCGAATCACTGTAACCGTTTAATTCTCCGCACTCACCTGCAACTGTTTCATCATTTAATTCGAGTCGTTCGGACCTGCGAGATTTCATCGAAAAGATTCGTCAATTGGGAAAGTTTGGGAGCCTCGGAGGAGGATGCGTGCATGAGTAAACAAAATTCGCGTCTTTGCGTTATAGCCCAGGTTTTGCAATACTTTTTCACGATTGCGCACATCCTGTTGACAATCCTTCCGCTCGCTCTCTGCAGGCACTTCGAAACGATCGTGAATCACGTATCACACCGGCTCGATCGTAACGTAACCGGGGTCACTTTCTTGCCCGCGGTAGCTTAGCGCCGGCTAATAACTCTTACCAGTCGTAAACGGGTTCTCGAAGTTGGGGAGCCAAGCCCTGGTATGAAATTCGCGAGCACTTTCCGCGACTTGTTGGGAATGAGCCCCGATCATTCTTTTATTCTTCTCCCGGCTTCCAGGGTCACCTTTCTTCCTCTGCAGTCAGCTACCGACGCATTGGAGGTCGAACAAGGCGCTACCGGGTGGATTCGAGGTGGTTGCACTCGGCGAGGTTAGCGACGGCACCCTCGTCACAGTCCGCGCTGGTAACGAAGAAAAATGCTGCGCCGAGATCAGGAATTCGACGGCCCTCATGAAGAACCAGATCGCCAAATTCAACGATCTGAGGTTCGTCGGCAGAAGTGGGAGAGGTGAGAATTCGCACGTCACATGTTAATGGCTAGTTTGGAAGGAATAAATAATTTTTGATTTATATATACCGGACCTTATGTACGTACGCATATGGTACGTATACGTGTAATTTTCACGAAACATATCGCAGCTGTGGTTCTGCGGGTGAAACTGGCGAAAAATCTATACCTATGATCCATGAATATGTATTTGGACGAATAATAATCGTGATAGTAGTGGTAATAATAACGGTGAAAGATCCGCATGGAGACTGACGTGCAAATGTATTTCCATCAGAAATATTATTGTTCCTCAAAAAAAAAAAAAAAAAATACAGAAATGGAAAAAAAGAGTTGCTAAAAAATGAATCGTGCCTATGTATACACATGCGTATGTATGTATGCAACGCTTTACGACACAGACCCATTTTCAATTATCCGATGTCACTGTTCATCAAACAACTTCATGCACACCCTCGGGAGAAGGATCGAAATTCAAACTCTTCGATAATTCGTACAAATTTAAATGACGAAATCGCGGGTATGATTTTTTCGATGAAATTTGCTTTTACACGCGTTTGCGCAGTTGGAAAATTTATTTACGGTAGGTGTTCCACTTACAAACTTATAATTGTATCACGCCAACACTTGAAACACGGGAAAATCCGATCATTGAATTCGATGGAGTTTTTGACGGGGTAATTTTGATTAAATTATGCGTAGGTATCATAATTATCGCGTTTACTTGTTTACTCATAACTAGAGCGCTAATCGAAAGCCGATACTTGGTAAAAAAATTTATCAATATCATTCGCAAAGCAAGTTATTTCTGTTAATGAAATATTGAGGAATTGGAGTAGGACTACTCCAGCGAATATTACCAGTTCCAGGAACTTTAATGCCTTTGGCAATAATATGTGGAGTTTATAATCGTCTTCCGAATAATTCACTGCGCGAAATTGATACGTGCCGAATATGGTACGATAAGGTGTCTTTGCGGAATGTTCCTGAATTCCTAGTACAGGCCGTGAATTTTTTTCATACCTGCACACCATCTTTTTTATTCTACGAATTATCTGATTCACAAAAATCGACGCCTAGTTAATTCGAACCTTTACTTCTTTCCCGGATCGTCACAGATTTTCGCAGAAATGTTTTATTCAATTTTTGCATCCGGGAACGAAACACTGTGTCAATGTATGATACGCGTACACACATACGTACATCATTCGACTGTGTAATCTGCAATGATATCCACTAAAAACGAATAGGTACCGCAAATCAACCGGTGAAATTAATTACAACTCGTTCGTTGCGAAGTTAAGTTACGTAAAACCGGGAATATAATTAAAAAACGGTCCCTTTTCGTTGCTACGCGTCCGCTCTCTTCGTCCTTATTAGGTACACGCGGAATCGCGAGGCGTCGATGATTTCCAGATAAATCAAATGAAATGTAAATTAATTGCGCGACTTTTCGATCCGACAAGTGGTTGACCGCGTTAAAAGGCGAGCGATCGGAGATTTTATTCTTCCGGATCCTGCAGCCGAGAGCCTGGAGCCACCGGCACTCTGTTAATAAATGCGATCACTCAATTCGCGCACAAAGCGATATAATGGAGGCCGTGGTGTAGGCCCCCGCCCCCCGCCCCCCGTCCTTCGTCCTCCCGTCGAAATCACAGTTATTGTAATCATCGTCAGGCTGGAGGCTAGCCTAGCCCTCCACCCCGTCGTTCATCCGCTCGGGCTGCAACCCCCAGAGTCATTACTCGACGTCCGCTGCAATCCCACACCACCAAAAACAACTGGCTGTTAACCCGAAATCATCTCGCGATGGTATCAATCGATCCAAACTGCAATTACCAAGAATGACGTACCCAGTTTATCATTGGCGTCTGCATTCCCGCCCCGATATTTCGCGCTTCGTACCGCGGACGGATCGTAGAAAAGCTTCTTCCGGCGTGGATCGTCGTCGAAACGGGGATCGAGCGAAGGCAGAAACGTACGAACGTGCGCCGGTTAGAAATTCGATCGACGCGATCGAGCGATCGGTCTCAAGATCGGCGAATTATTTTCACCTCGACGCGGTCACCGTCGACATACACGAATTAGTTTTCGGCCATTCAGGATCACGGGGTTTCATGGTTAACAGATTGATCCAGGGTGCGGTGCATCGGCTCGCGGATACGATTCGTTACCCTTTTGTCACACGTTTTATCATCATCTCCTGCAGCCCCCGCGGTTCAATGGACCTGGTCCTGCACTGCAGTTTCATCCGTAAATTCGTACCCTATTTATATGAACGCGCATGCCTGTGTAGACCTGTATAAACATACAAGCATGTGGATACTTGTTATACTAAAAAATGATATCGGTCGTTATACACGTGTATCTACCAATAACAATCCGCGGTCAAGTGGCCAATTCGATTTACAAATTAATCTGCGGTTTTTATTGCATCGACACGGTGGTTGTTTTATTAACGAAATCATTTGTCATATATAATATAGGAAAAAATAGAAAGCACGGTTCATTTTTGCTAATGAAAACAGCTCATATTCGCTGGCATCACGGATAATACCTACACTCGTGTACAGTGACACATCAGTAAAGTACGTGTTGTACGTGCGACGGCGTGTGACAGAGGACAGAGAGAAAGCTCGTTTCAGCGCATCGGATATAATCTACAATAATATAAATTGTATCGCGCGTGTCTGTGTGACTACCCGCCTTCCGTCCTATGCCCACATTCGACTCCACAAACCCCGAGGCTTCTTTCCCTCGACGAATCTATTCACGCGACAACGGACTGGTGTCACGTACAAATCTTTTTTTTTTTTTTGTAAATATATTAATTTGAGTGCAGGAATATCCGGGGTGGGCTGTTCAGCGGCGGAAAGCTCGCAGAGCAAACCGCAAATAGCGTTGCATTTTCATTGGAAATTTTCCTTCATTTTGTAGATATTATAGCTGCATTTGCTCGATTGGATCGATCACTGAAAAAAAATAATATATAATAGTTTTATCCACGATAATATTTATCTCAATAATCCTTAGCAAATAATTTATTCACTCAACGAAATATTTGACTGTCTTACTAAAATATTTGAAGTTTTCTTACTACGTGCAAATCACCATGTGATATTATTAAATTTCTGCTGAGGAGCTACTATTCGAATAAACATTCTCTTGGATTCAAATATGTTTGTTTTCTCAGTCTTAATACCGATTTTTATTTTCGTGTTTCCTGCTTCTGTGTAAACACACGTTCTTTATACATACATTGTGGATATTCCGACCAGCGCAGTATATCAGAGTGAATTTAGGATCGTGGATTTTTTTAAGTTAGAAATCGTCGACATTAAATTATACACGTTATTATACAATTAATCCTTGTTTGACATACTTATGTATAACCACATACTTGACACACCGGGGTCGCTTGTACCCCAGCGACAAAAACTGTCATGAAAAATAATCTATTCAATATTTTCACTTGAAAATTATTATTAGAAATTCTTAACAGGACACCTTTTGAAACTATATATAAATAACAAAATACCAAATGGCGCCCACAGACCCAATTTTTTTAAATTACATACTTCAAATTAACGAAGAAAAGACGTAGGTCGTTTGTACCTCAACGTGTCAAACAAGGCTTAACATTCGAATATCCTGTGAATCACAAATTACCGATCACCGTGCTAAATAATCGCTCCGTTATTATAACGTCGGCGAATTCGTGAATTAGGATATAAAATAAGAGGGATCAAATCGAATCCTCGAAACCAATGACGATCGTACGCATCGCGAGAAGTTTCTGCCGCTGATCTATAGGTCATATAATTAGTAATATACCGACAGGCAATATCCGTGTATGCGTTGGTATATGTACAGCATATTTATATGCACATGCACAGGGTCGAAATTACCACCGATAGTAATTATTTGACAATCCACCCCCGACACCCCGCAACCCCCCGTGCGAACTCGCGTACCGACGCACCCTACCTTTTTCGCCAGCTTCGCTCAGCGCGATGCGACGTAACGCGACGTAACGCAACGTGCGGTGCGCCGTATATCCTATCCTATCCTATGCCCTGGACGGTATGCCCCCGTTTTGTCCCGTTGGTGTTGAGCTAGACTCTGCCGGACCGGCTGGCTGTCTCTGCAGATGACTGTTCCCATCATCGAGTATTAACCGCAGCTCCGGCACGGGGGCGGCTGCATTATTAGCCCCAAATGCGATAGACCTGTGCCACCTACCCCCGAACCACCCCGTGCCCCTCGACCGCCTACCCGGTACCAGGACACCGGCCTGGACCTACGCCGACGAACATTTCCTGAAGGAATTCCACGTTTTTTGCCTCCGGCTAGGACACGGCTTCCAATGCCGAATTATAAGATCTTGCAATCTGGCGAGGTCCTACTCCGTGGATCTTGAGGGGGAATCCTGTCTTTTACAGGGAATATGGATCGCCCGATGAACGACAATCTTTTTAATACGATATTTCTCGTAAATCGTGATTTATGTTCTATGTGTCTTAAACGATCGAATTTTTCGCATTTTTCAATTATTCTTACATACAATATTATGCTTATAATTTAATTGCTTCGTTTGGGACCGTGTGAAATTGGTTTTTTTTTTTTTTTTAATTATTAGTATTATTCAGAAGAAGAAGAAGGTTGCGAACTGTTACTCGAAGAATTTGAATTATACAAGAAAACTTATTCATTAGAGAATAATGTGTTTTGTTACGTACAGAATATCGGTTACAAATTATGTTATTGGATTGAAGGTACTCGATGATCGACGTTGTTTGGACAGTTTTCACCAACTTGCGAAAACTGCTTTTACTCAATGACCGGATCTAATCATAAAAATCGTCGTTTCACAGATCCTGACTAGAATTGTACGGTTTAAATTTCTGGTAGAATGGTCAATCGAATTTAGGGAAAGAAATTCCCAACAAAATGACACTAGTTCTCGAAAACGGTTATTCTTCGAAATCCAAGCCCTTCGATGGTTCGTTTCCGTCACTTTGCAAGATAAATAAGCGCGATAAGGTACGGAATTCACCTCGATCGAATTCGAGGAATCAAAAAATCGATTCAACTCGTGGTATAATTGTTTCGTTGGATAAAATCCGCGTGGTAATCCGGCCAGTCGAACAGCCGTGCAAAGCATTCGCACATAGCACAGGTACATAGATGAGATTCGCTCCGCGCGTGAACAATGACGATAACAATGATACAATGACGGGTATAAAGGGATGACACAGGGAGCCGACGGGACGCTCGGGACGATATGTGACGATGCAGTCAGTTGCAGTCGCAGTTGTCCCGTCGGCGAGAAAGGGGCTGCGAAGGGAGAGGGGGGGGGGGGGGGGGGGGGGGTGTTTGATGCCTGTTATCATGCCGACGGACACCCGACAAAGGTGCGTGCGTGCGGGTGAAATGTACCTGTACTCGAATAGAGGACGTCAAAAGATTTGGCGAAGAAACGTCGAACCGGTTTCAAGTCTGCCGTTGACAAAAAGGCGCCGATTTCCACCGGGATAATTGCACAAATCGGATAATTGAATGACTTTTTATCCGTGGCCTGCACAGATTATATCGAGCGAAACGCGAAATCATTCGCCACAGCTGCGGTGCACCGCTCGAGAGGTAAAAAAAATATTCCCAAATTATGTAAACGACGTATACATAATGACTCGGTTTCTATCACTTTGATGGGGGTTTCTTTTTTTTTTTTTTTTTATCTTTTCTTTTTCTCCATGCATTCAACACGTCCAAATAATAGTTTCTACGATTTCGGTGAATATAAATGTGTATACGCGTGTTAAGCGAAATGGAAAGTACGATTATGTACAGACACCTAGGTACATAGACATATAACGCGATTCGCAACGGAAGGAAACAACGCAGCGCGAGTCTGATTCAGTAATTAATAACAGTATATACATGTGTATTACTTTATAATAATTTTCTCTCTTAAACTTGGTATATTGACTAAAGAAAAAAAAAAAAAAAATAGAGCAGAGCAAGAACAATTTTCTTCACGCTCGAGGGGAGCGTCTGATTCGATTTTTAATAAGTGGACTTCGGAACGGGGATAGTGACAAGAAATTAGGATGAAAAAAGGGACTCGCAAGTAGAGATTATTACACCGGCGTCTATTTAAAACCTCAAAGAGTCAGTCCGTGGCGTTGTAGAGAAAGAGTCGCTTGTGCAGGAGCGGAGACAGGCGGTGAATTCCGGAACGACTCTCGGCTGGTCATAAAAAATGAAACGTTTCAACTTTTAATAACGCACCCAAACACTTTGTACGAATCGTTAAGACAGCTCCGAGTTCGGTACAGTCTTGGCGAAAATTTTTCACCCCGTTCCCCTCGAGCTTCAAGGGGTTAATCGTTCAGCTGCAACGTTAATGGCTGGAAGGATGCACCCGAATCCTTCGACCGGAATTGCGCCGATCTACGCGCGGCCCTTAATTCATGCCTTCAATAAAAACGCTACCTGATAATTACACGCGTTTAAATTAAAACGACTATTATTCAAGGCCTAACCGCCGCCATGGTGCGTTCAATAACCCCCATGGTCCACCGACCCATAACAGAGCTCCGATGATAATTGCGAGGCATTTTTCGGTGAACCGCAGCGAGTCTACGGCTGTGTGTGTATAACTGATCCGTGATCGTGAACCCCGAGGAGTTGGCCTCCTCAAATCGGCTTTAAAATCGGACGGAGTGTCGGAGAGGCCGCAATTAAGCACCTTGTTAGATCATCCCTCTCCCGGGGGATTAATCCGGGTAGCGAAATTCTTCATTCTATCGTCCGCAGCCGCGTCTTTTTCCGCTCGGACTGTATACGATACGCCTAGCTGTTTTCGCACCGATCTTTGGTCCGCAAAACAGCTCGCCAATGACACAGGATAATACAATGAAGCGAGGAGGCGTTTAAAGCCGAAGAAGCTGCGGCAATGAATTACCAAATGCATATTAGCGACTAGGCGGTTAAAACCGAGTAGTCAATCTCTTACAACGACGTTTATGGAGAGAGAATTAATATACCGGGCCTCCAACCTCCGGCTCTGCAGCGCAGTCGTATATCGCGCCTACAGCCACGTGTGTATGCCTCTCTATACGGGCATACGTACGACACACACGTCGCGTTTCGCTCTTTCGCTGATACTTTTCTCAATACCCGCGAACCCTCGAGCAGCAGCCGAGCGAAGCGACTCTCGGAGGGCTAATAGAGAAGTAATTAATAGCCATTTTATTTCGCCACTAAGATTATATATGCGCATAATTACCCAAGGCATGAATATACGAGCGAGAGTGGATCTTGTACCGAGATTTGTTTAAAAATTATGTCCGAAGGAAGGTTGTTTTTTCATTTGAAAAGGGGATTCGTACTGCAGATTAGTACAATTTCTCAACGATAAGATGTTATCGCACCGCTTTTACCGTCAGTTGGGAAAGATAAGCGAATATCCGACCTCGTTAAAAGTGTCCTTAACCAACGAAGCGGATGTTGTGTTAAAACTGAGGAAAACAAACCTAGAATTAGACGATTGGATCGTACAGCTGTGACGACAAACGTAGCGATTGGTTGCAAATTTTGTTTAAGTCGATTAACTAGTATCTCTGTTTCTTTTTTTCTTTTTTTTTTTTTTGTCTCATTCTAGGAAAAAGTTTCAGCATAACGATAACGGTATCGACGAGTCCGCCTCAAGTTGCGACCTACAGCAGGGCTATCAAGGTGACGGTTGATGGACCAAGAGAACCGAGATCAAAGACCAGTGAGTACCTACCACAAAATGAGTCGAGAGTCATTTAAAATTTTTACATTTTTACCATTTGTCCGGGTGATGCAGCTCGTGTCGTGATGTGTTTTTTATTTTTTTTTGTTCATTGTTTTCTACTTTCCTTCTTCTCTTTCCATTTAACTTTTCCCCAATGGGTCTACAATGTGACCGCCATTGTGATTCGTTGGATCAATGTAGCTTCAATTTGCACGCAACGCACCAGCAACCGTCACGAATTCGGCTTGCATGCTGCTCGCTTAAAGTTTCCTGCCAAACGAGAATCGGCACGGCATAGCATGTGGTTCGCGACGTCACTTTGCACGCCTGCAGCTTCGACCCCCTTTTTTTTCTCTTTATCCCACATCCTTATTATTTACATATTATTCAATCGAACCACTCCGCGAGAAGTTTGCTTACAGTCAGATTTCATGCAACGAGGACGAGTCGTTGCAACTTATCAATCAATGTTTCCCGGAAGAAGAATTCATTGAAATATTGTTGTTGTTGTTGTTGCTGTTGCTGCTGTTGCGCAGACGATTGATCAGGTACTGTACTGCACGGCTCTGCTACAGTGCAGTAAATTGAACCGCGAATCTGTACTGTTTGCGGGCATTTCGCATTTTGAGGAATCAAGTATTGATGAGATGAGTCGCAAGCTTTCAAACGTATAGTTCCAGAGTGGCCGGCCGCCCCCTTTAAATTCAACGACACCTATTCAGCCTAATCCAATGGCCCAATATCGAATACCTCTTTATTATGGAACACTTCTCCCACGGCTGTAAACGATCTTTCCAAAAACGTTCTCCAGTAAAGGCTCAGGAGATTACAAACCTCTGAAATATCGAATAAAAAATTCCCACGATCACATCATCCAAGAGCTTTCCGTGTGTGACGACGCGTTGGTAACTCTGGAATACCGAGAATAAAAAATTAATATTATTAATGTTGTGGAATAGCATGGCGTTTGAAAATGGTCTGTTCCTCGATAAGCTGACAATCGCTTTTTAACGTTTGACGTCTCCCTGAGCTCCCGTGGGATCGTTGGGTTTTGGGCCATGGCAGCAACACGTACCCTAATAGGTTCTTGTCCGGGAGGCCAGAAATTCGACGGGGGTTTCGGGGCCGGCAAGAGGCGGACAACATATTGCATATACGACTAGAGGGTCGCGTGCGTGCGCGGCTCCGTAGGCAAGGCGTATCGCTGCTTTACCGAAGCAAGCCACGGCGCGTTACAGCGGCGGCATTGTCTTCTAACAATGGCACACGACACCCCAGAAACACCTGCCACCCCTTATTATATCAATATAATCGTCAGCGAGCTTTTTGTTATTGAAATTGTTTCTACTTTTTCACATAATTTCATGTAATTGAGCTATTTTTTCGTAATTTTCGAAACCTGTTCCTCGATTCTTGTATACAAGCCTCGCCCCGCGGAGACATAAGGCGCCCCCTTCTCAACGTCCGCTTTGCATGCGAACGCTTACTTCCGATCCCATCGTCTTTTTTCACGCGCGTATGTCAAGGTAATTGTAACTCGATATTTCGGTGGACATCCGGAGATTAATGCTGAATGATGTATATTACAAGTTTTATTATGAGGGCAAAACTTGATACCACCACAACGGACCAAAGAAACGACGCCTATCCGAATTGTATATATGTATACATATATAGCTTGCGCCGCTCAAAGCCGGAAGAAATTTTTCCCACTGATTGACGAATGGTCGATTTTCGAATTTTGGTAATCGATGCACGATTCGATTTTCATTGCTTCATCTTGCTACTTTCGAACGTATACTTACGACCCCCATCGCCCCCTGCTGGGGGTTGGAGACACGGTTACGACCATGGTGTCAAACTGCATCTGCAGCATGAATCATGGAGTTGTTTGAATTTCACTCGACGTTAAGAAGGGCCTAACAATAAGACGCTAGGGAGTGGTCCCACGAAGCCTGCCGGCTACATCCGCTGCTATATGTGATTAGATAAATGAGTCCACGCCGTTACATTATAACCCATGCGCGCACACACACACACACACACACATTAACGCGCCTCGGCTATACGTATACCGTGTACATATTAAATCTCGGCTGAGACTCGAGCTCCAACACCAGTAACAATGCACACGCATTTTGATACACGTACGTTCGCACACTGTTTCTGGAAATCTTAACTTATATAATCACGGAGAGACATTTAATTGAAATGTAACACGATTCAAGTGACTAATTTCAAACTTTCACATTTTTTATTCATATTCAATAAAACTCACACGGTATCTCGAAACTGTGAAACTCAACTCGCGTACAAAATTTGGTAAAATTTCGTCGAACCGTCGCAGAGATATTTCACCTTTTTTACTCAAATAAGTACAATTCGGCAGGAAACTGCGACGCTCGCGAAACTGCAGCGCGAGAATATATCAGTTGTGCATGTTTCTGGGGAAAAATATTAACGGGCGGTTATTCTACACCCAATTTTACTTGCTGCAGATTCATCTCGGGCCAGGTTCATGCCCCCGCCCCTTCGCCCCCCCCCCACCTAACCTAACCTCCCCTCCTCGAGACATTCGGTACGGGCAGAGATGAACACGAGTCAAAAAAGGCCCGTTGGTGTAGAACAACGATAGGTTTGGGCCTTACAGCGCCTCACGTCCGGTACGTGAGAAGTCAATCGTGGGATCTTCGGAGCGATCCGATGTATATAGCCACGGCTCTCGATCTGAGAGCCCGAGAGCCGATCGGGAACAGTAGCCACTAGCCACCGGTGAACGATACAATCTCACTTGTATAATACTTGGTATCGACGCCCCGCACAGATATGCCCTGATCGTGGGTACAATTTCGCGCAGTTTGCGGTCGAATATTATTTGTCGCTCTTCTTGCGGCGGATCAGAGCTATTATTTCGTGGGAGTAGTAGGCTGGGATTCGATACAATTATTTTACAGTAATCCTCGATCCCAGCATTCGTGCGCAACCCGATTATTGCGAGTGTTCTATAGCCGTTTCTTCTTCTTCTTCTCAATCTTCGTCTTGAGTGAAACGTGAATACCCACTTTCTGGAAAAATCTACTACACGCGTTGGAATTGTGTCAAAGTAAATACGGATGCCTGCAGGAATTCGTCTGCAATTCCATGCAGGGATCCAACGATCGGGGAGATTTCAAGGCGTTACGGAATCATCGTGAAAATATTTTGTCAGCCTCGGTGCGCCGAAGTCGAGGTTTCGCCGATACGAGTGGGTTCTGGATATCGTTTGTACAATTAGGCGGATATTAGGATGATTAAGAGGCTCGACCACGCTGGAATCTCGGCTCAATAGCATGCCGTGCGTGCCATCGACTCGTGTCTTTCATAATTATGGTCTCTGCAGAGGCATTCACTTCGACCCGATATTATACCTACCTAGTTATGAGTGTAACTATGCTTTTGACGTACGGGCTGATTCAAGATCTATCCAGTTGATCCGCACCCACGACTGGATCATTTCACTTTTCTCCAAAGTGGAGAAGAATCGATGTCCGTTTCAACATCTTCGTGTATTTGCGGAGAATAACCTTGGCCGCATCAGCAGCTGTTCGCGGGTTGATTGATCTAGGCAGAATCTTAACTCCTTAACGTCTTTACAACGCGCGGAGCTGTCCGCCAATTATCGGCACACGATCGGCCTGCCGCCTTACAAAACTCCATTTCCCTCCCATTTTCGACACAGTTCGTTGTACCCGTTTAGCGATCCATACAAACCTGAAATACCCTTGGGGCCCAACGTTCTCCGACTTCTTTTTCACTGGCATAATCGGTACGAGCTTCCTTGGGTTCCTGCACTAGCCGCGACCTTTCTAATCAAACCCTTCCCGTCTTATCGAGTCCCACAAAAATTCGATAAACGCTTTTAAATTAGAAGTAATGCACATTCGTCTTGCCTTCATGAATATAAAGCTATTGCGTCCAGGGACTACATGGAAATAATATTCTAGAGACATTTGCTGCAGACTGTTTATTGAGGGTGTCAGACAAATTATATACACGAAATTAAACTTTTTTCTTCCACTTCTCATTTATCGATTATTTTCCCCGAGTACTCAAATTTTCAGAGCCTCTTCGAAACAGAAAATCAAGATAAGTGTAAATTTGAACGCTTTAAAAATCTGATCTTGAACTAACTCGATCCAAAGTTCCAAATTTATTACAGTTCGATATTTTTATATACATGTAAAATCCAACTATCCGCATATAAAGCTGACTCTACGAGAACCTATCCCTAAAAATTTTTACTCCAAAAAAACTTCGTTACTCGCGAACTTTAATGAGGATAATTCAAGCTGTAGTGAAAATGGAATTGGCAGAAAAGCGTGACACCTTCAGCACTGGAGAAAATTCTCAATGCCCACAGATATCTTTCTGTCACTTGACTCTTTCTCTCTCTCTTTCTCTCTCTCTCTCTCTCTCTTGTTCCCTATTGCGGGGCTGCCCTTAGTTGACTGCGAGCATCCTCGCGAACTCGTGGAATCCGTCCTCACGGCAATTCGGGCCAATCTTGAACCATCCAGCGTACTTGACGCTTTTCGTCTGGGAGTCTCGAGTCCACAAAACCCGGCGAAAATCTTAGTAAAATTTTCGAGCGTCCACGCATGTGACAGACTGGTAACCCTCGCACGGCAAAGGAAACCCGCACTCGTGGCCAAGGACATACACCCTTCCCTCGGATATTCGAAGATACTCATAAATCGAAATCTACCAACTACTCTCTATGTTCTCCAAAAGGCGGCTCGGGCTTGGGCTCAGAAATGGCTCCGTTCATCTGTGCGGGAAAGGAAATGCGGAACACGCGGTACTGCGAAGCATGGTCGATCTCGAAAAACTCCGCTCAAACGCAATCGGCCAAAGCACGTCTGATAGCTGACTCCCAACCACCCCCGCCACACTCGCACTCTCGTTCGCTTGATCTACATGTGGAAACTCGCTTCGAATTGCCCACGTAAATGCCCAATCGCTGATACGCACTGCTCCATCGGTGCAGGTATTCAAGGCCCGCCTCTACGCGCATCAGATGCGCCGTTAATATTCCCGCACCGCTCTAATATCAAAACTTGAACCTATTATTGTATAAGGCCGCATGCACTCACGAATTTCTCTGCTCGATTAGTTTTAATATTATACATTATAATTATGTTTATTATTTCAATACTGTGTCGGGGTCTTATGGGTTAACCCCCAGAGCCTAAATAAAACCAATCAATCAATCTTGTATTCTTTTTAACTTTAGTTTTAACTTTTGTTGTTGGTTTTGTTCTATTTCATTCCTGTTCACATTCGGTTCAATCATTTTCCTCTGTCCGAACTGATCTTATTGTTACTTTTATCTATTCTCTTTCTATGTTTACTGGTATTCGACTATTTATTTATTTATCTTCTAACTTCTTTTATTTTCTTACTTACATTTTTTATCTCTATTTATTGTTAATTTTATCTATTTTGATCACCTTTTCGCTATTCTTTCGCAACTTTAGTTTTAATCTTGTTGGTTTTATTGCATTTTATACACCTATTCCACATACTGCCTGAGGGGAATCGTCCCAGGGCGAATAAAGCTTCTCTCTCTCTCTCTTTCCTGTATTCTAATTGAAATATATTTTCCCCCACAATTGACTTAGGGCAGCAGCAGCAATTCCGGGCAATCGGACTGGGTCAGAGGCCGTACATAGATTCGGGCCCACCCTTCGGCAGTCACTTGAGAGACTCGCTCGACCATCAGTACCGTAAGAGCAAGTACCATCACCATCATCACCACCACCATCACCAGAGTGTAAGCGCGACCTCCCCGACGTCCGTCGTTCCCGGGCAGCTGACGGGATCCGCGGGTTCGTCGGGCGGACAGCCGACGACGGCACAGCAGGAGTGTTACAAGCAGAGCCCTCCTCACGGTGGTAAGTTTACTCACGTTTATCCCCACGCCGTTTCATATTTATTTCCGATTCCAGAATCGCACAGAATTTTAATCCGTATCGCGTAAGAATAATTAAGAGACCGGAAACCGTCGCCGTTTCAAGGGTGTTTCCTGCCACGGACAGCTCGTGTCTTAAGGTTTACACAGGCGGAAAGAAAATTACTGTCGTATTTCTATGTCGCTTAACTTTGGGGAATGGCGCGTTTCTCTTGTAAACCTTACTGTAACAAAGTTTATTATACCCAACCGCAATTTTTATCACTGGTTAAATATATTACACACTCGATCTAGTAACTCACAAGCGTTACCTTACTGCAGTATTATAATCCACAAACTCCTCGGGGTCCGAGATTAGTTTTTGCGATTTAAAATTAATCCTCCGAGTTGCCTACTTGAAAATAAATAAATAAATAAATAAATAAATAAATAAACGGAGACACAGAGCACAGTGAAATTAGGAGTGTCGAGGATAAAAACAACGTCATTGAACCCAAGATCCGTGAATTTTGCCGTCGTACGTTTCGCTCCGAATCATTATTTTTCGGATACGAAATTGCGCACGTAATATAACCTCTGTATCTCCACGAAGGAAATCAATACTAACTATATTCTCGATTAATGAAATTGTCTGAAAAAATATAAAAAATATCGGGAGTTTCTTTCGAAAGATTTTCATAGTGTCCAGTTGTGACGCACGGTCTTCGGTCTGATATCCGGGAATGGTGAACAGCTGTTGAGAAAGCGCGGGAGTCACGGAGAACCGTAGAAACAACAGCGTCTGACACGCGACGCAGTCTTTCGTATTATAACGTGCACCGTGACGCCGTAGGATCGATAATTAGCGTAACATTCCCCAGCAGTCCTCGAACCGATTGCGGAATGACGCACGGTTCGATTGAAACCGCTGGAATTTTTTTGTCCCTCCCAAAGTGCAAGTCGACGTTTTACCTGTGCGACAGAATTATCAGCTGCGGGATAAAAATCGAGCTCTGCCCGCTCATCGTACGATATATAATTAATCCGGTCACGGAGCATCCTGGTGAAATCGTGTAATGAATCACCGCCGATCGTGGTGCAACGTTACGGCGGCCGAGCTGCAGAAATCCGTCCGTGCAAGCCGAGGCGATTTGATATAACTGAGAACAAAGGTGTGCGTCCGACAGCTTTTTTGTTCGTGCGTCGAGAATTACCGAGGCGTAATCGCGATCGCGATCGAAATCGGAATCGAACCAATCGGTCAAATGATTCTCTAACGAGAAACGAAGCCACGTGTTGCGTTAGAAACCGATCCGCACCTCGCGGGTCCACAAAGGCCCGAAGGCCCAATAAGGCCCGAACGTGGGCCCGGGGAGCCTCGGAGGCGTGGGGCACGTACGCGGGCCCATTTACCATTACCTCAACCCTGCGCGGAGCTGTGAGGCCGAAACTACCTTTGCAGGTACCTCCGCCGGACCCTAATCAACTGTATAAATAATATAAACGCTCACAGCTCGGCCGAGAGCGCTACTCGGCAGATAGAGAGATACGGAGAGGATTCTTCCGCCGCCCAGACATCAACGCCGCGATTCCGTTGAAATCGGGCTTGTACAGCGTTAGAAGATTCTTTCGTTCCGAATTCGGGCCCACTTTACGGGTGTGTGTGTATCGCAGGTTAGCGGATCCAGAAACATAATTTATTCCCGAACGATTTTAACCCAGGAAAATAAACTTGTTACGAGAGGACAATATTGTTACGGCCTTGACGAAAAAATTTAATTGAACGATGAATTTTTGTAGCGATTCGAGTAACAATTTCTTTCGAATTTGGCAATTTTCTGATCAATTCTGATCGCCCGATCGATGAAAAACTTTGAAACCCTGGGTGGCGGAGGTGTATAAATATGTGGCAAAATAAGAATGTAGAAAGTTCACAGTATACACTTTTTAAAGACTCCCAAATCTACTCCATAAGATTTCAAAAGTATAAAGTTCCAAGTATAGAAATTCGAGATACAGAACCGTCAGCTGAACGAATGCAATAATTCAGAGCAGTTGGAATTCTTACGATTCTACATTTTAACCGTATACACTTCAACCTTTCTAAATTTAAAATCTTTGCAACGTAGTAAATTTTCGCGTCTTTTTCCTCAAGCGGTCATTTCACTCTTCGATCCTCGTCCACCCTTCGGAGATGTTTAAAACGAAAATCACGCAGGTTCCCGAAAGAAGCAAAAATGGCACCGAAATCCAGACGCTGTCGGATCGTCGCGAGTCCCCGCAAGTCGAGAATGAAACAGGCGTAGGTATACGCGCATCACGTACAAGGTGCGCCTTGCTACCCGTTTAGCCGTGTATAAGGTTTATGTGTACCAAGCAGCGGTTTGAGTCTGATCAAAGTCGGTTAAGTAGACGGCAGGTAGTCCCGCTGGCAAGACCTCTTTGAAGCTATACGCTGCGGTTTTGTGTAGCTACTACCCCCGTTCCCCAAGCTCAATCCCGTCACCCTTAACCTCCGTCTTCACCTTGCCAGCTCCGTATAGCCTCGGCTGGCAGAGCAACACCTCGACTCGTCGCGACGCCGCGGCAAGGTTCCCCGTTCGTACGAACACTCGGCAAATTTAATTTCCTGCCGGGTCAATTATCCACATATGCGATCACGGGAGACATTGCAAGATCCTCGATTATACCCTCTTTTTGCCCCTCGAGGATGCAGCAGCGTCGATCGATCGGAAGATATTTACTCTCACGGAGAACGGGTAAACCTGCAGCTCCGATCTACCGATCGGAGGATCCAGCCACTTTTTACACCGATTCTTCTCTGCCGCTGGCTTTTTTTCCCAGTCCATCTTTTCATTCTATTTTTCGATTCCCCCTCTCGCTTCGCCGACAACGCGCCGCATTGTCTTGAGAATAATCATCTCTCTTCTTCTTCTTCTTCTTCTTCTTCTTCTCCTCGGCGGCTGCACGGCTCCTCGTGTCGTTGCTAATTTTGCATCCACGTAAGATCGCTGCGTCTTTGCCTTATATGCAGAATCGCAAGGTTGCAATCTCGATTTGTCCCCTGACTTCGGCCCCCCATGCAGCCGAGTGCATCCTAACTGTTCACTCGGTAATTCGTAGGTGCTCTGCGGCACATTGATGCATCATGCGCGTACGTGCCCAGCACGTACAGGGTTCTCGGTCTACGAGCTAGCTAATGACGATCTCCTAGCTGACAGTTGAACTAGTCCGAGGAAAATAACGGCCGTGTAGAAAGTTCCGCAACTGACCTGCGGCCACGTAAAAATAGCGGAATGCTGCACATGTCGCGACGCACGTCCGGCTTTATTTACAACTTTGCCTACAATTTTTTCGCGACGAAATTTCACCGAGCAGCGGCCGCGCAGAGACTTTATCAAAGAGTGTGCGAGATAAGAATGGAGGAGTAATAGGAAACTGGAAACTGGGAAAAGGAAGAAGAGGGCGGCAAGGAGGGAAAAAAGGAAGTGAGTGTTATTTGTGTCTCTTATAATATAACTTGAATCGTCTCTGGTCTCCCGAGGAGTCGCTCATCTTGGGTCGTGATCAGGGTAATGAGACCTGCCGGAGAAGAGAAGAGAAGAGAAGGGACGAGAGAGAGAGAGCGAGAGAGAGAGAGAGCGAGCCGGCCGACGGATGCGGAACTGGAGGGGGTAAGGACGCTGATGATGGGGTGTGAAACAATCACACTGATTGTATATGCCGACTCCTTCTGGCTGTGTAAGTAACAAACCTATACTTTGCTTCGGATCCTTTTCTTCGCTAGCGTCGCGGACCGACGAGCGAATGAGAAGGAACGAAGAAGCCGAGGAACGACTCGACGACGCGGCTGAACATGCCTCGTCGATTCGGTCCACGGACGTTATTTCACTGGCAAACTTGACGGCGATCATCGTCCTTCCCTCCCTCGGACCGTTTAACTATTCGAGGAAGCTCCGCACTCCGCGAGTCTCTCGATCTCGATCTCGATCTCGATCTTGACTGCGTCGGCAGTCCGTGACGGTAAAATCGTTCCCCGATCCGTTATAACTTCGCCACCACCTTTGCCACTTTTTTATACATTTATCAGCGGCGTCTTTTTTTTGTTTTTTTGTTTTTTTTTTCCGATTCATACTTTCCCGAGTAAAATTCCGAGCAACTCGTGCGGAAAAATTTCATTAAGAAAAATTAGAACAGGGAGTTGAAAAAATATCGCTCAGGTATATATTTGTCCCAGAATTGTAAGGATTTAATTAAATTCTGGTTTAATTTGTTATGTTACGCGACGTTTCCTGTACAGGTTTTGAATATAATACGAGTCTAAAAAACATATAATGGACGTAAGATATAACTTTGAACGTCAGATATCGCGAAGCGTTAGCCTCGAGTGACGAACATTATAGTATATAAAGGACCGTGCGTATATGAAAAAAGCGTCAGCATACTTGACGCGATACCGGAAAGAAACAATTTATTCTTGACAAAGGATCAAAATATTATAACGGGTGTGAGACATACGTGTGCCTGTATAATACGACGTATCGCGAGATATCTGATAAATATACGCATATTCTCGCGGTATTCGTCGTGACGAACAGCAGCTTGCCGCCGGTCAAAGTATTTATTCATTTAGTTATACAGGATAAAAAGCGCTCAAAGCTTCGCTGCATTGTGCGAACGATTATTGCTACATTTCCGTGCATGCGCATTGTGTACATATATATATATATATATATATATATCATACACGCATACAGAGGCCTAATGGAACGTGCATATATGCCCTCGAGCAAAGTTGTACTGCGGCGAAGCGGTTTACCTATTTACCGAGATGCGGCTACTTACCGCGCTAAAAAGCCTCGTGTGCGGAAGGGGCGAAGGGGCCAAGGGGGAGGAAAATTTCGCGATTCCCACGTGCCACAGCCTACTTTACCGCTGCAGTCGGTATTACTCCTCCTTGCTTCTTGCAGTCGGTATATACCGTATATATACATGTACATGTATACATGTATATATATATATATATATAATAAATACACCTCTGTGTAAACACATACACATAAATATTGTATGTATGTATTTATATACGGTATATCTCAATTCTCCCAGCCGCTGTTGTCTCGCTGCACTCGCTCCTGCTGCACTGCAGGAATGCACTTTGCTGATTTAACTGCATTTTTACAAAAATAATTCAAATTATTCTCTCCCCCTGCAGGATGTTTTCTTACTTTCCTCCCTCGTTGTTAACTCTCGCTTGAAACAAAGGCCTGCAGTGTGTACTTTTGCAACTGTATAATAAAACCTATAGATGCAATCAGCGCAAGTATGGAGATAAAATTTATACCTTTCGTTGCTGGAATCTGCTGAAATCGTGCTCGAGGCTAATTATCCTATCGGTTAAGCGCAACAGAGGCCGAAGGAAAGAGAATAAAAATAAGGTTGCGGAAAATATAACGCGATAAGTTCGGGAAACCGGCGGCCCAATGAATACATCGCCTTTGTAAGGCTAACCGGAGTTGTAAGGGCTAAGCGATAGGAGTGTATGTGACACTTCCCTAATTACCTCACAAACGCCCCCTAAGAAACCGGCGCCCGGAAGGCAGGGGCTTTCAACTCGATACTGTCCCGCGATAAGCTCACGGCTTCGATGTTTGAAATCCGATAACCGTTTCTGTCCACCCGCGCAGCCTGATTTCGTTTTTATTTCCAGTCTTTTTCTGTCAATATTATCCTACGGATTTCCCTGACAATTGAAAACCTGCGGGTGGAGTGGGCAGAATTTACGCGATTACGGCGAGGCAGAGCCGGGATCGTATATACCGTATTTCTTCTTGCAGAAAACGCGTTCGCATTGAGTTCCGTGCGAGCGGAAGTTAACAAGCTGAAAAGTTTTACCCTAACTTGCATGAAACAATAGCTCTATACGCCAGATAAAATGACAAACGTTGTAACCGCGAAAGTTAATTAAACGCATAAATCCATTAGCCTTATACCGTTGAGTTCTGTACCCACTTTTGTCTTTCATTTAGAATATATTATATACGCGATATGTACAAGAACGGTATAAGCTTGAGTGGAATAGGGCTGAAATTATATTAACGTAATTCCCAGGGGTATTTTTATCAGAACAGTGCTTTTCAAACTTGTCGTCAATTTTTTTCTCACGTCGAGACGCGTTCCACGTATGCACGTATACGTATATTTGTATGGTTATCGTTTTGTGAACAAGCGAAATTTTCCAACTCTCACGTGAATCAAAAAAAAATAAAAAAAATAAAAAATGCATCGCTACTGAAATGCGAGTTGATTTTTTTGTGAATCTTTAAAATGGCGCAACTCTATACATTTTATCCACGTGCATATGTATAAAAGAATCCAGAGGGATATATTATATATATATATGGATTTTGAAAGGAAAGTTTTGAAATCTGCACTAAGACAGGTTTATCGCCTCGTTCTTATCTTCTGTCGAGGTCTACATCCTTCGGATTCAACCACTCGGGTATATTCTTGAAAACGGACTTAAGGAAACTTGCGTGTAACCGCTAAGACACACCGCGATAAACACTTTCCGTAAACTTGCGTAATAATTTCGAATTGTTATTATTTTCTTCACTTTTCTTCGTCGACGTCTTTTTTTTTCCTTCTTTTTTTCTTTATTTCTCATAAACACGATATTATAATTCAATTTTTTATACATGTATATTTCTCTTTCCTCGACACTTTATGTCTATATTTTAAAATCAACGTACGCGGAGTCAGGAAACCTCAGAAAATAACACACATGTAAAAGTATGATTTCCGTGTAAATATAAATCTTATTAAAAGTGGTACACCTTATATATATATATGTAAGCTCTACAATAATTAAGTAGTTAGTTACGCGTTGCGTTGAGCGATAGATTTAAGAATCGATTTCGGGAAATTAAGGGTATCGAATTGAGGAGGGCATCGAATTTTTATCATCGTTGTATAATAATAGTAATAACGACTGCTCGGCAGAACTTGATGATGGAACAGGGAGTGACAAAAACCGAGATCATCGTCCCTGACGGAGGCTTTTCCTCCGTCCTCTGTTTTCTGCCTGACAGCTCTCCTCTTTCTTCCGTTTCTATCCAAGTCCTGCAATCATCGTCCGAGAATTAAGACTCGAGGAATTGATTCGAGTCGTGTCGACTTGAGGCGAGTTTGATTTAGTTTTTAGTTTTTCCCACGGTATAGGTTCCAGACGATTGCGCGAGGATCGTTACCCGCCGTTTCTTATGCCTTACCTCTATTTTTCTCTGCCTAATTTAATTTTCGTTACATGATAACAAGCGATCGGGCCGAGATATAAAGCCATCATCCTTCAAATCCGTCTGCCGTAGTACGTGCTATTTTTTTCACTCTCTCTCTCTCTCGCTTCAAGGAACCACAGAAAATAAATAATCGTCAGCCAGATTCAAGGTGTAATTTCTTTTCTCGTCATACAGTATATAATATATATACACATATATACACGTTACGATCGTATGGGAATGCGATTCGCAAAGGAATTACTACCGTCGAAGCATTCAGTCACTTCCGGTCCCTGATCGTAACCGGCAGCGATCATTTTAGCCCTCGGTACAATTTTTGTATATCCGTTTCTTCGTTGGTTAAATATTTTTATTTACTTTTTTTTTTTTTTTTTTATCATCCTTACCGAAATACGAAAAGTACCGCGAATCGCGTATCTATGTGCGATTTCTTGCGACGCGGAAAGTAAAGAATTAAAAAAAAAAAAAGAAAAAGATCTCGTGGAATCGTTGTACAAACGAAAAATAAATGAGTACCCGTTGCGCATGTATAAGTCACGTTACCCGAATGCTTATAATGCATCGTATACAGACGATACTCGTATATATATATATATTATAATCGGGTAATATACCATGCCTGAGATACAGAACCTACATCATCGACTCGCGCTGCAGGTAATTCCTTTAAGTTGAGAATAATCTGCCGTGTGATCAATTTTTCAATATAATTTTTTATCGGCAAATTCCATGCTCGATATGTCGAACACGATACGCGTTCGATCTGGCGCACCTGGTCGTAATAGTCGGGGTTGGAGAGGAGATGGGGATGAGGATGAGGATGAGGATGAGGATGAGGATGAAGATGGAATGAGGGGGGATCCCACCTGGACGCGAGTGTCTGGGTTTATCGCCGACTCGGCGTCTATGCGCCAACACCTTCGCCCAGGTTACATCGGGATGCCTCGGGGCGCGTGAGTAAGGAACGAGAAGACAACAGGTTGCCTATCGAGCAATCGCTACGAGCGGCTTCCTGCTCTTCTTGCGTTGCATACGATATACGCACGAATTAAATCTGCTTAAATCTCGTTTCTTTTTTTTTTTTCTTTTTTTTTTCATTATTATTCTCCTTCGCGAACTTCTTGCGGTCCAGCGATCCGCGGTTTTTATTCAATCTTTAAGCCCGCGTTTGCGGATATTTGACCAAAGTCAATGACTTGGATTATACGGGGATGAAAATCGCAAGTCCGAGATTAATTCTGAGTCTTAGGTAACGTCGGCTGGGCGAGTAAAATCTGCAGATGAAATTAACCGAGGTCGGTGAAATGAGTCTGGGAATCGTCGTAAAATTATACTTGAAACGTAACGTGAAATAATTGTGCTGCAGCCTCTCACTCTAGTCCGTTTACCTCATTACTCTGTTCAATTACTTTTGGATCCTTAAAAAGGATGTAATAACTTTTACCTCAATTACACCCGCGATTCACTGGTTCGTAGTGGTACAATACCTTTGACCGACTATGTATATATATATATATCGTTTCGTACAACCGATTCGAAAATTTTTATTCATCAAGAACCACCGTGGCGTGAAGATAATTAAAATCTCGCCATCAGTTCTTTCGTGATTCTGTATATATTTATACATGTATATATATATATATATATATATATATATATATATATATACAATATATTTACATCACGAAACACATTTTTGAAACGTTCTCTCCAATCCTAAGATTGGGTATCCATTCCGGAATGGTGGGTAAAATACTCGTCAGATTTATTTACCGCGCTTTGGAAAAGGCGAAGACAATATAATATGAGGATCATCTCGGATCGGAGAAGAAAGGAGAGGGGGGGGGGGAGAGAGAGAGATAGAGAGAGAGATGAGACCGCTGCAGCGGAATCTGAGTCCCAATGGTCGGTCACGCGTCGGCGAATACGTGTTCGGGAAAAATAAGCTAATAAAAGTAAATAAACCACGAAGTTAAAGGCAGCGGGAGAAGCAGCTTCACTTTGCTTCTGTCTTGAACGTTCCACGTTGCGAGCCGTGAGATATCGAAGCGAGAAATTAAGACGAGTTTCCGCTTATGTATTATAGGTATACACCCACGGCTCGAGGTCTGTGCGAAGTAAAAAGCATCGTGCATCGACGAGGAATGTGAATATTTTTGCGATGGATAAATGTACGCGATGAAAATCAGATGCGGCAAGAGTCGGCTCCGTAAATATAAAGCGGAGCGGCTGTATCGCAGAGCAATTCTTCGTCCGAATGGACAACGATATTGGGATAGATAATTAAACGTTGTATTGATTTACTCCGGTTTAAGAAATCGTGCAAGATGTGATGAAAACTTGCGAGAAAGTGGTCGACCTGCTGCGGCAGCAGCGCGATGCAACAAGGCAGATCCTAAGAATGACTGTAACCTACCGAAACACTGGACCGGAACAAAAAGTGTACGAGATCTGTGACCGGAGGGTAAAAAATTAAATAGATTGTAAAAAAAAAGCGAAGAAAAGAAAAGAAAAATTTCGAAAAAATACCAAGCAGAAGAAGAAAGAAAAAAATGATTACAGGACTTTGTTAATCGACGAAAGATTGATTCACTCTTGGTGTGTGGTATAGGTTGTACCGGCGCGTAAGATACTTTTTTTTCCCCCTTACCTTTCCTTTTTCTCGACGCAAACGAAAAATCTCGTGCCGGACTGCCCTCCTCGTTTCAATTGCGATGATTCGGCAGTTCTCTCATTTCTCTCTTTTTATTTCCTCATTTATTTGTTTTGTCTTTTCATCCGGCTTTTCAGTTATCACCCGGGTTTCAATGACGTCTCTATGCTGCAAACGCGATTGCAATAAAATTTAATTATCACGCTTTCGCACAGTAGTTACTTAGTAGTATACTCTTAATTTGTGATTATAACCGCGTAATTAGCTTGCAGATAAATTCTCGCGTGTTCTCATCTTAGTTTTGAATTTGAAGTCATATTATTTTTTTTTTTTTCCTACCGCTTACTCAAGCGCGTGAATATGAATCTGTGGCGATACTTGTCTAAGGCATAATTGCATACAGAGTTGCCTCCGAATGAAGAAATGAAGAATGAAAAGAAGTTTGAATGTTTTTTTTTCGATAAATTGAAAATTTAACAAAATGATAAGGAGCGTCTCAGACCTCAAAGTAGATACTCAGCGGCGCACGCGTGTATGGGCAAGCATTAAAGTGTGTAAGTCTATACCGACGTTAATAGGTTGAGGCTTAACGTCCCGCGGCTTCTTTAGCTCAATCTACTTACGTACGTCCGGTACGATACGCGTTGAATAAAATTCTCGACAATTTGCATACCTACTCACAAGAGCAAACGCGCGTCACCGCAGAAATGGAAAATAAATATTTATAATTATGCGGTCTATGCAAACCATCGTTAATTAACATTAAACCCGAGGTTCGGAATTGAAAGATTGTATAAATTATGTCATATTATATGGGGATATACACACGGTGCGTATGCACATGCAATAAAGGCTAATTGACAAATTGTGAAAGGCAATTTCCCATTACATCTGCTTGAATTTCTCTACTAATTTGAAAGCTTACCGAATTTCCTCGCCTCGCCTCGAGCCGCGCTTTACAATTTCCCCGTAAATGCGGATCACCGTGTGCATTGCGTTACACTTATGCGATATGTAATTCGTGTACACGCTTTCAGGCAGCGTACAAACACAAAACCGAAGAAGAACAAACCGTGACGTTTTCTCGGTAACGGTCGCTAGACGGCCCCACACGCGTTCGCAGGCCGGTTTTATTACTGACTCATCTCATTTTTCATTCATCTCACGCAGCATGCGCGTAGGATCGACCTTATGGGTCTGCAGGTACGAATTAACGCGTATCATCGCAGCCATTGCGACGTTGCGAATTGTCACGTGGCCAGATCCCCGAGAAATTGAACTCTGCGACGATATCGATAACGACAAAAGAGATCAATGATATTTGTAATTACCGACTTAGGCGATTATCCTTGTCTCGCGAGAGAGCGAAACTCTTCGGCGCGCCTGGCGGACTTTCTCGGAACTAGCCATTTCAGGCTTACGTTTACTACCAGTATACGATGTAGAGTTGACTTTACCGTACGGCGATTAAGACGGTTAATCACACTAAGGAATTATGCGGCGATTCAACGTGAGTCAGCTGCCGACGGTGCCCAATTAATTTTACACCTCGAGGAGCAATTGTTCCGGCCGAAACTTGTGATGTTGGTCATACTGCATCGGCACGGTGTCAATATAGCCTGTAAACTTCAATCGTGATGTAACTTTCCCTGTATACATACATATTAATATAACTTTTTCCGCGATCACTCGTTTGTAATATGTTAAAATTGATGTACGTATGTTAACAGTGCTCTTGACCCACGGGTTTCGAAATATTCCGAGCAGGAGGCAAGATACATCAATTTCAGAACGTCGCCCACGCGAGGTGTGATCGGCGCATCGAGAGGCGAATTCGGTTATTCCAAAAACCTGACTATCCAGTTTACTTATCACGTAATAATACTTGTACAGACAAGCAGTCGCCTCTGCTTAACAATCGTTAATAGTATCGAATTTGGGCGTAGGCCATAACGGTTATAAATGCGGCTGCTGCTCCTTTTTTGCTCGTTTCATCTTCGTTTCGTCTTGTTTGCGTTGCCCTATTGACAAATATATGGATCGTACCGGGAATGCCTGGCATTCTGATGGCGTCACACTTCCCGGTAATTCCTCTCGACATCTTTGTCGTGAAAAAACCTGTTATACCTACTCTCACTGTTGCGCGGATGATCTTCTCACTCACGAGATCTTCATTATCCTAAATCCCTGTATCCAGCTGTGCTGCAGCCTTCACACTTGTCGTTATTCGTGTCTGATTATACCTCTTGATATGACTCTTCCAATCGCCTATCGAGACAGGTGACTGGAGCAAACTTGCCGATTGCTCCTGTGCTAATCAATAAATCGATTACTTTCAATCGTGGTGGTTATCCAGCGTCTGTTCAGCTTGGTTCGCTTCCAGTCTTAATTGAATATTTTTTCCTCCTTTTTTTTCCTCCGTTTGCCGAGCGTTAAGTGATGATATTATCGACAGGGAATGTCGGGCAATTGTCGATTGATATGATCAGAGTAATTTTTAGATTTTCAGAATTGGTTAGGTCAAATTTCACGCAATCTTTTTATACCTGCTTTTGGATTCTCGATTACATCGTTCGGGGTGTGGAACTTGACTGTGTTAATGGGAATTCCTAGTGAGTGAGGAGGAAATTACCTTATAAATGTTATTCATCTCTGATAAAAACCGTTATACTTGACGAAAAAATCATTTTTTAGAAGAGCTGGAAGCGTATATTAAAATAGAGATAGACGAAGAAGAAATTCCTGTAGTAGCAAAAATTTTTCAAAAGAGTAACACAGCAGGTAAAACGAGTTTTCTATAAATCAACGTATGCTCAAACTTATACTTGCAAATTTTTACTCTAAAAATAAACTTTACCTTCCTTTCCTTGTTGCGTTTTTCTCCCGCGATTATCATACCCGCACACATCTATAATTAGTACAAGGAAACAAATCAACTTCTCTACCACTGGTATCCTTAGGTGACGATGACGTTGGTATATTAGCGTGAAAAACACGGAAAAAATATCGAAACCCCGAAGGAAATAACCGTGTCCACCCACGCTGCGTATAAAAATATTCCAAGAGGTAAATAGTCCATCATGCAAATGTAGTTGCGAAATTCCCAAAAACTCCCTGACGATGCACAATAATTATTAAAACCCAGCAAAGAAATCTCCGTGCGGTTTGTGGCTAGTGATCAAAGTGTTGTTGTTGTTGTCGTCGTCGTTCTCGACCTTATTTCAATGGTATCTCTGTGGTAGAAATAGCCATGGAAGACCATTCAGCTGTTGACGTGTATCGCAATTGGAACGTGTATAAATTTGATACAATTGAAACGTGTGTTCGAGACCAGTGTTTTACAGTGTATTGCAAGCTGCCGCAATTCCAGGCTTAAAGACCAGGCTAGCCAGTCATGAGTGAATGAAGCATTTCCCAGAAGCTAAGAACAGTTCACTTCCTCAATCAATGGACCGAAGTCTCTCTCTCTCTCTCTCTCTCTCTCCTTCTCTCTTATACCACTTGAAATAACCAAGGGATCGTAAGATCAACGAGAGCCACTGTTCTGCGCCCTCAACCGTGGACCACGTACCTTTTCCTCCGATCTGCACCGGGAGACTCGGACTTCATTGAACGTCCTGAAGATTCGACGCGCCGTTACTGTCTGTATATAGTAGTCGGTAGAAGATTGGTAGAGAAACATGACCCCGCTGACTTTTTCGATGATTCACATAGGTCTGAAGATGTCTCATAGGGAAAAGAGGATAGGAAATTTGTATCAGAGTTCCGAATATGGAAGTAGAAATGATATGTTCCTTCGTACATGTTTATCTCATTCGTATAAGAATCCACGACTGTATGATAATTGCTGACCTGATTAACGATTGGAAAGTAACAGGGTTACAACGACGCGAAAGCAAGTGTGACGTATTGGAGGTACTGAAATGCACTACATAGAGAAGATTGGAAGAAAAGCCTGCAAGTATTTCCATTGGTTCATGGATCATCGTCGGATCAATAGATCGTATAAAAAATGATCACGATCAAGTGCTACGCTGGAAACCTAGAGCTAATGGAAAAACAGTTTGCAAGAAAAAAAAAAAAAAAAAAAGAAAAACAATGCACCACGAATTGCATCAACTGCCAAAGAACGAAGTTCTGAGTGCTCTAAGCGGATGTCTGTAACTTATAGATTGTACCTTAAATACGTATCCTACGCTTACAGAATTAGCGACAAGAAACGCATTCGAGATATAAGAACAAATGAAACAGATGAAAAGTGCCGCACAGGACGGGATAAAACGCGAGGAAGAAACGATCACTTTTATACAAATCTGACTCGAGGCTAAACCGGTCTGTAGGGATTAACGCGAAATTAATGAGCCGTTTATGACTCGTAGATTCTTCTCTCTTTTTTCTCCACTACCGTCGATTCGTTCCGTAGCCTCTTCTCCATCGGATCGCCCGTTTGGACACCAGTTTTTTGCCTCGCTGCCAGAGTGTACCCACTCAAACGTTTTCTTAGACGACCGACTTAATCGAGTTTCATAGTCCATGTTCAACGGATGGACCGTCCGTGGAACGGTTATAAATTATCACTTCTTGCCGGCCGGTTGTCAAATACCAAGAATTAGACAGATATCAACACGACCGGCTCGTGTGAAGGACGAATGAAAAACCGCGATGCCACGGACAGGCGGCTTGTTTGCCGAACTAATTGGATCTAGAAATTGGGACCCACTCGAGGAGCGCCGGTTCCGGGACCAGCAGGTATACCTGAGGCCCACCTAGGCGACAGCGGGTCCGCTAATAAGAGGGCGCACCCTCCGCGGGACCAGGGTTTTCTGTCAAATTACCGGAGGACTCCTCGTCGTCTATTCTAGGACTCGTTCCTTCGCCCCCGAATACCCCGAAGCCTGGAAAAGAGTGCGCCGGGGTCGTTCGTGGGTGGGGATCGGTAACGCGTCTGCACGGGATATCGCTGATTAGTGGGCATCGCTAACTTTTACGACGGAACATCTGTCACGCCCTACAACTCTCCCGCGTATTATAATAGCACCCACCTACGGCCACGAATCACAAGGGCGAAAAGCCCTGAACAGCTACGACTGGACCAATTTATAAGAGGTTTTAATTAACAACCATGGAGCAATAATCTCCACGCGGGATGTCTTTGAAACTCTAGAATCGACGAGACGTCGTTGGAACCTTGGACCAGGTTGGCCAGCTGATGCTGCATATGACGAACCAACGAGTGTTGAAAGCCAATGATCGGTGACGGAGCGAGATACCCGGAAAAATCCGGGGATTCATCCAGAGCTAAGGTTTTTCCGAAATTTCATCGTTGAATCGAGCGTCATTTTCATTAATTGCCTAATTCTAGTTGACGCTACACGAAACGCTTTCGTAGACCGTCTTCGAAAAGATTTCGATTTCCAGGTAGGTATGTCATTTATTCAGAGTTCGTGAACCAGCTTATACCACATTTCTAGTCTTTGAATCTTTTGCACGAATACGGCTTGCGAACAGGTATGTTCCAAGAACCTGTTGAAAAATTGCACAAAATTCATCGTCTCAAGGATACCAAACTTCTGTTTACGAAAACAATCGAATACCCCGAATGAAACGGATACCGGCTGTTGGGATCAAGCAATCGACTGAAAAACAAAATGCCCGAGTAACTTGTAGCTGAAGGGGATCTTCTAATTCACCTCACTCGCCTCACGGCAAGTGTACATGCAGCCCTGTCCAACAGCTTCCGGGCTCTTGTCGCACGCTCTTTCATTCATGCCGGTAACTTCATTCATGCTCTGAAATACTGGAGAAAAAGAGAGAGGAAGAGATAGAGATAGTGAGAGGGAAGGAAAAAGAATCGAAAAACGGGCAATCGGGTACAGAATAAGATGAAGAAAAATGGAGGAAGAAAGGAAGGAGAAGAGTCAAACAGTCGTTTCTTTCGGTTCCCTGGTGCAACGACGGATACCGAATCCATTGTCACGAAGGCAATTACGGGACGTGCGTGCAAGTCGCGGACCTTTGTCCCAATAGTAGAAAAGTTTCTTTGCTCATTTTTATTCCCTTCTCCTTCGTTACCTGATGCGGTTTATTGCTATACTATACTTTCGAAAATCGGCATTTATTCAATACACGAGTTTGCAGCACCGACCCACAGGACGGAGGGTGCAAGGACCCTTTGCGTCTTTGCAGGGCAGGAATGGCGAGTGACGAGAACGAATTCGGAAAATAGGGCGCAAATTTAAATCAGTGAAACAAAAACCCAAGCGCAACATTCGACTGCACGAACAGGATGCTCCAAATTACCGGCGATCTTCTTCGCATTTGGCATATTGACAGGTTTTCTCGGGTTTACTGATCGTGTAATAATACTAACTCGCGATTTTCAGAGAAATCCATTACGTCGACGAATCGATGCAAGTGTACAACGTTGGCATTCATGTTATATTAGACAGGTTGAAAAAATTGACTATTTTTTTTTCAATCTCACATGTTTAATAGTTGTGGGAAGAGGGAATAAGACGTCTGTTGTAACGTGAGCCCTTAATATTCATATTTGGTGATTTCTCACCGAAATTATCAATTTTCCATTTCATAAACATGAAAAATTAATTTTAGTTATTTCTGAATGTTGTAGCTCACAATCAGTAACGAGGTAACGTACATAAATGACCGATACTTGTTTTTCTAGGGAATTTAATGCTGTACAAAAAAGGTCTCGTATAGTTTTCCGATAACTAAACTCTTTCAAAAGTTATTCAAGGTTGAAGTTGAAACGATGAAAAACTTCGCTCTTTTTCGAGATTAACAGCGAAAATACTGGACGTATCACAAAATATTGCGGTTTTTTATTTTTTTTTCTTGTTAAACTCACAAATTTCGCAATCATTGATAACACATCCAAGAGGTTCAGGATCAAACCCTAACCGAATTGTCCTGGAATGCCCGGTACGCAGGTACGATTTTTCGCCACGCGTTTCCGCCGCTTCGGTACTTCCAAATGTGATCCCGAAAGCACCAATCGCGGCGACAACGCGTCATTCTACGCGTGTGTACAAGACGTGAATACCTACGTATATTCCTGAAGATCGCATACAGGGAGTGAAAAAAATTGTTACAACTTTTGAGATCGGTTGGCTCGATACGGCTTCGGTTCCCACCGCGACTCGAGGGACGCACGGCAACGTCTTGTATAACGTAAGTTGATATTGCGTCCCGTACGCATGCGGAGCGAAGTCTTACGCAGACACTGACGCAGGAAACTGGCAACCTCTCGAGTCTCTCCTCTCCCAAGCTCGTCTCTCCCTCGTTCGACTTCTTCTCGCGCCTCGATCGCTGCTCGCGCGTATCGCTTACACTGATTCTTTTTCATTTTCTTTTTTCCTTTTTGATTTGCCTTTTTTCTCTTTTTTTGTTTCTGTTTTTTTATTTTTTTTTTTTTTTTTTTACCGCTCTTCATTTTATTTTCATCGAGTATCCTGCCAAGGATAATGTGTCTATCGAGAAAACGAGCCGGGCACACCTTGGCACGAAGAAAACGAGAGGAGGTTCTTAACAGTGAATAATATCATGCAAGATATAAAAAAATCGATCACTTTAACTTCACCGATCTTGCATATTGTACCTACTCAATTTTCACGCAGTTTCTTATATTTGTAACTCGATGGTTTATAGCGTCGAGCTGTCCAAAACTATACATGTTTTTAAAGCATTAAACTTGTATGATAATCGTGTTCTGTGAAAGAGATTTGAAATGACTATTTTTTTTTTGAAACTAAATCGAATAATGCCGATTTGTTCCAACGAATCTTTGCCATTTTCTTCTGTTCTATTTTGTTAATCGTGTCCATGATTCTGTCCGCGTTCTCCGAGCCGTAATTAGACGTGTAAATAACAGTAGATCAACAAGGTAACGGGTGTTTACTTAAATTCGAAAACCGCAACCCCGTCATCCCGTACCGCATAAGAAAAATATCCCGTAGGCGTTGAAAACCACAAAAGATTCCAGGACCGTTCGAATGAATTCCGCAAAGTGTGATTCTTGAGTGAAAATAAACGCACGGTCCAGGATACACAGACCAGTGGAGAAATTTAACGCGTGCGATTACGAAAAAACGGCAAATGATAAAATTGTTACGATTACTCTGAGGTTGCCGGTCTTAAGGAAGAAATGCTCACCCGGTTACCGTCTTATATCCTCGGTCAGCTAAGTAGATGACTGCTCGGAACCTAAGCACCAAAACCTCAGTGTGGTTTCACACCCACAACGGTAGTAAACACCTTGAAAACCGCGCATAACGAGAGGCGGAGAGAGGAAAAAAAAATGAGAGAATACAAAAACTATTCTTTCTCTTTCTGACCGGCAAAACGGTCCCAATGAAGCAGTTACGTTTGTAATACATCTGAAAGGTCTAGGAAACTCGGTCGCGGGCTGTATCTCGATGAAAATTCATTTGCGGTTGATCGAACAGTAGCCTGCTTGTGTATTTCGCACCGTTGCGGTATCATTTTTCGCGTTTTTTTTTCTTTTTTTTTTTTCACCGTCCCCTTTTTTCAACTCGATCTTACTTTTCTTCATTCGGACTGCACGTATTGAAACAAAGTTCTGATCAACTTTTTCAAATATCAACAATCGCAAGTGATTTAGAAACGAAAGTGAAGATTGCTAATTCGTAAAACAAGAAAAATAAATAAAAAACACCCGGCGTCAGGAATATTGATCAGAATCGTTTCACGTGAATTGCGGTTTCCGGGGAAGCACGTGGAACATACACACCTTTGAGTAATTTCGATCCTGGATTCCCGCAATTACGCTCAAAAGCCTTGAGAGAACGGGGTCCGCCAACTTCTTCGTCAGTTATTGCTGTTATAATACAGCGTCGTCATTGAGAATCGGAAACTTTCCTAAACCCAGAACCGAACCTTCAGCCCCTGTCTTCTCGTGTAACAAGGTTTCGAGGAATTGTAACCATCGGTACGTCACTGCCGGTGTGTATTATACTCACAGCTCCGAAGGTGGATGCTGGGCCCTACCTACCGCCGTATAGCAATCTTCAGTCCGTCATTAGAATCGTTTAGGACCCTTCGCAGGCCTTAGAAGTATAGTCGAACTTTGGACTTGGCCGGACTCATGGACTATCATCTAACAGATGGCCCGCTCTCCCTTCACCCTTAATTTTATTCGAATTTTTTTCCTTTCTTTTCTCTCTCTTTCTTCCTTTTGTTATATTGCTGTCGTTGTTATTATTATCGTTATTGTTGTTATTATTATTATTATAATGATTATTGTTTCCTTTTCGATAACTGTGGCAATATGGACCTGTTTAGTTTCGAAAAAAGGGAGATACCTTTTATCGAGATATTGAGGATATGATTTGATCCTTTGAAAAATTTCTGTAATGTGACAATTAGCGGGAAATAAAGGAAAAGCTTTACCAGCTGTTCCTATCTTTGGAATCTCCTTCTGTTGTCATAATACAGCTGTGCTGCAAGTATGTTAATTCAGATGCAGTGTTTTTTGGTAACCTTCGCTCGTGCAAAAGTGAATTGACGTCTTTTTCTCGTTTATATTGACACTGCAGTGCTAATTCCATGTCGAATGAATCATATTGACCTATAAATTTTCTCGTGGAATCGGTACGAGCTGACTAACAATCGTTAGAAGGAACCCGCACCGGTTTTATACTGAATAAAAAAACTGGATGTTATTACGATTTTCACGGCACGATTCCGACTTCCGGGTCGTTAAACGCGCGAATTTCCCGCAATCGCGATAAGCTTGATACGAGCAAATTGTTCCGTCGTTGCTTTGACCGTCGCGTAAAATTGACGATGATGAAAATGATTAAACCGTATCACTTTATAAAACTGTCTATGTTACCCTGTAACACAATTCAAGTGCGTATCAGACCATTTTTATGAATTGTAAATTATTTTTGCCGCGAAATCGTCCATCCGGCAAGCGGATTTCGACTAATTGATAAAGTTACACAGCTCCCAAGTACCACGCTTATGCTTCAATTCCGTCGCTTAAGGCCGTTCGCCGCAGGCGTCAGTATAAACATGGGTTTCCCGCTTTGATATCCAGTTTATGCAAGGTTGGCTTTATTTACGAATTATATTCAACCAGAGGTGACCGTACGACTGCGTATTTCCAGATAGAACAAAGTGCGCGATAAAATCATTCCCGCACTAGTAGAAACTTGTTTCTCACCCGGTTTTTTGTGCGGAATTGTTCGACTAGTTTCTCCCAGGCGATGGCCGGCGATGCGTCAGTCACGTAGTTAAGCAATTGTCGAATATCGGCTCCTAGGCCAATTCCAGTCGACGCTTCGGTCCGGATCTTACGGGAAACCCGGACGCTTCAGGCGACGCAGGAAACCCACGCGGTGATTCGTCGACGAAGAGGAGGACTCGCCGAGGCGGGAACCCGTTGAAACTTTGAAAGGACGAAATCGATCTAGCCAGCTAAGTCGGGAGTCAAATCGTGAAGTATTTCCTTTTCCACGCGGCGAGATCTTGGCTATCGACCTTGTCTAGACGATAATTTCGTGTTACGAAATAGTGAAAGTGCAGGTCATTTGGCGAGAGGGATAGAGAGAGAAGCTTACATACTCGACTAGCCGTCGTGTGAAGGCATACGTGACTATTTGTTGGGGTTTCCCCGCTTTGACCCATTCATGATTCAAATATCAATAGCATGCGCAGGCGGCGAAGCATCGGTACGATCGATTTGCGTTCGACGAGGTGGGAATATTTAATGTCTTATATTTTACATCAGCTGTATTAATTAAACACCTTGGGGCCCCCGATTCCACGGAGACGACAATACCGCAGAGCGTAGAAGCCGTGACAACGATAAAAGAAAAAAAAGTAAAAAGTTAAAGCACGTTCAAAACATTGACAAACAGTTTTTGCCTACGCTTCTCTCTCGGTGAAAGAAAACTTAGTGTGTGCAGGTAGTAACGACTCAAGATCAGATGCCTGTTTCCGTGTAATTTTTGACAGGTACGTTTAATGATCATTAGTGATCGATGGATTTTCAAAATCGATTCGTCAGCGCTGTGTAATTGACCTTAAAGTTGTCTAAAAAAATGTCCGACAGTGATTTGGCACTTATCGCGATTGGACATCGCGAGCTTTGGTATATCTCGTCGCCTCGAAACTCTTTTCATTCTGTTAACGAAAACTGCGCTTAAGCAGTGACGCATTCAAATCGTGCGATGAACAATGGAGGTGTACGTAGGCATACGCGGGCAGCTACTCCGAAGAACTTCGATATTTATATTCACTCGTGCGACGACAGTGGATCAAGCATTTCGGACAAAGATGCTTCGAGGAGGCGAGGAAGGAAAGGAGAAGTGTGATTTGATTCATGTCCTTGTTCAGCCTGCTGCAACCTGTTTGATTAAAATAATATTTTTGTGCCTCGGAGCGTAGCCAAGGACAAACTAGCGAGAGTATATATCTTCGACGTTTTCTTTACCCGAATCGTAATTTTCAAGTTTGCTTTTGCGTGTGCGTATTTACTTCCATTTTGCACGGTGTGATGTCATTGCTCGTAACACACACGCACCGCGTAAGGTATACAGACCTATATGACGTCTTCGGATTTCCAGTTCCATAATACGCATAGTTCAGTCTCGGTCCATATATCGCCCCGCGTGAATCACCGAGTTTAAGCTAATTAATATGTCAGCGTTACTCGTTAAAGACATAAATTAGGGACAGGAGGAGGAGGAGGGTAGACGCGTTAGTAAAAATGCTGCCTATTAGCCGGACATGCACTCGTCGACGATTCGTATACGAATGCCATGGACCAGAGATCGTCGCATAGAGCCTAATGGCAAATAACGGAAACTCACGTCAGCCACAAATCGAGACACGTTAATTGACGATTTGGAAATTTGTACGATAAAAAAAAGTATCAAATCATCTACACAAGTATTCCTACCTTTACGTGGTATATTGATGAAGCAAAGATGCAGGTGGAAATAACCACGAATATTATATTATAACAAAAGTTCCCGTTTAAGCAGTAAAAGTGACGTGCTTAACTGGGCCTCGGGCCTCGGGCCGGACGTGAAGTGGCGTGATGCGAAGTGGGGGAAAACGCTAAGGTTTCTCGGTGAAACGTCCGAGTACCTCGGGCACAACGTCGCGATGCCACGGTGATCGTTGTGTGCGTCTGACTATACGCGTAAGCAGCGTGAGTAAGAAATCGTCGGAAATCCATGAATTGGTTTAGGCCTACCAGCTGCCCATCATCGCATCCGTACCGACTTGCGAGACTTCGAGAATCCCGCTATATCGTTACGCAATTTGGTTACATCCGACTCGGGGCGAATGACTCGATGATGAAGAGAACGGAGAAATTCAATCTCGGGTACACAGGTACACAGGTACACAACCGCTCGAAGTAGGCGTTCCGGATGCGCCCGACGCGATGACAAATCTCTTGTCGTTGAACACGGTAATGCTGATTATCCATACATTTATTCCCCTTCGTCTAATCATCTCGAGTTTATAGTTCTCGAAAGCTTGAACCGAGGGCCAGATTCGATGAAATTAATCGATGCCGCAAAATTGCGGAATGTAGCGAGTAGTATCATAGTCGCGAATCACGGAATTGGGCCTCTTTCGTACTTCGAAGAAGGTCGCACGATCTGGCGGTGCCAACAGCCACAGTTCGCTCAACCGTTGGGAGTAAAAGTTCCTTTTTTCGTTTTTTCGTTTCAGATACCGGCGCCGGGACCACGGACTGGTATCCTCCATCGAATTCGTCTTATACCGGGGCTGGTAGCGGGCCCTATTCTCCACTACCAGCAGCCTTCTCCTACCCAGGTGAATCGCTATCGCACCACCCAACGACGGAGCCCGTGTCTTTACCATCCGGTAAGTCGAATAGACTAGAGCTTCAACCTTGCGATAATGTTGAATCCAAGGTTCTTAGATCGCTGGGTGTACGATACGTTACGAACAGTTGGCACGAAGTTGAACTGAATTTTCCACGAGTCGTTTCGTCTCGTAGAGGTCCATCTCGTAGTAAGTGTGACGATTGAATTGCAGTTATGGGCGATACTCCGCAAGACACGTACACGCCTAGTTACGTGTCGACGCAGTATCCTCACGGGCCGACGGCGACGCTGCCGCTGGTACCAGCGAAATCGTCCGAGCTTGAGATTTTGGGGAATAACGGAAGTGGGGAAGGTAGCGGAAGTCCAGGGTATCACTACGGCTCGTGGGCAGCGAGCCCAGCGGCCCCGGTCCTGCCCCACAACTACAACCCCAATCATCAGGGGTACTA
The DNA here is from genome assembly GCF_021155785.1 of Neodiprion fabricii. Lineage (NCBI taxonomy): Eukaryota > Metazoa > Arthropoda > Insecta > Hymenoptera > Diprionidae > Neodiprion > Neodiprion fabricii. Next base: position 30,742,936 of record NC_060239.1, read on the forward strand.
CAATCCACCGCAAAATTATATCAATCCTCCACCGATGGTTTTGTACCCTCAACTCTACAGCACTGTCAACCAAAATCAAATACACGTTCATTTACACGGTGATTTAAGCGAGGAACAAGTCACCATAGCTAGCGGGTTGAGCATTAGTAGTAACAGACTGGAAATTGGTGTTTTAGGAGAGGAAAGCGAACAGAGAAATGATGTCTGGAGACCTTATTAAAATTGTTTGAAGCACCATCACACCCTCCGTCTTCCCCCTCTCCTCGAACAAACACTGACAGGCTCGTCGATACAGGCACTCGAGTTTAATTCGTACGGAGAACTTGATGATCGATTTGGATACGCTTCGTGTCGATGGGACTTTGGAAGATTATAGAAAGTAAGGAAATTATTTTTTAGGAAAATTTAATAGAGCCGGAGGGAGGTACAGTTCTCCAACGAATAGATCGCCCGAAATCAATCGGAGGAACAAGGAACCTTCCGCAAAGAGTCATTAACAATTCGGACGCATATTTCCTTAGACTATTCTAATCACTGATTCATTATAATTAATTACGTGACGACTGGAAGATTTTCCTCTTCGGGCTGTTAGAAATACGGGTTTCCTCGTAGAGAATGTAAATTTAATACTATCCTTTGTTTGCTCAAAAATTTCTTCTCGGAATTTGTTTAATAATTTACGTTAACTTAAATGCATTAAAAATCTAATATTATGGTCAATTTTGAATAATTTTTAACGCCAGCGAATTTCTCATCTCGATTTAATTACCTGACCGTGTTGTATTCTACAAGACTTGACGTAGCTTCAATTAAGACTCGTGTTATCATCGGCTTCTCTCACGTAGCTACTATCAATGTCATAAACTCCTGCGGATTGCGAGCATTATTCATAGCTGTACATATTTTTTTTAAATCGTGTCTGACTTTACAAGGGTCCGGGGTAACCTGTTATACCTGCCCGGAAATACGGTCACGGACTGCATAAGATCTCATTATACCTACTTATTATTTACAATTAGATGCAAAAGACAAATCATAGAATCGGTATGCGTAATATCGGTAAATATTATCATGTTTTCAACGGTATAAGAAGAATAATAAATAAAAATTAATGGAAATGTTAGATGTTACATTTTAAACAAACATCATTGGTTGTACAACAGAGTTGTGAACTCATGTAATAGTGATCTAAACTTCTTCATAATTATAAGCAAATGTAATGTATAACTGTAAATCTTATATATATAAATATATAAATAGTGAATACCAATTGTATGATGCTACACACATCAGGACATGATTAATTTTAGTATTATATAAATGCATAGTTTATAAATACTAATAAAAATAATAGTAACATTAACTTTTTATGTAAATATACAATAATGCAATATTTTTCATGAATAAAATCTTGCCGGATTTGTTCCTATCGCTCTCTTTCACTTCAGCTCACACTGTGTACATCCTGTGTTAACTTCTGCCGGCAATGACGAGTCGTGGTGTCTCGGGACCATCCAAACCGCACGTGCAGACGTCTCTCAGGTAGGATGTGCGCATGCTCCTTCAAGTTGAGACGATAGTATAATTGAATTTTCATTACTGAATCTTTTTTGCGCTGTTGCAGATTCAGGCCAATGTATCAACCCATACACCTAGCAAATAAACCCGACAGTAGCCATGCCATATGTTCATTTGTGGTTAGCTGTTCTACCGCTCTGCCATGCCACCACTGTGTATGGCCACACTGCTCAACGCTACTGTTTCAATATCAGTTTTTGTTGTTTTTCTTGTAATTTTCTTGAACATCGTCCGCATCATCTATAAACTCAACGATAAGCTCACGTCCAAAATACTTATACAGTTGCTCTGAAAATGTGTGGCCTAGCATAGTTGGCCATTTACCGTGAACCAAGTATCTGAATATTGTTGTCACTTGAACAAAATTCCACCTCTCGATGTACGGTTTAACCCTAATTATCGCGAATGCAGCCTCAAATAAGCAGAAGGTGTCTGCTGTGATTCCAAGGAATAACGTACTGCGTGTAAGATATGCTGACAGAATTGTGCGCCTTGATGCAACGAAATAACAAGACTAGTTCGGCTTCACCTCAAATAAAGTCAGAGATGATGATGAAAGTGGGATTTTTGGCGCAAGCTCTTCGGGAAGAAACGTGACTCGATTGTTGCGTATTCAAAGTCAAGAATTGCGGGGCGGCTCGCGAGTTAAAGGTGGAAAAGAATAGTTCGCTAATATGAGTTAGGTTCGCCATGCAAGACGGCGAAGTATGGATCGTAAGCTCAGCTTTTTACGATGAGCAGTGACACTCGCGGGCGACCGCAGACGCGCCGACAAATCCACCGGCTCAACTATCTGCACTACAGAGGTTTACGCTCTCCGAAGACGACGTCTCCCGGCCACGTTATACGTGGAAGACAACGACGGCGAAGACTTCGGAATTGCCTAGCAATAATAGTGCGGTAATTATTCCAACTGCAACGGGCCATTTCGAGGAGACGAGCTCGACGACCCCTCGCCGAGGCCCGAAATTAGATTACAGTTCTGCGCAACTGATACAGGAAAATTCTGACGTTTTTCATAATTATTTTCAACGGAGCAGTGAGGAGAGTAAATAAAAAATAAGAGAAAAAAGAAATGAGAAACTAAGGTGAAAATAAGAAATGGGAAAGACGGCTACGGTGTTCTAGCCGGTAGTCGGTGGTTGATGATTGGGTGGTTCAATGCTCGTATCGGATTCCTTCGCGCTGCTTGAAACTTACACACAACGAAAATACAACCGATCAAATGTCCCTCAAGATTTTTTTCTTTTTTTCATAGCCTAGCAACATACCTCTTCGTCGCCCTGCCGATATCGCTGTCCAGGAAGCGGTTGACAAAGTTACGACTTGCTGTAGCTAAGCTCAGAACTTGCGGCGAAGAAACCACAGACTACAGTTAAACGCAAAAAGCATAAATAAATATTACGAATAGAAGGAGGAGGGACACGGCTTGGGCTTGGGTTGAGAGTCGGGAGTCAGAATCTATGGAGCAGGTACTCGGAGAGCAAGGCACACTTTGTGACCACCGTTTTGTACGGTACGTTATAGAAAATACTTGCGCGCATCAAATCTTACAACAACATCATACATAGTATTAAGGTTCGAAACCAAAGTTTGGATTTGAAGAGAGTGACGTCACCCAAACTTTTTTTTCTCTTGACGTCATCGATCTAAAATCGGCTAACCGAATTCCTCAGTCTGGAAACAACCGCGCAGTAGAGCGGACGTATGAAAATCGCGCTCCGCAGATTTCGAGTACCGGGTTCGGTACCTCCTGGATCCTACGCTTCATGTCCGCTACTTGGGGGAACTCGACTTTCAGGACAAGCACCTCGTGGTTCCTGCACTCCAGTTCTGCTACCTGGTGAAACTCGACTTCCAGGACACGCGCTCCGTAGTTCTGGCTGGCCAGATCCTTGACCTGGTTACTTTTGACCTTCGATACTAATTTTCCGTGTTTTGGCTGTCCAGGTCCTCCACCTGGTGGATCTTGACATCCAGGAAAAGCGTTCCGTAGTTCTGGCTGTCCGGGTTCTTGACCTGGTGACTTTTGACCAAGCGCTGCGTAGTTTCCGCGCTCCAGGTCCGCTCCCTGGTGAAACTCAACTTCCAGAAGAAGCGCTTCGTAGTTCTGGCTGTCCAGATCCTTGACCTGGTGACTTTCGACCTTCAGGATTAATTTTCCGTAAACTTGGCTGTCCAAGTCCTCCACCTGGTGGATCTCGACCCCCAGGTCAAGCGCTCCGTGGTTTTGGCTGTCCAGGTCCTTGGCCTGGTGACTTTTGACTTTCAGAACTAATTTTCAAGTTTACATGCTTGATTATTGAAAACGTCATGTTTTCTACTATCAAACGAATATGCATGCTTCAGATAAAGTTTTGAATCCGAAAAAAAACCAAACGACCAGGATCAACAAATTGCAATTGGTGAGTAGTTGACATAGTTATGCATAGGAATACATGACGATAACGTCGTTCAAGTAGAGCTTAAATTGCTGTACGTCGTGTTTCAAATCTGTTAGCACTTAGCTGATTGTTCTATGGTATTTTTTGACGAAATTTATTGTCGTAAAATCACAATACGTTATACTCGCATGCATGTGTAAACGTGATTTTTAACATTATATAGGAAAAATCTTACGGGCAGATTCGGTTTGCGTCACATGCACGAAGACAGTGTTCATTCTGTATACTGTGAAGCAAATACCAGAATTTTTTGGGGAGTCCATCGTGCTCCAGTCTCCCCCACAACTATGTCATGTGGTAAAACACTGACAACTTAGTAAACAAGCGCACGAGCACAAAAACCAGTTACACTAGGCATCCGAAATTAATCCGGTTTTAAAGCTAGTTTATATTGAACATTGACAGAGGACGATGATGAGCAGTAAAACAAGCCAAAGCCGTTTTTTTTTGTTGCATTTATTGTACAGTATATTTTATATTGTCTTGAGAGTACAATACTGGTAATATGCTCCGAAAAATAACATGTAAGTACATCTATTATATCCAAGGATTATTTTAGTACGTATATAGAGCGTTTTTTCTTTTAGATAGTATATACCTAATAATTGGCTTATCAACTCGGTATCCTCACTATGTCGTATTTATAATCATATTGCACATACGATACACGGAATCTGTTTTTTTAGTATGCATTGTTCTTATTTCATATTAAGATCTCTTTTCCCTTGTTTTGCGGTTAGAGGATACAAGTGTCAGAAAATACAACGGCAAAATACAATTTTAATTTGTGATCTTTTTTATTTGTAATAATATTTAAAAGTTCAACTGTAGACTTTGTGACATTGTATTATTGATAAAACTTTTCATTCAACTGATTAGCAACGACTCTAATATGGTATTGAAAATGGGATGGCCAATTTCTCAGAGGTCGGACTTGATCGGATTCGGAATTTAATGAAAAGTAAATGTATTGAGAAAAAAAAACATCACTACTCGTACAAAAATAGGTAAACGAATCAAACCGAAAAAAAAATCATTCAACTGTGCTCAAATTAGAATCTCCACAACCGGGCAGAACGTGATATTAAGTTCTTCCTAATTATACAAAATATACAAATCAGTTTAATCATAAATTGAAAAAATGACATATCTATAGGAAACATGTAATACTGCGAGATCTACTGTCACAATTAAATTATAACAGATAATACGGAAACGACTAAACTATAATTATACGCTTGTAAACAAAAACTATTACAATCTAGATTTGATAAAATTTCACCAATTGTATAAATGTCCCCATAAAACACGAGGGGTTTCAGGTACCTCATCCTGCAGCTCACCCATTCCTAATAACAACGCTAGCACTTATCTTTAAAAGTATAGACAGAAGATATAGATAGAAGGCAGCTAGAATCAAGTGATTGATGTCCCCACCATCCTAAGGAACATAACAAGGGTCAAGTATTACACCACTTTCGCTATAGAACCTGCAACCTAGATTTGAAAGAAAAAATAAAAATATGGCAATTGAAATGACAAGAATAATTTTGAAATTTATGCGTCTATGACCCGTTTCTTCCCTGTATAGAAAGCCTTGAACGGTAAGTTTTAAAGATTTAAAAAATCGCTGGTCTGCCTCTAGCGAGAGCGTCGTACATTAAAATTGATTGGATATCTGTTTTTAATTTGTTGAGAAGCCGTACAAGACCGCAATGCGATGAAATAATACCGCAAGATGCTGTTTGAGCGGAGGATCTGCAGCGTGTCGTGTTAAAATTTGGACGCCACCCACAAGGACCGGTAGCAAAGGTGCCAATTTCTCGTCCTGCATTGGAAAGATAAATAATCCGTACACTATTACTTTGAGGTGGACGATAGACTGGTCGAAAGTATCGCTCGATACTTCGTCCGGTTAAAACTGTTCTACCGAGGTAGAGAAAAATGAAAACTCACCGGTAACATGGAGGCCCACTGCAAGGCAGCGCTCAGAATCTCGGCCCAGGCTCTGCAGTGCGCTTCGCGATCCTTGAAGATGCTCTTCTTCCTCTGCAGCTCGACTTCGGGAGGAACGGGTGGCTGCTTCGCCTTTGTCTCCTCGGCAGTTTTATCGACGAGGAAAGGATTTGTGCGAAGTCCAAGCTTGCTACGCTTGTAAGCGTCGAGCAAAGCGGTCACTTTATCCTCTTCGACGGTCTTCACAGGCGAGCCGACACTCGATGTCTCGTCCTCCTCGAGACACGCGACTTTCGAGGTGTAAAGCTGCTGGGAACGATTGCTGGCCTTGGAAGACGACCGCGACTTCGGAGACTCCGAAACGGACTGCGAAGGTCTGACCCTGAGGGAATTCCCGGTTCTCCGATTGGCAGCCGAGGTCTTCCGGAGTTCCATGACCGACTGGGATCGCAGGGGTGGTGGCGAGCCTCGGATCCGCTCTTCGTCGCCGTCCCCAAATACGAACTTGAGGGAATTCTGCCTGGACAATGGCGTCGCTGCTGTTCCCATGAGGCGAGAGACTGCCCGATCCTTGGAGCATTTACTCCCGCGGCTTTCGACCCCCCGAAAATCAAGGTGGTCCAATCTCGAGGGCGCAACCGAATTCGCCCGGTTCATAACATCGTCGTCATCCAATGTGTCGACGTAACCCTCCCGAGAACTTTCGCGGGATTGATCCAAGTAGAGAATTCGATCGTTGATCGACCCCAGCCGGGAAGCGGGTCGCGAATTCTCGTCATACGATTCCGGTTCCGATTCCGGTCCGGAATCCGTGGAGTACTCGACCGCCAAATCGGAGAGCCTGAAGGGCCTCGATTCGTTCTCGGCGAGTCCCAGCTCCTCCAGTCCGCTCTCGTCGTCGAGGTTTGGATTGTATATCTCGACCTCGTCGTCGGACGAAGACGACGAACCCGTGTCTGCGTTTTCATGGATTCGGGGTACCGGCTCCACCGACAACTCGCTGCTTTCAGGCGCCGTGATCGAAGCCTCAACGACTCCGGATGCGCCTTGGAGTTTTTCCCCGCTGTTCCTGCGCTCCGACGTCTCCTTTCCCTTTATTTCTGGATAGTCGTCTGGCTGAGCGACCAAGAAGAAGACCGACTGACTGGCGAACTGATCAACTCGCGAGTGCTCTCCGTCCTTGTCGACGACAACCTCGACGTACATTTCGCACAAGTTGTCGAACGTCGTCTGCAGCTCTTTCAGGTACTTCGAAAGACTGGCGAACTTCTCCAGACTTTTTACGGTCTCATCCTCTGCAGTCGGTTCCACGGTTTCGCTGTCTTCCGAATTTCCTCTAAGAATCAGTTTCACTTTGTCAACGTCTGCTCCTGTTCTGGAAATCTCGTCCAGGCACAATTCGAACAGAGTTACAACTTTAATCGTCCAAGCAACACCGGCTTGCTGATACAAATTCGCTGCCTGATCGAGATTCGCCACCTTTTGTACCAGGAACTTGAGGCCGGGGCGGGAATCAAACTTCATCGCTGCCGCCTGTGACAAATCCAGAGCGGCCAGGAATGTGTCGATATGTGATGAATTCATGTATGGCAAGTATCCGGGTAAGGATTTTTCTGGGGTATCTGTTACCGACGATGCCGCCGGTTCTAAAATCACTTGCACCAGGCTAGAATCCAAACAAGACGTTACATTGGTTACCGTTCTTGTCCTTAAGTTTAGACTTATATTATTAAACCGTCAGGGTGACGACAATTTTGCTCAAATAAAATTCATTCACTTTTCCCGTCAAAAAAACTCCTTGATATTTTTCTACGAAGTTTAGATAATTTTCGGTCTCTTTTATGACTAAAGGCTCCAGAAATTGTGCACCTTCAATACATGAATGTGAATTCAAAAACACCTAGTACTGCTTCCTTTCACGCAAATAATTATAAATTAAACAATACTATTCCCGAAAGTTAGGTTGGCTAAATTTACAAAGCACAGTTGAATTTTAAAAACAATTTATAAAGAAGTACGTTTTTTCATGTGATCTATCATAATTCCCTGACTTTTCCCGGTTTTCCCAAACTGTCGCCACCCTGAACATTAACAGCCTTATAATTACTTAACGATATCTTTTATTTTGATAATACAAACTAAGAGTATACCACTTTTTTCGAGGGTGTAATCGAGAAAAATTGGTCGATAAGAATATGGGACACCGCAATGAAGCAAACTCCGAATCGCCATAATTATTCTGACAACTGGTTAACGTCACAACGTTCTGAATCCTATTCTATTTGGCGAAAGTTTGAAATTCATACAAGAGCTCCAACCTCAAGGCAGTCTCCCATTTCTTTGACAGTCGCGGATCATCCCTCACCTAGGAATAAGCTGCCTAGTCCCATGGAGAAGAACGCTAGCTATGCAACGAAGCAGCATCTGATGGACCAAGAGGCCAACTACCAGGGCTTTTAGCTGGACCCTGACTATGTAAAGATCAGGATTGAGAGTAGTCGTAATCGACGGTGGATAAAGTAGAAAAACAAAGGACCTCTCGTCAGCCGTTGACGGAATTTCTTCGGACCGTTGTTCATCGAGCAGAAATACCTGAAATGGGAACCAAGGTTTTCTTTTGTGTAAAATCGTACCACAAGAAAACGCTGCAATGATGGTGATGAAGGCGCGCACGCGCGTTCAAACAGTTCTATTGTAAAAACTGCTGTGTATGATTAATATACGTATAAAGTAATTGTATCGTTACAACTATTAGGTAACGATATAGTAACTGTATTATACATAGGAAAAACACGTGCGATCTACGTAGCAGAAGCAATCCTAAGTGTAACATGTGAGAAATACTGTTAAATAGCCATGGTCTCAAGCCATGGATTTCAGCGGTGACGTACTATATAAAACAAATTGTGCAACTTGATGGTTGGGTCTATAAGGTAAATGGGTCCTTCGCTATATGTATAATGTAACGTATTCTAGACTGACATGCAAAATTTTCTGTGAGGCCATTCAACGTGACTGATGGAAGGCGAGAAAGCAGCACGAACGCTGAAAAAACTGGCCGATTTCGCATAACTTATTCAACAAAGAATCATGATTATGGACAAAAATCATGATCCCAGAAACACTGGGATAGAAGTAACAAATGAACACTCGTGTGCGATGATTTCCTGGCGGTCAATCCAAACAGGCAGCTAATCGGCACTTCGGTTTTGGCAACTATAATCTCAAGTGTAAAATCACTATCTACCGTCAGCAAAAATGATGCCACTCCTTTTTTTATTCCTTTATATATTATATTATATAAAAACACGCCAACACTGCAAATCACAGTTAGTTCACGTGCCCACAGACAACTTTTGTTTGCCTCAACAGGTTCGCCTAGTCTGAAAACGGGCACTCCGCTACAAGGAAAATAGTAGAAAGTCTTATCTGCAATTGAAAAGAACGGCAAAGACTGCGCACAGATTAAAAAATTGCCAGTGAGCACGAAACTTCACAAACAAGATTTTCAAAATGGAAGATCGAAAAGATTGCAGATATGAAAGTAACACAAATGTGACAGTGGAATATAAAAAGGATATCAAACCAATGAACGAATAAGAGCAGTGACGATGAAGTGCCTTCTCAGCAAGCAATAAAAACGGGCAGCCATTCACCTCTGTATTTTTTCCTTTAACCATCAAAATCGAATGAAAAATTCACCAAGCGTAAGTTGAAATAAATGTATTCTATGTTTAACCACGGTACGTTTGATCCGAATTCACAATGTTAATGAAAATGATTTCAGAGTCAACTTTTGTCAGCATGGTAATACACGAGTATACAAGGACTTATATCAGTCTAGTTTTGCTAATTTTATCATTTCGAGAAACGAAAGGAGGTTCAGTCAACGTTTGTAAAATTGAATCCCCTGCGCAAAGACGTGTATCAAACGAAGGACCGAAAGACCAAACCGACCAGACTAATTTCATTCTGATTACTCAATACGTTCATTGTGAGAAAGAGTTGCTTTGGTAGCTGATTGAACGGGTAAAAGAACTAAAATCCATGACGTGAGTTACCGTAAATGGCTAGAGCCAGTGCGGCCCCATGTTCGTCGAAGTGTTAGTGTAATCTGGGGGTGTCGTGTGCTGTCTACAACCGGAGGCAGTTGTGTGGTTCAGTTGATTCGCTTGGTTCAGGTGGTTCAGGTGATTCAGTTGGTTCAGGTGGTTCAACAGTGTCGGCTCTATTCTGGTGTCATCGAAAGGCCCTGGTGGCAGAATCGCTGCGCTTTGCTTCCTGATGGCAGCCAGAGCCTCGCGCAGCTGGCTCACCTGAGCAGTCACATTAGACGGTCCACTCAAAATTGTTCGTAAAAAAATTTTCACCAACGCGTGGCATACGAAAAAACAAATCGATGTCGATAAATTGCATCAAGAAATATGGGTGGAATAGCTACGGCATTGGACTGAAATCAAATTGAAATTGTGAAAAATTATACGCAAACTTTGAATGGACTTCTACGCTACAACGTCGTGGGATGACAAAATAATTCGGCCTCCCAAGCTTCAGATATACATACATTATAGGAGTATGTATATGTCTGGCAGGTATGTAATTACGTGTGTACAATATACCGCATGCCCTTATCACGATTCCGAGAGCATAATTTTTTCATTGGATCGAAACATTAAATGGCTGGCCAAATTGATTTGATGATTTAGTTTATATCCAGAATTTCGATTGGATGCTAGAAATTTGATCTGAAAATTGGACTTTCCGAATTAGATCATTTTACACTATCAGTATACTAACGGAAATCACCTGCGTAACATCTAAAAGACACAAGATAAAGTAAAAAAAGTTTCACCACGCACAGACTTTTCGCAGTATTATAAAAAGTATATTTTAATTCTCGAATCGATTTACGGAGTATTTAGAATTCCTCGCGAGCGTATGAAAGTCTTGGCTTATCGGACGATTAGCCCAAGGCAATTGTTACGTGTGGATAGTACACTACACCGACTACATCTAAAGTAACACCGAGCCACAATCAAATCTCCGATTAAATCGACCCTCCACAAAAGTTCTGAATATGCGTTGATGCAAAAATAATGTCATTAACCTCAAGTTAGAGAAAATAAGGCTCCAAGAGTAGTAATTACGCGAGTAACAAATATAAAAAAATCCTGCACCACCGGAGGCGTACATGCCGGACTACCGGGGCAATAGGTAGATTACCAGCTCCTTATCACGCGAGTTTACACCGAGCTGTGGTCACCCTGGCGTATTCATATTCCTTGAATAAAAACAGAAAAATAATTAGGTGTGATATGTGAGTGGCCATTAAATTACCCGCATCGACTTTCGTTGTAGACCCAAATATTCATAATCGGTCGAAAATGGAGTCAGTGATTAATTGCAAGTAGTAATTTCTCATCACGTGTCTTGAAGTGCTAAAGTGGAAAAGAATTGAAATTCAGTACATCCGATGTCGGTTAACGAACCTCCGTGGAACGGGAATACATCATCAGCGCAGAGAATACACGACAATAAATTCCTGCAATTCTAAAAATTGTTTAGTAAACTGGTGACTGGCGAGATTGATCAGCAGGTTCCCGAATTTGGCTGCCGGAAGACTATGGAATATTGAATGCAAAGTGATAAGGAATACTCTAAATCTAGCATTTCACAAAACACTCCTCACAATTAGCTAGATTTTTCTCTTAAAAGTTTCTTTCGAGCAAACAGACCTGGGCGGCAAGCTGACGAAGACGCTCCGATTCTTCCGGGGTGGCGTCGCGACGCGCGGCGACCTTGACCTGGGCCACATCCCCGTAGAAAGATTCGGAACGGGCGGAAAATGCCATGGTGAGCTGGTGGAGCTCCTGGAGGGAATTTGAGCACGCCCGGTAGCAGGCAACTCCGCATACCTCCCACTGTTCGGGTGTCAGCATCGGACCTCCGCTGACGAGCACGTGCCTGTGAAAATTCAAAGTGAAGATCTTCGGATGCGACGAATGATTGATTCAGACTCGTATGAGCGGAATACGTGAATTATATCGGTGAATTATTAGTCATCCTGAGATGCCGACGTCCGAAACGTTGCTACGCGCTTTAATTGATCATTAAGAGATATGTGCAGGCTCGGGTCGGTTTTCGACTCTTGCTTAATATACGTCACGACGTAACCAAAGTGCGCAAATCGGTATGGAAAACAACACGGTTAATGGTTCCGCGAAGACGGATTGACCCGCTTCAATGTCAGTCGTGTCGTTGACTGTGGGGAATTTCAAAGATCGAATAAAAACACCTGGAAAATTGATTTCTTTCGCGTTGTCAGTCTCGCGGATAGTGATATAAGGAAAAGAAACGTATTGAAATAAATTTACAAATATGCAAAAGAACGCAAAGCTGTGCGCGCATAAGCTTCAACGCGATCGCGCGAAAAGAAACGGAAAAAACGAAAAGAGGAAAAAATTATAACGAACCGTATCCATTTACACGTATGAAGGAACCAAAGTGCAGCATATGCAAACTGCAGAACTTGAAATGATTTCAAGTTATTAAAAGGTCGTCGCAGGCGATTCGAATCTTTTATTGTTTATATTCTTTAAAAAAAGAGTGAAGACAAATACTGATATTTTGAATCGAAATGCTATTTTCATTGACCCCTTGTAATTAGGAGACGACCTAAATCACTTCTGGCCTGATTAACGAAAGAGTTCCGTGGCGGAGCTGAAACTGTTACACGCGATCAATGAAAACTGCGGTTTTTTTAATCCATAGCTTACGAGTAGCATAATTACATTTTTTAGCCAGAGGAAGATCGTTAATCGATTAAGGACTTATACCTAGAGACCGAGATTTTTTCGTCCGCGTATAACCTGTGGCAGTTTTTAAATTCATATACCTACGCGTAAGGTTACACCGATACCCCGAGAAGGGATAGAATTACTACTGGATGTGTGGGGCGTTATAATATGGGGTAAATGTGTCCGGAGTTGAATGACTGTATGTGCGTACGTATCATATAGGCAGACACTTGGCTGCATGCGGCGTGCGATCGGCGCACATCTCGTCACGCGTGTTTAGATGAATACGTGTATATGTTGTGCATACACACATTTATTGCGTACAAAATCGGCTTGGTAAAGATTTGCCTGTGTGCAACGATCAGCCGCGGGGTATTGAGTTCCCCGGCTGCCTTATTCTATCCGACAGCCTGTCAAGCTTCGTTATTATCTTACACACTTCGTTGCAGAAATGAGATTTTATAATTATTTACCCACTTTGCCCTGCAGTGACACACGGCGTCGTTACGCGCCCCGATACGTGGAAACTTCCGTGCAGCCCAACAATCGGAAAAGAATAGAAACGGAACGATTAGCAGAATTATGAATCCCATTTCTTTAAGTTTCCGAATTAAGCATGAGTTATTCCAATGAGACACTGTTCGTTTTAATCTGTTTATTCGTTTCTATTCGATTTTATCTGTTCTTTCCTATCCCGTCATATTCGCGACAATGCCACCTCTAATAGCTTGTTCGTTTCAATTATTTATTTAGAATAAGGGATGGCAATTATCAATCCGATTCAATTTTTTCTATCCGAATTAATTCTTTTCAAAGAATACGAAACATCCGTTTGGATAAGGAAATCGGAATACATCGTATTGAAATTCTCAATCCGTTTCTATTCTTTTCCGATTGTTGGGAGTCCTCAGCCAAAGGTGCAAAACGTGTTATTCTACTTTCAAAATACCCACTCAATTTCAGAGTATTGAACTGACATGTTTGTTTCTTTTTTTCTTACTGTTATTTTTCATCTCTTCTCTCGCGATGCTCAGACGCGTTTTATCTAATATCTGCACGTGCAACGTTTACTCAGAACATGGATATTAGGAAAAATTGTACAAACAATGATCTGATCAATGCTCTTCGGTTTAAATACGAATGCGCGCATTCTCTGTGTTTTTTAGAAATTCGCAAATAAAAGCCGTGAAGATGTATAGGCAAGGAAGCATTAACAGGTTCAAAATTTATCCTTCAGAATGCTTGTCTAAACGTAAACTCCGGAATATGTAACAATATTGTACATGATTGAACATTGTACACGGGTAAAATATCAATTCGTCGATTTCTAAGCTATGAAAAATCATGAAGTACTCACCTGATGCAAGCGCATCCCAATCTCGCTATACTCTCTGTGGGCTGCACCACACATTCTGCCATCACGAGCAGAAGTTGTTTCAGCATCAATGTGGTAGCTGGTAAAAACGTTTCGTTCCGAACGACTTCAGGTCCTAAAATTTTATACATTCAGTTATCCATTAAAAGAATCGGATCACATTTAACTGAATATAGTCTACTTGATTAGAACTTTTTCTGAACAGAATTGCATTGAACCGATGAAAATAAAATGCCTAAACAAAAATTAAAAAAATACGCAAAACGTTTAAAATGAATAAGCTTAAATGCTAACCGCTATCACGGATAAAATATAGTTTGGGATACAAGTAATAAAATTTTTTATTCCCAACCTAATGCTCAGATGACTGAAGCGTAAACAAATACCTTGCAAATGAGTGAGATAATCCACAACCAAGTCAGTTGTTAATCCACAACACTGTTTGAAATTAGGTGCAAAATTGTCCCAGCCACGAAAAATCTTCGATGTTTTTCTCAGCCAATTCTGAACCATTGGTAGTAGCAGATGATTGACGCAGTATAATCCGAAATCAGGTCCTGGGATATTTAGTATGTCTCGCAACAAGTGGAATAACGTTTCCAACGTATGCGGCTGGTACTTGCGTGGACAGATCATGGTAGCACTAGCGAGCCCTTCAATGAGCAAATACCAAACCCTTAGTATTCCGCTTGGTTTATCCAAGTTTTGTAACGTAGTAAGAACACCGTCCGTAGTTGATAATACTTTGTAAGACATTTCTTGGATAGTTTCATGAGGAGGGTCACCGTTTTGAGCAAAGGTCGTTAGTTCCAGATTCGGAATGACCGCATCAACATATTGTGGTATTGTTGAAACTTGGATTCTTTGTGCTGAATGGAATATCGGGCATGCAGGCATACAGTACATTGATGCTAAAATGTCGCTGCAGCTTAAAAGGTACTTCAAGCTTTCGACGCAGAGTTGCATTTTCTTTGATTCTGTTTCTTCCTCAATTCCGTTATCACTAGGACCTCTGACATGTCGCAGTAAGCATAATATGCAGTCTAGAGCCGCATTCGCAAACACCAGAGTATTGTCAGTCGACAGAAATACTCTAAACACTTCAAGGAGGGGCTCTGATTCTATAGACTCTGAATTTCCAACTGAAGCGACCCTCAAAGCTCCAAACAGAGGACGCCACCCTGAACGAATTTCTGTTCGATTTGTTTCGACGAACTCACAAATGCAGCTCACAATCTGTGATACATATTAATTAATTGCCGTTATTTGATCATAATCTCAGTTCGTAGGTACCACAAATAAATGACTTGGTACTGAAGTTCTCAACCCACCTGATCTTGTACATCGCCGTCACATAATTCTAAGCAAAGTAAATTTTCAAAGGGCTTGAAGAGAGCCTCATTAAAATGAAAGTGTGGTAGTTCGATCTGTTCATTCAATAACGCGGCGACCGACTCGTGTATGCATTGTACAGCTTTTTTAGAAATTGCGCGATCCTTGTGGCAAGCAGCTTCCATAAAATGAGGCCCCAGGATGCTCCATACCTAAAAAAAGATAGATAAGTACATAGATAGATAGTATTTATCTATACAAAGTTGCACTTGTAAAGATTCATCATTTTTCTACACCTCGACTTGGAAATTTTATACAGACAAAAACCATGCTTACCCTCATGATATGGATTAATGGTCGGCCACTCCTGACGCACTTTAACATCACTGCTCCTAGTCTTGTCAAAAGTAGCACATTCAAATCATTTTCTCTTGGTTTAGTTCGCCGCCACCAGAGCCGTTTATTCTCTTTCGATCCATTTGTCGTCTTAAACAATTGCGCTTGACTCGCTTTACATAGAGCATTCAAAAATGAGCACAGTGCTCTCAAATTCAACTTTAATGCAGCATCTTCGAAAAGTCTATCAACTAACTGTGATAACACGCAAATTATTTTAGCTGCATAATCAGCAGGCAGAATGCCATTGAAATGGTTATCAGCATTAGATTCCTGTATAATTTCAGGGATGGAATCTGTTGTCACGTTCTGATTGTATGGAGTTGAAAGGAAACTGTATACGTCAACACTGAAAAAATTACAGCATTAAAATTTACACATTTTGTACAGTTGACTTTTAATCAAATGTTCATAATAATTGTAGTATTGTAACGCACCAAGTTTCATCTTCATCTGTTAGATTAAAACTAAGATTAAGTCTTTCTTGGGTTGTTTTATTTTCTCCTATATTAGTATCTTTCTTCTGCAATGCCTTTGGTAAACTGTGATTTTGAGTTTTGCTAAAGAATCCGTGCTCCAATTTGCATACGTACAAACAACATCTGAAACGGAAGAAACCACTCCATAAAACCAACTTATTCTCACATGTCATATGTAACGAATTATTGCGTACTATATTTTGTGCCCTCCGAAAATATTAACATTCAAATCAAAATTTTTAGATTCCATGATAATTAAAAATAACTGAAGCACTTACATAAAAACATGTGGCCAACAATCACTACTATGACTTCCTAACTCAAGACCTCTGGCTAGGAGAACTTCCATACTCAGTGCATGGGACGTATGTAAGTTAGCTCCTCTATTTTGTAACTTAAGTCTAAGAACATCTTTTGTCCGTCTTAATTTTGATGTAGACTGTTCGCTACAGGATGCCTTAGCAAGGAGAGAGAAAATGGAACCACAACGATTCTGGAGGCCTGAAAAAATATGAAGAATCCTGTATGACTGATCAATCGCAATCAGGTATGGAAGCAGCAGAGCTGCAAATTTGCATACAATCTATACCTAAAATATTACTCAACGTTGCAGCTTTATGCAATCCCTCAAGTGCCATCACAACTGTATCTTTCACGCCTCTTCTTCCACCTTCTCTATTAAGAATCCCTTTGGAATTTTCTTCATTCGATGGATTAAGACCTGCCGTTAAAACAGTCATCATGCTCCCCCAGCAGCAAGTAAGTACTCGGCGTGATAGTTTGGCTCCTGCCTCTGCTTCTGGTGAAGGTTCGATGTGTGATGGTTGAGCTCTTTCTAGTCGGCGGTAGTCTGACAAAAGTTGACCGCTCTGAAGAGTACTGCCCAGGCCGTCGATATCTGAAAAATATTTGATCAAGCACAATGGTTATTTTATGTCTAGTCTTCGTTCCCCTCTTTTACATATTTCGCAAAGTCTTACCGGTTAGTACATTCACAAGCGCATTATTCTCTTTTGTATTTGGATTATATCCGCATTTTTCTAGAAGATTACATGCCAAAACTTGTTGATACAGTTCAGATAGCCACGTGGCTGAAAGATATACCAGTACACCAGAGCCATGAACTTCCTCGACAAATTGCTCCTTTAAATGCATTGAGTTTTATTATTTTTGGTGATTTACAAAAAATGGTCTCAATGTTAAGAGACGTACCTCACTGATCGGTACTTGTCGAGTATCGTCGTTGTAATAATTTATTTTGATCAACTTCAAGTTCAACAGCAGTGCGGCATAAGTTGCCAAATAAATTCCATCAGCGTTCATTATAGTTATCAGGGCACATGTATCTACGCTGGTGTCTCCCTGAGCTTGTAATTTTTGTTGCTCTGCAAAAACCCCTGCGTAAAAAATGAATGAGAGGTATGTATCCTATGCAACAACTGTCAAATGTTAAAGTTTTAGAACTAGAGTGTATGTTACAGAAAATTTCACCTTGGCAGTATTCAGAAGCAAAAGATTGAAAGGCTTCGTCAACCTGAATATTACTCCTCAGAGTTGATACCATTGGAATCAAATCTGATATAATAGTCTTTGCAAACAATCTTGCATTATGCCTTTCAACATCGACATTGCACTCTTCGGCAATCTGTCTTCCGACATGCAGGCACTTTGGCAACTTTTCTAATCTCAATCTTTGCTTCTCATTTTCTAACGAATAATCATTCTCATCTAAACTGTTCTCTTCATTTATGTCTGATTCGTTTTGTGGACCTTCTGTGTCTGACGAATCACCGTTCTCAGAGAGCCCATGACCAGACGAATCTGACTCAGAGTTATTAGCTTTTTTCATAAGCTCTAGTTGTTCGCTATATGATGAAAATATATTCCACATTATATTCGGAAGTGTATAAGTAACTAATTGATTAATGGTTATTAACGAATGACCATCGAAGAATAAATTGATCTCCATTTAGTGCCCGTGAATTCCCTTACCGATAAGTTTTTGGCAGCCTAGCCATACTCTGGTAAGTTAACGGACCTTGATAGTTACAGCTATCAAGATCTTCGTAAAGACTATTGATTGTACAAGTGTAATCATGACTGATAGCTTTTCCTTCACAAAGCTCCTGCAATGCAGATAGCATAGCAACAACACAGGAAACAGAGGCATGAAGTACCAACGGCCCAGCTGTTGTGGATTCTTCTATTGAATCCATAACTCTGGAAGATGAATAATGATATAAAATAAATGTAACTAATCTTTGGCCGAATTGAAGATCGTTGGTTAAAAGTTGAAGACCTACAGTCGCATTAATGCCATGTCGCTTTGTTGACTTCCTTTTTCATCTTCAACCAGCAAAGGTCCTGCAAAATCTACCATTCTACTCGGACTACGCAACAACTCCCGAAGTGCTTTTAAAGGTTCTATTCTGTGTTGTGGTGGTGGGTATAGTAACATTCTGTGAAATACTGATTCCAGTACCGGGCGAAGCGACCCAACACAACCAACCAAACGGACCAATTCTGTTCCGATACTGAAATTTGTAAATTAAATTATTACACTAAATTTTCATAGGTATATTCCAAATATGTTATATAAAACGCCATAAAGTATATCTAATCAGTGCGGAATTACTTTTTTCGACACACTTTGAGCCAAGTTTGCTTGCCACTGTAATATCATACCTATAAACAGTTTTAGCCTGATGGCTGTCAAAACTCAAAGCTGTTGCTAAGTAGCCTGACCCTCTACCAACTTCCGTATCTTTTCCTTCCCTGGATATAAATGTTTTGTCAACTCTTGGAGTACCCAGAAAAGCTATGAGCGCAGGGCAAAACTTTTGCCACAAGAATGTCGTGAAGTGCGCATTAGTATGGATTTTCTGCGGAAGAGATGATATCAATGTGTGCAAGCATTCTAGAAGAAACACAACTGTTGTTCCATTACGGCCGTTTCTGGAATAATGATTGAAAAATATTAGATTAAACTTAACTTTGCAGTAATAAGTGCGCATTTTAATACTGCGGTGACATTGTTCGAAGAATATTAAAATGAATTTTTTTTTTTCTACAGAAGTTCAACTGTAAATGTTTCGTTTGATTTCTTTCAGCAATACTTACGTTTGAGCTTCATCTAATTTGCTACAGATATATTGTAGTATAGGTATCGCCTCATTAAAACAAGATACCCCTCTTTCATGAATATTCTTATTCTTTTTGGCATTCTCGTCCATTTCTTGACATTCTTCATCTGTAATAAAAATATTTAGTAGTTAAAATTTGTGGTATATACTAAACTACATCCTAAGCAATTAAATATCTGTTCATATTGCCTAGAAATAAGCAGAAGGATCGAAGAGTTTGGCTGGTAGCTGCCTGTGCCGCAGTTCTAACTGCTTGGTTTCCATTTTCAAAGGCCTCGCTACAAGTTGTTAGTACAGCAATAATGAGACGACCATTCATTGTCCAATATGAAGAACATGCAACTTGCAGTAGCACCTAGGAAAAATTTTACGAATAACATCAATAATAATATTAATGACTTGATTGGTTTAAAATGAATGACAGGTAAAAACAGCCTAGACTGTATTTGCACTTCATTTCTGTTTTCAATTTTACAACTAACTTACTTTTAGCATGTCTGTCTGTGCATCGTCTGACTGGGATAATATGGAACTCATAGTATGGAGCATTTGAGCTGGAAGCCACAAGGAATCATCCTCCGGCTCATAAGGAGACTGAAATCTATCGTCCCTCAGCATTTTCTGCCATAAAACATAAATGAACATTAATTGCATATAACCACTTATATCTATAAGAAATTATTCTATTCAATTTCAATTAGAAACAAAATGTTTGTTTGAATAATCCTGAAAAAATAACTCATTGAAGCGAATAAGTATAAATTATCTTAGAAACATTTAATGTCAAATTTAACACTATATATTAGTCGATTAAAAAAACGACATAAGCAAATAAGTGAAACATAAGCAGAGTGCTTGATATGTCAGTAAAAATATGTTATATATTGTGTAATCAGTGTCGAAACCGTGACCAAAAAACTTAGAGCTTCTCCCATTGCAATAAAAATCATTTGGCATGAGCTTCAAATTTTCAGAATATATTCAAAACGCTGTGATAACAGGAGAAAGAGACTGAAATCAAAAAAATAGTTTCCTATTTCTTATTGATCAACTTTCACTGTATAACAGGTCTGAAATTGCAAGGAGACATGTAAAAACAATCAATTGGTAAGCAAAAACTACTGTCTGAATATCGATTGGTAACTTGCTAAATAACACAGCTCTGAATGAGTTTCTAAATCTAGTCAAGCTGCTCAAAGTATTTTACAAAAAATCATGAATTCTGAAAACAAAAATTTGTGGCACAATGATCTAATTTTAACGTTAATTATATTCTTGGAACAATTTTTTTCAGTTAAAGTATAGTTTCACTTCGAAATATAATTTAAATATTTTTATACAGTTATCGTCAAAACAGTAATTAGTAGAAAAAATTAGTCAGCGTCAGAAATGTGAATGTGTGCAAGCTGTGTAGCATAGTGAGTATCATATGGTGAAAGCACTATCAGTAATTATACCACCCAGGATGTGGTTATTGCAAATACGAGGGTGTTACACAGTGAGAGTGAGGCAATGTACGAGCGATAAGGAAAGCTGGCCAAATAAAGCGAACAGCTGTGAATATCGGGATCATTAGAATGCATTACATGTAGGCCAGCAAGACCAAAGGCGACAAATTTGCTTCTCCTTGTTTCGAGAGCGAGCTGACAGGTGTGGAGGCATTTCGCCCGCAGTTCGTGCGGGGGATCCCGCAATAGACCTTGCTGCTTGTCTAGGAAATCTGTGGGAGAAAATAAGTGAGTGAAGAATCAAAAAATGGATAAGATAAGATGTTCAATGTTTAGCTCACCATGTGCCTCTTGCGCCGATTTACGTATGTTTGGTAATTTCGCGTGCGAAGCCTCCTTGACGATCTGCAGCAGGAGGTCCTCCATGACAGAACCATGCAACAAATCGATAAAGCGAGTACAGAACCCGGAGACGAGATAAAAATGTCCTACGAGTCCAGAATAAACTCGGAACAACGCGGCGTAGTCATTTCGATATGAGAATTATATTATTTACTTAAAATCTTGTCTAATAATGGATTATATTCGACAACTATCGCGAGTGTTCTGCTTTTGATATTTCTCAAATTTTCCGCTGCACGCTCGTCCACTCAGCAGCGCCGCTGCGATCGCCATTGCAGGTTTGATATCTTTGACCAATTGTATTACAGAACGCCCACTTCGTCTCAAAACAACGCAACACGTCGGTAGAAAGACGAAAAATGGCAAATGGCGAAACAATTTGAATGCCAGTTCAAATAAATATTTGTGAAAAATTTGCGTTAGCTGGGTAAATGCGGCCTGAAAATAATGTGATGCGGACGGTATGTGATGGCGAGCAAGGAAGGAACTGGCCATCAGCAACAGTTTGTTGAAGAAATTAACTACAATGAAATCGAAACACAGGAGGTAATCTTGTGATATCTGTGTAAGAAAATCGCACATTTTCATTATGTTTACCCTCACCAAATTGTCATTTTGTAGCAAATAACTTACCCTTAAATAAATAGCACTCGTAAAATTCCATATCGTATCAATGAACCTCGTATAAAAATCTATTGCGAAAACATAACCTCACAACATCTTCGTCTCCAAAACATTTCGGTCTCTATAAACATACATGAATATTTTTTTCACTCAATTATTTATCTCGATCAATCAACTGAGTCCTGACTGTTAATATGTCTATCCACTTTCGGGCTGTTGCTCACCGTTATTCATCAGTAAACATTATTATCGACGTGCATAGAACTCGCGTTTGTAAAAGAGAGTGAATTGATTTATACAATATCAACGAACAAGCTTTATAGATCAGCTAACGTTAGTTAAAATTAAAACATTTATTTACAAAGAGATATCAGCCATTGCTTTGTAATCAAATTCATCTAATCAGCTTTGATACGCGCCTCATGATTTGTTTAGACATTTTATGTCAGCGATCCAACTTCCTTTAACTAATACAGTAAAGTAAAAAAGTAATTGTTTCTGATAACAGATTGTTGGGAAAGGCTCCTTTGGAGTTGTCTGGAAAGGACGATGGAGAGGTCAGTATGTGGCGGTGAAACACATAAACTCTGAGGGAGAGAGGAAGGCATTCACCGTCGAAGTGCGCCAGCTATCCAGAGTAGCACATCCTAATATTGTTAAACTCTATGGTGCATGTACAAAAAATCCAGTTTGTTTAGTTATGGAGTATGCTGAGGGTGGCTCTTTATATAATGGCAAGTAATTGAATATTTATAGTACACTAGTGTTAATTCAAACTAACATCCAGCTAATGATTTGTGAAATATACACATATCCAAAAAAAGACCATGCATCCTAAAAAATGATTTATTTTGTAAATGATAAGTATTATTTCACAAGTATCACATCATGGTATTTTTTTATTTAATCAATTGCGAATAGAGTTGCTTGAAATAATTTTGGTTGTTGACTACAACCCAGTATGTTTAAACAAATGTAGTGGTTTTACTTGATACCTTATCTATGAAATAGGAGTAATGCAGTGCCTGAATATAAAACACCAATGATCTGCAAAATACAGCATACATTACTGAGTTTTCAAATTTCACTTTAAGGCTGCTCTGTCCCATCATTCTAATAATTATACATGAATGATACTTTCTCCGCTTTATTCTTCCACTTACATTCGAGCTGTGTACGTATCTTTTGAGAATTGATACTTTTTCTGCTTTTTTAAAAAAAATTTCTATACAATACACACATATTTTATAACTATAATGTGTTAATGTTACAGTGTTGCATTGTAATCCACAACCTTACTACACAGCAGGCCATGCAATGAGTTGGGCACTCCAGTGTGCTCGTGGGGTTGCTTATCTTCACAACATGAAGCCAAAACCATTAATTCACAGGTTGGTCAAATATTTAATCATTACATAGCTATGCACATGTTGTTGTGTTTCTAAGAGCCACTCACTTTCAAACATGGACATAATTGAAATTCTATCAGACACTATAACCTTGACTATTGGAAACTTTACAGAGATTTGAAGCCTCCTAATCTTCTTCTCATCCTGGGTGGTCAGACTCTGAAAATCTGTGATTTTGGAACAGCCTGCGATCTGAATACTTACATGACCAATAACAAAGGCTCTGCTGCTTGGATGGCGCCTGAAGTCTTTGAAGGATCGCGGTATACAGAAAAATGTGACGTGTTTAGCTGGGGCGTTATTTTGTGGGAGATTTTATCCCGTAGAAAACCATTCGACGACATTGGTGGTTCTGCATACAGAATTATGTGGGCTGTGCATATTGGGCAGAGGCCTCCGTTGATGGATGGTTGTCCTAAACCGATAGAAGACCTTATGACCCGGTGAGTAAATATTAATTTGTTACAGCATCTTCCTATTTACACTAAGAAAAAATCTTTGAACACAGTTCAATATCTTATGGTACCTTATGGTACTGTCCAGTCATAAATCCACTTGACATGAACGTGTGTGTTTGATGTAGAGTTCGACTATTACTCATTATGCCAAAATTTAATCTGTAATTCCTATTTTTCTCTATATTAACTTTCTCTCATTTTTATTTGTTGCTTTTAGGTGTTGGAAAAAAGTTCCAGAAGAGAGACCGTCAATGGATGAAGTTGTTCAAATTATGTCCACTCTTTCAGAGTTCTTCAACGGTCAATTGGATCCTGTTGAATATTCTTTAAGTATGTTATAAACCTCCATAGACACTTCTTAAACTAAGATTATCAAAAACGAAAAAAGATGATAAGAACGCACTATGAAAAAATTACGTCTTATGAGGGTTTTTTAGTAGAGAAAACAAATCATTATTATAGTAAATGCTATTTCATGCAAAGTACAAAATCCAAGTAACCTGTACAGTAAAGAATTTTGCATGTTCATGGTAATTTTCAGGCAGTGAAATGGATGAGGAAGATGGTGCTGATGACACATTGGATATGCCGAGTACCTTAAACTCACAAATCAACGGTTCTGTAAGCAATGGTACAAATCAGACACCAACACCAACAGACAATCAAGTTATGTCTGACATTCAATTTACACAACCAGAAACCAGCTCGTCACAGTCTCAGGTACCACAGACTGAATGTAACACAGGGTACCTCACACCTAGGCTGAACCAAGCTGGAACACAGTTCCTTGGACTTCAGAATAATTCTAAGCCCAACTCACAAACTGGCGGTAAAACAGATCTCACGCCACAAAGACCTCCTAGAGGTATACCTGTGACTCAACGAACCAGACTATCACCATCAGTTTTAAACGACTATACTTCGCCGATACAGATAGAGTGTAATCCAGTAAGTAGTCGCGATATGTGGGTTTACTTGTCAAATTTGTTGATTTTTATTTATTTTATGATGCCTATTTTCAGAATTCTTGGGATTTAACCACCTCCGATGACTCTTCCTGGGAGATACGTAACATGGCGGGATTGGACAAAATGGTTCCAAAGACACATAAAACTCCTCAAGGTAAGAAGTTCAGAATTTTTTTACGATTCTACATTTATTCCATTTGAAATCATATGAGTTTGGCAAATATCGTATTTCATATTTACTAGAGTGAGCTTCTGAACTTGACCCACTTTGTTTTATCCATTGAATTTTCGTCAAATGCCTAAGTTCAATCATTTAGCAGCAAAAGATACCTTATTATTCTGAAGATACATGGATCGTTTTGATTTCGATGTAACAACAAAAACTCATGTACGATTTATACAAAGGTATACATTCAAAGGTATACTTGGAAAATAATATAGTAGAATAAGAAATTAGCTCATATTCAAAGTTAGAGTGATATCACAGAGCTGGTAGTCAGTCACTTTTTTTTAAAGGAGTCACGTTTTTCCAGAAATGGTTTCTTAAGTCACTTTTTCGGTCGTAATTAAGTTTCGTGCATGAACAATTTCGTTCCAACATTTTGATCTCAAGCAATATCCACTAGATAAGCCGAAGTATTATGAACAATTGCCCGAAACAATAATAATTATTTATTAGCTACTGATTCCATGCCATATATTCCATGTATACATTAATTATAAAGCACTAAAAAATAATTGTTTATTGAATAATGAGAAAATTCGATACAAAAGTGTATATCGATTTAAATTATAGAGTGAAGAATCTTTTCCTAAATCACCTAAAGTTAGATTTCTCACATTGACATTAAGATAAACTGAATTTGCGTCATTTAAAATGTACCTTAAATACCAAACGCCAAAATCCTAGAATACCCAGATACCATAATATATTGTGAATCATAAACAGTTTTTTTAAATCCAATAACTGCACAAATTTTTTATCTTTCATCTCTTTATGGCGGGATCTTTTCACAGTACAATCTGGAACAGATGTATTTACACAACCAACTATTTATTTAAAAACTTTTTCTGATTCACTCCATTCTACAGATATATAGAAAATTTTGGCTCCACTCGAAAGTATAATAAAAATCAGGGAATTTTGACCGTGACAAAAGGACTCTTTCTATCGTAGAGTCTGAAAGTCCATGAAGATTTTTAAACTATCCGGTCTCTGGACACTTTGGTCATTAGTGTGAGAAATTGGTATGTGGTTTGAAAAAATAATTCGGTTACATATCCCTGACATAAAAGCCCATGGCGTGACTCAACGCAAAGATACAAACATAAATAGCCAGAATACAGGGCAAGCATTAAGTAAGGATAAAACAGAAGCTGGTCCCCAGATGTCTGGCCTCTAAGACACCCCGTATACGTGTGCTGAGACTGCATCTGTGCGCGTGTGAAAGCCTAACAGATGTGTCATAGAGCCTGAAAGCTTGGTAGCTTAGTCGACTGCGCAGATACTTAGATCTTGGAATACGAATTAAGTTCGTACTCTACTTTTCATTCTAAAAGAACTCTTAACTATCAACTGCAATTAGTGCATAGTAAGACCGAGAGATAATTTTTGCTAGTGCATTGGTAATATTTATTTTACTACACTTTATCCTTACAAAAACATTTTTAAATTTACATTATCTTAGGCAAGCAGAATAAGTTAAAAGACATCCGTCAGTAATTATTTGTAATCACATTATAATAACAAGGAACTCAAACTTAAAACAAGCCTAGTCAAGATTGACACTGACTATTTTTTACTTGATTAGCTTACTCTAAATGGCTATTCAAAATAATGTTATTGCTGAGAATATCAGTTGCGAGTCATACTCTTCATACTTGCACTTGTAGCCTGTACAACGTCAGGGGTATATAGTGGGGAGATGAGGGGTGAACGACACCGAGACAATGCCGCAACAAGTAACTGAAATAAACTGACCATGTACTTCGTTATCATCGGCTCTATAAACTAATAAACTATGAAATATACAAAGCTACACGATGTAGAGATAATCGGAATGACGCGAATTTATGCATAACTCTGCAACTCATTTGAACAACAAGATATCGTTATGTGGTATTGCTCAGGAAAAAAGTTTGAATTTTATAAACAGAAAATTGAATACTCCAAATTTTAATTCAGTTACCCATTAATGAAAATGATGTATCTGTTCGTTTATTCTACCATGCTGTACATACTGGTGACACCAAACTGTCTGCCAACACAAGCCCCCTAATAAGAGTACGTCCCGCACTATTCATAGCTGCAATCAGATCACCGGTCCCCGTCAGATTTTTTCAATTAAATTCACCTTCGTTCGATGAAAATTTATTTTGTTGAATGTCTCCTTTCATAATTATGCTAATGTCAAATTCTATCAGATTCCACCTGTATGTTGTAGTGTACTTTCAGATTGTTTGACATTTTCAAAGCCTAGAACAAGCTGATGTAGTAATTAAGAGAATAAAAAAAATTCACCCTAATGTAATGACAAATGTGATTGACAAAGGAAATCTTAAGTAATATAGGTCTCCCGCCACGTGTGTAACCACATACAAGCAAGTGTGTGAGCATGAAGTATATTTTAGGCTCAGAATACCAAGGCATGTTGACTCATCTAAAATACACTCTTGCTGAGTCTCATGTATATAGTACAGATGCATATATATATATATATATATATATATATATATATATGAGTGTGGGTGTGTATGTGTGTATATGTGTATATATAGACGATACACGCTGTCAAGTGTCAACTAAATGACTTCCCTGTTCTGCAAGATAAATCCCGTGGGATGAATTCATGCCACATTGTAATTTTCTGAATTTTTTTATGTTCTTGTTGCTCACAAAGCTTAGATTAACGTTGAAAGTACTGCAGCACATTTGCCTTAGTAATATTTCTACATGCCATAACAAAATGCACTGAATTCATTTTATCTGACGATCAATAGCCACCACTTTTCGCAAAATTGTAAGACTTTCTTATACATATAGCGATTCAAGAGTTATGTAAAATAAAAGTAGAAGATGCTAACCCTTGTTGCTGAAACATACTTTTATTTTTATAGCCCAACGCCTTCATGACTATTTTTTCCGAATCTTCAAGCAGCTGTTGTACATAATCAATTGCGATACATCAGAAGAAGATCTATCTTTGTACCTTTTTGCAAAAAATTCAGTAATAAGTTTTTTACAATCCACTATCATTATTCCAGTATTTATCAATAAAGAATCATCTTGATTTCTTAACGACTTCTATAAATTTTGTGCTTGCTTGATTTGAATTTAATGCAGCTGTTTTTTAGTTAGTAAAACTATACAGTAGTAGATTCGTGCTTCATAGGAATACACTTCTGAGACGAACGCAACGCATTACCTAATTTTGCAGTATTATTGGAAAATCCGACGCATTAAATCTGCATAAAAGTCAGGGATTCGGAGGACTTTATAATGCTGACCGCCAGTTGACTCCTTGCCAATATTACTTACATGAGATTAATATGGACGTCTCAATAAACACTGCTCATTGAAATTAATCAGATTGGTTTTTTCTTTTCTGTATTTTTTTAACTGTTCAATGGGTTCATTTTATAAATTACGAAAATTATTTTCCGATTCCTTTCTATGCTCGATATATATACTAATAAAAGTTGAAATAATTAATATCCTTGTATCAAAGTGTCACAACAATCAAGTCAATCAAGTCACGCTTGAGTATAATAGGAAAATAAAAAATATGCCAATTATTGCGCACTAGAATTCTAAAAAAAACAATGAAGTTTTGGAAAAGATTCACATTCGGATAGTAAATTAAGTAACAAACTAATAAAAAAGAATTCATTTTACCGCAAGTAGCGAGAAAAGTAACAAAAATGACCAAAGAGATCAGAAATTCTTGGGGATGAATCAAAGCACGAATGTTTTGTTCTTGGCTCATGCTTCACCAACCCTACTCCTAAGAAGAAGGCCAGAGGGGGGCAGCATTTAGCAGGTGTGGCTGAGTCAGCCTCCCCGATATAGCTACTCATTTGTTTAGTAGCGACCGAACTGCCTGCGGAGGAACACCTCCCAAGGATAATCTTAGAGCACAGTCTCTGTAAACATGTGGCTTTCCTAACGTTTTCATGAAGTATATTCATTTGAAAAGATATGGAAGTTATAATCCTCGTATGAGCATATTTTAAATTCTTTTTTATCCTAATGTGAATTCAAAACTTATTTGCAAAAATTAAGAAAAAATTGATCTTGAGCACACGTTCTTAAGGAAGATGCAATTCTGAATTTCAATCTTTAATTGTGATATTGGATTATGCTGCAACGAAAAGCAGTGTTAACGCGAAATTATTAATTTACGAAATCGAGCACTGATTATTGTGCACTGCTCAATATGTGTGATGAATTACCCAATATCGTTAGCACAGAGACCCTCAAGTGTTGCTGGGTACTATTACGTTAGTATTCAAATGTTATTAATAAATATTGTTTAGAAGTTGAACTAACTATTAGCGAATGACGACTACATGGATTCTGGATTATTGAAAGCATAATTGAAGCTTAATTACCATAGTAGATGATGCATCTTGTTAGTGTTGAGACTATGATCTTTTTTAAACCACTCATCGTCAGTTGATACGTTCACAGAAGATTTCCATGAAAACGGCATGTTGTCACTGAATTCCGTTGGACGAAATTACCTTAAGATGAAACGTAATTGAGGATTATTACATTTTAGGAAGCAGCACAACGAGTGAAGATTTGGAAAACGTCTATCGGCTGCTGGATGCAGAATTGAGGCCACTCACTCCGGATTATACGTGTCAACAATCTCGGGAGATCTTTGAGGAACATAAGCAACTTGCTCAAGAGTATCTCAAGGTGCAAACAGAAATTGCGCTTTTAGGTCAGCACAAAAATGAGATGCTTAAAAACCTCAGCGTTGATAGTCTACGACAACAACAAGAACTCCGTAAGCTGGAAGATGAGAAAGTGAGTACTTCTTAATTTTATTTAATATATTGATTTTACTACCATTATATTCATTGCTGCCATTATATTTTTAATTTTTATTCGTTTTATAATTTCTAACAAGATTTATTTATGCAGCTGTTCTTGACCAATACTAATATATTTGTAAAATTTTGGTTCGTAATAGGAATCCTTGGTAAAACTATACTGGAATTTGAAGAGACAGTTAGAAATCATGAAAGGCCAACGAGGTGGCGGCTCCGGAGGTGCGCCTGTAGCCATGGGGTCTACAGTATCTGGAGAAGATGGTTGGGTAGTCGTTCCATGCCAAGACCCCTCCAGGCTCTCTTGAATGTGCATTCTTGGAAAGGTGCACCAAGGTCTTCGTATTGATGAAATATGTTATTAAATACATAGTTTTATCGTTATTTAAGATCACTCAGAATAATCCTTCAATGTATATCGGAGTTAAAGAAACGACGACTGAATTAGGCAAGGGGCTGAACGATGATCTCTCGTTTCTTCAAACATGTGTTATTCAGTATGCTTATAATAATAGAAACCAGGAATGGTTGTTTTGTACAGAAGACTAGTACAGCGTTGCTAAACTTCGAAAGACATTCAACATGGGGTACAGAGCGCCCACATAAGTCCAGCGAATGAGTTAATGTTCAGAGATATCGGAAAATCAAATAAATATTTTCTAGTAGTAATTTATCAAGTGTTACAATGAGCAGATATACATCGAACACGATCTGCAACGTAACTTGTCCGAATTGAAAATAAATTTTTATTCATTTACCCAAATGGTATCAGGTGTATCAAACTTCGAATTATATTTTCACCACCTCTTTCAATATCTTACATATGTTTTGTATAGGAGGTTCACAAATTTGTCCTGATAAGATTGACAGCAATATTTATCAAGTAATATCCTTAAGATATAAAAAATCATACACATCTCAGTTGAAAAGATCACATTTAGAACCAAAGTTGGTGAAAAAATATAATGTAAGGAAAAAATGTATCATACAAAATAGAAATTCCTAAGCGTCGTATGGAAAACAACTTATGAGTAGTGATGAACGTTTATTAGTAGTGATACATTCTTCATATTATGTCTTCTAGTTATATATTTATACAAATTTGATACACTGATTTGAACATAATTATTAATGATTTTAACCAGCGCTTAAGAATTGAATCAAATAGAATTTAAATTGTCGTAGTTAATATACATACCTACGCGCGCGTACATACACACGCACACACAAAATCATATGTTTTCAAAATGAAATTTCGGATACGTTGTAAAAATTTCATTTGAAATATACAGTTGACAAAAATACTTAGACTGTGCTTGGAATGAGGTATAGAAGAGGCGTTGACGAGGTTACTGAAATGTACTTACTACGCCATTGAATCACTTCCACGACATTTTGCTGCGAGTTTGGACTACTTTTAAACTCTGAAATTAATACTATTCAGCTGTAACATGAACAAATCTGTTCTCAAATCGAATAAATTTATGTTAATAGTATCTCCTATAAATCATTGAACTTATCAAACTTATTGTTAATCATAGGTAGCGAATGTTTTGAGATTGTGATTCAAGTTTGTCCATCGATATTTCTTATCTGCGCAAATTGCAAACATTTCATGCACAGCCAGTATATTTAAGTTTTAAGAAAAAATAAATAACAGGATACTTTAAACCGTTCTGTGCTTTAGTATTGTTAAATTTTTAAACTGAAGTAACATACATATAATATTCTAGTCGAATGTTGTAAATAATCGAAGATATTGTTCTATCATATTCCCATACTTTTTAGATATTATAAAGTACCTAAAGTGCTGGGCGGTGAACGTGTGTTAGTGTAAAAGACTGTAAATCACGTGTACATACTCGGTAGTCCCTCTTCTTATTAACTTGATACAAGTAAATCTGATAACTTATGCCGATAGTCAAAATATTTTATCGCATATGTGATATATGTTATACCTTAAACTGAACACATTTCCGTATGTTATGTAACTTATTGATAAATAGTAATCAATACGCTTCACAGGGCTGTGTATCAAAACTTGATGTAAAGGAAGAGCTATAAAGTTTAAGACTTTTCCCCTTGCTTTCATTTTTACAACAGCATCAGCTTTAGTATCTTTTGTCTCTACAAGTTGCAGACTGTTTTGGAAATTTTCGAATGCTCTACAAACGGCGAATTGACAATAAATGCATATTTTTTTGTACGCCCAATCATCACTAGAACTTAACGAATCATAGGAAAGTGAGAAGAGTGGCTACATCATTTTTTGCGTACTAGAACTGAATCTGCACATTAGATCAGATAATTGGTAATGCTGAAACCGACAGTGCTTTCATATTGATCCATACTCAGCTAATTGTTTGCATACATTTATGAGATTGAGTGTGATAGAATGACGTGCAGATATCTGTCAACCTTTTACTTTTGCAATAGATAAATCGGTAGAAAATATCAAAACGATTTGAATAACTATGAAAGGTAAACATTACCGTTGAGCAGCTAATCGCAGGGTGTGATACCGAAGATTACAGCCTAGAAGCAAAGCTTGTAGACATATTCTAGCAATTGACGAAACTACTTACCGCATAAGATATGGCGCATTGTTAGAAGAGTACCTAATTATGGGTATTTGAGTATACTATTTTTGTTGCTAAATTAAAACATTTCCCCTCCACATTGCGAGGAGCAAAAAAATTGAAATACTTGTAACTACCTATTTATAATCAGTTATTTTCTTAGTAGAAAAGATGCATTTCATGTACTATTGTGATGTATAATTTATAAAAACACAGTTTACATATCGATGTTCACTCGATACAACTCCCCCATTCCCTATTGCTTTGAATAATCTGACACCAAAACGACCAGAAAATATCACGGTGGCATCAGACTGGAAAACACGAGAATTATCACGCAATTTCGTCAATCAGGAAAAATCATAAAATTACGTTGTGCCGCTAGAAAAAATGTATTTTATTCCCGACTCAACTGTAATGCTGAAAAATGAACCAAAGGTAGCATACGAAGAGGACAATCCCGCTTATAATTATTTCCAGCAAGTTACGTGGTTGCCACTTTTCGAGTTAATAATGTGGATATAATTAAGTCGGGAATAAAGTCCTTTATGTAACGCGGAAAGAAAGCCGACAGCATTCTATTCGGATTGCGTGCATTCGATTCCTCTAGCAAAATTACGTCAATATAGTGTCATCATCCAAAATCATCAAAACTTTCACCAGGCAAGGGCTAAATGATGATATCTCGATTCTTCAAATATGTGTTATTTGGTATGTTGATAATAATAGAAGCCAGGAATGGGTTTTTGTACACAAGTGTAGTAATGTACGTTGGCTAAACTTCAGAATACATTCAACATGGGGTGCAGTGTGCTCAAATAAGTCCAGGTAATAAGTTAGTGTACGAAGATTGCGTTCCTGAGGGTCCAATTAGTCTAGAAAGGGTCATAAAAATCAATTTTGAGACTAAAAATTGCTCGGTCAAAAAAGTAAGGCCAATGGGATAAAAAGTAGAAAAATGACGAAAGAGGTCTTTCGTTTTTCGGCCGCAACTTATTTGGACTGCGCGCAATCAATTCCGCTCCGAAAATGACGTCATATGGTGCATCAAACAATTGATTCCAGTATCATCCAGCATGGTCAAATTTTCAGTAAATATTCGATGAAGCTATCATTGCTTTTTTCGTGATTTTCGAAGCAAGAAGTTTTTGTTTCAGAATACATTCGAACAACTTTTCTGAGACTAATTCGACCTTACGGATTCTAAAAACGGCGTTGGAATCATCGTGGGACCAATAACTGAGACAATACGATATAATTTCGAAAAATTCGTTTATTTATTTCTTTTAAACCAGGTTACATAAAATAGTAAAAATACAATCTCACACATAATTTGAAATATACTTACTTACTACGACAATGACTATCTGATGTAATATTATTCATATTCTGCTTAAGATAAAATGCGATGCACTGTTATTTTTTGTTATAATCAGAATTATAATGTAAAGCTTATTCATAAACTTCTTCCTCTCGTTGAATCTTTACTTTCGTACTATCCGGCATCTTGTTGAGTTACCACACAGTGACACCCGGTCGCTTGTACTAGCATTAGGGCACGTTGAATCAACAGCTGACACTTGGTTGCTGTGAATTTGTGACTTTTTTCCTCACCTACTTGAAAACTGCGTTCAAATTTCATGTGTTTGGACTGTACCTCTTAATCTGTTGCTCGCAGCGTATTGGGACGACGCCCAATCGACTTGTCTCGCGATATTACGTCGGAATAGTGCAGGAAAGAAATTATTCCAGCACTTTTCAAAACTGCGATAATTTTCGCCAAAAACACAAAGGGTTAGCTTTACCTTTTTTTCGGCCAAGAAATTTTAGGTCTCAGAATCGAGTCGTATGACCCTTTCCTGACTAATTGGACCCCCAGGAACTCAGAAAACGCAGCTAAAGCAACGTAGGACCAACAGCAGAGACATGACGACGAAAAGAGCACCAGTCAAAAGATGTTGAAACCACAGGTTCTTGTTTTTGGCTTTATCTTTTGATCCGTTGCTCGCAGCGTATTGAGACTGCGCCCAATCGACTTCTCTCGTAAAATTACGTCAGAATAGTGTGCGAAAGAATTTATTCCAGCACTTCTCGAAACCGACAAAATTTTCGCCAAAAATACAAAGGGGTTAGCCTTACCGTTTTTCCGGCCGAAAAATTTTAGGTCTCAGATTCGATTTGAATGACACTTTCCTGACTAATTGGACCCCAAGAAACTCAGAAAACGCAGCAAAAGCAACGTAGGACCAACAGCAGAGACATGACGACGAAAAGAGCACCAGTCAAAAAATGTTGAAACCACAGGTTCTTGTTTTTTGGCTTTATCTTTTGATCCGTTGCTCGCAGCGTATTGGGACTGCGCCCAATCGACTTCGCTCGCGAAATTACGTCGGAATAGTGCCACAATTGATCTATTCGAGCACTTTTGAAGATCGCGAAAATTTTCGCCAAAAATCGAAAGGGGTTAGCCTTACTTTTTTTTTGGGCAAAAAACTTTTGGTCTCAGATTCGATTTGAATGACTCTTATCTGACCAATTGGACCCTCAGGAACTCAGAAATCGCAGCGAAAAGAGCGTAGGACCGACAGGAGAGAAATGGCGAGCGAAAAAGCACCTACTGAAAAATGTCAAATATTCGGGTTCCAGTTTTTTGGCCTTAACTTTCGATGCGTTGATCGCAGCGTATTGGGACTGCGCCCAATCGATTTCTCTCGCAAAATTACGTCGGAATAGTGCCACAATTAATCAATTCCAGCACTTTTGAGAATCGCGAAAATTTTCGCCAAAAATGGAAAGGGGTAAGCCTTACTTTTTTTTTGGGCAAAAAACTTTTGGTCTCAGATTCGATTTGAATGACGCCTATCTGACCAATTGGACCCTCAGGAACTCAGAAATCGCAGCGAAAAGAGCGTAGGACCGACAGGAGAGAAATGGCGAGCGAAAAAGCACCTACTGAAAAATGTCAAATATTCGGGTTCCAGTTTTTTGGCCTTAACTTTCGATGCGTTGATCGCAGCGTATTGGGACTGCCCCCAATCGATTTTTCTCGCAAAATTACGTCGGAATAGTGCCACAATTAATCAATTCCAGCACTTTTGAGAATCGCGAAAATTTTCGCCAAAAATGGAACGGGGTTAGCCTTACTTTTTTTATGGGCAAAAAACTTTTGGTCTCAGATTCGATTTGAATGACGCCTATCTGACCAATTGGACCCTTAGGAACTTAGAAATCGCAGCGAAAAGAGCGTAGGACGAACAGGAGAGAAATGGCGAGCGAAAAAGCATCTCCTGAAAAACGTCGAAAACGCAGGATCTCGTTTGTTGCTGTAACTTCTGATCCGTTGATCGCAGCGTATTGGGACTGCGCCCAATCGATTTCTCTCGCAAAATTACGTCGGAATACCGCCACGATTAATCAATTCCAGCACTTTTGAGAATCGCGAAAATTTTCGCCAAAAATGGAAAGGGGTTAGCCTTACTTTTTTTTTGGGCAAAAAACTTTTGGTCTCAGATTCGATTTGAATGACCCTTATCTGACCAATTGGACCCTTAGGAACTCAGAAATCGCAGCGAAAAGAGCGTCGGACCAACAGGAGTGAAATGGCGAGCGAAAAAGCACCTGCTGAAAAATGTCAAAAATTCGGGTTCTAGTTTTTTGGCCATAACATTTGATGCGTTGATCGCAGCGTATTGGGACTGCGCCCAATCGATTTCTCTCGCAAAATTACGTCGAAATAGTGCCACAATTATTCAATTCCAGCACTTTTGAGAATCGCGAAAATTTTCGCCAAAAATGGAAAGGGGTTAGCCTTACTTTTTTTAGGGGCAAAAAACTTTTGGTCTCAGATTCGATTTGAATGACGCCTATCTGACCAATTGGACCCTCAGGAACTTAGAAATCGCAGCGAAAAGAGCGTAGGACGAACAGGAGAGAAATGGCGAGCGAAAAAGCATCTCCTGAAAAACGTCGAAAACACAGGATCTCGTTTTTTGCTGTAACTTCTGATCCGTTGATCGCAGCGTATTGGGACTGCGCCCAATCGATTTCTCTCGCAAAATTACGTCGGAATAGTGCCACAATTAATCAATACCAGCACTTTTGAGAATCGCGAAAATTTTCGCCAAAAATGGAAAGGGGTTAGCCTTACTTTTTTTTTGGGCAAAAAACTTTTGGTCTCAGATTCGATTTGAATGACGCCTATCTGCCAATTGGACCCTTAGGAACTTAGAAATCGCAGCGAAAAGAGCGTAGGATGAACAGGAGAGAAATGGCGAGCGAAAAAGCATCTCCCGAAAAACGTCGAAAACACAGGATCTCGTTTTTTGCTGTAACTTCTGATCCGTTGATCGCAGCGTATTGGGACTGCGCCCAATCGATTTCTCTCGCAAAATTACGTCGGATTAGTGCCACAATTAACCAATTCCAGCACTTTTGAGAATCGCGAAAATTTTCGCCAAAAATGGAAAGGGGTTAGCCTTACTTTTTTTTTGGGCAAAAAACTTTTGGTCTCAGATTCGATTTGAATGACCCTCATCTGACCAATCGGACCCTTAGGAACTCAGAAATCGCAGCAAAATGAGCGTAGGACCAACAGGAGAGAAATGGCGAGCGAAAAAGCACCTGCTGAAAGATGTCAAAAATTCGGGTTCTAGTTTTTTGGCCATAACATTTGATGCGTTAATCGCAGCGTATTGGGACTGCGCCCAATCGATATCTCTCGCAAAATTACGTCGGAATAGTGCCACAATTAATCAATTCCAGCACTTTTGAGAATCGGGAAAATTTTCGCCAAAAATGGAAAGGGGTTAGCCTTACTTTTTTTTTGGGCAAAAAACTTTTGGTCTCAGATTCGATTTGAATGACGCCTATCTGACCAATTGGACCCTTAGGAACTTAGAAATCGCAGCGAAAAGAGCGTAGGACGAACAGAAGAGAAATGGCGAGCGAAAAAGCACCTGCTGAAAAATGTCAAAAATTCGGGTTCTAGTTTTTTGGCCATAACATTTGATGCGTTGATCGCAGCGTATTGGGACTGCGCCCAATCGATTTCTCTCGCAAAATTACGTCGGAATAGTGCCACAATTATTCAATTCCAGCACTTTTGAGAATCGCGAAAATTTTCGCCAAAAATGGAAAGGGGTTAGCCTTACTTTTTTTCTGGGCAAAAAACTTTTGGTCTCAGATTCGATTTGAATGACGCCTATCTGACCAATTGGACCCTCAGGAACTCAGAAATCGCAGCGTAAAGAGCGTAGGACCGACAGGAGAGAAATGGCGAGCGAAAAAGCACCTACTGAAAAATGTCAAATATTCGGGTTCCAGTTTTTTGGCCTTAACTTTCGATGCGTTGATCGCAGCGTATTGGGACTGCGCCCAATCGATTTCTCTCGCAAAATTACGTCGGAATAGTGCCACAATTAATCAATTCCAGCACTTTTGAGAATCGCGAAAATTTTCGCCAAAAATGGAAAGGGGTAAGCCTTACTTTTTTTTTGGGCAAAAAACTTTTGGTCTCAGATTCGATTTGAATGACCCTCATCTGACCAATTGGACCCTTAGGAACTCAGAAATCGCAGCGAATAGAGCGTAGGACCAACAGGAGAGAAATGGCGAGCGAAAAAGCACCTGCTGAAACATGTCGAAATTTTGGAATCCAGTTTTTTGGCCGTAACTTTTGATGCGTTGATCGCAGCGTATTGGGACTGCGCCCAATCGATATCTCTCGCAAAATTACGTCGGAATAGTGCCACAATTAATCAATTCCAGCACTTTTGAGAATCGGGAAAATTTTCGCCAAAAATGGAAAGGGGTTAGCCTTACTTTTTTTTTGGGCAAAAAACTTTTGGTCTCAGATTCGATTTGAATGACGCCTATCTGACCAATTGGACCCTTAGGAACTTAGAAATCGCAGCGAAAAGAGCGTAGGACGAACAGAAGAGAAATGGCGAGCGAAAAAGCACCTGCTGAAAAATGTCAAAAATTCGGGTTCTAGTTTTTTGGCCATAACATTTGATGCGTTGATCGCAGCGTATTGGGACTGCGCCCAATCGATTTCTCTCGCAAAATTACGTCGGAATAGTGCCACAATTATTCAATTCCAGCACTTTTGAGAATCGCGAAAATTTTCGCCAAAAATGGAAAGGGGTTAGCCTTACTTTTTTTCTGGGCAAAAAACTTTTGGTCTCAGATTCGATTTGAATGACGCCTATCTGACCAATTGGACCCTTAGGAACTTAGAAATCGCAGCGAAAAGAGCGTAGGACGAACAGGAGAGAAATGGCGAGCGAAAAAGCATCTCCTGAAAAACGTCGAAAACACAGGATCTCGTTTTTTGCTGTAACTTCTGATCCGTTGATCGCAGCGTATTGGGACTGCGCCCAATCGATTTCTCTCGCAAAATTACGTCGGAATAGTGTGCGAAAGAATTTATTCCAGCACTTCTCGAAACCGACAAAATTTTCGCCAAAAATACAAAGGGGTTAGCTTTACCGTTTTTCCGGCCGAAAAATTTTAGGTCTCAGATTCGATTTGAATGACACTTTCCTGACTAATTGGACCCCAAGAAACTCAGAAAACGCAGCAAAAGCAACGTAGGACCAACAGCAGAGACATGACGACGAAAAGAGCACCAGTCAAAAAATGTTGAAACCACAGGTTCTTGTTTTTTGGCTTTATCTTTTGATCCGTTGCTCGCAGCGTATTGGGACTGCGCCCAATCGACTTCGCTCGCGAAATTACGTCGGAATAGTGCCACAATTGATCTATTCGAGCACTTTTGAAGATCGCGAAAATTTTCGCCAAAAATCGAAAGGGGTTAGCCTTACTTTTTTTTTGGGCAAAAAACTTTTGGTCTCAGATTCGATTTGAATGACGCCTATCTGACCAATTGGACCCTCAGGAACTCAGAAATCGCAGCGAAAAGAGCGTAGGACCGACAGGAGAGAAATGGCGAGCGAAAAAGCACCTACTGAAAAATGTCAAATATTCGGGTTCCAGTTTTTTGGCCTTAACTTTCGATGCGTTGATCGCAGCGTATTGGGACTGCGCCCAATCGATTTCTCTCGCAAAATTACGTCGGAATAGTGCCACAATTAATCAATTCCAGCACTTTTGAGAATCGCGAAAATTTTCGCCAAAAATGGAAAGGGGTAAGCCTTACTTTTTTTTTGGGCAAAAAACTTTTGGTCTCAGATTCGATTTGAATGACCCTCATCTGACCAATTGGACCCTTAGGAACTCAGAAATCGCAGCGAAAAGAGCGTAGGACCAACAGGAGAGAAATGGCGAGCGAAAAAGCACCTGCTGAAACATGTCGAAATTTCGGAATCCAGTTTTTTGGCCGTAACTTTTGATGCGTTGATCGCAGCGTATTGGGACTGCGCCCAATCGATTTCTCTCGCAAAATTACGTCGGAATAGTGCCACAATTAATCAATTCCAGCACTTTTGAGAATCGCGAAAATTTTCGCCAAAAATGGAAAGGGGTTAGCCTTACTTTTTTTTTGGGCAAAAAACTTTTGGTCTCAGATTCGATTTGAATGACGCCTATCTGACCAATTGGACCCTTAGGAACTTGGAAATCGCAGCGAAAAGAGCGTAGGACCAACAGGAGAGAAATGGCGAGCGAAAAAGCACCTACTGAAAAATGTCAAATATTCGGGTTCCAGTTTTTTGGCCTTAACTTTCGATGCGTTGATCGCAGCGTATTGGGACTGCGCCCAATCGATTTCTCTCGCAAAATTACGTCGGAATAGTGCCACAATTAATCAATTCCAGCACTTTTGAGAATCGCGAAAATTTTCGCCAAAAATGGAAAGGGGTAAGCCTTACTTTTTTTTTGGGCAAAAAACTTTTGGTCTCAGATTCGATTTGAATGACCCTCATCTGACCAATTGGACCCTTAGGAACTCAGAAATCGCAGCGAAAAGAGCGTAGGACCAACAGGAGAGAAATGGCGAGCGAAAAAGCACCTGCTGAAACATGTCGAAATTTCGGAATCCAGTTTTTTGGCCGTAACTTCTGATGCGTTGATCGCAGCGTATTGGGACTGCGCCCAATCGATTTCTCTCGCAAAATTACGTCGGAATAGTGCCACAATTAATCAATTCCAGCACTTTTGAGAATCGCGAAAATTTTCGCCAAAAATGGAAAGGGGTTAGCCTTACTTTTTTTTTGGGCAAAAAACTTTTGGTCTCAGATTCGATTTGAATGACGCCTATCTGACCAATTGGACCCTTAGGAACTTGGAAATCGCAGCGAAAAGAGCGTAGGACCAACAGGAGAGAAATGGCGAGCGAAAAAGCACCTGCTAAAACATGTCGAAATTTCGGAATCCAGTTTTTTGGCCGTAACTTTTAATGCGTTGATCGCAGCGTATTGGGACTGCCCCCAATCGATTTTTCTCGCAAAATTACGTCGGAATAGTGCCACAATTAATCAATTCCAGCACTTTTGAGAATCGCGAAAATTTTCGCCAAAAATGGAACGGGGTTAGCCTTACTTTTTTTTTGGGCAAAAAACTTTTGGTCTCAGATTCGATTTGAATGACCCTTATCTGACCAATTGGACCCTTAGGAACTCAGAAATCGCAGCGAAAAGAGCGTCGGACCAACAGGAGAGAAATGGCGAGCGAAAAAGCACCTACTGAAAAATGTCAAATATTCGGGTTCCAGTTTTTTGGCCTTAACTTTCGATGCGTTGATCGCAGCGTATTGGGACTGCGCCCAATCGATTTCTCTCGCAAAATTACGTCGGAATAGTGCCACAATTAATCAATTCCAGCACTTTTGAGAATCGCGAAAATTTTCGCCAAAAATGGAAAGGGGTAAGCCTTACTTTTTTTTTGGGCAAAAAACTTTTGGTCTCAGATTCGATTTGAATGACCCTCATCTGACCAATTGGACCCTTAGGAACTCAGAAATCGCAGCGAAAAGAGCGTAGGACCAACAGGAGAGAAATGGCGAGCGAAAAAGCACCTGCTGAAACATGTCGAAATTTCGGAATCCAGTTTTTTGGCCGTAACTTCTGATGCGTTGATCGCAGCGTATTGGGACTGCGCCCAATCGATTTCTCTCGCAAAATTACGTCGGAATAGTGCCACAATTAATCAATTCCAGCACTTTTGAGAATCGCGAAAATTTTCGCCAAAAATGGAAAGGGGTTAGCCTTACTTTTTTTTTGGGCAAAAAACTTTTGGTCTCAGATTCGATTTGAATGACGCCTATCTGACCAATTGGACCCTTAGGAACTTGGAAATCGCAGCGAAAAGAGCGTAGGACCAACAGGAGAGAAATGGCGAGCGAAAAAGCACCTGCTAAAACATGTCGAAATTTCGGAATCCAGTTTTTTGGCCGTAACTTTTAATGCGTTGATCGCAGCGTATTGGGACTGCCCCCAATCGATTTTTCTCGCAAAATTACGTCGGAATAGTGCCACAATTAATCAATTCCAGCACTTTTGAGAATCGCGAAAATTTTCGCCAAAAATGGAACGGGGTTAGCCTTACTTTTTTTTTAGGCAAAAAACTTTTGGTCTCAGATTCGATTTGAATGACCCTTATCTGACCAATTGGACCCTTAGGAACTCAGAAATCGCAGCGAAAAGAGCGTCGGACCAACAGGAGAGAAATGGCGAGCGAAAAAGCACCTGCTGAAAAATGTCAAAAATTCGGGTTCTAGTTTTTTGGCCATAACATTTGATGCGTTGATCGCAGCGTATTGGGACTGCGCCCAATCGATTTCTCTCGCAAAATTACGTCGGAATAGTGCCACAATTATTCAATTCCAGCACTTTTGAGAATCGCGAAAATTTTCGCCAAAAATGGAAAGGGGTTAGCCTTACTTTTTTTATGGGCAAAAAACTTTTGGTCTCAGATTCGATTTGAATGACGCCTATCTGACCAATTGGACCCTTAGGAACTTAGAAATCGCAGCGAAAAGAGCGTAGGACGAACAGGAGAGAAATGGCGAGCGAAAAAGCATCTCCTGAAAAACGTCGAAAACGCAGGATCTCGTTTTTTGCTGTAACTTCTGATCCGTTGATCGCAGCGTATTGGGACTGCGCCCAATCGATTTCTCTCGCAAAATTACGTCGGAATAGTGTGCGAAAGAATTTATTCCAGCACTTCTCGAAACCGACAAAATTTTCGCCAAAAATACAAAGGGGTTGGCCTTACCGTTTTTCCGGCCGAAAAATTTTAGGTCTCAGATTCGATTTGAATGACACTTTCCTGACTAATTGGACCCCAAGAAACTCAGAAAACGCAGCAAAAGCAACGTAGGACCAACAGCAGAGACATGACGACGAAAAGAGCACCAGTCAAAAAATGTTGAAACCACAGGTTCTTGTTTTTTGGCTTTATCTTTTGATCCGTTGCTCGCAGCGTATTGGGACTGCGCCCAATCGACTTCGCTCGCGAAATTACGTCGGAATAGTGCCACAATTGATCTATTCGAGCACTTTTGAAGATCGCGAAAATTTTCGCCAAAAATCGAAAGAGGTTAGCCTTACTTTTTTTTTGGGCAAAAAACTTTTGGTCTCAGATTCGATTTGAATGACCCTCATCTGACCAATTGGACCCTTAGGAACTCAGAAATCGCAGCGAAAAGAGCGTGGGACCAACAGGAGAGAAATGGCGAGCGAAAAAGCACCTGCTGAAAAATGTCGAAAATTCGGAATCCAGTTTTTTGGCCGTAACTTTTGATGCGTTGATCGCAGCGTATTGGGACTGCGCCTAATCGATTTCTCTCGCAAAATTACGTCGGAATGGTGCCACAATCAATCAATTCCAGCACCTTTGAGAATCGCGAAAATTTTCGTTAAAAATGGAAAGGGGTTAGCCTTACTTTTTTTTTGGGCAAAAAACTTTTGGTCTCAGATTCGATTTGAATGACCCTCATCTGACCAATTGGACCCTTAGGAACTCAGAAATCGCAGCGAAAAGAGCGTAGGACCCACAGGAGAGAAATGGCGAGCGAAAAAGCACCTGCTGAAAGATGTCAAAAATTCGGGTTCTAGTTTTTTGGCCATAACATTTGATGCGTTAATCGCAGCGTATTGGGACTGCGCCCAATCGATTTCTCTCGCAAAATTACGTCGGAATAGTGCCACAATTAATCAATTCCAGCACTTTTGAGAATCGCGAAAATTTTCGCCAAAAATGGAAAGGGGTTAGCCTTACTTTTTTTTTGGGCAAAAAATTTTTGGTCTCAGATTCGATTTGAATGACCCTCATCTGACCAATTGGACCCTTAGGAACTCAGAAATCGCAGCGAAAAGAGCGTGGGACCAACAGGAGAGAAATGGCGAGCGAAAAAGCACCTGCTGAAAAATGTCGAAAATTCGGAATCCAGTTTTTTGGCCGTAACTTTTGATGCGTTGATCGCAGCGTATTGGGACTGCGCCTAATCCATTTCTCTCGCAAAATTACGTCGGAATAGTGCCACAATTAATCAATTCCACCACTTTTGAGAATCGCGAAAACTTTCGCCAAAAATGGAAAGGGGTTAGCCTTACTTTTTTTTCGAGCAAAAAACTTTTGG
Source organism: Neodiprion fabricii (assembly GCF_021155785.1). Classification (NCBI taxonomy): domain Eukaryota; kingdom Metazoa; phylum Arthropoda; class Insecta; order Hymenoptera; family Diprionidae; genus Neodiprion; species Neodiprion fabricii. The sequence goes on from NC_060239.1 coordinate 30,786,921, forward strand.
TCTCAGATTCGATTTGAATGACGCCTATCTGACCAATTGGACCCTTAGAAACTTAGAAATCGCAGCGAAAAGAGCGTAGGACGAACAGGAGAGAAATGGCGAGCGAAAAAGCATCTCCTGAAAAACGTCGAAAACGCAGGATCTCGTTTTTTGCTGTAACTTCTGATCCGTTGATCGCAGCGTATTGGGACTGCGCCCAATCGATTTCTCTCGCAAAATTACGTCGGAATACCGCCACAATTAATCAATTCCAGCACTTTTGAGAATCGCGAAAATTTTCGCCAAAAATGGAAAGGGGTTAGCCTTACTTTTTTTTTGGGCAAAAAACTTTTGGTCTCAGATTCGATTTGAATGACGCCTATCTGACCAATTGGACCCTTAGGAACTTAGAAATCGCAGCGAAAAGAGCGTAGGACGAACAGGAGAGAAATGGCGAGCGAAAAAGCGTCTCCTGAAAAACGTCGAAAACGCAGGATCTCGTTTTTTGCTGTAACTTCTGATCCGTTGATCGCAGCGTATTGGGACTGCGCCCAATCGATTTCTCTCGCTAAATTACGTCGGAATAGTGCCACAATTAATCAATTCCAGCACTTTTGAGAATCGCGAAAATTTTCGCCAAAAATGGAAAGGGGTTAGCCTTACTTTTTTTTGGGCAAAAAACTTTTGGTCTCAGATTCGATTTGAATGACCCTCATCTGACCAATTGGACCCTTAGGAACTCAGAAATCGCAGCGAAAAGAGCGTAGGACCCACAGGAGAGAAATGGCGAGCGAAAAAGCACCTGCTGAAAGATGTCAAAAATTCGGGTTCTAGTTTTTTGGCCATAACATTTGATGCGTTAATCGCAGCGTATTGGGACTGCGCCCAATCGATTTCTCTCGCAGAATTACGTCGGAATAGTGCCACAATTAATCAATTCCAGCACTTTTGAGAATCGCGAAAATTTTCGCCAAAAATGGAAAGGGGTTAGCCTTACTTTTTTTTTGGGCGAAAAACTTTTGGTCTCAGATTCGATTTGAATGACCCTCATCTGACCAATTGGACCCTTAGGAACTCAGAAATCGCAGCGAAAAGAGCGTGGGACCAACAGGAGAGAAATGGCGAGCGAAAAAGCACCTGCTGAAAAATGTCGAAAATTCGGAATCCAGTTTTTTGGCCGTAACTTTTGATGCGTTGATCGCAGCGTATTGGGACTGCGCCTAATCCATTTCTCTCGCAAAATTACGTCGGAATAGTGCCACAATTAATCAATTCCACCACTTTTGAGAATCGCGAAAATTTTCGCCAAAAATGGAAAGGGGTTAGCCTTACTTTTTTTTCGAGCAAAAAACTTTTGGTCTCAGATTCGATTTGAATGACGCCTATCTGACCAATTGGACCCTTAGAAACTTAGAAATCGCAGCGAAAAGAGCGTAGGACGAACAGGAGAGAAATGGCGAGCGAAAAAGCATCTCCTGAAAAACGTCGAAAACGCAGGATCTCGTTTTTTGCTGTAACTTCTGATCCGTTGATCGCAGCGTATTGGGACTGCGCCCAATCGATTTCTCTCGCAAAATTACGTCGGAATACCGCCACAATTAATCAATTCCAGCACTTTTGAGAATCGCGAAAATTTTCGCCAAAAATGGAAAGGGGTTAGCCTTACTTTTTTTTTGGGCAAAAAACTTTTGGTCTCAGATTCGATTTGAATGACGCCTATCTGACCAATTGGACCCTTAGGAACTTAGAAATCGCAGCGAAAAGAGCGTAGGACGAACAGGAGAGAAATGGCGAGCGAAAAAGCATCTCCTGAAAAACGTCGAAAACGCAGGATCTCGTTTTTTGCTGTAACTTCTGATCCGTTGATCGCAGCGTATTGGGACTGCGCCCAATCGATTTCTCTCGCTAAATTACGTCGGAATAGTGCCACAATTAATCAATTCCAGCACTTTTGAGAATCGCGAAAATTTTCGCCAAAAATGGAAAGGGGTTAGCCTTACTTTTTTTTTGGGCAAAAAACTTTTGGTCTCAGATTCGATTTGAATGACCCTCATCTGACCAATTGGACCCTTAGGAACTCAGAAATCGCAGCGAAAAGAGCGTAGGACCCACAGGAGAGAAATGGCGAGCGAAAAAGCACCTGCTGAAAGATGTCAAAAATTCGGGTTCTAGTTTTTTGGCCATAACATTTGATGCGTTAATCGCAGCGTATTGGGACTGCGCCCAATCGATTTCTCTCGCAGAATTACGTCGGAATAGTGCCACAATTAATCAATTCCAGCACTTTTGAGAATCGCGAAAATTTTCGCCAAAAATGGAAAGGGGTTAGCCTTACTTTTTTTTTGGGCGAAAAACTTTTGGTCTCAGATTCGATTTGAATGACCCTCATCTGACCAATTGGACCCTTAGGAACTCAGAAATCGCAGCGAAAAGAGCGTGGGACCAACAGGAGAGAAATGGCGAGCGAAAAAGCACCTGCTGAAAAATGTCGAAAATTCGGAATCCAGTTTTTTGGCCGTAACTTTTGATGCGTTAATCGCAGCGTATTGGGACTGCGCCCAATCGATTTCATTCGCAAAATTACGTCGGAATAGTGCCACAATTAATCAATTCCAGCACTTTTGACAATCGCGAAAATTTTCGCCAAAAATGGAAAGGGGTTAGCCTTACTTTTTTTTTGGGCAAAAAACTTTTGGTCTCAGATTCGATTTAAATGACGCCTATCTGACCAATTGGACCCTTAGAAACTTGGAAATCGCAGCGAAAAGAGCGTAGGACGAACAGGAGAGAAATGGCGAGCGAAAAAGCATCTCCTGAAAAACGTCGAAAACGCAGGATCTCGTTTTTTGCTGTAACTACTGATCCGTTGATCGCAGCGTATTGTGACTGCGCCCAATCGATTTCTCTCGCAAAATTACGTCGGAATGGTGCCACAATTAATCAATTCCAGCACCTTTGAGAATCGCGAAAATTTTCGCCAAAAATGGAAAGGGGTTAGCCTTACTTTTTTTTTGGGCAAAAAACTTTTGGTCTCAGATTCGATTTGAATGACGCCTATCTGACCAATTGGACCCTTAGAAACTTGGAAATCGCAGCGAAAAGAGCGTAGGACGAACAGGAGAGAAATGGCGAGCGAAAAAGCACCTGCTGAAAAATGTCGAAAATTTGGAATCCAGTTTTTTGGCCGTAACTTTTGATGCGTCGATCGCAGCGTATTGGGACTGCGCCTAATCGATTTCTCTCGCAAAATTACGTCGGAATAGTGCCACAATTAATCAATCCCAGCACCTTTGAGAATCGCGAAAATTTTCGCCAAAAATGGAAAGGGGTTAGCCTTACTTTTTTTTTGGGCAAAAAACTTTTGGTCTCAGATTCGATTTAAATGACGCCTATCTGACCAATTGGACCCTTAGAAACTTGGAAATCGCAGCGAAAAGAGCGTAGGACCAACAGGAGAGAAATGGCGAGCGAAAAAGCACCTGCTGAAAAATGTCGAAAATTCGGAATCCAGTTTTTTGGCCGTAACTTTTGATGCGTTAATCGCAGCGTATTGGGACTGCGCCCAATCGATTTCATTCGCAAAATTACGTCGGAATAGTGCCACAATTAATCAATTCCAGCACTTTTGACAATCGCGAAAATTTTCGCCAAAAATGGAAAGGGGTTAGCCTTACTTTTTTTTTGGGCAAAAAACTTTTGGTCTCAGATTCGATTTAAATGACGCCTATCTGACCAATTGGACCCTTAGAAACTTGGAAATCGCAGCGAAAAGAGCGTAGGACGAACAGGAGAGAAATGGCGAGCGAAAAAGCATCTCCTGAAAAACGTCGAAAACGCAGGATCTCGTTTTTTGCTGTAACTACTGATCCGTTGATCGCAGCGTATTGTGACTGCGCCCAATCGATTTCTCTCGCAAAATTACGTCGGAATGGTGCCACAATTAATCAATTCCAGCACCTTTGAGAATCGCGAAAATTTTCGCCAAAAATGGAAAGGGGTTAGCCTTACTTTTTTTTTGGGCAAAAAACTTTTGGTCTCAGATTCGATTTGAATGACGCCTATCTGACCAATTGGACCCTTAGAAACTTGGAAATCGCAGCGAAAAGAGCGTAGGACGAACAGGAGAGAAATGGCGAGCGAAAAAGCACCTGCTGAAAAATGTCGAAAATTTGGAATCCAGTTTTTTGGCCGTAACTTTTGATGCGTCGATCGCAGCGTATTGGGACTGCGCCTAATCGATTTCTCTCGCAAAATTACGTCGGAATAGTGCCACAATTAATCAATCCCAGCACCTTTGAGAATCGCGAAAATTTTCGTCAAAAATGGAAAGGGGTTAGCCTTACTTTTTTTTTGGGCAAAAAACTTTTGGTCTCAGATTCGATTTGAATGACCCTCATCTGACCAATTGGACCCTTAGGAACTCAGAAATCGCAGCGAAAAGAGCGTAGGACCAACAGGAGAGAAATGGCGAGCGAAAAAGTACCTGCTGAAAGATGTCAAAAATTCGGGTTCTAGTTTTTTGGCCATAACATTAGATGCGTTAATCGCAGCGTATTGGGACTGCGCCCAATCGATTTCATTCGCAAAATTACGTCGGAATAGTGCCACAATTAATCAATTCCACCACTTTTGAGAATCGCGAAAACTTTCGCCAAAAATGGAAAGGGGTTAGCCTTACTTTTTTTTCGAGCAAAAAACTTTTGGTCTCAGATTCGATTTGAATGACGCCTATCTGACCAATTGGACCCTTAGAAACTTAGAAATCGCAGCGAAAAGAGCGTAGGACGAACAGGAGAGAAATGGCGAGCGAAAAAGCATCTCCTGAAAAACGTCGAAAACGCAGGATCTCGTTTTTTGCTGTAACTTCTGATCCGTTGATCGCAGCGTATTGGGACTGCGCCCAATCGATTTCTCTCGCAAAATTACGTCGGAATACCGCCACAATTAATCAATTCCAGCACTTTTGAGAATCGCGAAAATTTTCGCCAAAAATGGAAAGGGGTTAGCCTTACTTTTTTTTTGGGCAAAAAACTTTTGGTCTCAGATTCGATTTGAATGACCCTCATCTGACCAATGGGACCCTTAGGAACTCAGAAATCGCAGCGAAAAGAGCGTGGGACCAACAGGAGAGAAATGGCGAGCGAAAAAGCACCTGCTGAAAAATGTCGAAAATTTGGAATCCAGTTTTTTGGCCGTAACTTTTGATGCGTCGATCGCAGCGTATTGGGACTGCGCCTAATCGATTTCTCTCGCAAAATTACGTCGGAATAGTGCCACAATTAATCAATCCCAGCACCTTTGAGAATCGCGAAAATTTTCGTCAAAAATGGAAAGGGGTTAGCCTTACTTTTTTTTTGGGCAAAAAACTTTTGGTCTCAGATTCGATTTGAATGACCCTCATCTGACCAATTGGACCCTTAGGAACTCAGAAATCGCAGCGAAAAGAGCGTAGGACCAACAGGAGAGAAATGGCGAGCGAAAAAGCATCTCCTGAAAAACGTCGAAAACGCAGGATCTCGTTTTTTGCTGTAACTACTGATCCGTTGATCGCAGCGTATTGTGACTGCGCCCAATCGATTTCTCTCGCAAAATTACGTCGGAATAGTGCCACAATTATTCAATACCAGCACTTTTGAGAATCGCGAAAATTTTCGCCAAAAATGGAAAGGGGTTAGCCTTACTTTTTTTTTGGGCAAGAAACTTTTGGTCTCAGATTCGATTTGAATGACGCCTATCTGACCAATTGGACCCTTAGGAACTTAGAAATCGCAGCGAAAAGAGCGTAGGACGAACAGGAGAGAAATGGCGAGCGAAAAAGCATCTCCCGAAAAACGTCGAAAACACAGGATCTCGTTTTTTGCTGTAACTTCTGATCCGTTGATCGCAGCGTATTGGGACTGCGCCCAATTGATTTCTCTCGCAAAATTACTTTGGAATACCGCCACAATTAATCAATTCCAGCACTTCTGAGAATCGCGAAAATTTTCGCCAAAAATGGAAAGGGGTTAGCCTTACTTTTTTTTGGGCAAAAAACTTTTGGTCTCAGATTCGATTTGAATGACCCTCATCTGACCAATTGGACCCTTAGGAACTCAGAAATCGCAGCGAAAAGAGCGTAGGACGAACAGGAGAGAAATGGCGAGCGAAAAAGCACCTGCTGAAAAATGTCGAAAATTCGGAATCCAGTTTTTTGGCCGTAACTTTTGATAGGTTGATCGCAGCGTATTGGGACTGCGCCCAATCGATTTCTCTCGCAAAATTACGTCGGAATAGTGCCACAATTAACCAATTCCAGCACTTTTGAGAATCGCGAAAATTTTCGCCAAAAATGGAAAGGGGTTAGCCTTACTTTTTTTTTGGGCAAAAAACTTTTGGTCTCAGATTCGATTTGAATGACGCCTATCTGACCAATTGGACCCTTAGAAACTTAGAAATCGCAGCGAAAAGAGCGTAGGACGAACAGGAGAGAAATGGCGAGCGAAAAAGCATCTCCTGAAAAATGTCGGAAACGCAGGATCTCGTTTTTTGCTGTAACTTCTGATCCGTTGATCGCAGCGTATTGGGACTGCGCCCAATCGATTTCTCTCGCAAAATTACGTCGGAATAGTGCCACAATTAATCAATTCCAGCACTTTTGAGAATCGCGAAAATTTTCGCCAAAAATGGAAAGGGGTTAGCCTCACTTTTTTTTGGGCAAAAAACTTTTGGTCTCAGATTCGATTTGAATGACCCTCATCTGACCAATTGGACCCTTAGGAACTCAGAAATCGCAGCGAAAAGAGCGTAGGACCAACAGGAGAGAAATGGCGAGCGAAAAAGCACCTGCTGAAAAATGTCAAAAATTCGGGTTCTAGTTTTTTGGCCATAACATTTGATGCGTTGATCGCAGCGTATTGGGACTGCGCCCAATCGATTTCTCTCGCAAAATTACGTCGGAATAGTGCCACAATTAATCAATTCCAGCACTTTTGAGAATCGCGAAAATTTTCGCCAAAAATGGAAAGGGGTTAGCCTTACTTTTTTTTTGGGCAAAAAACTTTTGGTCTCAGATTCGATTTGAATGACCCTCATCTGACCAATTGGACCCTTAGGAACTCAGAAATCGCAGCGAAAAGAGCGTAGGACCAACAGGAGAGAAATGGCGAGCGAAAAAGCACCTGCTGAAAAATGTCAAAAATTCGGGTTCTAGTTTTTTGGCCATAACATTTGATGCGTTGATCGCAGCGTATTGGGACTGCGCCCAATCGATTTCTCTCGCAAAATTACGTCGGAATAGTGCCACAATTAATCAATTCCAGCACTTTTGAGAATCGCGAAAATTTTCGCCAAAAATGGAAAGGGGTTAGCCTTACTTTTTTTTTGGGCAAAAAACTTTTGGTCTCAGATTCGATTTAAATGACCCTCATCTGACCAATTGGACCCTTAGGAACTCAGAAATCGCAGCGAAAAGAGCGTGGGACCAACAGGAGAGAAATGGCGAGCGAAAAAGCACCTGCTGAAAAATGTCGAAAATTCGGAATCCAGTTTTTTGGCCGTAACTTTTGATGCGTTGATCGCAGCGTATTGGGACTGCGCCCAATCGATTTCTCTCGCAAAATTACGTCGGAATGGTGCCACAATTAGTCAATTCCAGCACCTTTGAGAATCGCGAAAATTTTCGCCAAAAATGGAAAGGGGTTAGCCTTACTTTTTTTTTGGGCAAAAAACTTTTGGTCTCAGATTCGATTTGAATGACCCTCATCTGACCAATTGGACCCTTAGGAACTCAGAAATCGCAGCGAAAAGAGCGTGGGACCAACAGGAGAGAAATGGCGAGCGAAAAAGCACCTGCTGAAAAATGTCGAAAATTCGGAATCCAGTTTTTTGGCCGTAACTTTTGATGCGTTGATCGCAGCGTATTGGGACTGCGCCTAATCGATTTCTCTCGCAAAATTACGTCGGAATAGTGCCACAATTAATTAATTCCAGCACCTTTGAGAATCGCGAAAATTTTCGTCAAAAATGGAAAGGGGTTAGCCTTACTTTTTTTTTGGGCAAAAAACTTTTGGTCTCAGATTCGATTTGAATGACCCTCATCTGACCAATTGGACCCTCAGGAACTCAGAAATCGCAGCGAAAAGAGCGTGGGACCAACAGGAGAGAAATGGCGAGCGAAAAAGCACCTGCTGAAAAATGTCGAAAATTCGGAATCCAGTTTTTTGGCCGTAACTTTTGATGCGTTGATCGCAGCGTATTGGGATTGCGCCTAATCGATTTCTCTCGCAAAATTACGTCGGAATAGTGCCACAATTAATCAATTCCAGCACCTTTGAGAATCGCGAAAATTTTCGTCAAAAATGGAAAGGGGTTAGCCTTACTTTTTTTTTGGGCAAAAAACTTTTGGCCTCAGATTCGATTTGAATGACGCCTATCTGACCAATTGGACCCTTAGGAACTTGGAAATCGCAGCGAAAAGAGCGTAGGACCAACAGGAGAGAAATGGCGAGCGAAAAAGCATCTCCTGAAAAACGTCGAAAACGCAGGATCTCGTTTTTTGCTGTAACTACTGATCCGTTGATCGCAGCGTATTGTGACTGCGCCCAATCGATTTCTCTCGCAAAATTACGTCGGAATAGTGCCACAATTAATCAATACCAGCACTTTTGAGAATCGCGAAAATTTTCGCCAAAAATGGAAAGGGGTTAGCCCTACTTTTTTTTTGGGCAAAAAACTTTTGGTCTCAGATTCGATTTGAATGACGCCTATCTGACCAATTGGACCCTTAGGAACTTAGAAATCGCAGCGAAAAGAGCGTAGGACGAACAGGAGAGAAATGGCGAGCGAAAAAGCATCTCCCGAAAAACGTCGAAAACACAGGATCTCGTTTTTTGCTGTAACTTCTGATCCGTTGATCGCAGCGTATTGGGACTGCGCCCAATTGATTTCTCTCGCAAAATAACGTCGGAATAGTGCCACAATTAATCAATTCCAGCACTTTTGAGTATCGCGAAAATTTTCGCCAAAAATGGAAAGGGGTTAGCCTTACTTTTTTTTTGGGCAAAAAACTTTTGGTCTCAGATTCGATATGAATGACGCCTATCTGACCAATCGGACCCTTAGGAACTCAGAAATCGCAGCGAAAAGAGCGTAGGACGAACAGGAGAGAAATGGCGAGCGAAAAAGCATCTCCCGAAAAACGTCGAAAACACAGGATCTCGTTTTTTGCTGTAACTTCTGATCCGTTGATCGCAGCGTATTGGGACTGCGCCCAATCGATTTCTCTCGCAAAATTACGTCGGAATAGTGCCACAATTAATCAATTTCAGCACCTTTGAGAATCGCGAAAATTTTCGCCAAAAATGGAAAAGGGTTAGCCTTACTTTTTTTTTGGGCAAAAAACTTTTGGTCTCAGATTCGATTTGAATGACGCCTATCTGACCAATTGGACCCTCAGGAACTCAGAAATCGTAGCGAAAAGAGCGTAGGACGAACAGGAGAGAAATGGCGAGCGAAAAAGCACCTGCTGAAAAATGTCGAAAATTCGGAATCCAGTTTTTTGGCCGTAACTTTTAATGCGTTGATCGCAGCGTATTGGGACTGCGCCCAATCGATTTCTCTCGCAAAATTACGTCGGAATAGTGCTTGAAAGAATATATTCCAGCACTTTGCAAAATCGCGAAAATTTTCCCCAAAAATGCAAAGGGATTTTCGTAGTCGTAAATTTGTGAATTTTTTCCCTCAACTTCCTGAAAACTGCGTTTAAGGTTCATGTGTTTCGACTGCAACTCTTGATCCGTTGCCGAACTTCAACTTGTTCCTGAAGTCGAGTTTCACCAGGTACCGGACGTAGAGCGCAGAAACTACGGAGCGCTTGTCCTGGAAGTAGATGTTCACCAGGTAGCGGACCCGGAGCGCAGAAACCACGGAGCGCTTGTCCTGGAAGTCAAGTTGCATCAGGAAGTTGATCCGGAGCGCAGGATCCAGGAGGTAGAGAACCTGGTACTTGAAATCTGCGGAGCGCGATTCTCATACGTCAGCTCTACTGTGCGGTTGTTTCCAGACTGAGGCTAGCCGATTTTAGATCGATAACGTCAAGAGAAAAAAAATTTTGGGTGACATCACTTTCTGAACATCCGAACTTTGTTTCGAACTTTAATACTATGTATGATTCTGTATGATGATATGATATGATTATAGTGATTTTAGTTTTCACATTTCAGACAAGAAATACGTACTTCATCTTTCCTGCCGATTCCATACTGAAACAGCTAGGTCCTTCGATGGTCAGCCTTTGACTGAAGATGTATTCTTCAGTTAACGGGTCAGCTAATAACGCTGCCGTTCTGCGACAGTTGGGTGATAAAAATTTTTGCTCGTACCTTTCAAATGTGTGTTAAAATACACTCGAGGTTTTAAGAAGCTTCGTTCTTTCTTTCCCTATCAAAAAAAAAGTCGCCTACAATCACCTCTTTAGGTCTGTAAATCAGGACACTGCATGAAGTACTGTCTCCAATACGGAGCTTCTATTTCATCTCGATCTAAATTAGCGCATCCGTGATGTATTACAGTTACTCTGAATTTTTTTAGATACGAACACTTTTCGAAAAACAATTCTGCTTCTCTACAAGATCGAGAGAGCAAATGAAAAGTTGTTTGAATAATTATGAATATTAATGTTATAGAAATACATGGTGGAGCAGGGTCCGAAGAGGAGGATGGTCGGAGGTAGTCAGAGGTGGTCGGATGAGGTTGGAGGTGTTTGGAAATGGTAGGAGGTGTTTGGAGGTGTTTGGAGGAGGTAGAAAGTGTTTGGTGGCGATAGGAAGTGATCGGCGGTGGTCGAGGAGGACGAGGACGACGAGGGGCAGGAAGGAGGAGGAGGAGGAGGAGGACGGGGACGTGGTGGACGAGGAGGACGAAGGTGGTCGGAGGTGGTAGGAGGTGGTTGACGGCGGTTGGTGGTGCTCGGAGATTGTTGCGGTGGTTGGTGGTGGACGCGGTTACGCGTCTTCTCACGGGGATGATCGAGCTGACCGACTTTTTTAAATCGCAGCTGATAAATAGTCTTACGTACTCACTTTGTACTGACTCAATCTCAAGCTTCCATACGGACACCACTTTGCCTGCTACGAATGTCGGCGCGACCCGTTAGGTAGAGTCGATAGAGCAGAACCCTCCTACGCTCCCAGGCCCACCTAGGCCCACTTGCGCGCCGAAAACTTGTCACAAAAATTTACCCAGGGGCATCCGTCATTACATTCTTCAGTCAATGTACAGAACAACACTGCGGGCAAATTAGGAACCGACCTACTGAACAACTGTGGGTAATCCAGCTCTCACGATTTTTCTGTAAGGTGATGCGATTAAACAACGACCTTAAAGCATCATAAACATTTATTTTAATATCCTTACAATAATTATAACTAGAATCAATATTATAGTCAGGCATAGCAGTAAGTAGACTCTCGTCCGGAAGTAACGCAAAGTGTAGACGTGGCATATTCTTACTCCTGGTGGTTTAATATAAGTGCAACAGAGAGAAAGCTCTTCAATACTGCCAGATATCTGTATTAAATAATTCACTACAGCCTGTTACTACCGCAATACGAATATATCTTTGCAATCTAACTATTGTGTAGATTTGTTCTTTAATATTATGTCGTATATTGGAGATTTCTGAATTTGTAATATCTTGTGATTTCTAGAGATATTTCAATATTGATATAATGATTTTTATTATTCGGCACTTGACAATTATGAATATTCGCTTAGCAGCGCAATCGCAATTCCCAGTCAACTTCGCGGGTGCGTTCCGAAATCAGCTACCAGCGCTAAACACTCCCTAGGACAGAGGCACAACTATCTGCAAACTCGGCAGCACAAAAGAAATACAAGATTATTATAAGAAGCATTCGCAGCTAATTTCGGAACGCACCCGCGACGTTGAATGGGAATTGCGATTGCGCATCATAAGTCAGCTGTACGGCGTGTGTAGTAAGTGTACTAAGTGGCATAAAATAGGGTACAATTGAGATTGCGTTTCTGCGGCAAAAGTGATACAAAGCGCCAATCAAATCGAACCCGATTGAACCCAAGGATTTGTAACTAAACAAATTTTTCAAACTATTTGAACCCCGATTGCTAAGCGTCAATCAGATTGTTTCCCTTATTGCTTATGACCGCCATTCTGATCACTTGTGGAACTATTATTTGCCGCGTTTTGGTGGACACTTATCTAGTTGAAAACCCACATAAGATACTTCTCCCTACCACATACCTATACCCTCCATGGTTAGCTGTAAGCAGATGTTGATTGCGTTTTGGCGGGAAACTACAACAAAAAGCAGTCAAATACCATGAGAACGCCATGAGTGCACAATATTTGGATTTCATAACCGACTAAAGGGCCACACACTCTCGAAATAATCGCTCGATCACTGAATTGAATGATTCACAATGCACTCAGAAGCCGATTCAACCATCGAAGTGAAAATGGAAATTCAGAACGAACTGATTAAGATCAACTCCGTTGTTTCAAAAATGTAAGATCTTCCCCTTTCTGTATGTCAAGTTCAGTTGTATTCATTAACCTTCTCAATTCTAACGGGTACTCAAATTGGTAGGATTAACATGTGTTCGTAATTTTCAGAAAACAGGAGCTCCACGAGATTAATGATATTGTGCAAAGCAATGGATTATTGGATACAGCCCTCAAGAATGCTGTCAGCTCTTTGACGGTTTTGGCACAAGAAGCAGGTGTTAATATAGAAGAAGCAACGAATACAGGGGAGCAAAATCCACTTACAAATGTACTCTCTAGAATCTCAACAGGGTATATAACCGAAAAACTTAAGTCATTATCCCATTAACAATTTTGGTCACGTTCTATAAAAGACAGGTTAAGTCATACAGTGCAGTCAATTATTCTGTCAATAAATAGCTAATGGGATCACCAATCGATCGCATCTAGAATATACTTTTCTCATTCCAGCTAAGATTTAGACTACAGATAATCATTGATGTACCTACTAATTGTCCTTGAAATATCCTTGTGAAATCACTAAGGATCTTATGAAAAGTTAACTCTTGTTATCAACATTCGTCCCAAAATGTTATTTATGTATTGTTGCCAAACAAGGACTAGGATAGTCTTATGTGTATCTCGTCTTTAGCGACGACTAAACAATACGATCCTGAATTGTGAATCGTTAAACCACGATTTCTTAAAGCTTGCATTGTTAAATATTGTAAAGTTTTTTTTATCCCTGGTCGTGTGGCTTCTATACTACATTATTATAAGAATCCATAGTACCCAAATTAACACTTACAAAAGTATTGTTGCTGCTCTACACTATTAATTCATCCTTGTGTACAAGTTGAAGTCATAACCATTCATGGTCGAGATAATATTACAGTGGGGCAAAAGCATTTGCGATTATAAATGCTTTAGTTAATCACATTGGGTAGCAAATGAGACATCAGAACAAACTTTTTCTCTGATTCTTATTACGTCTCTACCCGTGTTGTACATTTTTGCTAATGATTATAGTATAACTTATCTTTATTCCATAAAAAACCTTGTATAAAATTCTTAATTTAATATTTATAATTTTGACTCTGTTAGCCAATTGAAGCTTTGTGTTTTACGATCAGCTAAAGGGTCGATCATAGTGTTGATTATACTTGGTGAATCAGTTTCCTAAAAAAATAAATCAGTTTACATACATGTACTGCTGAATTCAATTTCTATTGTAGTATTACTTCATGTATTTAATTATTCGTTACGTGAAATAAATATTTTTTCATTTGAAGTATATCACCTTCAAAGCACTTTTCACAGCTTTGTCTAATTCAGGTATCGTTGAACAAAAATGACCCTTCTTTCCAAACATTTCCATTATTTTTTCATAGTGTGTCTCAACAGTCAGTGAACGGGTTGGTGTTCTGTGTGCAAAAAATTATAGGTGAATTCAAAATTTCATTATTTTGCAAAACATTGAAGAGCTCATCCAAACGTTACCGAAGAGATAAGATGTATCAACATGCATTTTAAAAGCTATTTGAATTATCTTTTAAAAATGTCGGTATTCTTACACTTGTGTCGCTTCGCCAGCATCCTGTATTTGCCTCATCGTCTCTTTATCTAACCCACTATAAATTCCGTTATTGTTTATTATTATAATAATTATGGGTAATTTGTATCTGGAATTTGAGTAATATGAAGTGTTAGGCATGAATTTTTGAAGTACTGATACCACACTCCAATTGGAAATAATATCCGACGAGGAGATAACTTACAGAACCTTCGATAATGTCTTACCTAAACATTGTTTCAACTTCCATACCGGAAAACCCGAATGCACTGTCCCCTTCGACGCAAATTACTCTTTTCTTGGGGTAGTTATCTTTACAGTAAAGAGCAGCTGCTATTGCAAAACCTGGGCCTACACCCATTGTACCAAAAGTCCCTGCATCCAACCTGTGTCGTGGTAATCTATTGAAGAGCATAGTACGTCCAATATCCATTGTATTGGCACCCTCAGAACAGATAATAGAATCTGAACAATAAAATTATGAGTGATGAATATCTCAATAACGCATGAGAATAAAGTGGTTTGTTGCCCCTGAAATATGTTTTTCTGAAAATTGTTGCACTAGAGAGATCATTATGTGGGATAGCTTACCGTTTGGAATTAGATCTTCAATACTTTTAAAGACTGTGTAATAGTTCAGTGGGAGTGATGTGACTTGTGCCATAGCCTGAAATAATCACACTCTTGCAAACTTGTTTTACTTGACTGATAATTAACATGTGGGAAGAGCAATTGAGAAATTTTATTTTCTATCGTTATGAATATATTGATATTTTGTATTAAGAATGTATGAATGTGACCATACTGTCTAAATGAAAAGTTAGGAAAATAAAAGAAACTGTCAAGAAAAATCTCCAGTAATATTGTTCAGGCCAATAATACCAAACACGAATAAAACAACATTCCTAATATATGCATAATAGAAATGAACGTGAGAAAATTGAAACAGCAGAAGCTGAGACATCAATAATTTAAGAAAATGTTTTATAATTGGAACGATCGATATGATAACACTGGTGTTTTCGATCTGATTCTCATATTCTTTGGTTTATTTCAGTTGTCAGACAAATCTCAGCCTGTAAAAATTTTTACCAACAGTAATCTTCAGACTGGATAAATATAGATTTTTGTTGCAACAGATATTCGTCAGCGATGACATGTATGCATTATATACCTACACTAGCCCAAACATATTCGAATCTTATTGAAAACAAAAGAGTTTAATAGTTTTCAACGATCTAATTACAAAAGCTTTTCTTAAAGTATTGATATTTTACAATTTGTGTTATTCGAATTAGTTCAGATTCGTTTTTAGTACAAAACAATGCTGTTGTTTAATTATCACTGGCACAAATAACACTGATGTAGGCTTTTCAAACGATTCCTTCCTTTTATTAATTGTGAATCAGACAGTATAGTCCACAGAAGCGTACATCCTTAAGAAAGTTTATAAATAAGTCGTCAATTGTATGCATTTCACTTGAAAACAATCATGAAAGATATAACAAGGTTTGCATGTATATGCATCACTTAGAAGTTACCTGAGAGCTCATACTTACACCAACAGCCTGCTTATTTTTTTCAGCCTTTGCACGCAATTCTTTCCACCATGAACTAGTTTGACTGAAATTAAATTTCCGGTTTTTAAATGCTTGCGACATCTGATGTACCACTGGTCCTATGTCAGCCTGTATGGCTACAGCAGCTTGCAACGAATTGTGCATTTCTTCAGCGCACAAATCCACCTAACAATAATATTGATATCACAGTTGGCCTTAAATTTTGGATTTCCTATACTTGCACAAATTTTCTCATATCTGGTAAGTATATAAAATCAATATCATGTTCGGTCTGTACCTGGATCACTTTCACATTTTTCTGGTACCGAGGCGGCTGTCCAAAGTGCAACATCCAGTTTAATCTGGCTCCCAAAAGTAATACCACATCACTCTGTTGCAAAGCTAATGTTCTTGCACTGGATACACAATGTTCATCTGTATCTGGTACCACACCTTTGCCCATTGGAGTTGGCAAGAAAGGTAAGTTTGTGGAATACACAAGGTCTTGAACTCCTTTTTCGGCACGTGCATAAGCGGCTCCTGTGAACAAAGGTATTTAATTATCTTCCTGACGTTTATGTAAATAATAAATCACATGGCGATATAGATTTCATGTTCAATTTAGCCAACCCCGTGTAAATAATGTTTTTGCAATGCTCAACTCACTGAACAATGATATAGGATTTTTTTTTTATTTATTGGTGAACATGAAAGGAAAAGATGAACATTATTTTCAAAAAGCTATATCGATATTGTTTGCATGCTATATGCGGAACTTAAAACTTGATAATGCATACTGATGATTTACGCCATCAATATTCTGCAATTGAAATACTTGAAAAAACTAAAACAGCCTTCTCTAAATAACGCAAATATAGTTTGAAGATGCAAACTGAGCAAAAAGGGTGTTATCAGTTATCATCATACTAGTTACCTTTTCCAACAATAATCAAAGGCTTTTTAGCGTTAGCCAATATGTTCACTGCTTGTTCTATGAGCTGTGGCTGAGGATATATTAAGGGTGGTGGTGGACATCGCAGGATCTTTGCAACTTTCTTTCCAGCAACTCTTTGAGTCAGAATTGTGGCCGGCATGTCTAAATAAGCAGCGCCTGGAATAAATAAGTTTTGTCACAAGACTCTTGAAAAATTCTAAAGCCATTCAAAGTTCTATGGCCGCTATATGTAATGCTTTATATCAACGCTGAGAATAAATTGTGTTTTTAGATTAATATTGTGCACCAGCTGTTTCATATCTCTCTAAAAACAATGGTACTCCATTGACGCAACCGCATCTACAAAATATCCAATTAATTACCAGGTCTGCCATATGTGGCTAGTCTCACAGCTTTTTCAACGTGAACAGGAATAAGTGCAGCTGAAGGTGGTCTCGCAGCATATTTGCAGTACGGGCGACTGCTTTCTACTTGCGGCCATTCTTGAAAGCCCCCAATTCCTTCATGATCTTGCGGACATGATCCTCCAATTACTAACACTGGCCTACAACAAAATGCGCATGCAGTGTGAACAACACTTTCAGATCTTTTTACATTTTTTCTCATGTACTTGACTGTATAATAATGTATATAATAATAATATAATGTATGTAATAATAGCCCAATTATTTTAAAATCAGATTAATATTTTTGATTATCCACAAACACTTAACTAAAGGTATGTACTAACAATTTAAGAGGGTCACGCATAAAGGCTTTGATATATTTCGTATGGTTGAGGTCAGAAAAATATTTGAATTGTAGTGATTTTACGTGAGGACAATCGTGTATGCAAATTTTGCATCAATTATATTATTGATTTTGTCATACACACCAACAGTTGACTTGTGCATTTGCCATACCGCCGACAACATGTAGTAATCCTGGCCCTGAGACACAAAGAACTACGCCTGGCTTTCCTAGTCAACAAAAAGCTTTGTTAAACACTATACAATTGATTACTTTAACAGGCCTTGACATCTTTAAATATGTGTAAGAATAAACGCTGTACAGCGTCTGTTGAAAACAATGAGATAGCTGGCAAGAAGGGAATTTAAAAAAGTATCTGATTAGAATATTTCGGACGAATCGAAAGGTATGAGATTATAATTTGCCCGAGCCTAAAATGTGATATAAAAGTTTAAATTTTACATGTAACTGAACGATTACAAGTGAACATAGTTGTGAATATACCCACTGGTAAGGTAACCATAAGCTTGGGCAGCGTAGCATGCTGCTTGTTCATTTCTAAATCCCAAATACTGAAGACCTGCAGTTTGCATTTCCATAGCTAACTCTATAACTGGATGTCCTGTAATCCCAAAAACATACTCCAGCCCCTGTAACAGATAAATTACAGATTGCATTGAAAGAAATATTAGTTTTTACTCATAAATCAAAGTTTTCATACACACGTACTGAATGAAACTTGACACAAAACTCATCAGATCAAAGATTATGATTAGTTATGTTTAGAGACATTCGAATTTTGGTAATACTAAAAGAAACCAGTGTTGAATGTTTGTGAAACTATAATTCATGTTATTTACCAATTCTATGACGAATACTGCAAACGCTTCTAATTGTTTTGAATCGCGCATCGCGCGCGCAAATCATTTTATAGATATTACGTAGAATGACTGTGCATGGGTAAATATTCGGCTGTAAATTTAATCACTTTGAGCGAAGGGACGGGAACCAGCCGCGTTGAAATGAGGATTGAAGTGTACGGCGAGGATGAGAAAAGCTTTCGAATGATTGGCGTAAATCCTTGTTGTCCGGGTGTTTTCGAGGCGAGGTATTTACTGCAGTTTGTGAGTATGTTTTATATATTCTATGTACAAGCGCAGTTTCCAGGTAAAAACCCGCGTAAGCTTGCGTACAGCATAGGTACAATATGGGTACAACGTTCTTCCTTGGCCGGATGGATGGTGAAGACGTCGCGTGCCACAGGGGATGATGGCCTCTTTGCCAGGGGTGAAATAACTAATGGGCTGAGTAGGCTGTAGCATAGGGTGGCAGAAATCAGAGGGTGGCAAAACTTGGATGCGATATTTTTTTTCAAGTAACAAGTAAATTTTGTTCAGGGAAATAGCTGAGCGTCACACGAATGGAAATGGATTCAACAGAGTTGTTTGAAAAATGAGAGAAATGTTGAAGACAATGTCATAAAAATATTCCTAAATAATAATTAATCGATTGAACACATTCGTGCGCGCATTATTGATATTCACTATAAGGTAACTATACCAGTTACTGACACTTTTAGACCCAATTATTGACCCTTTTATGTTCGAAAATTTTCAAATTGACGGCACATATTGTGAATTTTTCGGTGACTAAATCCAATTGCTAGAGGGTTAAACACTACAAATTTATTTTTTGGTAATTTTACAACTAAAGATTAAAGAGAAACGGATACGATCAAAAAAGGTCAATAATTGGGACAGGGTTAATAACTGGTATACTTACTTTATTTTAGATAAACTAAACGATAAAATTATTACCTAGTTGAGTTAATTTGTGGTTTCAAATACAAAATTGACAGCGTAATGAAACGATAAATCATTGGAGTAGGTTAATATGTATTTTTGAATTCTATTTTCCATAGTTTCTTTTAATTTCACCGGGTAACCGAAAGTATTGTTCTAAATTATGTTAAAAAAAACTCAAAAGAAAGCAATTACAAGCGGAAAGCAATCGACTAAATTAGCTAACATCAACATTATAAATAATATTTTTCTGCAGGACTTCGACCAAGTTTAGAATAATTTTTATTTATTTTTTTTTATTTAATCTTTCTTTCGATTCATTGATTGGACATTAGTTATAGAATATGTGACATGTGAGCAATTTTTACGTAATTTGTTTACGTAAGAATGAACTGTAATCTGATGAGTGTGGATCACCGAAGTATACGGTAGGTCGGTCACAGTCATGGAGCACGGCAATATTGTCCGTGATAATACGATTGCTGCGCACGTAATGTGAATTAGTGAGGACAACTTCGATCAGCTCGAGAGCAGAAAAAATAAACCAGTATTACTCGCTGTATCGCCGTCATCGCGTAGTAATTCGGGCCGATTGTGCGTACGGAAGTAATCGAAAAATCAATTTCTGCCGTATCCACCGAAAACGGAAACGAAACGTTTGATAAATATTTTACACACATTCTCTTGCATTCTATTACTTGTAGTAATATCCTTAAGGGGGTATTCTGGTCGATTTCGACGTTGTCGTATGTATCTCCAAACGTCGAAGTCCACGTATCTCAAACGCGAACAAGGGCTTAACAGCCCCATTCTATATACAATTCTGAACAAAAACCGTGCAACATTTTTTCCTTCGATGCAGATATAATGAAATGGTAAGGATTCTACGAAAACACAACAGTAAATTCGTGGGATTCATGCCATTTCTTCATTTTTGCATTGAATGAAAATGTATTAGAGTGGGATTAAGAGGGCACGATACCTGAGGCTGCTCTACAAAAAAAAAGGCCGAATGTCGGTCCTGCAAGATGGCCCAATTGGTTAAATTTAAATAGTGGCGACATAAAATTAAATCGACTAAGGTTAAGAAAAACAAAGTGAAATTTGTTTAATTTCCTGACCTTCATATCCAAGTATCACCCTTCTATCATTTTTTATTACGATATTGAGTAATTATATTAAATATTTTTTCCGCGCCTTAACGCTGGTAAAATCGTCTTTTACATTTTTAAAATCTAAATCACGAGCGATTTCACTCTCTATGCTCAACAGAGACTATCATTTAGACATTCCTTTGATACTAGAGGAAAAATGAGCGCTTTACGATATTTGGTACACGTGTGTACAAAGTTCTCGAACTTAATGCAGGAAATTCTTCGGAATCGGATTGCAGTGAGAAATTGATATTCATGCGATCTTTTATTGGTAAAGATTAAAAGTTGAAATGCTCGATTTTTTGAAAATCTGGGTACTATTTTGAAAAATTTGATGTTGAGAATTGAAGGGTCGAAAATTTCGACAGCCTCAGGCTATAGCCTTTTTAGTCTTATGAGTAATCCGACCCTGTATACGAAAACGTCGAAAATGACTAGCACATCTGCTTAAATTACATGGAATGGCAAGGAGTACTGTGAAGATTTTCCGAAACGTACTTGTGACAAATTCCCCGTCACAAAAGTGTCAGGATATGGTAGGTCAAAGGTATTACCTCCCCTTCGAGAATGTTATTTGCTTTTATTATTCATTTCTTCTTCGATGCTTTTGTGCAAGAGCTGCTACCTTGGCAACATGATATCGATGGTTCATCACTGACCATTGTCAGGATAATTACCAAGAATTGCGCGACACGATTGCAACGCGTAGTTAAACATTACGGAAACTGTTTTAAAACGCATATCGCACACGATACTTAAGATCTATTGCCGTGAACGAGGTATACGTTCGTGTTTAAAAGCTTCGTCATAGATATAATCATTGATATGAATTATTATTGCAATTTCCGGTGATAAAATATGATGCGGTGAGTTTCAGGTGAATCAATGATACTTATGCGGCTAAGTTTGTTCTTGCAACAATTTATTGCGATCATCAATTAACCTCTCGACCACCGTCGAAGAGGCTCGGGTGCCACCAGTTACATAGGAAAATTCCCGAACAGCATCTGTAAAGATTAAAATATACCCGCAACTGAAAAGAAACGATTACGAATGATAGCTGATTTGATTTGAAAAAAAAATAAATAAATAAATCCCAAGAATTAATAAGTACAAAGATACAGTATTCAAGATGGCATCGTTTTCGATTTCAAAGGTTGAAGGAGACGGCCGTTTCTCCTGAAATCGTTTCTACAGAATTCGTATCTAGTGAAAAATTCAGTTAAGTGATTTATGCCTTGTGTTACCTTAAACATAGAATAAATTAGGTCACAACCATTAATTCAGAACCACACCCACGCGATCCCCTGATAAGAACGCAGAAGGTGACTGAGTCACCCTGGAGCTAGATTCAGTTAGGATTTACTTTCCGTAGAAACGAATTCTATAGAAAATATCTCTGCAGAAACGATTTCAGTAGAAAAGTTGCAATCTCGGTTTGAATATGAACCGCTCTTGCCCAGGAGTTTCGCGCTGACATGCGCAGTAGATTTCCGTGTCTGTTGTTCGTGCCACCCGTTATACTGTAGGAACTCTATGTTACTTATACTATACTGGAAATTAATTGCGATATGGAGTTTTGGTATGGTTTTCACCATACCCGTAATATTAGGCAAGTTCAATGTTAACGGTTCACGATTTTAAAGCCGTTGTCAATTTCGTTAGGCATCAGTCCCGACAATGAATGGAACACTGACCATGACTGGTGGAATAGAATACGTATAAACATAACCTGAACGTTAATGATGACAAGGGATTCAACTGAAAACCAAAAGAAAATTTTTAAATTCAGAGCAGTTACCTGAGTTTTAAGGGCTTCGGCAAGTATTTGATTACCGTCCATCTCGTCAGTTTCACTCGTCATTGGAAAAAATGCTCTGCTACCGTACGATTGAATGGGACGAGCAGAAACTGCTTCTCATTGAATTGCGAGGTGACTGGAAGTGACAACTGATTGTGAATCGTAACGCAAATGACGCACATCGGCAGCGCGATTGGTAAATTGCTGTTTACCTGAAGTTTGGATCGCGGTGATCATCGGGAGTTTCTTTGTTATTCGATAACGTAACAATATTCTTCGATTTTCAAAATTTCACCGAAGTCAGTAGAATGGAACTCTCGATCTGAGCAATCCGTTGAGCCATAATACTTTTTGTTTTCAATCGGCATGACTACTTACGCCTATGAATTTTACATTGTTACTTTGACCTATATATTTAACGACTGATTTTTCAACAAGCATTAAAATATCGTTACGCGTAAAATTTATGCCACGATTTTGAAGATTATAATTATAGGTTATGGGTACACATCACTATGATGTAAAATTATAAGGAATGCGGAAAAAATTGTTTACGTGATTATCCGGGTTTTTCAAACTATGCAAATGTATACTATATTTAAAATTAACACAGTACTTTTACAGTATCTTGTATTTTCGGTCTGAGGCGCAACACTTTGCGCACCGAAAGTGCGCGTGTGGTATATTTATTTTTTGCACCCTCTTTGAAGCTAAATAAAATATTATAGGTAAAATCCGTTACTAATGAGCTGAGGAATTCGACGAGCACAGATTTCAACGCTGATTTTCATAGTTTGTAAAGAGGTATCCGTGAACGGAAGTTTCATGTTCTAGAATTATTTTTAATAGCGGAAATGTATTTTGTATTTTATCAGTACAGATATCGAAGGCAGATACATAGAATTGCTGAGTATGATGAACAAGGCAAAACTTCGAAGTCGCAATTTTTTACTGGAAAATAATTTAAAAATTATAAAGTGTCCACACGTTTGCGTATTAACATAAAAAAAGTCGAAAGGTTTAAGTAAAAGAATTATTACTTAACATTAAACTATTTTTCGCTCGATTAGCAATAATGATATTCCATTCTCCGTACATATATTTACTTCTGAATATGTTAATCAATTATAAATAAATCAGCTGTGTGAAATCAAATCAAAAGATAGATGCATTTTCATACAATATTATTTTGTTCTCCACATACCTCCACATATTTTTACACGCAGTTCTGGGCTTTTTTACATATTCTAACAATTCTTACATTCGCAAAATTTTGCAGAAACGTCAGCACAATTAACACAGTTGTTTCTTCTTTTTCCCCTTTTCAAAGCACTTTTTTTGTTCAGCAAAAAAAAGCTTATGTCCTTCGCAAAGTATATAATAATATTGCTATTTCAGAAAGTTGTAGTTTAATACTAATCATTTCTTTCATCCTGTCCTTGCAGTGAATTGATGCTTAGACATTTAATCTAGCAATTAGGCTCAATTTATACGTTATGCATACATTGAAAATATACTGAAGTTACGTTGCTGCGAAATTATAGTCGTTTCTGAGTCACTGTCGAAAGGTTTCAGACAGCTCACAATCACAAACTAAAATCACGAATCCATTGTTTATACGTGATAAATTGAGTTACATTAAAAATTTCAAACCGGTAATATAATAGGACGTATTCCAAGGAGTACGAAAAAACTTACCTGTCTCTCATATTATTGTGTATACGCATGTCTGGAATGATAAAGAAATTAAATAAAACGATTGTCTTACGGAATACTAATTGTTAGGCTTTGCACATACCATGTATTCAGCCCTTGTTAAGTGATGCATAATAGCGATCATCTGTAACAAAGTTTCCAGACACGTTACATAATTTGCGAATGTTTCGAAACGTCCGAGTCTCGAAAATTTCAAGAAGACGTTTATCACGCAATTTCTCTCCGCATGACTAAAAGGGCAATTAATTCAAGGGCGAAAAGTAGGCAGTTGTGAAAATTTGTGAGCAGCGTGACTTTTCTCTGTCGCAAAACTCAGTACAACTCGTAAACCATTGTTACAAAAAATAAGGAACATCTTGTCAGTTGAACTGAGAATTAATTTTCTGGCCGAATATTTTCCTATCGTTATTGGCATAGAACTCGCAATTGCGAAGAATCAGGAAGAAAATTACAACAGTCGTGATGTTTTCTCCCTGAATCTGTATAACGACGTAAAATACAGGTTTGAAGTATGGCAGTATACTCGAGCGCTTGTTTTTCCACTCGCACTTTCTGTTCAGAAATAAGTAAAGTTTTCTGCACAGACGTATATAGCAATGCGATTGAAATTCATCTAATTCATTGGAAGATTAAAATATGTAATTCCATAGGCACTGGTCTTAAACGGGCAAGTATTTCATTTCATTAAATCCCTTTTGTCTTACTATATTTTTCTGACGATTACCTAACAGACGTAATAAGGTTTTCATTGCAGATCTCTGATTATTTTACTTTGAACGTCAGTTGGCCAAGTTATCTGGTAAAATATTGGAAGTATAAAACCTGTGATGATTTATCCTAAGGAGTCAGACAATAAAGCCGATTCCGTAGTGCCAGATTAAAAGATTAAACTTTTCTTACATATTCAAAAATTCAAAAAAGTGTTCATTTTCTTGAGTTGCAGCCTGCTGCTAATTCATAGTTCATAAGTAAGTGCCGATTACTTGTCACAACCACAACATATTCGGATTCAACGAAAAGATGTTTTTATACATAAACTTGACTATATCATTTTTGTAGCGAACGAATATAATAATTCGCTTCATCTGTGCAACCGACTAATCGAGCATAATACGTGCAGCACTTGGTAACTCATGCGGAACGAAGAGAAATTGTTACAAATTTCGAACGTAATTAAGAGCAAAAATTTCAGAAAATTTTAAACTCAAGTGCTGTTTCTATTGAAAATGAATTCAGCGTCTAGTCTAACTCGATTTAGTTTGATAAACACTCAAATGGCTTACAGTGAATCCCCATTACACAAACGGGGACACACAACATTTCGAGGAAGTATTATGTAAATACATATATACGTATAATTGATATGAACGCAATTTTATGTTCCAAGTATTTTTGTAATCTCCACTGCTTGACACGAGAAGCTTCCGTTGTGAAATTAAAGCAATCAAGGCATTACCTTTCTTCAGTAATCTTCTTGCTTGATTTGATTTTTCTGCACTGACTAGATACTTTTACTTCAAGCATGGCAACGTGATATTACACTCATACCAAGTAGGGTGATTTCAATCTGTACGATGAATGGGTACAAAAGGTGTATCTCATAGTGAAATTCCGCATATAACATCGGAACGCTAATGACGGCGAAGCCGGATTTGCAATATACTATACATTCTGGAAAGATTCAAGTTCGCTATTAACGGTAAAAGCTATTGGAAAGGATCAGCGAAATCTCGTGGGTTCCTATCACTCTGCTTCCTTGGTCAAGGTAGTTGTAAGTATGAATTGCTAATCACCCGGCACATGTTAAAACACCTCTACCACTCCGACGTCGCTAAATTGGAATGTAATCGACGCGATGTGTGCGATCGAGTTGCCGTTACTGAGCGCCAACGCACGGTATACCTTTGCTTTGTACAACATACATACACACCCACGTACCTCCCTATCTCGGATTTCAATTCCGTTTAAAACACACGACATAAACGTACTTACAAGCAAACTTCGATCGACTACGTAAATTAGTCGTTCCCATCTAATAAGTATACGTTTTATCAAGCTGCCGGAACCGACAAGTGGCTGCATGTTCTAAACCCATGAAATCGAAAGGAAAGGTGCGTGCATTTGTTGCAACTTGTCTAGCTACCGCCGATCCTTCCAGACGAGCGTTTACTCAGCTTTGATTCAACTGAAAAAAGTTGTTCGCGACGAGATATCAGTGTTGCAGCTGGTGAAATAGATTTTTTTTTTTAATTACTCGCCCGAAAAATATTTCCCAAAATAATCCAGTACCACCCTTAATAAATAGCTGGATGAGAACTGCTTGTACAAGGGTAAATTCGGAGGGAAATTTTCTCGGAGAGAGTTAGTAAGCGGAGGGTTTTCTACCTGGCCTAATCCTATACCTTATAAGTCCGGAACGCACCGAGAATTGGTCATGTTCTTGTGTAAATACGCCTGCATATTTGGTAAACCTTCGGTAAAATTTTGTATATTTACGGCAAAAGCGTTTTGCCTGGCTACGCTAACGCGTCGAAAAATGAGTGAAATAGTTAATCTGTAAATAGTGAAAATACCGTTGAACTCTCTCGCCGGGACCCAACCGAGTCTTCCAAGGCTTTTTTTACCACGCGGAATAACGGTTGTTGCTTTGTATTAAAGCCAGGTATAAATAGTTGCGACAATAGCACAAAACATTTCAATAAAAATCATTTTAAAAATTCTCAGATCGACCATCGGCAAATCGGTATTACTTTCGGTAAATTTATCGCCGCACCACCAAACATAACGAGGGTCGGCTCAGACCTTCGAAGTATGCGGTAGGGAGAAACCCGCGATTTCTGTACTACAGTGGCGGGTTCAAGTCGGTTTTACTTTTCGTGGAAAATGAGACGTCGGCATGTAATTACGGGAAATTAAATTTTCAGGTATCGAGGATGATATCGGTGCACTCAATGCTCTGACTATAATGGTCCACATTGCAGGGCTTCGTATTTAATTTAAATTTACGAAATTATTTGCAGTAAAATTTGTTCATAATTTGACAAAATATTGAACGAAATTAAAATGGTTCAACAGATAGCACATATTATTTTTTTCAACTATAAGTCACATATTTGGTAAATCGTCTTGGTGTTGACGTGTACTTTTGATCGGAGAACAGTTACGCGAGCGAGTCGTATAACGATCCAAAGTTAACAATAAAACGTTATGCACATTGAAATTGTACATCAGTCAGTCACGTAACATTTGTTGAAGTATTTTCAAGAGGTGAAGCACAACATATTAGCTAAGAAGTTAAAACTCTTGCGGAAAAACGCTGAGGTATTATAATTCAGCTTTGAACATACCGCAAAATGAAGAGCCGCTATATTTCTTCAATTAGCATTCGCATCATTTTAATATTGAGAATCGATTACGACACTGGGGCACATGATAACGTTACGAAACAATTTAAGGCTCATATTATCAAACATACTGGAGTATATGGACAGAAAAAAAAAATTGCAATAAGCTGAACGTACGAAATTTCGCATATCTATCTTTTAGAGCACAGAGCTCAAACGAAATATCGGTGAGAACTAGGTCAAGAAGAGGAACGTTGGCAAAATTAATTTCCATAAATATCATTCGGTCAAAAACCTGTACAGTGATCCTACGAGACTGCGCGGATGTTTATAACTTTCTAATGAAATAACTCTGAACAAATGATCGTGTTGATACTAATTCGAAGCAGGCTGTTCGTAATTAGAACGTTCGAGAACTAGAATGCGTTTTGTCAGGATTTTGATACGCGTGGACAATACTATAAGCTGCTCACTGGAAATAGAAATCATGATGATAATAATAATAACAGCGTTCATTTAGTTTATCATTGGCAGGCAATTATATATATACAAGCCGAAAGTTGAATTTAGAACTAAGTTCAAATTAAAAACTTTAGAACTTAGGTCCATTGCGAATGACGCTTTAGACGGGTTATAATTTTTTTTCGTAATAGTTTAACATCCGAATAAAGTAAATGCGAAACAATCGCAACCTCTGTACTGCATGTGTATATGTACAGCGACGTCAATTTCATACACTACATGCATTACTAGTTAAAATCAAGCAAGAAGTATTCGAGTCTAATATAATTGGCAAACACTTCACGCAGTAAAATATTTCCATAGACATTCAAGGTCATTGACGTTTTCCTTTTTTGGTGGATTAATTTTTTTTCTGCGAAAATAAAATGAAGATAACCAATTTTAGAAATTTAACGTTTGCTAGCCAAATTAGAATCACAGCGATAAGTAAATGGGAATAATACAGTTCTTCAAGCTTATGCGAGTTGAAATAGTAAAGAATATACGTATATTAATTCTCGCGTGACGGTCGGCGGTCATCTGCAAACCTGAAAGTATCGCGGATTTTATTACATAACTTTGTGCCTTTCTTGACTGATGGAGAAACTGTAAATACAACATGTTAATATAGTCCTGTCAAGCAGTATCAACTAAGATTTATATGGATAGCGATGCTTTTATAAAAAGATTTATAAATATTTCGCGTGATGTAAAGTGAATTTCCTCCAAAAATCATGATGAATTACGTGATTTCGACTTACCACGGATAAAGTATAAAACGTGCTCATTGAACTTTACAAATGCATTCTTTTTGCATTACAATCGTGCAGTTCACTCGTTATGCGTCCTTTTTTTCTATCACGAGGCGATAAAAATTTATATATTCGTAAACAACGGCGTCTCGGAGTTTATGAATCGTAAAATTCGTAGGTGCACAATGTCATATTATGCGATAAGACTTGTACGAAACGTGGTTTATCTTTTTGTACACTTTGCGACCGATTGAAAAAAAAACAAAAATTACATGCGAAAAAATTGGTGAGATGTCTATGGTGAATTTGTAGAAGTCTATTTTTAGGTGAACTCAATTTCAAGAAAAAGAATCGGAACATTTTCTCATTGCTCTATGAACTGCGGACGAGAGAGGTAGAGTTTTTCGTAAAAAAAATTGGTTCCGAAACACATGGATAATTTGGCATTTAATACTGCTTCAATCAATTTCCACCGCTCTTCGTTTTCGTTTGGATTACTTGGAATTTAAATTACGATTCAGATTAAATTAAAGCAATTTTCTACGTATCCACATGTAATATGAATTAGCTAAATATATTATTACAATATGCTGCAAAAAATCTCGTTCACACAATTCTGATACCAAAGTAATTTGCTACAAGGGCTGCGCGCTCGAAAAACGAACCACTACCTGCCCTCTCCTTTCCATTTCCTTCTTTCTCGTATTTCTATCTATCCTACGCGATTTCCCTTCGAATAGAAATCCGCCATGAAGGGCGGGGAGGGAGAGGATTGCGGAGGGCATCAATGGTACAGAAGGTAAGTACCAAGGGTATTCCTTTGTATCAGGGTGGTAATTTTCTCCCCACCATTGGGGCGAAGTCTATAAATACCAGAGGACGGATTACCTGGCCGACACTTGCCTGCGAAAGTCTCGGAGAAGAGAAGTAAGTCCACGGTTCTGACACAACACTTGGTGAAATTACATACATTAAGATTCCAGTGGGTGAAAAAGGTAACAGTTTGTGCCAAAATGTCGCGGAAAATTTAGAAATGTTTTTAGATATTTTCAAAATTTTCAAGTGAGCGGGAGTAAATATTAACGAGCTTCAACATTCTATTGCAACTACTTGCTCTGGCCGCAATGAAGACGTACGACAAATTGTACCAGCGCTACTTTCCACGTAAGTTTCAGTCGCTAGACTCGTAATTCTGCAACTTTCTTCCAACTTAACTATATTGCAACTATTGGTATACTGCTTTGAAACGTTTGCACGAAGCGTACATATTGATAAAGGTTCAAATTGTATTCGTGTTAGATGTTTCTTTAAAAATTATATGTCTCTCATACCTTGTCCAGTACATTTGTGATTACTTGAATTATTCTTATTCTTGTATACAAACTGAGATTCATATGTTCAGTATGATTTAGTAGCAACAGGTTACTTTCAGCATGCCAATAGAAGTGAAAAAAAAGCATTTCATTTCAAATTTTGCATGGTATATATATTTGTTTGATACTTGAAGTATACTGAGGGAATGGTGAGTGAAATTGTTCCCATTTCATCTCAACAATAGTATTCATTTGTTCTCAATGTCTACCATCTCGTATGACGAACACATTTTCAATTCGGTTTATTTATTTTTTTTATTTTCGAGTCTTACGCCGCTTTTCATATGAAATTTAATAATGCCAATATGTTGGACATTGATTCGTAAGTCTACTAAATAATTTTCTGAATATATTCATGTTTCAAACATAGAGTAATGATGGGTGAAATATGTCTTCATAGTAATGTGACAGTTTTCATCTGACTTCACGTGGTTTCAAAGATTAGGGTACAAGCAGCAGAATGTTAATGTTACCCCTGATGATGATTTCTTAGGAATTAGTAGCTACAATGGTTTTTTAAATTGTGATAAACATTATTCTGTACTTAGTAAGTACTATAGATACTTTTTTTGTTTCTAAATGCTGTTCTCAACCCATCTAAACAATATGTTTGAGTTCTTCTTTATTGTTGAATCACTTACCTTTGCTGTAATAATGTTGTAGGCAAATATTTGAAAATTTGTATAAAATCGTAGATGTACTGTTTCACAGAATTTATCCCAGTGAGGTTTATGATTTGTGTCATGATGTTTACCGCATGCTGGACATCCTACATGGCTCGTCTCCAAATGCCAATTCTTGTCGTTCCAATGACTGCATCAAAAAATGGTTCGTCTAGAAGTGGTTACTGCGACAAGGAGGCCAGCGAACCATCTCGTGAAAGAAGAGCAATCTGGTATGACCCTGAAAACATTTATAGCCCCTGGATTTATGAAAACGAGGTCCAAGATGACAGCCTAGACGCTGCAACTCACAAACAGAATATTAATGAACACAATATAAGTAAAGCGTTGTCGGGACACAAACTTCGCCGCAGGCGAGATTTAGAATTACTTGGTCAGGAGAGAGTCGGCAACGATGGATTCACCTTGTTCTCCAAAAGAGTGTTTGAGTGGGACGCCCAAACTCAAGCTCAGCTTCTATCCTCTTATGGATACGGAAATGCTCCAGGAAATTTTGTGGGTGGAATTGTGGCTATCAAATGGGGACCAAAGAGATCTATTTTTTGGACTACCCTGATAGCGGCGATATTATCTTTGATTAGCCCAATTCTAGCTCAGATCCATTGGGGTGTTCTTTGTGTTTCAAGAGTAATAATTGGATTTGCCGGTGGAATTACATTTCCTGCTTGTCATTCAATGGTAGCGAAATGGGCACCTCCAGATGAGAAAAGTAGATTCGTATGGTCTCTCCTGGGAGGAAGCTTTGGCACAATAATAACGTATCCAATGGTTGCTGCCATAGCAGATTCAATTAATTGGCAAACAGCGTGGTATCTTCCATCTTTAATGATGATAGTCTGGGTGATACTTTGGGCACTGATAGCATATGATTCCCCTGAGGAGCATCCTGGTATTACAGACGAAGAAAAAGAATACATTGCACGGTATATGAATTGATTGAAAGAAGAAACTCTCAGTTTCTGATATCTAACTATTACTTTTTCACTGTATAGATCACAAGCGGGTATAGTAGGCAAAGAAAAACCAACCTTACGTCAAACTCCAGTGAAGAAAATATTGACTTCGGTGCCTTTCATCAGTTTGGTTTGCTGCCACTTCGGGAACATGTTCTTACTGTTCTTTTATCAAAATTCCATGACGCAGTATCTCACAAAAAGTTTAGGATTCAAATTAACGAAAGGAGGAGCACTTGCTTCGCTCCCATGGGCTGGCCGAATGGTTTTTGGATTTTTCTTCAGTTGGGTTGGTGACTCGATCAAGAGACGGAAATACATAAGTATTACATGGCTGAGGAAACTTGCAACAATATTTTGTAGGATTTTTTTCCTTTTTCTCTTGGAAAAGCAGACACCTATGCATCATAATATTTGTAACACATTTATGTATACTTCAGCTCACTTAATTCCTGGATTATTCTTGATCGGCGTAAGTTACGCAGGCTGCAACTTCGTACTGGCTAACTTGTTTCTCGTTCTGAGCTTGGGATTCAATGGCTGTGCCGTTATTGCCAATCTATCAAATAATCAAGATTTGTCACCTAACTTTGCTGGATTTTTATACGGCATCATGAATACTATTGGATGTACTTCAGGATTCATCGGACCTCCAATTGTAGCCACAATCATTGGTGATGAGGTATGTAGATTTTCTTTAAAACACTTCTGCTTCATTCTGCATTATCTATATTAAAATAGCTTGCTAATCGCAACCTGCGCTAACTGTATTTCAATGTGGTTTCACAAATCCCATGTACATGCTGTTACTACCATATCTTTTGTATTACGTGTAGTACGTAGATTCGTATTACGGAGTTAAAGCAGGGCTTGAAGTTTCTGTTATTTTATTCGCATTTGTTAACTGCACAACACCTGGAGGCTTGGCAAGATCCACGACTGCAAAATTCTCTTGTGACAGACTAACAACAGCCAAATCGGACCCCCAGTAATTCTTGTACCTATGATGCCGTTACTCATAGTACGATTATAACTGGTGATCTTGAAATGGTGTCTTACATCAACCTAAATATTTTTACACACGATTCACCATTTTTTATTTTAAATTAGACTAGATTTTTAAGGATTCCACCCAAGCTGTAAACTTGTGTTGCTAACACCTTCATCGACATCTGCTGTTCTAACTTGTACTTTTAATAAATACACATGATCAATATTTGCGGAACTGTGTTTTAATTTACTCCTAGAACAGTCAGTACTGTCACCGAGACTGTTAAGGCCTGACTGTTTTCTGTTTCTACATTATGATCTATCTGTAGTACTGAAAGTATTCAGGTAATGATCAACCCAGTTTTCTGCAATCTTATATCTCTACAATTGTTTGTGCCATATATTCAAAAATATGTACATGTTCTTTCAGGTACATGGATAGCTAACATTCTGATGCTTTGCATTTGTCACACATATTTATTTTTTTAATATAATTGATAATGTATCATTGAACAGAACATAACAGTTCAAATGAAACTTGACATTTAAATAACTCATACCTGAATATACGTTATAGGATTCGATTGAAAACTGGCAGATCGTTTTTTGGGTTGGCGCAGCGGTGTGCATATTCAGCATGATAATTTTTTTCATCGGGGGAAGCGGAGAAGTTCAACCATGGAATGATGTTACAACACCAGCTGATGCTCCTGCAACATCCGTACCTGTTCCAACTGCACAAAGAGCATAAATTTTGTGAATTAATATATTAATTCAATGTGGAGTTTACTTTTACCGTAGAAACTTGGCTTTGTTTTCATCAAAGTCACAATGTGATTAATGTGGGATTTCAACTGTATATGGTGAACAGATTATTTCTTTGCCAACCTAACACATTTCAAATGAATCAAAGGTAATATCATACGGTAAAAAAATGTACGATCAGACACTAATATTGTGTATTATTGATCACTGTTTTATATATGATTATATAGTGTACATTTAAGATGAAAAATATTTTAGTGAATTTTCAAACCATTCATTTGGCATTTGAAAAGTTACAAACTATTGCGCCCATTATAATGACTGTAAAAATTGTTGCACTGTATTACAGCAAATCGATGTACGGATTCAAATAGGAGATAATAATAAATTCTTATAGCGTTTAAGAAGTTAAGTAATATTACACAATTATATTATCTAGGCACAAAGATTTTGTCTGTGATTTTGAATATTTTTACAGAGTAGGTCGTCAGATAGAAAAGGGATTCATATTTTATGTCAACAAATCATGGTAAATATGAATTTCGTGGTTTTTTAAATGAATTTGTATGAAGTAATAAGAAATCTCATTAAAAGTATACAGATGGTGAGGAAACTCAGTTGAAAACTGATGGAACAAAGTGACTCTGTAGATAAATGAGTTGCTTAGAAGCAATTGTTTTATGTAAAATCAATACTTCTTCAGTTATTTGTAATATACGCTTTGAGAAAGTTGTTTTAATAAAATCTTATTTAATTCCTTTATAACTGTGAGTTATTTTAATCACTATAAATTGATTAGCTTCAATTGAAAACGTTTCAAAATCAAATAACTGCACTGAAATACAGGCATAATTTGTAGAAAATTGGCTTGACGTTAATAAATATCCTGAAAATTAGTTAATGACTTGAATAATTATTCTCATGGCTTCGACGCTTCACTACAAAACAACCGACTGCTTAATAAGACATCAAGTCTCGTTGATTTTACTCTTCTTTAGTCACATTTCATTGAAATAATAAAAAGTAATGTTCACAGTTAATGCTAAATGTCAAGTATCGAAAAAATTGAGAAAATATTCCCACTCAGAATGTTAGAATTGGATTTCTGAATGAAATAATCCAATTCTATATAATACTAATCCAAAACTAATACAATATTCAATTTATTTATGAGGTATAGCATTAATATGTTTTAGTTACAGAAAAAAAATTATGTTCATTGGTGACATGAAATGGCGATTCGATACGCAATTGCAATAATGATCCTTTTGGCAAAATGTAGCATTTACATGTTGAGGGCTCAGATGAGCTTTGCTATTTTGACGATGGTCCCGAGAAATAGAGTACTCATTCAAACCGACAACGAATGCGTTCAAAATGCAACATCATTGAAGATGTCTGAAAATTACCGTAATCGTCATTCGGTATAGTGGAAACAAATTTCCTGTTTCAGTTCATAAATGTTGCAGTAGATTTATACTATTTTGCCTACGAGAAAAACAAAATGTTCATCGGTAATAGTGAATATTTAGTTCATATATTTCTGCTATATGCACACACCATTGAATAAGTTGTTCTATATTACAGCCAATACATAATTGGTCTGAACTTAGCATGTGTGGAGTTGTAGCTGCTCACTACGCTGGTTTCTACAGCACTGAACTTTTTGGATCGTACGTTGCCACTTTTAGTCCAAAAAACGTAATTTCTTGGTTCATTTTGTTACCCAGTACTGCGAATACACTGATCCCGCTTTTTCTTCGACTTGGAGAATGGACAATATTTCTCATGAAAGTTTTCATCGGCATTTGCACAGTAAGCAATATGATTTTTGGAAAAGTGAAATTAATGCCGGCATTTTTCTTACAATCACAAACTTTTATACTGATTATAATTAATTCAAGGGACTCAATCAGGAGTCATTTGCAATATTGACACTGAAATGGGCTCCGCCGAATGATAGAATATTGTTTTCTGGAAGTTTATATGGTGAGTACAAGATAAATTATGTGACAAAGGATATTGGACACTGTGTTGAATTTTTTGTGCTACTTAAAGCAGTCAACAACCAGTGAAGTAAAACTGTGAATTCAATTGGGAATAAATATATATATCATATATTTTCAATGCTGGTAACTAAATGATATGTACTATCTTACATTTCAATGTTTAAATCTTTTGTGCTACTCTTTTTAACCACTTAACTGCCAAGGCATTGTAGCGGCATAATCGGATCCCTTGACCTCAAAAATACTGAAAACACGTGCTTTTAAAAGTAAATATTCACCAGAGATACTAAAAAATATTGAATTACTTTATGACGGCATTTCGCGATTTCTGGCAGTTACGACACGGGCACGTTTGACACCGCTATGATGCCTTAGCAGTTACATGGTTAATCCTTAGTTCTGTTATAGAGAAAGAAAATATATTTTATAAATCAGGATATTGTGGAGGGGTTCTTTACTGCATAATAGGATCCAATTGGGAACTACAGGAGGAATACTTGGGACAATCTGCGGTTGGATAGGAACAGCTTATATGGGTGAAGAGCTAGGGTGGGATATTCCATTTTACGCAATCGGTGCAGTTGGAATCATATTAACACCATTTTGGTGTTTGTTAGTCACAGATTCACCAGCTAAAAATTATTTTGTCTCTGCACAAGAAAGAATCTACTTAGAAGAAACTATTCCTGTAGGAACATATTTGGAACTAAGAAATGTGAGATAATTAAAAGGTAGAATTATAATTCTACAAGCTAACAATTATCTGATTTTAAATGTTAAACTTATTGAAACTTTGAAGATTGTTTCAATCCCATGGTGGAGGATACTAAAGAATAAACCAATTTGGGTGTTGTGCATATTTATGTACGGTGATCTCTGGAATTTTTATTTCTGGCTGCTTTTTGGACCTAAATATCTTGTTGAAGTATCCGGCTTTACGATAAAAGAGGTAAGGAACCTAGACCTGTTAAAAAAAACCTATAAAAATATCTCTTGCTCTACATTTTCCAGGCATCTTTATACATTCTGGTTCCGTATCTTACCCGACTGTTTTTTAGTGGTCTGATTACATATATGTGGAAGATGTTTGTTAAATATAATCAGCATTTATCCGTTGAAAATTTCACGACAGTGAGGCGCATATTCACAATTTTCTGTAAGTATTTTTCGTGTCTGCAGATGCTGTAGCACTAGTTTTATAATTTTTTAATTGAATAATAATGGATATTCTCCAATATTCCGATTTAACATATTAATATTATGCTATATGAGCATAAATATTCATTTGATTATCGCAATTTTCTCTCTCTGTTTCAGCACATATCATACCAGGGATATTATCACTATGCTTAGGAGGGCTCAACTTGCACTGTAACTATTGGTATGCCTATATTACGATCACAGTAATGATGACATTTAATGGTGCTTCGTCTGAAAGCAGTGCTGCAATTCCTCAAGATCTTTCACCGGTTTATGGCAGTAATATAATAAGTCTAATATCTACTTTTGGAACAACTTCCGCAGTAATATCTGCCTTGACGCTCGGAGGGCTACTGCATGCAAATGTAAGATTTAACACAAAAAGTTTTCCTAGTTCTTCTACAACTGCCTTGAGATTCTATAACAACTACTTTGTTTTAGTATGCTATACGGAGCTGGAGGATAATGTTTTTTGTGAATGCAGCAATGTATTTAGGACCAGGACTGCTGTTCATTCTATTTGGAAACAGTCGTTTACAATATTTTCACCAAGGCCTGTCCCACGTACCCGACATTAGTTCCGAAAATTTTGGAGAGAACATGCAGCCAATGGCAGAAACAAATGGTACTGTGAATTCATAAAAAAGATTGATCGTGTTTTCACAAAATGCACAAAGTAGCACTGATCTGTAAATACACTAGCAAACATTTTTCATGGCGCTTCAGGTCTAAGGTATACAGAAAAATTTTTGAACCAATTTTAGAGAACTTGGTTTAAAATGTGAACCTTATTTGTCTGATAAATATGAATAGATAATAATTATTATTTGGTTGTTTTGTGTACATCAAATTACTTAATGATATGATTCAAAGGAATGACCAACCTGTTAAATATCCTTTGCTACATTATGTGGCAATTTGATCATCTGCGATAAAGGGCCAAGTTTCGTGCACACCTTGTTCCTACAAGGTGACTGTATTCCCTGATTTCATCTTCATCAGCTGACGAATATGCTTGTTTTTTGTAAATATGGTAGGGTATGATCTTTCTGTTGTAACAAACTGATACCTGTAATGAATATTGCTCTGTAGTGAAAAGGGCTTGCATACATCCAATATAAAATTGACTTTTACAAATCGTAAACGGGATATCTAGTCTAATACGTAATGAATTGCGGTATTTACTTGTGTGATATCATTGCTCAAGTTTTGATCAATAGCATCTAGATCTTCATTCAGTCTGCTGTATTTTTCTTTGTCCAACTTTGGCAGGCAGTTTTCAATGTCACACCATACATATGTCTCTGGGCATAATAGTTTTGATGGACGTAGTCCAGCCTTATATCGCATTTTTAGGCATGTATGAATATAGAAACCCATGTAATAATATTTCAGATTTGGAACTAATTTATTCAACTGCCTTGTTAACATCACTTCTCGAAGAGAACTGCAAATGATAACTTTGTTATAAAGTAATACGTTGTAATTCATTTACATTTGGAAATTGTTTCTGTCGTTATAAATCAACAACTTTAAGTCGAAAAACTGAATTTACTTCTGTACCTTTATAACTGTACTAAATTGATTGTACTGACCCATATGTTCCTAGAGAGATGTGTGAGTAAATTGGATCGTAAAAGAAGTACACACTGGAAATGCATGATGGTAAGATATCTATTACACCAACAGCAATTAGTTGATTGTTAAGCCAGTATTGCTGATGAAAAGATCCATATCCTTGTGGTGGGCCATCAGCTGGGACCCATTCCTTGAAAATGTGTATAGATGGATCAATAATTTGATTAAAGTTTGTAGTAGGACATCAAGCATATTTGACCAAAGTGTACCTGCAACGGACTTTTGCAGAGAAACTCTGTAAACGAATCTTTGTCACATTCTTCAGGCAATTCTTTATGAACTGCCATTTGATACTTTTTATAAAGATTTACACTTAATTCAAAAGTATCCAGAAACTCTTCAGATGAAATGCTTACCAATTTAATCTAGAGAAATTCAAACATGACTTTAATTAATATGCTTTTGCCAAAGGAACTGAAGTATAACGGTTTTTTTTTTATTGTATGCAAGGATCCAAAATGTTCAAGTGGAATTATCAATGTTAATGACAACAAAGAATTTGATTATCTTAGCATCCAACTAAATGAATAATTCGCTTCTGAGACATATTAATTAATATTTTTTTAAGGGAGGTACATGGATCATTAGCCTCTTATCATGGTACACTTTGCTCCAATCTTGCATGTATTGCTTAAATTGCAACATTTGCCTTATATGATCGAACTTTTGAGTATTCTAAGAATTTATGATCATTGAAATCTATCGTTAATCTTGGTACTTTAATACTCTGATGTGTCGTTCATTAGTTTGGTGAAATTTGGAGTTACCTGTAAAGGTGATTCTACAAGGAACCTTGTATATTGTTGTTGCGTAACCTGCTCAGCTCGGTCCTTATGTATTGCCATTTGATATTTTTTGTACAATTCGTAACTTTGCTTCGAAGTGCTGATATACTCACTGCTCATTGGTGAGGTTCTAACAAGCCGCAACTTATAAGGAAAGGAAAATTTTAAGTTTGAAAAATTACAGAAACTTATTTTACAAATTGCAGTTTGTAACATTAACGATTAACCTTTAGATCACCGGTGATTTTAATGTATATTGAAATAGCCCACATTTATATTGCTTGACTATAGCTTGGCAGCGGCCTAAAGGTTAAAGGATTCCAATTAGATCAGAAGCTATTATAACCAATAATATGAACAAACCCAGGCATTTTATACTGTGAAATATTTTCAGTGCTCGAATGTCAGAGCTAAAAAGAAAATTCACTAACGATAGTCAAGCTATGCTCAACTTTTGTCTAACAAAATATATTTTTCAATATTGCATAATGAACAAAATTGGAGCAAATGTGTTATGGTATTAATTATCACAGACATATAAATTATTGAACATATTTAATTTAGCACCTCTAGTTTCTTCTGTCCCACATTTTCTTCATTAAATAATTCCTCCAACGTTTTGCCAACAGCTATTGATTTTCCCTGGTTTAATATTTCGTTAATTTCTGTTGTTGATTTTCCCATTGACAATAATTTATTCTGTTTACGCTCCAGTCGTATAATTTTTGCCTTCTTAGGTGGTGGCTTACTTTGGTCAACACCCATTCCTGACTTATAATCTTTACTAGTAGAGGACATCGGGGTTAGATTTGTATCATGTTTTACCTTAGCAGCAGAATAACTGCTTTCAGTTATACTCTGACTATTGGTGGAATTCGTCGGGGAAGGTAATCTTAGATCAAGTGTATCAGCAATTAGAGACACGTCAATATTGGTAGCATTATTACGTGCTCTTTCAACTTGTTCAGCACAATTCTGAACTTCCATAAGACGGGAATCTGAAAAAAATGGATTCTTCTTTTTTCAATGTTCGATATTACATAAATGAATTATTCATAAAAATTAAACTGATCAACATTTACCTGAGTCGTCTTGAACAAATTCATCACAAAGTGCTGTATCATTCTTTTTCAATTCACCTTTCAAGAACTTGGACATTCTTTTCATTAGCTTCTTTTGCGACTTAGATATTTTGAAATCCAATGCTTCACATCTAAGAATCAACAGTTTTGAGATTGGACAATTTAAAAATTAGATCCCTACAGTGCATTCAAACGAAAATACTACAGGGAAGCTTCTCTCAATGGACACCTCTTAACAGCGGACACGTCTTCATAATAGACAAGTTAGAAATCCTCGGCATAATGGAAATATACCCTTTAATAACAGATACTTCTTTATAGCGGACAAGATTTTCAGTCCCGAAGGTGTCCGCTATTGCGAAGTGTCAGTATATGAATAAAGCTGATGTTGCCAAAATATTGAAAGTCACGATTATTTCATTGCTGACAATGCAAAAAAGTTATTTGGCGCTTACTTGATAGTATACATGGGACAACAAGTCTGGTCCATTATAGGTTTGTAACAATAATTGCCACTGCGCCTCCAGCCTCTATCGATGAGGTCCTGATAGTCTTGAACTTTTAAGGTATATGCCCACATGCCTGTAAAAATATATCTTAATTCGTGCTTGAAATAGTGGTTGTTAATCTAAATTAAATGATAACCTTACTTCTCTTACCACGTATCTATCCGTATACATACATACTTTTACTACTCACCATGGCTACAGTTTGTATCAGGACTCTTGCAGTAGCCGCATTTGTGTTTTTCACGCTCTGCGAAATATTCGACAAGACTTGGGGACTTTCTCGACATTTTTTAAATCTCTACTACCGTATTTCGGATTCTGTCACATCAAATGAACTTCGTGTCCGCCGCTCTCAATCCGAATCAATACTATGATACCACTAGAATGCCACACAAGCGACAAACGGCCAGAGCAGTGGGTACTAATCATATACACGCATGCATGCATACATACCTGAGACCGGCTGTAAAAAGCGAGCAGACGCCAGAATGTCGGCAAGCCTAATTCCTTCAATTTTGTGTACACGAATGGTTCGATCAAAAATCCAAAAGTATACACGATGTTGGAGAAAGCAAAGAGCTCCGAAAATCTCTCGAAGGAAGAATACCTGATAAGGAGAGCCAAAGAAGAACTGCCAAGGAATATTTATGCCGCCAAGTCGTGGTTGATTACAGCGAAATCATTATTTCCCCACAGTGCCAAAGTACAGGTTAGAACGAGATATAAACAACATAGTTGATACATAGATCACTTGGTTTCATGTACCATTAAAATCGGTACCTTTGACATGATTTTACCACTGATGATCGAATTTTCTTTCATTTCAGTTTGAGGCGTATCGTATCGAGAAGTTATCAAAAAATGTCAAGGAAGCTGCAAAATGCTTCAGTGAAATGTAAGATCCTTTATTAACATGACTCAAAATTGTTTCATACCTCTTTCATTTCTTTGATAGATTTCAGAATTTTCCGGATGATCGTGATATATGGAAAGAGATTGAAACAGTAACGGCGTGCTTAAGATCAGAGCAATGCGATCCAGAAGCAGATCTGTTGTGCCAAATGTTTCAGCACATTCCCCAAGATTTGCAACATCGGCTTCTTGTCATGACTGCTGATCACAGTGAGGATACAATGGAACACTGCAAACTATTGCTCCTTCTGCTGGGACGATTTCCACAGACTATCGCTACTCACGGGGTAAATATTTATATCACAATTTTCATTTTCCATAGACTGATTAACATTTACTTAGTTGATTACCTCAATTATTATTTGCTTTGACAGCCACGTTTGGTAGAGACCCTGCTAACAGCAGAGAAGCACAGCCATCCTGGTCGAGCGGTGAATGGATTTCGACGTTTATTGGCTTGTGACGCACTTCCGCTTCTTGGTTCTGCTCCTGTTGAGCTTAATCCTCGTCTGAGTTTGCGTTTACTTTGCAAAGCAGTTGAATTTTATTTGGCATACATACAACATCCTCAAGATGCTCAAATTCTGCAGCCCTGGGACAGATTATTTCAGGTGGTTGAACTTATTGGGGGCAAATTGACGTGGGAGTTGAGCTCCCTCTTTGCAATGCCTTGGAGTCGTGAAACTTACAGTGAAAGACTACAGCTTTATGCGTCGACTCATAGCGGATCTTTGTGTGAAGAACTTGTAGCCCGACAACTTCTCGTTTGTTCTATTGTGGTACTAATGAGGGTATTGCATGAACACGCAGCGCTCATTAATTCGGCAGAAACAACATACTGCCTTGTAGAGGCATTTGGAGAAATGAGCTATCCATCTGCTGCTGGTAAGCCCTAAAAAAATATAAAAAAAATTGAGTCGCACGATAATTCATTCTGTTTACAACATAGATCCAAAATTAAAAAGGCGGAAGAGAGAAGATTCTTTAGCACTAATGGTGACGAGTGATGGGGAATATAATGGAAATGGACTAGGAATAGCTGTAAGGTTATGGGACATATTACACAGCAGCGACTATCTTCAAAGAGAAGTGGGAAAATTAAGTCAGCAATTACGACTAGACACATGGTTGAGCTTATTTCTAACCGACCTAGCAATGTATAAGGGACTACATCGTGATACTTTGTCCAGGCTGTCGCAAGAAAGCTGCAATCTATCTACTGAACTTCGATTAGCCAGCTCTTGCTATTTTTTGAAAGACTACAAGGTAAATTAGTAATCACATTTTTCAACCCTGAACTCGTATCAAAATTATTACTGCCTTTAGCCTAAAGTTTGATGAATCCAGAACTTCTTTTACTAAGGTATGTTACTGACATTAATGGTCACGTACCTGATTTCATTCCAGAGCATGCTTGAACACATTGTCTTGATTACCAGTATGCTTCCGGTAGCACGTGGTAAGATTTCTATGAACCTAACTGTCCCAGCTGTACGTCATCTGCATTATCTGACACTTGCACGTAATCCTGTTCTCCAATACTGCTCCAGGTTACTTTTAGCGTCAATTAAAGTGAGTACTGAAATTGTAAAATAAATGATCAGTTAGCTCAGTTCAATAAATCAAA
Source organism: Neodiprion fabricii (assembly GCF_021155785.1). Taxonomy (NCBI): domain Eukaryota; kingdom Metazoa; phylum Arthropoda; class Insecta; order Hymenoptera; family Diprionidae; genus Neodiprion; species Neodiprion fabricii. Next base: position 30,829,811 of record NC_060239.1, read on the forward strand.
ATGAGGTCCAACTAATCTTTTTAGGAAAATTTCACAATACCTGGAGGTGTTGGTGACTTGGCATTGGGGCATTCTATGGTACTAATGCAAATGGATTGGCCCCAAGAAGCTGGTACGTTGGGTATTATTACTGAACGAATTCTTAATCGTGGCTCATTTGGGTACCCATTATTTCAAGCATACATTATATGCGTTGATATATTGGAGGAGCTCACATATTTGTGGACCGAGCATGGCGGTGGAGTATCTTTGGACATAGCCAGTGGATCAGGAATTTTACAGAGTAAGCAAATATAACTGTAATGAGACGAATGTTTCAGTTAAGATGGTCAGATTCTCAAATTTTGATACATACTAACATTTTTGCGATTGTACTAGGTCGGCGTATAACAACACGTGGGGCAGATAAAGGAGTGCGAGAAGAAGTGAAACAAGCTATGAGACGACAAGCTGCACGGGATGGAATTGAACCTATGGATGACCTTATACAGAGATTTATTGTCAATGAAAAAAATGCTATTCTGCATAGTTTAATGGGACAATAATTGATTCATGCTGGTAATGTTGTGAAAATTATTTGTGAAGTACTTTTCTCGTGCTCATTCTAGTGCAAAAAATTCAGGAGGCTTGAATTGTGCTGCTCAAAATTTTCTCAGCTTCGCTTGTGCATAAAAGTAATTTGTAGTGTATTTACTTGTATTGTGGTCTGGGTAATACTACGTGTGAATAGCTTTATGCATAAGTCTATAACGTGTGTATTAATTGATAAGTTTATAGCTGAATACTGTATAGAATTATTAAAAATTAGCTTATAGCATAATTCTTGGATTATTTATTTATAATTGTTTTTCAGGTCTTTCACAATTCGCTTCTTACAAAATAAGATTACTATCAACAATTCATATTTTTTTATTTAATATATAAATGTATAGGTTGAATATTTTTGTTATATAAAAAGTTTATATACTATAACGCTATTGTATTAACAATTATCTTCATTGAGTTAAGCGGGGTTTTCATTATATTAATTTTTCGTGCCTAGAATTTCTTCATTATTGTTATAAATTTAAATTGAAATTAAATGACAGAATTTAAATGGCAATGCGACACAGGGACATAGTACTAGTGTGAAAATGCTAGATACCGTTTTGAAAGTAAGTGGATTTGAAAAAATACTAGTGCATATAAACTTAGAAAGTAGTGCTTAACGATAAAATTCATTTGTCAATTTCCAAGTTTTTTATACAAAGTGAGGTTTATGTGGTGGATTCACTACGATGTCAGTATTACGACTATATCGTAATCATTTAATTCCATAATATGTTTACTTGCAAGTACTATTGTTGTAATATTAAAAAAAAGTTGTGCTAACTTCCAGACACCCTTAAACTTTTGGCTCAAAAAATTCGAATTGGTGTGATAAGACACCAGAAACTTAACTTTTGTAACTTCGAAACAGCTTATTATTTTACTGGCTTGTAGTTACGGAAAATAAATTACTATTCAAAGTGTGATGGTTGATGTTAATACTCTGGAGGTTAATACTTCCCATGTTCAAGTTATTACAAATTGACGAGAAGATAATTCGGGACTGAAGTAGCAGTCTTACAATCAATGAGACCTACATTTTATTTCAGATCGTTTTAGATTTAAATGTAGCGTGCACTAAAGATTATAATTAACAGAGTGATAAAGAATTATTCCAACACTCAGTTGATCCCTTCTAAACCCATTGGTTCAAATTGTTTGTTTGAAATTCTGATAATTTTGACGCCGTTATCTTTACTAGATTGGTACTATATAGTACTTATATTTTAGAAATCAATTGTATGTACATATACAGCAAATTTCAAATGAACTAAATGTTTGTCAAAGTCTGGTAAATAGATTTGTTTGATTTGTTTGATTTTTTGCAGATAAAAATGTGATAAGAGTATTGTAAATTACTGGTGATTCCTCAAGTGGTATTGAATATTATACTTTCAAATGTCTAATATCCATAAAATTATGCGCAAGATTACTTACAAAATGAAGCCATAAAATCAATTTCTGTGATTCAGTTTGAACTCTTCAATATCGTTATAAAATCAGTCTGATGTCTTAAGAATTATGATGATAATGCCTTCGCGTACTAGAACTAGGGATGTTCTGAAAAAATGTTTTTATGTATTTACGTTCTTGACCCTGGGTGCCATTTTTTTTTACAAATTAAAACCGTAACGAATGCATAAATTTATTATTTGAACTATAGATTTCTATAGTTCTAATACAAACTATCTGATGTATACACCAAGTTGCAAAGCACTTTGCAACAGAACTTTGAGCCCAGGCATAAATGAGGCTATCTGACTAAAATCTGGCCCGGAAACAAGTTGCGTGTGAAGTCCCAATCCACCGGTATAATTCCCGCTCTGTATCATTTCAGACATTTGATGAAGAGAAGACAGAGTACTTGGGGACAACTGAAAAAACAACAGTCAGTTGGCAGTCACTTCTATGTTCATACTTGTCTTACAAACTCTGGCAATATCTAATTGTCTCACCTTATTTTCTCGTAGGCAATCATACAAAACTTCCAGTTTTCTTGATACTTCTTCTATCTTTCGTTTGATTTGCTGAAATAATAAAGTAAGTATGAACGGAATTTGTGAACATGGATTTTGAAAATATTATTTGTTTGTGGCATAAATGAATAAGAAGCACAGCATTACTCATCCAATAACTTTTCAATGAACGTTATCAACTAATGAAGTTTACCGGATTCTTGGCATTGTTGTAACACTGAGTTCTGACTTCATCTAATACAGTTTTTAAATGTACATGTTCCTCTGGTATCGGTGGTTTTGGTTTCTCAGGTTCAGCAATTCTTGCTGACTGCACAGGTTGTAATGATTCAACAGGTGGGTTGAACTGCGATGAAATATGTTGAGGTGGACCATATTGTTGTTGCTGCCCATAAGGTAAGTGGGAATTAGAGTAAGCACTTTCTTGTGCAATTGGCTGAAAAGCGATTAAACAGAATTACAATTTGTTGCCAACATTGAAATATCGACGATTCAGTAAGGATTGAGTTGCAACATTAAAAATTTGCATATTCAGTATTTAGTCTTACGTTAGGAACTGGTTCCTGTTGCGGAGTACTGCCGAAAATTGGATGTAAGATTGGAGTTTGTGGCTGAAAGGAGTCCGCTCTTGCCTAAATAATAACACAATTACTTAAACATAATCTGAAAATAATGAATAAATTTCACCTATAAGATAATAAGACCAAAATGTTCAATTGCATTATTCAAAACAACTAAGTTCTTGTAGTTTTTAGGAAATATTCCACAGAAAAATTAAGTTAGTACTTGGATTTAGCATGGAAGCAGTCCAAATGTAATACATTGTGAAACACTGAAAATCCTTTCGAATTATGTATCGTATTCAGCCAGGATGAATTTTAGGTATTACAAAAATCCCTGAAATTTTTTTGGGTATTATGGTAACAAACATAGGAACTGAATGTTCCAATTATATACGGGGAATGTAGGGAACAAGTCCCAAAATTATGAATGGCCATAATGCAAAACAGGTGACGAACACATTAATTCAGCAGGTAACAACATATTAAAGAACTTCGGTAACATTATTTCAAAAGTCACGCAAAATTCCCAGAAGATTTGCTACCTTTGGAGTACCAGAATTCAGGTGTTTTTCTTTCCATTTCCTGCTACCTGCATGCTCCGCGGACATTATATTATTGTTGTTGACTGTCAACAATGGCTAGGCCATTTTAGAAAGATAAACACCGATTTATCACTTTTGTCAATGCCAGAACTAACGAATATTTTGTACCATTTACTTATTTTAGTCTATGTTCTGTAGTTTAAATTGATATTAAAAACGATCTAAATTGAATCCGATACGGAACAGGAAAATTTTGAGTATTGAAAATAAACTATTGAACGGAATTGTTCAATTACCTTTCCATACGCCCACATTGGCTTAGATATTTCTTCATTTTTAGTACTACAAGGTAGGAGACTCACCTGTACTCGACTGGTATTTGCATTTGGAGGGTCGTTCCAGCCAGACTGTTGTGAATTGTGTTGATAACTGATTTCGTTACTGTATGTTTGAGCTGGTGGTGGTTGTGGTTGTGCACTAACAGGGTTGTACATAGACGACTGAGTAGTATTTTGCATAGGATTCATTATATTAGGTTGTGAAGGCTTGGTCAGGCTGGTTGCTGGTTGATTAAGCACTAGATTTTGCAGCTGTGGTTGTTGATTGGAATAGAAATTTGGTGACACGGTAGGTTGTGTCGGGAAAGAGTTTTGCTGGGGAAAACCTTGTATAGGTGGAACTTGAGATTGTGGCTGATTGTTATACGTCTGAAGCGTAGGTGCAAAAGAGTTTTGATTGCCATATGGACTTCCAAAAGAACTTGTTTTTACAGATGGGTCAAGAATGTACTTTGAACGAGCTTGTGGACCGACACTTGAAGGTCTAGACCCAGTGGGATTTGAACCTATTGAGGGTGGTGGTGGCGGAGGTTGAACCGGCGGTACAACTGGTAACTGCCCGTAAGTTTGTGGTGCATATTGATCAGCAAATGTTGATTGAATAGATTGATTTGGTATCGTTCCAAATTGGCCTTGTTGTGGACCCCCAAACTGATTGGTGCCAGGTCCATATGTTTGTTTAGTAGGTGTTGTGTTCCAATTATTTTGTGGTATTGCTGCACGTGAAGGATCGTATGCTGTTTTTGAAGGATCGTATGCTGGTTGTGGAGGAATCATAGGTTGAGTCGATCTTCTGGATTGGCTGTAGTAAGTCTGTTGACCTGGTATCGATGCTCTGGGTTGTGCTTGCTGGGCAGTTGGTTGAATGTATCCCAAGGCCTTACAGAGGCGATCTCTCAAAGCTGCGATTTTTGCTTCCTGACTGTTACCGAGATAAATTAAAGCAGCTTCTAGATTTCCTTCCGCAGCTAACATTTCAGCATATTGAGATAGTAGGACAGCCGCATTTCCCTCTATTTTAACATCTATGTTTCCTTGAGCTTCTAAAACCTTCTGCATGATAGTTACTAACTCCACAACTTCTTGAACCTCTTCTTCTGATGCTTCGATCATTTTATTTAAGTTTCCAGAACAAATGTAACAAAACTGGGACTCTCGTTTGAAGATTGGATCACCACTAGATACCAATCGATCACCGAGCACATCTGAAAGAACAATGTTCAGTATTTCAATTATACCATGTGACAAATTATTTCAGTTAAATTACCAACAATCAGTGCCCATTTATTTTACAATCTGTTATATTCATTGAGCATAGTGGCGTTGCACTATTGTTCAAGACTATAGAATGAGAGGATTTGAGTTACATTCCCCAGCTTGTCGAAGAAGACCTGAATGGCAAGTCGTAAAAATTGTAAGACAGGTCACATCGTTCAAGTGCCGAACCATCAAACTGAGGTTTGAACTGGGTCCAGCTACACCTGAGCAAGGTATTTTTCAGTTTTCCTTGCCCCCTGTGTAATCATGAGTAGGTATTTCTCCTGAAGAGCTTAACACAGCTGCAGACTTATAATGATGGTTATGAAACCATCTTTCCCTCACCTTGCACAGGCTAATCATTTATGGGGACATACCCGAAAGATTATGACGAGAGAGGAGTGATTATTGTTATTATTATTATATACACTTACCACAAAGGGCTGAACGCTCTTCGGGGTTGGAATGTGTGAAAACTCCCACCAATGCTTCTTTCCAACACTTGATATCACAATTTCTGACAATATCACCCCAGTCTTCACTAACCAGGGAATTTATAAGAGAATTAAGAGCACTTGAATGCTCCGAAAAATATCTGTATTGCGTTTTAGCAAGTAAGTCAGGTCCTCCAGCCATTGATAGAATAACTGCATCTGCATATCTCTTATTCGTAAAGCAAAGAGAAACGGCTGCTTCAATATTCCCAAGTAGAATTGCCTGAGTGATGAGACCTTCTTCATCTGAAATACCAAGTAATTAGTAAACTACCTTAGACCTGTGAGCTGGTAATTAGATACACATGTAGAAAGTATTACCATCTCCAGTATTGAGTTTGAAATTGGTTTCAATAGGCTTGACCGAAGCTGGAGATTGTCTTGTCTGCTCCTGTTGAGCAATCGCATCAAATGCTGCACTTCCGTCAGTTACATTGCCATTAGAAACCTATTACAACGAGTAATTGTAACTTTCATCTGTTTATGGAAATATTTTATTCATTCAGCACTATGAACATTTTTCAGTTTGTGTCAAGATGGAAAAATACCTACATTATTTAATTTATTTAGTTCAGTGCTTGTTTCAGTTTGTTCTTCAGGTACAAACTTGCTGAGCTTTGTGTTAATCGATTGCGAATCATATCCTAATAATTCTAATATATCTCCAGTGATATTATCTCCAAAATGTGCACCCAAACAACTCCATACTTTACGATTATGATCACTAGTTGCAGTATCAGCTTTTCCTTTGCAGAAATCGCCAAACTGTCCGTTTTGGAGTGCAGCTTCTAAGTGATTTGATCGGTGAATTAATTCTGGATCAGTTATTACTTGTGATATAATGATTCGACCATTCGAATTAGGTGGGTCATTTTCGAATAATGTCAGTTTTCCACCAAACTGAAATTAAACAAATGTCTGTGTAATTGTCAAATTAAACATGGATATTAAAATTTAACACCCTACTGACTACATTTCATATCATCAAAAAGAGTTAAAATGTAAATTGTAAATCGGTAAAACTGAGTATAAGTTAGTTCAACGTACAGATTACACAATTATGTAAAGTACACAGATTACTCACACCAAACGAAGCTCCAACAGGCCTTTTTAGCCATTTAGGAGCTTTTTTCAGATCTACTGTTGATTCATTTTGCAGCAATGGCGGTGCTTGAGCAAAGGCATCCATTCCAGGAAACGAATCAGCAATCTTGTTCGAAGTTTCACTTGAAACTTGTTGCTGACCACCCAAGAGTGAGTAAACAACTGCATGGCCATCAAAACTACTGCCAGCTACTAATCCAGGATTGCGTGGACACCAAGAGACATCAAAGTTCCACTGATTTGTTTGTGCCAACTCACAAAGTACTTCTCCATTCTATGATTGAATGAACACTCATGACTAAATTCAATCAAAGTGTCAAAATATGGCATGCAAAGTTGTAGATAAACTTACAGTCGCTGTTGAGTTTGGGTTCCAACAAAGTATTCTATTGTCTTTGGCACAACTGACCAGAAGATCAGGGTCGTGTAGATTCCAAGCAATTGAAAGAACGCCTCGCTGATGAGCCGCTAAAGTTTTTAGGGGTGATGTGGCAAATCTGAGATCCCAAAGCTGAATTATTGGGCTCTGATCATCCTCTGATGCAAGGCATAACTGTGTTGCAACATCTGGATGCCACTGTACCACTTTCCACCGAACCTGAAGTTAAGATGAGTAATTGGTTGATAGTGTATGACAATTTGATTAACTTGAAAAAAACTAAACCTACCCTTGAGTTTGCATCATTCAGCTTGATTATTGGCTCATTTTTCCGTAGGTCCCAAATCACACATCTTTGAGAGAAAGTGGAAGCGAGAATGTGTTGCACTGAAATAGTAACACTCGATCTTATAATTATCATACTGTTTTCTACAAAAAATTTTGAAGTTAAATCAACAGTTTCAAATCTGCAAATTACCAGTTTTGGAATTTGAATTGGCTGAGTCGAGTTTGGAAAGGGATTCGATTAATTATAAGTAAGTGAAAATTTACACCTGAGTTTATGATAATATAATTTATACCCTATACCTTGCTTGTTCCATGCAATATACTGGACATCTTCCAGAGGTTGACTTCGAGTTCCCGGAGTCATTGGAGTGTTGGTATTAACAAGATCCCATATGTAAATTTCACTTTCTGTGGCTCCTGTGGCCAATAAATTTGATTGGAAAGGATTAAAATCCATGGCTCGCACAGGACCAGTATGCTTGTCAGGGCTACTGAGGATGCAATCACTTTCATTGGCTAACATCTTAGCCGCTGAATAAATTTTTATAGTTCCATAATCACAACCGCCTACTATTATACCAGCAGGATTATTGCCGAAAGATCCCCATATGATCTTGTGATACCTTGAAAACAAGAAACACTTTTAAATATCAGTAAGTATCTAAAAATTGAAACATAAGGGAAGATAAGGATAGCATAAATTTATATGGATTTTCAACAATAAGAATATGAAAGGAAGAAAATGATTCAAGGGTAACCTGTGATCACTAGATATCGAAGCTTTAAGATCCATGTCATAGCCGGGTTCTTGTAGATTAAGAGCATATAAATCCAAGCTGGCTGATGTGCTGAAGCTAGCATCTAACTGTTGAGCAGCGGTTCCTGCCGCTAGCAATATCGGATGTTGAGCAGGTGGAGACCACGCCACATTTACAGTGCGTAACAGTTCCTTCACTTTCATCTTGTATACTGATCACCGTAACGAATAAAAATTTTAATTGTTTTAAATTAATGACTTTTAAAAAGTTACATAAGCAAATATATGTGTTATACTTCTGGAAATATAAGTACACAAATAATTATCAATAATACAACCAAACGGGTCATGATAGTCTGACTTGTACAACAGCAGACAGTGGTATCAAGTTTTTAATTACTCGGAGTACGAGTAATGAATTCTTAACAATAATTCAAAAATGAAAGATGCAATATTGCTACGCAAGAGATCTGATCAGCTACAGCATTGATGATAGAGCCGTACAGCAATGAATACTGGATGCATCGTTGCAAGATGAGATCACAAACCGTAAATATTTTCCTAATATAAAGTAATACACCTTATGCAAGGTCCAGTTGTCTGGTGGAGGACAGGATTTGATAGTCGACTGAAATGTCATACGGATTAATAAGAACTACCTGACATATGCAGTTAAGAACACAATCTGGGCATAAAATTGAAACGAATAATGATGTAAACAATCCTGTGGCTAACCTTGCTTTCGTTCCGCTCAGTATGAATAATCCTTATAAATATAATTTCGGTAACGTCAGGTAAATTTGATTCACCACCGTCAACACTTCCAACGTGGCGACTGCCGGACTGCCTGTAGTTCGTAGCGCGGCGTAGCAAAATTCAGCGGAAGGCTCCGGCTCCACAACCAGCCACGAAGTGTAGCCGGCTACGACTGGTCGCTACCGTTCGGTGGTAACTTGTGATTACGCGGCTTCAAATTTAGTTTCTAAAAGCGACACCAGGTGGATCAGTCATGTTTGTAAACTTTTGTAAACTTGCTCTGACCGCTCTGACTGTAAATGTCAGGCAGGCACTGAACTATGATACAATCTTACAATTAGAGCGTATAACAGTACAATCTACTGATTTGTATGAATATATTTTTCCAAAATATATCTATACATTCGTGTGTGTATGATTTGAAGATGATGAAGTCTGATCTGCACAGCATTGAATAATTAGCACGGGAAACAAACGAGCTCAATTTGATGGTGCAATTTTACTGAGTACACTGAGGTCAGTACAGTTTCCTCTGCAATTATCGTGTATAATTCTATTTTTAGATTACGGCAAATGTTGAGTCTAAATTGCCGTATTCTACATTTTCTGAAATTAAACGATTATTTTACAATTAACACCGTTATTAAAATAATTTCTGCTATCCCCCAGGTGATCTCGTTGCTGTAAACAATTATTGTTTCTAACCCTAAAATTTCAATAATGGTTGAGGAGAGCGTGAATTCTTATAACAAACCGAAAGTAAGAGTTACGTTGCATCCTTGGAATTACAAGTTATAAAATTTTATTAAGTGTGAGAATGTTTTCACATGCCTTAAGTATTCTCTCTGTGATTCAGAATAAAACTGCGCGGCCCCGTCCAGTTTACTTGTGGAATGTCTTAGATGTACAGAAGTGGTTGCGGAGACACTGTAGCGATTACTATCAATTGTATCATGAAAAGTTTTTGTATGTAAGTGAGAGAATATGATAGCACGTAACGTCCGACTTATTGTATTATGTATGTAATTTTGACTTTAGGGAATCATTCATTGATTTCAAGCATATTATATTTGAATATAACAGATGAGGATCTAATTCCTGTATTGTTTTCTCTTTATACAGCATGATATAACTGGCAGAGCGCTTCTGAGGGTCAATGAGAACATCTTACTGCGATTGGGAATCGTGAATGAGGAACACAGATCGGATATATGGAGAGAAATTATGAAATTGCGATTAAAAACGGACATATTGGAGATTAGAGATATTGAACGTAGAAATAATACTAATTATGATTGATATTGAGATTGTGCCGACAATTACTATCATTAGAATTAATGTTTTTATCAGTCACTTTGTACCTTTCATTGAATAATCCCTCTTTCACTGATATTGTACATCTAGGGAATGAGCAAAGCGATCAATATTTCGATGGATGAAAAATCGTTTCACACTTTGAATACCAATTTCACCGATTTTCATGTACAAACTAACATATTAATTAGTAAAACATATTTTTGTACCTAGTTGTTTGATAAAAAGTTATTTTATTACTACTACCATTGATGAGTATTTTAACTAAAAATATTACCAGGGGATCGAAATGTAATTGAAACCACAAAAACTTACTGTTTTAGACATGTTCTTTAGAAAATTCTAAATGAAAACTGCGGCGCAATGAGCCTTAGTAAATAGGAAGTTACATATGCTTTATAAATGTACCAAGCATTATTCATATAATATGAAAGCTGTATTGATCATAGGCTGATTTTCAGATACTTGTTTGCCGATATTTTTAATAAATCAAAAATTGATGGTCAATGAGACTAAAAGTTTGTTATCCCTGTCCAGCAACGTAACACTATGTGCAATTAAATGATCAGTAAATTATTTAGGCCAGAACAAAATATAGGCCAAGACAGCAGCACAAGTTAAAACGAAATCTTCGGAGTCGCTTCATTAGTTGCAAAGGCTTGATCCATTCTTGCTCGAACCATTCTGCTTGACTATAAATAGTCAGCAAGGTATTGCACAGTAACAGACCGTAAGAATCTATGTAGTCCACGTCTCTACTAGCGCGGCTCGCACGCGTTAATACTCGTGAGTGAAAACGGAATTATTGTGTTTTATTTGTTCCAACAATAGAACTTCGGACAGATTAAAGTTGGGCAAGTTGGTTCCACGCTACCAGCGATAAGTACGTTCCAGTTTTAATTTTAAAAACAGCCACGATTCTTCCAAGCTACAATAGGATCGTCGACCTACCAATCTATTGTTATACAATACCTATAGGTATGTATTTGCGGCGAACGCGCGTGGTCTTATATTCACGTATCTGAAAGCACGATGGTGGTTTTGCAATTTTCCAGCTTGTCGATGACTACTCCAAAAAAGGAAATGTTTAAAGAATTAAAGACAATTGATTGATTTTTTATTTCAACCTCAGATCATGAGTGCTGAATCGCAGGAGCTGTGCACTGTATGCGGAATGGCAGCAGAGCACAAGTGCAGCGCTTGCAAAAGCGTTTTTTACTGCAGCAGAGAGCACCAAAAGTCCCATTGGAAGGTTCACGGGAAGAAGTGTATTCCTTATAAGGTATGTAACACCGAACCGACGAATGTCCAAGCGGGCCAAATACCGTATTTTTAACATTCTTATCTCTTATTAGTCATCACAGGTATCGATTCCGTATTTATTCGGATTTCGCCCGAGAAACTAAATGATTGTACGAGCTCGAGTCTGCTCAATTCGTAAATGGATTAGCTTATAGCTGGCTGAATAACAATTTTTCGAATAATCTATACATAAGCAAGGAGCAACACGTTTGTTCGTTTATTACCCACGATTAAATCACTTGTATTTTCTGGGCATGTATACCTAACTTGGATTTAACACAGGACAAATTATGAAGTAATTGTGAATATGTATATGTAATTTCTTAGTGTAATTTAAAAAAACTTTAAATGGCATATTTTCTATTTAAATGTATTGACGAATGAAGATTTATGTCGTGAAAATTAGATCGCGACTAACGAAGTTCTCGGACGACACTACGTGGCCATAAGAAACATCAATGTTGGCGAGGTGGTCTTCCAGGAGAAGAAGGCCCTCGTCGAAGGACCCCCGCTGGAAACGGGGCCAGTCTGCTTAGGATGCTACGCAGTGCTTACTCCAAAATCTGCGGTACCATGCGTCAAGTGTGGCTGGCCGTTATGCGGACTGTGTAGAGATCACGGGCCAGAATGCGAATTCACGGTCAAGTATAAAGACGAAAAGGTACGCAAAGCTCGCCACGTGTGCGTAAGCGGGTTTATTAATAAATGATAAAATAAACCCGACCTATGAGAGATCTGCGATTTGTCGAGGTATTGTTCCAAAAACAAAAAGCATTTCGGGACCTGCCTTTTGGCTACAAGATTTACCAAGATTTTGATAAGAGTAGTAGGTAACACGATGAAGCATTAATTGCACCGTACGTTTGTATGGGAAAATTCGTCCCCCTCGTTAACGTTCGATTGGGATACAGGTATCAATTACGGATTTTGTTTTTCCGCACCCCACCTATCGCTGTATCACAACGATAAGAGCCTTGCACTTGCGCGAAGCAGATCCGGGTCTATATGAGAAATTTTTAAATCTTGAAGACCACGCCGAGGAACAGGAGCGCACCTCTTTATTCACGCCTCGTTTCGTCGCGCAATTCATTAAGAGGTTCTTCAAGATTGACGTTACGGAACAAGAAGTTGCAAAAGTCGTCGGCATTCTGCAGGTAAATCACTGGCGGTAAACAATCACATACGCTCCCGTTTACGGATTTGTGGTATACTTTCAAATGTTTTTCAGGTGAATGGTCATGAAGTGCCATTAACCGAGCCTGCTTATATCGCGGTTTACGATATTTCGTCCATTGTTGAGCACAGCTGCAGAGCAAATTGCTCCAAGAGCTTCACCAGTAACGGTGGCATTGTTGCTCGAGCTGCAATACCCATAAAAAAAGGTGCTTCGTTCCGTTCCATGACTTAGTATCACTTTAAAAAAAAATTTTTTTTCATCATATATTCTCACATTTTTAATCGCTCACATATCCGTCACCTAGGCTTACGTTAAACGTTCACTTTTCATATAATCCATCTTACAGGCGATCATATAACGATATGTTACACCGATCCTCTCTGGGGCGTTGAGAATAGGAGACATCATTTGGCACAGACGAAATTTTTCCAGTGCATGTGCGAACGATGCATCGATCCTACAGAATTTGAAACTATGTACAATGCTATCAAATGCTGGAATGCGTGAGTTCGTACATTATTTTTGAAAAGTTGTTACTTCAATTACTCGAGTGATCATGGCACTTTTGCTATCTTGAAAGTAGTTTTTTTTTTTTTTTTTAACGCACCGTATGAATTTACTTATGCGGCCTATTTGACGTATGGTTGATTTTTACTTTTTTCGAATTAGAATATGTATATCAGAGGCGCGTAAGCAATGAAGAATTATATGGTAAACAGTTGTTAAATGAGAAATTTTTTTCATAAAGTGATTGCAATGGACACGCCCTTCCGAAAACCTTCATTAAATCTGGAAATGAAAGGCCAGATTACACATGCAACGCATGTTCAAGTACTAAGAGTTTTGACGCGGTCGAAGAAATGATGGAGCAAATCGGAATACATTTGTCACAGATGAAGAAAAACGACATGGAACAATGTAGAAAATTTATTCAAGAATACGGCAAATTTCTCCACGAAAATCATTATTATATTACGGACGTTAAATTGGCTTTGGCTCAATTAATTGGCCAGGAAAATCCTGGTTTACCTGGAATCAGTGACGATTTATTGCAAGAAAAAATATCGCTGTGCAAGCACGTCAGTCAGCTTTTAAAAAAGCTTGTTCCCGGTGAGTAACTGGACAATTGTTGCAAGGTATATATATCCTTCGAATTGAAGAAGATTTGACGCTGACTCTATTTACATAACGCTGGGCTCTTGATTGTACAAACAACTGTTTCAAGCAGCTCATTTACATCGCGTTTCAAATATACGTATCTTCGGTCCCATGGCCTTGTTATAGTAGGAAAATAGTAATGAAATGTTTTTAATGACTGTATAATTCAAGATGCAAAAACAATCGGCATTAATAATCATCTATTGGTTGGTTTCAACAGCGGAGAATAGAGTTCTTGGATTAGTCCTCTTTGAACTACACGCTGCAATTGCTGAGTGTGGGCGCAGACTGGACCCTGGAGAGCTACGAGAGGCTCTACTGGTAATACAAATTTTTAAATATACATATCCGTATGAAGCAGTATACAGTACCGATTGTTCATCAATTTGGAAAAATGAAATCGAATACCTTGTACGAAGTAAGGCCATCTGCTGACTTCGCTCTTTTTGCACCATGTTCCTCGGCCACATACATATTTTGAAAATTAATTCATATGCTTGTATTTGTATATTTCTTATAATATTACCAACCTCGTAATGATCGCTGCAGGAATCAAAGCGAATATTAGCCGAATCGTACGAGTTACTAAAGTATGAACCAGAGGCACTTCCAGAGGGGAAAATAGCAGTACAAGCTCATAAGAATCTTCAGGATATAGAAACGATTCTGAAAGTAATGCATCAGAACATCAGTATGCCGCCAATGTAAAAATGATATTCTACAATCGTTAAGTGAATTTGTAATCTTCCTAATTGATTGTCTTGTAATCATGATTGTTTGTACATATCAAAAACTCACGTACCAATACAATTACCTGAGAACATATTTTTCGTCTCGTGAGAAACCTGACTCTTCCATTCTTCTCAAAATCAGTTGTAGTAGTCATAGATCGGCGAGCATCAGGATGTTAATCGGGGTAGGCAGCGATATATTTGTCCATTAATTGTGATAAATCCTCAAGCTTGGGGCTAGACTTCAATACATGTACGTTTTACTTTATTCGTGTGCAATATTACATAGTACTATATTATAGTTATAGTAAACTAAATTACATATTCAGTGAAGGCACATGTCGTCCCGTACTTGCGGGCTACAATCGTTTCAATTAAAGTTTTCAATGCCATGTCCGATTATTCTGCACGTAGAAAAGCAATGTTTTCATACTAATCACAAATTCACGTGTCGCAACAACATTATTCGAGGAGTTCGTCAGTTATAAAACAACAATCTTAGATTTTCTTTTGCAATTCGACAGGCCGAAAATCATTCGCGATAGATCCTCACTTGTTTTAACATCAGTTAATTCTTTGTTGTAACTAAAATGTACGTTAAGTTGAGTTCATTACAAACATCCAACATAACACAGGATATATTACCTTCACATCGAAGATTGTCATCTTATTACATAAACACATTACAAACCCAGTCACTATTTCCGTCGGAATCAATCGAAGTAGTAGCATATTATCTGGCGAAGAATGCATACTTATATTCTTCTCAGCACCCAGCTATTAATACAGAACTGTCTGATAACCATTTATCCATTTACACTAAAATCTTCGTATACAGTGCGCACACGATGACGGCAATAAGTTAATCAGAAATTTGGAAACTGGATTTTGGAACTGATTGGGTAGAATAGTGTGGGTTGGAAATGATTTATGTGACACACAGAATAGATAAGCAAGGTCGTACATACTCAAATTAGTTGACCGTGTTCACTAAATGAACAGTCAAATACTGATTCCGGATGGTATAAGCAAGCATCCCTTTAATCTCCGCAAACTACGTTGTTGGTTCTTAATTCTGTTTCATTTTATTTACAAATATAGTAGGTCTAAACTTTTTTTTCGCCATATTTTATACACCTAGCGTGGAACATCTTTTGGTCACTCCAAGTTCATTAGTGCACACGTTTAATCACGTTTTCAATAATTATACAGTAATAGTTAGGACTGCGGCTCATGTTCGCCCGTCCGTTTTTCTGTATGGTGATGGATAAGATTTAAAATTTTCACATGAATTAACAGAGTGACGTAGACGAGGGTTTCTAAGTTAAAACATTAAACGATATAACATACTAACATTAACTACTAGCGTTAAAATGCACATCTTATTTTACATTATATTTTTTTTATCTTTACGCTAATGCAGTGACCAGGATTTTTGTTTTACACAGTTTAATGCAGATAGAACCTTTCAATATTATACTGTAAGTGAAAACAGAGATGAGAAAATTACACCTCAATCCGAATGAGTGTAATATACAATAGATATTAAACATAGATAGCTATGGTTAAAACGTTGCAGCTAATAAAGAATACTCCAGCAATTAATTTATTATTTAACCTGATAACTGCATTCACTTATAGTTTGTAAGGTTTAAACTTTTAATATGTATTTTTTACTTTTTTTTCGTTTATTTTTATTCTTCACTTCGAAGTCTCGGTTAATGTATTGATAAGCATATTCAAGTCTGTATCATGATTAAAAATATACATATTATCTTATGTAAGTCAGGGAAAAAAGAACCGCCAACAAATTAAAATCAAATCGACCGTCGACGACGTGTAAACTTGAGCGTATCTGATATTCAATACATAATATAATTTCTTTTCCCCTTTTTTTTTGTTTTGTTCTATTCACTCTAACAGATTTACTTTTAACAGATTTTTTTTAAAAACGACTCGGAAACCAACAATACATGAATCACGAACCCTCGCATTATTCTTCTTTATATTTCAGTGTTCTTGTTGGAAGGTTTCCGTAACGTTTCATTGTTCCATGTATATTTTTTTTATTTTTCATTTTATTCATTAATTTTATTTCTTTTTTTTTTTTTGGTTTCATCGTTTCGACAACCTGTATATTAAATTTCGATGCATTAGTGAGTAATCCAATAGTTTTACATTACTGGTACCATACGTTATACTATTGCAATTAGGGGGTTCAATATGCTACAGTTATACAATAATTTCAGTGAGCTATATAAGTTTCAGGACGGGTATTATTTAATATAAACAATATGGTGCCGTCCGGATTGTCTCCGTTTACTCCATTTTGTCTAAATTTTAACTCCACTCGCATTCGTAATATATTTTTACATTACATACTATGCAAATTCTATCAATAGACAAGATGTGAAACATAGTAGCTATTCCTATAATGCTTCCCGTATCGTAACGCTGTGAATTTACTATATACGTAATAATAAACATTTTCCAGGTATTCCTTCTATAAGTAGATGCATAAAAATATTATACACCGCAATATATTATTTGATTGCTAATGATCATAGCACCACTTCTAATTTTAATGCGACCCGCTATACATTTATTCATGGTATGTGATATTCATTTTTATTTACTTATTTTTGCACGTACTGTGACATTACGCGGATACGCAACATAAATACCCGTAATTATAGGCAACTGGGGTACAATTCCACTACTAAAAATCGGAAACTCTATGTGTACCTTGAATTGCCTGTAATTGGGAATCTTTATGGTGCGCATCTACGATATCTCATCATATATTGTTGTTTGTCATCTTTGGAATCGTATTAATTAAAAATTCGAGTAAAACATACCAAATACGCACAAAATTATTATCATAATATGATTGATCATTGAAGGCCTGAGAACTGGACAAAGTGGAACCTACAGTCAAGTATTGTTTGAGCAATCACTTGATCACATTACATACCTATGTAATTTACATTGCCCGTGTTTCAAGACCATATACATGCTTCTAGATGGTAGGTGATTACATGTTTACGTATTAATAGAGATTGCGGTATTACACAAAACTATGACGAAACAAATTAAAGTTGATAGTAAGAGCTATTAATTACCGATTTGCATAGTGACTTTGTAGTTGTCTCGATTTAGAAAATATGCCACGTGAAAGTCAGTGAGGCCAGCTCGTTAAAATGATTTGTTTCTCATCTTTATAGCTCGATGTATCAAACATCACAGCTAACGTTAAATTTTTACACTTGCACATACTATACCATATTTTAGACGGAGTCAATCAATTTTGTTTTTTTCTTCTCTCTATGCAACCACAAGAGAACTGCGGAACAAATGAAATGCCGATTCCTCGAACAGTTACGACAAATATTATAATATAATTCGAATGTGTATCATATTTGCATTGATAGGTGTGTATATACAAACTACGTTAATTATGCGCAGTCTCTTACGCAAACAGTACGTGAATGGTTTGGCATAAACTTTATTCTGCATGTATATCACCAATGGTCATTTAAGTGTTCGAGATAAGAATTTGACAAATACGATCTATAAGTGCATATGATCATCAGAGGGCCGGCCAGGGGGGGGGGGGGGGGATAAGCCCTGAAAACAACTAAAAAATTACAAAAATACCATCAAGTCTTAGATTCAGATCCCACGAAGGCCATCGCGTTGTACCCAGTAACATGATATTAATCTCTCAGCTATTGTATCTACTGTACATATACTTTACTTTGGACTCGAAAATGTTTAAGTGTCATTTTCAAAAAGTTGACTCACGTGCTAAGCGTATGGGCATAAGGTTTGCGTGATCCTGGTAATGGCTGATGAAGACTGTGTGCTACGGGCAAAGTTTTTTGAATCCAGCGCCGTCTTGTCCAAGCTTCAGTTCTTCGTAGGGTGTATTTGTCTCGTGGCTCGCCATTGAACCCATTTGACCAGATGGTACGTTCAACGTTTCTTGTTTCCAGCCAGTACCTCCAGACGTTACCTAATTATGAAAACTAAATGGTGATATAAATTCTATTATAGAACTCGAAAACACGAATGGTAACAAATATGTGTAACTATCCGTTTATCCACAAGTCAAGGCGTCGCTGAAGTGTATAAAAAGATGTCATGGGATGCACCAACACGGGATATTCCAAATATTCCAAAAATTCTCTTATCTACAATTAAATGAACACAAACGGGTTAAGAATTACCGAAGTCGCGATGCCGTTGACCTGTGACTGATCTTGGATATGATCCATGTTCACTTCTCTGAGGTAACTCGGGTTTTCGAATGCGACACCACCTTGCCCTTTAGCATTCAGTCGTTTCGTTCTAACGAACCAAACACCAGCGACGACAATACAGGCCACGAAAACAACAGCCAATATAATTCCGATGACTGTTCCCACGTGAGATCCAGAATCTGCAAGGATGAATTGAAAAGTTAAAACTTCGACGTAGTACGTTATGCAAAAGTCGAAAAATGTCTATGCATCCCACCTCCGAGTGCGGACGTTACGTATTTGTCCCCAGTGATGAACTCCACCTGTTCAGAAAGGGTACTCGTACCCAAGTGATTACCAGCTTTAACCACGCATTCGTATATTACACCTTCTTTTAATCCTGAGATCACTAAGTTCGTCGTTTTCGTATCATTCTTAGTGGTGTTACCCTTTGTTGCTCCCTTGGGGCGCCAAAATACTCTACAATCAAACATGTGTTTCATGTTTCATGTTGTTCTACAATCATGCATGTGTTTCAGCCCAAAACTTTTTACTTTCTCGTCTCTGTTTGATGTACATTACACTGCATATGCTACTTATATACCCATTGTAAACATCTTGTTCTACCTGTACACTTCCACCGTATGTGGATTTTTGACGGGCGGTGTCCAATGAACATTTACGGTATGAGGATCTAGAACGTCTACACTGATTGCTTGTGGTGGACCCGGTAAACGGTCTCGCCCTTCTTGGAAACAGCTCATTATAGGTCTTGTGTAGGACAAAACGCAGAATTTGTTGTTGAGTAGCGGCTCTCCGCGGCACCAGTCCAGGCAGCGTCGAGGCACATCCCACTTTGCACAGCAGGATCTGTGATCGGATCCGTCTGAAGAGAATGCAACCGTTAACAAACACTTATCTCCCATTCGCAACTGTTATGTTAAAGAGGTTCCGCCAGCTTTCGAATGCTCATTTTTCTCATACTGTTGAAGCGGTTACTCACCGGCGGCGCATTTCATGAGCTTGTCAAAGTCGTTGATACACTGCGGCTTGTCGATGACCGCGTCTATGTCTAAATAAAAGCTGCACGCTTCCATGCAACCACTGGTTACGTTCTGTTCGATACAACACTGCGTAACGTTATTAGTCGCGGCAACGTTCCTGATCCGGACACTCACGGGCTGCGTGCCACTTCCGAACGCATTTTCCGCGTGGCAAAAGTAATCGCCCTCGTCCATTTCGGATATCTTATTGATGGTTAATTGCATCACGTACTCAGTCTCCGTCTAAAGATAAGGTAATAATGGATTATGCAGGTCGATTTGAGGAGAAATAATTGCACCCCAGTCGTTACTGTAGCCGCGACTCATTTTCTCCGGGCAAGACGCGTTCGGTAAGAATCATTGATACTCACATCTTTACTTGGCTGAACGTGGATGTTGTACTTCCCACCTTGAATGACGGGAATGCGACCACTCTTATCTCGCCAGAATAGCATCTTGGGTTCTGGATATGCTTCGACTTTGCATTCCAATACCACGGAATCACCCAAAGCGGCCACTGTTATGACGGATGCAGTTACGTGCGGTACATCTGTCAGAAAAATGCGCGTGGTAAGAAATGAGTTTACGGACAGTATTCCTCTATTTTACTTGTTCTTCCCATGCATACTTAGTAGCACTTACGACTGATTGAAATTTTTCTGCTAGCCTGCATGGGTGTACCGTAACCGTTGTCTGCATAACAACTAATTTGATCCATATCTCGTGTTACGTTGTTCACAACAGTAACCATATGCCTCGTCGTTTCTTGATAGACAAGTCGCCCGCTAATGTATAAGCTGATTGTCGGCATTGGCGTACCCATCGCAATGCACAAAATGGTCATACTGCTGCCTTCTACAACGAGGTTGATCGGATGAACAGTCGGTGGCTACATACAGGAATACGAATGTCAATGTTGGTTGCGGCTAGCGAGTGTAACAAAATATCCTTAGAAATTGAATTTTCGTGGGATGTGGTGACGACCTGAATGCGGGAGCATTAGTGGTAAATGATCTCACCTCGACATACGCGGGATATGCCGGATCTGTCCATGCAATGAGCGTCTCGCTAGGTAGGCTGGTACCCTTCTTACCATGGGCGGTTACGAAGACAATGTATTGTGTATTCGGTATCAGATTCTGAATTCTGTGTGATGTGATGGACGTTTGAATGTGCTGGAACTGTTGATCGGCTGTACTTTTGTACAATAACTCGTACGTCAGATTTTCCGAAGGATGTGAGAACTCTGGCGGCTGCCAAGAAATTGTTACCCAGGTTGCACTGTGCCCCGAAACGGCGAGAGAATGCGGCGGTGACGTAACAGCGTGAACACCTTTGTCGTCAATTTCTGCCAAAGATCGGAAAATTATTCACAAGTGAAGGATCACTCAATGAATACTGCACAGCTTGTTCAATGAAGTACACACTGGGAATGCACTACATGACTGCATTCCTCTGCGTCTCGCAGTGTGGGAGATAAGAGTTAAATACAAATGTCGATTTCCTCACCGATACTCGTTACGTTGATCATTAAAATAGAAGTCGGCAAGGAAGTCCCGTGTTTGTTACGAGACACAACAAACATTTGGTATAACTTATGATTTTCTAAGCCGATAATGGCGGCGGATGTTTCGGTAACGTTTATTTGCTGAAATAAATAAATTGTTATTTTCTAATATCAAGTAAAGTACTAAACTTCTTTGACGTTACACTAATTATTCTTTAAAGATTACAACTTACATGATCGAGCTTGCTGACCGTCTCGTGCATCGAGGTATTGTCAACTTTTTGATAGTATACTATGTAATCGGTAACGTTTGATCCGTCGGTTGGCGGTTCCCAATCCAATTTTACTGAACTGTCTGTGATTTCAGTAGCGTGCAGCTCAGAAATGGGACCCGGTAACGTATCGACGCCTGAAATTACACGGAAGTCATGCTTGATTCGAAGTTTATAATTCCGTGTTCCAAATGACGATTGACATTTTTTCATCTATTCACCTTCCTCAAGACACTGAACAATGTTGCCAATAAATGGAATACAACTTGTAGCAGTACTGATGAGGCTATCGACAATGACTCCGCTGCAAAGAGTCATGCATCCCGCAGGGACTCCGCGACGACTGCAACAATCGTTGTGATTTCTACCTCCAGCTGCACATTTCAGTATTTTATGGAAATCGGAATCGCACACAGACGCCAGTGCTCGAATATCGGACATGGAAGCATCGTAGGTGCACAAAGGCATACAAATACTGTTCAGGTTCGTCTCCACGCAACATGATGTGATGTTGTAATAAGAAGCCTCTTCTTCCTTATCGACAAGGACCTACGCGACAGTTGAGAGAGGTCGGATTATTGTCAACGCAAAATGATATAGTTATACAATGATTACCTTGCTCTGAGTTCTGAAGATTATTCTCGCTGACGGGTCGCCGACTCCATGTGTATTTCGTGCCTCTACGTAAACTTCGTAGTCAGTGTCATGGGTTAAATTGGTTAATATTGTAGGACTGTATACATCCAAGTGTTCTTCGTATATAGCTGTAGAATAGTCGTCAGTTAGCTCCCTGTAGTATACGTTGTAGCCTTTGACCGTATCACCGAGCGTTTTCGGAGGTGACCACTGCAGGATTGCAAAGTCTGTGTCGATGTTGGAGATCTGAATACTGGTGGGGGCGGACGGAAGGACACCGTAACCATCCAACAAGCAGTTCTTGTATACCATCATGTAACTCAAGCATCTGAACAATGGTAAATATCGAATAAATCAATCACACCGGATGTTTATCCGTGTATCAAAATCCGATGTAAATAAATGTGTTCAACGCACCTGAAGTGATTGAAATTAATTACAGTCACGTTGCCGCTGCAGAATGGTTGGCAGATGTCCGGTAATCCACGAGCTTTACAACACGGCGTATGATCGATTCCGTCACTCAGACAAGCAAAAGTATCGGGAGCCCACGGAGCACAGATCATTAAGTTATGAATTTCTGCATGGTCGATCGAGGACGGATCGCAGAGCTTCTCGACGCAGCTAAACATCGAAGAGTTTAAATTATTTCAAATCACTATCACTGCGCTCTTGATATTGCTACACTGAAAAAAGAAGGTTCGTTCGAGACCGAAACGACGTTCTGAAATCGATAACCATCCCCGCAATTTGGAAGTTCGCTTCTGAGTCTGTCACCATCAAAGGAAAGAAGGCTAGAGGGTGGTACAAGTGCGGAACAATAAAATCTCGAAGTATTCAAAGAATGTGGCGAGTATTGCTGAGATACAAACCCAGGATCAGTGACCCCCCTGCTGACGCAGCAGCCACGGGTATCCGGGAGACGTGGAGTGTCGACAACGGTGGTAGGCTTCATTCGTCCAGGAGAAAAGGTGAGCGTTCTGACCGCGTAGCTGGGAAGACTGCTTCCGTGAATATTTAGGGAGACGACGCGAACCTCATACATGGTAAATGGTTTCAGGTCAGTAACCACAGTCGACAGTACGTTTCCACGGACCTTGACCAGCATCGTCACGTTTTCTAAAATGCATGACCTCACTTTATCAGTTCAAAGTTGAAGGGAGGCCGAAGAGAATACCTTCAAAGTTATAACGTGAAGAGAGCGATACGCTCAAAGAATAAGGATTCGAATTACATCGGCACTCAGCTATGTCTCGCTCGTAACGAGAAAGCGTATAATAAACATTATATTATTCGCGGTAGAGATATTACACTGTATTATCAGCTCTATAGAAAACGACAGGTCATTGGCGTGACCTAGGTAAGCCGGTATAAAAGCTTGGGTGCGGAATATCGAGTGAAAAAACTGGCTGACAAGGAGATTGCTTTCATTGGTTTTGTCATCTCCGTAGATTCAACGGCGCTGAAGAATTCTCAGGACAGGACTCAGATCTTCGACGTTAGGAGTTGCGATTATTATTTGCGCCAGATAAAAGAAGGAAAAAAATTCTTTCAAAGCAAGCCGGAGTTATTGATTGGCCTCTTCTTTGTCCTCGTGGATCGTGTGGCCGTTACGAAATATCTCATAAACAGGAAATTGAACGTTTTCAATCGCGGCTTCTTTATCCTCGACTCGCGAAGGTGCAGGCAATTGCCCCGGTTCCGCGTTAATTGCGACAAGTAATTTAACCCTGAAGCATTCAAAAGCTCGATTTATTCCCCAGTCAGGGATTGCCGTTTTCGTATACTGGCTGATGATTGCTCGGTGAGTAAAAGTTTGCGAAAGAAACATACCCGTCGGCAGAGTTCCGGTCGAATCGATGTCACTGGGATGTTCGTCAAAGTGTCGAAGAGCCGTGACGTTGACGAGATATTCGGTGACCGATTCCCTGTTTGCATCTGGCGGTGACCAAGTTACCCGCAATGACTTGTCAGTGAGCGATTCCACGTTAAGAAGCGTCGGTGGAGACGGTAGTAATTCTGCAAAGTGAAATACGACCATGCAAACAATGTTTTACCGGGATTCCACATCCGTCTTGGAACCTGTAATGGCGTTGCTTCTATTAAACACTTCAGCTGGTGGCTTACTTATTCCTTCAACGATACAGGCGAGTGTTTTTTCGGTGTAGGCTGAACAGGAGAAGTGCGTTTTAACATTTTCCGTGATGACCGTGTAGTCGCCACGACAGACGTCCTGGCAGATGTCGGGCACCGATTCCTGGATGCAGCATGGCACGTGGTTGCGTCCGTCTGAAGGTATAAAATACCGTATTATTTTTATCGAGACGTATACATACATGCATTTGTACGACGTACCTACCGACAATGAATTTTGAAAAAGGATTGTACGGCCGTATAAGGAAAAGTGAAGCGAAAGGAAAACGCAAATGACTCCAAAGGTGAAAGAAATACCTATCTACGAAACATGTATCGGACTAAAAGAGGATCGGCTGAGTATTTTATGAGTTGAAGCATCTAGCTTGGCGTCGATTTTCATACAGAAAGTAACGCGAGCATAAAAGAGGGCTGTGAAAGTGCGATAGGGGAGATGGGATGCGGTGTCTACGTGAATTCGACGCGCCGCATCGTCAATCTGACAGAAAGCGATACGTATGTACGATCCTTTGGGTTCACGATCAGTGACGATGTAGGTACCGACCAAGCAGTCACAGTTTTTTTCCTGTAAACCTGACATGGGTATGCGTATACCCATCCAGTTCACTTGTATTTTTGATTTTACATGGGGTATCTTTCGAAGAAACGAAACGACTCGTCCGATTCATTACTCAGCTAGCTTCAAAAAAGGAGCACCATGCCATCGCACGAGGCCGGAATAAAGAGGCTCCGAGACTTAGAAGAAGTACCTTATTGTAAGTACGAATCAGTCTGTAGGTACCTACTGGAAAATAGGTCAGAGGTCAACGTGGAAGAGCGAATCCTGGTGGACTTACCTGCCATGCATTTTACGATGGATGGAAAGTCGGCCTCGCAATTTTCCGGGTCTTGGCCGGTGTTGCCTTCCAGGATACTCTGAATACTGCAAAAGCCAAGACAACTAGCGTTGACGTTTTCGCTCTGACAGCATGTCGTGTAGTTGTGACTTTTTGCGTAAACCTCCTTCTGCGTCGAGTACAGGGTCACATCCGTTGCGTTTTCCGGTGGTAAAAGCGCCCTGGAGAGCACTAAGAAAGGAAAAAGAACTTTTTTGTCAGGGGGCTCCGTGATTCGGCAAACGATTACACTCGTCTCTTAGCTGGCTAACCACGGCTTGGATTCTCGACTGGACGTCTTTTTTGGGGAAATGTTATACACCACTCCACGACCACGCACTTCGGTAAACTCTAATGACTTTTTTTGGTTTATGGCAGAACGAAAGTTCTTCCAGGCCTGGAACACAATGAGCAAACAGCAACCAGCAGTCGCTCCGGGAACTTGGATACATACCTATATATATATATTACTTTAATAGTTCTTGGACAGTTGGACAGCGAAAGAAACGAAAAAGCAAAGAAAGTCGTCTTTGTCAAGAAACGGATGAAAGAAATGTTTCTTTCTTGGTAATCAAATAAACCCTGTGGCAAACTAATCTCGCGATAAATTTTTTTATTTTATTTATTTTTTTTTAGAAAAAATTGCAGATAAAATCTCATAACTGGTTTCTCATCAGATATGCAATTGGAATTTAAGTCCACTGTAATTTTATGAAACATTCTGTTTCAAATTTGCATCAAACTCTTTTTCAACCGTTCTGCTCAAGGTTGTGAAAAATTCTGTGGGCTGCTTTCACCGAGTGTACATAATCTATGTATGAAAACGTAACCGCCTTCTAGCTTCAATCATCCCATGAGAGGAGCTACCCACTTACCGCTCAGTTTATGGAAGGAGCGCAATACGGGATCCGAGTTGACCTCGCAAACATAGAGACCAGAGTCAGCAGGCCTGGCGTTCTTGATAGCTAGCACCCACACATCACCTCCTGGAAAATTAATAGTTACAAATCATGAAACTCTGAGTCTATTAATGAATTTCCCAACTTACTGAGCCCTTTGAGGTGGTAACGTTCTAGTTTCTGTCGAACGGTTAAGCGTACGTAATAATCATAAGTGCGCGTGCAAAGGGTTTTCATTCTAGAGTTACCGAGAGGATTAATATGTCAGGTCTCTCCAGGAAGTCAGAAACGCACGGAAGGAAAGCTGGTAAAAGAAATGCTACTTCCATCCACTTGGAAATAAATTGCACTTCTTGATAGCTCCCCCCCCCCCCCGTATAATAGAAAAGAAAACATTAAACACTACGATTGTTATGAGCTTTCAAATAGCGCAATCCAGGAATTCAACGCTCCATTTCTTCTTCGAGAGGTTGAGTTTATATGACAAGCTGTATCCCAACTGCCCGCCACCTTGCACTTAATTTTTAAAATATCAAAAAATTTATACGTTTACTTCCGAGGAATGAATTATGCGTTCCCAGATTTCGGTGCAACCAATCCTTGCAGCAACTCCCATCCAGTACTTCCAGCATAACCAAAATTCACGCTTGTTTATTTATTTTTTATAACGTTTATGTTGGGGGTCAGTTATTCAGACATCTAAATTACGGCAATGGTAGGGCGTTGGATTTGGGGGCGACGACGATTTGACAAGCGGCATTGTGTAACGCGAATTAAAAAAGAAGAACCAGCGTGTTTAGCAGAAGTGGTCTAGAGTTTAGCCAAGTTACACCCAACTTGAGATTAAACTGTTGGCGAGGGTGTCGTCATGCTATAGAGTACATACTTACACCTCCGTTCCCTGGTCATTGTTTGGGTGAAATGCTTTAACGACACTTTAATTCATCATCGTGCAAGTAATTAATTCGTTCGGGAAACTTTCGCGGAGTAGTCCACCACCTGTTAGTATCAACAAAACTTTCGACCAAAACCCTAAAGTTAGACTTTCCTGGTATATAAATGCTACAAGGGGGTGAACAGGCGAACTGAACGGGTGTAGCTTTTGTTTTGCTCTTTAAAACTTTGATCCTTTTTTCCACTCTCCGTCTCTCTCTCTTTCGCTTTCGACGTTAATACCCGAGAGCTTTAGTTTAAACCGCAGTATCGATCGATCTTCCCTGTTCTTCTTATATGGGCTTCTGAACGTTGAGCGCAGATGTTGAACGAAAGAAAATCCCACGTACTGCTGATTTATTGAATTTATTTACCAAACTTTAAGCCGCTTCTGAGCTTCATTATGCAGAACAATAAAAAAAAAAAAAAACTCTATAAGACGAGTCAGCGTTGCAGACATCGATACTCGGGTATTCGGGTATATCGGCTTTTGTTCACGAGTCAGCCTTCGTTAGCAACGACTTAGCGTTGCTCTGAACAGCTCCTGGACCATCTCAGGGTGAATCCCGTGGCAGGAGATGAAAATTCCTCGAATCGAGAAGCTTGATTTCTTTCTTTTGTCGATTGCCGGTAGCGTAGAAGCGGCAATCGCAGACTTTGAAGTCAGACATACAAGTCTACGGAATTTACAGGCAATCGGACGATTCGCATTACATGAAAGGAAATTAGTGCTATGGATGATACGGGTAAGCTGAGGAGGAGAGAAACATTTTTTGAAAAATTCGTTCGTACATACAAACGTCAACGGTTCTGGAAAGGTTGATGGATGGGAGTTGCAAGGACGTGACGTTGCGCCACCCAGACGAGAAAAGCTTGCTAATCAAATTTTACCACGATCCAGGGGGAACCGGTAGACGCTTCGCTGATTGGATCTACGCTTGTATGGCAGGGGCGTGCTGATCGACAATTTTAACATAGTCTAGTTCAACCTGGCACAAGCCCGACCCAAATTATCCCAGCAGTATCGACCCTGATTGAATCGCGATGCAAAGATAGATGTTTGCTGACTGGTTCGACGTTTCGTTCTATGCGAGTTCCAGAAGAATACGTAAAAGGTTGTTGATAATTCAGAAGCTCGGTCCGAGTGGAACACGTGAATACCAGAAATTTCCTATCGCGACATGGCTTTCAAATGTAATATGCAGAACACTTTGTGAGCTGTCGATTGCTAGCAGAGTTTGCTGGAACTGACCAAACAATATTCATACTAACGTCCCGATCTGTTTGTGCGGGCATACAATGCCTAAACTTCCATTATTGTTCGTACGTTGGATCAGTAGCTTGCTGAAACGGAGGTAGGTATAGCTGAACGGACGCCAGTTCAAGGCATTAATGTGACGGCAAATAAACAGTCTCGCAGTATTGCAAGGATTGCTTTGTCAACCTCAGTTATTCACGAGCGATCGATGGCATACATTACGTGCAGGTACCGTAGCACTGAGAAGCCTGGACGATACGAGAGGAAAATCTGCAGTTTACGTCGTCGATTCAGTCTGATACCGTGAATCTGTGCAGTTGTTATGAAACCACGCTGAGCAACGGTACGTGACAAATTTGTTCGTTGAACCAAGCCAATGGAAACTCAAGCGCCAGGTGTAAGTTTTGACGCGGTTTTGTTTTTCTAGAACGGAGGAGCCGGTGTTCGAGAAAGGCACTCAAGGACTCAGAAATATCGAGGGCGCCCTCTGAGTCTCGCACATATACGAAGGACCGATAAAAGTTGAAGGCACAACAGTTGTCGATAAACTTTGCAACAAAATTTTCGTAACGAGTGTCTTCTTCCCCAATAACAACGTTATAGATCTTGAATTTCAAGAAACAGATTTTTATAAAATTATCGATCAATAAACTCGAAGCTCATTACTGTTCAGCCAGCTTCAACAACTGACGCAGAGCCTCAGGTGTTTCCAGATACTACTGAGCCACTTATAAACAGCTTTCGAGTTAAGTACTGGACAGCTTTATTCTCGAGCTATAAAACTGAACCGACCATTACAGAATAGGTACGCTAACAGCAGCGAGAAGGGACGGTTGATATATATATATACATATATATAACATGCGTGTAACCTCGACAGGCTGATTTATCAGTTCGTTGTAGAAAGAAGAGAAAATTCTGGCTCTGTTATAACGAATCGAATTGAAGTACCGACCTCGTCTGCGATACAATATGTTTGAAATAATTATCGATTGCCAATCCTGTCCAATTGCCCGTCTCTTGTTGAGTAAACTAGGGTGAAATACCGCAGCTGCATAATCCATGCATGCACGCGTATTCGGTCGTCTACATGCGCGTCTATATAACCTTGTACAAAGGATAGGGTGCAGCCAGTCTTTTGAATAGACACCATTAGCCATGCAGCGTGTAGTTTTCAATTTCCTCCCTACTGACAACGAGTATAGAATGTGACGCGAAGTGTCGCGTATGCATGCCATCAAATTCCGTATCAGATGTTACTCGCTTTGAAAGCGATAGTTACACGGGTATAAAAAGATAGATAGATAGATAGATAGAGAGAGCGGGAAACTATAGTGGGTACAAATAACGATTCGCAGACGGCGGAATTCGTATTCGCGACAAGGAGGGTTGTAAATTATTGTAACGCTAGAAAGATCCTGCCGCGAGGGAGGAGTAGAAAATTCCAACACCTATAGAGCAGAGGACTGTAGGGCTTCAAAGGGTTAGTGGTTAGCAATTTTTCAAATTCCCCACGGACCCGAGGACGGTGAACTGACTAATTAATGCACGTTCGAGCGACGGTTAAAGTAGACCGAAAAGGAGATTTAAAAGTACTTACCGGTTGGGATTTCGGTCTCGCCTGAAGTAGCTGAAACAAAAACAGGTCGTTAGAATTGACCCGTGAGAAATTCTCCGCCCAACTAATGAATGAATGCCTTTTGGACTGCCCGTTTCTCGCACCGAGGCTTCTGGTTCGAATGACTTTAGTCTACCGTTCGTAATTGTGAAGAACTTTTCCATGATTAATCGCACAGTTTCAATGCCCCCGCATACCTAAAACTCTGGCGCGAATTAAACGGTGCTATGATTTTTGCGCAATACGTTATCCTGCAAGAATTTCAGACCTGAAATTCGGAATTCCCGAGTTTTCCCGACATTCCGCATTCTGACAAGAAAACGACTACTTTATCCTTTAGTTTCTTACTTCTATCCGGCGATTTACGAATTGTCAATTGACTTGACAAATCTTTAGGTCAACTACCTACATAAGCTTTAAATCAATTGCCTGATGACTGGTAGATCACGACTCAAGCTACGATATATCTTGAAAAAATGTTGGTGTACAATGGATGCAATCGGGATATGTATGACAAATTGCGACGAATGTTGGGAAAATAATTTAAAACCATGGTAAAAGTTATGTACTACATCTGACGAGCATTTTGCATGCTTTCGGGCAATTGGTTGAATTGACGTGAATTACGTGAAGCGCGGTAGTTCCGATAGTTCGAAAGTATCCTTGAGGTACATCTTGTTTGTCGAATTCCCATGAGAGCTCGGTGAGTATAAGAGGAATAGAAAGGCGAAGGAATGATGAAGCGAAATATTGCATAGCAGGAAGGAATACGGAAGAGATATTTACGAATTTCAAATTGCGGGACGCTGCCAAGTTATTTCGCGGTTCGATTATCGGTCAAGAATTTGAAATTTTCTCTCGATCATGCAGGCCGGATCAGCGAGCCTTTCCCGACTCGGGAGCTTGGGATTTGAATTCTTACGATTCAAGGGAATAGTAGGACAATGGAGAAGGGAGAAGCAGAAAAATGAATGAATAAATAAGCGTTGGGGGCATTACAGAATCTATGAAATATGACAACACGGTGCGTGAGGAGAACGCGAAAAGACATCGCTGTGGGTCGTTATACGTTAACAACAAGTCGAACTAAGCCATCCGGAAAATTGCGGCGACTTTGCTGGAGTCGTTATGAGTGACTGACAGCCGCTGATCCGACTGGCATAAAGCACCTAGGATACGGAGGTGGAAAGTCAGCGGAAATCACCGAGGAAAGTGGCGGGAGCAACGAGATGCGGAAAGCAACACTCTTATACGGTATTCCACACCTCCACCCGCAGATATCGAGGCTTTTGCGGTCAGATTAACTCGGATTTTTCCCCCAAGAAGTTCTCCGTCGACGTAGCGGCGTGACCTTACCGACAAATCCTTGCGGATTCTGGAATAGAATTTTCCCCGCATCACTGTCGCACGCGTACCATGCAGAGACGTTTCTGCTACTCGCTGCATAAAATTTCTCCTCGTTATCCTGCATAGTGGAAAAACTTAAATTCCGAACCTCAGCATATCGACCTACCGAAAAGAAAACTGTATCCGTAATTTATCAGGTACATGGAAACTTTATTTTCTATTACGAGAATTGCCGCGATTCCTTTCTACGAGGCTGCGACCATCGAAGCTCGGGATTTTCCGCTTCCTGCTACTCCGGAGAGCTGCAACCGTTGGAGCGCTCACCCACGCGAGTGGTAATAGAGGTGAAATCGGCATTGAATCTCTCCAATGACCAGGAGTTTCCATTACGGACCTTGCTGCACAATTCCCGTCAGATCTAGCCTGTGTCTCTTTATATATACATGCGTGTGTGTGTGTACACGACCTCCGTTCGAAGGAGATTTATTATTAATTTGACGTCCGAGATACCAAAGTGTCTCGACGGCCACCCTCGTCCACGAGCGTGCAATCAATCGAAACGGCGTTTCGCGGGATTGCGCTATCGAAGAATTAAAATTTCAATCGCTTATTAAACACCGCGCCTTAACGACCATCGACGCGACTGCGACAGCTTGCACCCGCGATTTCACCAACTGAATCATTACTGAGCTTTGTTTCTGTACGGTATATAGGTACTATATCCAATTACGTCTGCCTCGGATACGATGCACACTGCTTGCATCAACCGAAACGTTTCGCAATCTATTGCCGACCTCTGCCTCTTATATTGGAAAGAAGCCTCGTTTCAGGGAGGAGAAAAAACCGTGTAGGTAGTCACTCGAGAACCTCCAGTTGCGAATTGAATCTTGACGAAATTTCGTGACACGTGCAGAAGGACTTCGCCGTTACATACAAAAGCTGCACGACTTACTGTAACACAACTATACGCCTGCGGTTTTCAAAGATAGGTACGTATAATAGCTCGCGCGTCATCGATTCAGGAAAAACCAATCGAAAAGTTTCGACGGATCGAAGGGGTGCAAAAATATAGGCATATCTACGTATAGGTTGTACATGAAGGAAAAAGCGGGTATTGAATGTTGCATGGAAATTGAAGGATTAAAAATATTTACGAGAATTACACAAGAGGGGTTTCCATTCCTCGTTTTATTCAAGGGGTAAGCGACGGGAGTACCGCCGGGGATTCCCACTAATGCCACCATTCAAGTGAAAGGGGCAACTCGAGCTATATTACGAGAGGGCTTTGCGCTTCCGTTTATGGCTCCACCCGGACGACCGCCGCGCTGGCCGCACTCTTCCGCGGCGAATATTTACCCGATTTAAGAGTAATATTTTCAACAATTTCATCCCTTTGTCTGTATACAGAGCTGCACGCCTGTGAGAATATGATGAGGTAAACAAAAGGGCAGGCACCCTTTCGACTTTCGAGTCAATGTTGTAACCGCCAAAGAGCCGTTGGCTCTCCTCTCGACGAGTCGATCCATTATTCTTCCGTTGTTTATTTCACCGCACGGTTTTTATTACAAGCTTTTGATAAAAGTTGAAACAAACGGAAAACATTTTCCCAACAACGATACGGTTGGACATTTTTTTGCCCCCTTACTTTCTGTGTGAGACTGAACTCTCGTTTTGCCCCGCTAAAAGCTGCGCGACAAAAAGTTCACCGTCGCTACATCAAAGCCAAAAGTTTCAGTAAATCGGGGGTACATAATATTACAAACTGGTCTTTCAATCTCTTCTTCTCTGTTTCTCGGTAAATTATTGAATACGACATACATCAGGGATCACACCCTACATTAATTGGATAGTTTTTCATCGTTGAATGCAAAGTCTACCGCGACTATGATAAATCATCCTCCGGAGGTGAGACGCACAAAAAAGAACATGTGATTAATTAAGTGAGTCGAGGTTTGAGCTATTGTAACAACGCAGTCTCGTGTAACATCGTTAACTTTCGACTTTTTTCTTTTTCTGCAAAACAGCTGCCAGAAATTTGTGCCGAAATAATAGACTCTTTCGCTGTACCTATACCTGCAAGCCTAGATCCGAGGTTTTTTCCGACGCGAAATCGAGGCTGACGCACTCTCTTAAATTGCTTCGACATTCTTTATGCTTCTTTTAACTCAGCCCCATATCGTTGAGGCTTCTCTTCAACGATAGCCTCCCGTACCGCAGCGGTGGCTGGCTGATATCCTCTTGCGGCTGACGGACCAGAAACAAGAGGGCAGCCGACGGGTTCGAGGCTGGAGATTACGTTTAACGAATTCAATATACCGAGCTGATCCTCTTCACGAGAGCATCCATCGCTTATATATTAAACATTTGCGTACACGGATGACTATGCATTTCCGCCGTTATACGGACACGGTAGGTATTCGAGGACGTAAATCGGAGGCCAAGATTTACGTAACTACCTCGGGTTGATTGGGGATTGTCAGCGATTCAACCTCAACTTGACCTCACCGGTGTAACTCAACTTGCCAAACATTTGCATACTCCAATTGCACGGAATGTTGCCCTCGAGGATTCGAACGTACACTTACTGTGATTTCGCTGTTTGAAAGTAAAATTCCTCTTTCGCACCTGTCAAACTTTTCACGGCTAATTGAACAAGGATTCCACTCAGGCACGCGTTGAATAGTAACTCTTCAAACTGAGGTCAAATTTAAGGACTTTACTATGCGTATATATATTTATATAGTATATAAGTGAACGGTTTCATCAGGAAATGTTTCGTGACTATGTATGCAATGGATTGAGAAGTACTAGACATTGAAATAGGATATTTAATTTAATTGGTTTCGAACAAATTTAATTGCTGCTCATCATTAATAAAAACCGACAAAAAAATAATAACTCTGTACTATGCTAGTGTTTAGTTCCAAATAACACCTGTTTGAGTATACAGAATCTTAAGTTTGAATTTTACGAAAAGAGGAAAATTTTCTAAAATAGAATTAATCTTTTTACCGAAATAAATAGCGGGTAAACTGAGTCTCTCAAGCGTTACGAACCTCAGCTGAATTTCCGTACAGGGCCTACGTGAAGTGGATGTAGTAAAAAGTATGATCATTTCCTTTTGGGGCTGGCTATCTCACTCAGGCCTGTCCCATGGGGCAGAACGTCTCTTTTTTTTTTTACGCCGAAGAATCGCCATAATCCAAACTTTCCAAACAACTTGAATCACGCCAGCCACAGACGCCTTCCAGCCTCCTAACTTAATAAACGGGGAGCCCGGAAACATTCGCTCTTCTTTTCCAACATTTGTAACACTCCGCGCTTTGATACTGCTGTTCCGAAACTTCTTGCTTCGCAAATTAACTTTCATTTCTATGTGCTCGGAGGTGGCTAGGTACATAGGCATAAAGAGGCACGTATACACCAGCCACACAACCGCTAACCGCACGCACCTACGACACACATCCGCTTCTCGTAAAAGGCTACATATTTCTCACGAGAAATTTGACGCCCTTCAAAGACGTTCAGCCGCGGGGGCGGTTTCGTAAAGTTGGCTGAAGTTCTTCTCTTCCACCCGTCGTCATCAAAGAGAGCTTCCTTTTCTCCCGTCCTCGATTGCGCGTTTTGAATCGAACGAATCGAGCAACGCGTTCCGCTGCCATTTTCCTCGCTCAATCTCGTTATACAGGGCTTGGCAGTTTCCCGGCAACAAAGCGAACACGATGCATTTACTTCGGTGCAGACAAGCGTCTTACACGACGCAGTTGACGATGATCCGAAGGATACGTTTCAAACCGCCTGGCCCTTGGCTATCCTTCGTACGTCTAGAGCGTAATCCGGCTGGTTTTGCACGACGACGAAATGCAAAATAAAACCTTGTAAACCCTTCGTCAAAGCGCATATGCTCATATTAAACGTAACAAAGCAGCTCAACTACGCGTCACCTCTTTACCCTGTATCACAATGGTCGAGGCTATGATGGCGCGACGTTGGTCCTGAAATCTCGGTCACAAAGAGGGTGAAATCCGGGATGCGGAGTACTAATCATCCCCCAAACGACGGATTAACAATTAAACATCAGGGCGGGTCCGGAGAATCCACGGTATTCACAACAAAGTGTGTA
Organism: Neodiprion fabricii; assembly: GCF_021155785.1. Taxonomy (NCBI): domain Eukaryota; kingdom Metazoa; phylum Arthropoda; class Insecta; order Hymenoptera; family Diprionidae; genus Neodiprion; species Neodiprion fabricii. The sequence goes on from NC_060239.1 coordinate 30,865,441, forward strand.
TCACAAGCCCTTTCGGCGGTTTAAGAGAGAGACAGAGAGAGATTCTCATGGGTGTTGCCTCGACGACGGAGGGTAGAATTTCTTTTCGTCAAGGGCGTTTCAGACTACAATTCGAGTGAAGCCAAAGGTTGAAATTCGTGAGCTCGGGTGCGTGGAAAGATTCTGAGAGCTTGAAGATCAGGGTGAAATAACATCAATCGCAGAGCCACCCGATCCGAATGACGACGCTCCGAATCTGCTCGTGCGAGAAAGTCTTTCGACTCGCGCCCGTCTTGGATGGCAGGGCGCCGTTCTCCTCCCCCGTTTTTATATTGCTTTTTTTTGTCTCATCTTTGTACGGTTTGCATCAACCGCTTCTCGGTGAAGTACGACGAGAGAACTTCGACGTCAATGCTGTTCATTTAGCCATGATATTACTCCAATAAATCGACACCGACGACGACTACCAGGTGAATCGATGGAACGAGGTGCGATTACGCGAAACGATACCATCCCTGCGATGCGTGGCTCCCTCGGGGCCCAGAAACGTCGCAAAAAAAACCATGGCAATGTCGTAAGGAGACCTGAGACTTTGGTTCTGTAGTAGTTTTCAATCGGTACAAGTTTGTCGGCGTAGGTGGATAAGGTTAAGGTACGTTACACCACACGGAAACTTCTATCGATTCGAAGAAAGTCTAATATGTGACGTGAACGTCACGCATTGCTTAAAAATTCGAAAATATTCCAGGACATTTTACATATTTGGTAGCTTTAACTAGGCAGGCGTTCCGCTATCCTCTCAATGCATCGAACGGTGTTCAGAGTGATCAAAAGATGATAAAATTAGCGTACCGTGAATTAAATGAACGTGTAACTTTGGCTGACAATGAGCAGTGCTCGCAGTATTTGAAATTTCAATTTTGACGTAGTTAATGTTTGCGGGTACCTTGTTGTACGCCGTAATTAGATAATTTATGCAAAAACAGATACGTGATAAACGCATATTCACGGTGATATGCCAGTGATGGAATTTTCATTAGCCTGCGATTAAATTCTTGATAATCAAATAAATGAATGAGTTAATATTTCTATCCGCGGGATTTTTTCCTCTCATTAAAGATAGACTTTATATTATCTGCACCGTGACTTGCAGTCATGAGAGGCTGTAGACTTCACTGTGCTGTGGGATTAAAGAGTGATTTTACGAACGGTAGCCGCGATAGTGTCGCCGCGCGTTAGTATGAACATAATTTATATCCGTAAACGTCGGTAAGCCGAGAACCGCCGACGCGCAAATGGCTACCGCTCAGATTAATTGCCTGGCTTCGAAGGGTAGAGCGCGTAAGATTACCAACTCGGGTAGACGGAAAAACGTCGCGCGGTCGAAACTTTGGGAGCGTGTGACGTCATTTTGGTATGAAGTAAATTCGCGATATCGATGGAGCACGCATAATTTCCAAATCCGCAGATTTTCAACGGCTGGACCGTAAGTGTCGTTAAGGATGTACTGGCTGTACATTCGCTACAAAAAGTGAATCTCGTCGACAATATCGAATACTTTGCGATGAGTATAAAAAACGAAGAAAATCAACCGCAACAAAGGCGATGAGAAAATTACATTTGGATAATAATGATGCCCAAGAGTTATCGATAAATTGTTTAAACAGAACACAGCTTAACAAATTTTTAGGGAAAATTTCTTTTTTTTTTTTTTTTGTCATGCGAAATGAATTCGTTGATTTTTCTGAATGCACGTGAGTTTTTAAAGAATTTTCTCCGCATTTTGAAATGTCTGTTTTCGAAATGTTGTAAAGCCTGTATTTACGATACTATTCGTTCAATGCTTCGGAAACTTCCTAACTCTAATATACAACGTTTTTACGAAAATGTATCCAAAATTCATGATTCTTCCTTCATTTTTCCAAATTTAAGCAACGGAAATTTCAAAATAATGAGAAAATTCTTTAAAAACTCACGTGTATTCAGAAAAATCAACTAACTCATTTCACATGACAAAAGAAAAAAAAGTATTCCTTGAAAATTTGTTAAACTATGTTTCGTTTAAACCGTTTATTGATAACTTTTGGCATTTTTATTATTAAAAATCAATTTTCTTACCGTCTTTATTGTGGTTGATTTTTCTCCAATTTTTACCTCATCATAAGGCTTTCAATATTGTCGGCGAGACTCACTTTTGATTGAGACTGTATATCCGGTACATCCTTAACGCGGCTACACGCATGAAAGGGACGACTGTCCAAACTACTCACCAGAATCGTGGATGACGGAAACCCTCCGATCGCCAGTGACCCGGGAATCGCCGGCTGTCAGAATTCGGCGACTGTGCTTCGGCCTGTCTTCCTTCTTCCACATGACGACGTTGTCACCGATATTTCTCACCACGCAGGTGATCAAGGCGTCGTCACCCTCGTAGACGTGAACCGGATGTGTTATGCTGTCCCGTATGCTCGGCATGCCTGAAACATTCGTAAAAACGACGAGGAGTGTGATTATCGTCGTCAACTACGAGCAAAAAAACCAATAGGACCAATATGGAGCGATATAATTTTGCACGCAAGTTAGAAGTTTCGCTCGGTTAATTCAAGCTTCGATGCGATACTAGGAAAGATACGTTCTTCGAGTTGTTATTAGATCAGCCGGCTTCTTACCCGTCTCAGAATCGGCATTACTAATTTAAGGGAACGTAATTAGCCACGATGAAATGGAATTTCACCGTACAAAATTATAGCACCCTTTGTGCCAAATTTTCAGAAGCACTTTGCGCATCCACCCCTCTTTATCGCAGACATGAAAATACTAAACATACTATATTCACTTCGTTCGACTTTCGAGATTTATTCAGACTTGTTATAAATCTCGTCCTCGTGCACGCTTAACTCGAAGAATAATCATGCGATATTTGTTGTATCTCACCACCACACGACGAATAATACATACCGCACTAAATGCGCTTGTTCATCTAACCTGGCCAGCGACACTTTACTCCGGCTGATCGATTAACAAATCGTCATAATCATCACACGGTATAAATGGTAATACAGGCATAAGTCTCAGATTTTTTCCGCGAAAGATCGTCTGTACAAGGCTATATAATATAGCATATCGAAGATGGACCGGAGGCTGGTAATTAATCGATTAGCTCATATCTGCGGGAAAAAAATGTACGAAAAAAAACGTTTCGACCAAACGCGGCGACGCGTTCAACTTGCGCACATGCATCAGGTGGGTTATAATAACGTATCCTGGTGATCTTGGCGATGGAAAAACAAAGAAATCTTCGAGCTGATCAGCGTGGTCCATTAGATGCTGATCGATTCGCATTAGTCATTGTTTAGCTCAGGGCAGGACGGTCCGCCGATTTCTTTGGATTTATGACAGAGGTGAAATGAGACGTTGAATTCAGCCAGAGGTGGTCAAGTTGCGTTCGTTAGGCGTAAAATATTCCTTACCGAGATATTGAAGGGATTACACGAGGCGTGTATAATACCTTGGCGATTGAAAATTAGGAACAGTCGCGGGCTGGCGCAATGTTCCGATTCAACGCCGTGCCGTGAAACCGTCGCGGTTCTCCCGGTAACCGCTCCTTAACCACCGAAGAAAACCATGAATACCAATTTAAACGCGAGTTTAACGCTCGGTTTAACGAGTTGCCCACGCCTGTCGCGCGCTAAATTTATCCGAGAACAAGAAGGATTGAGGAAGATGAAAGAAAGAAAGAAAAGAATTGTTTTTAAAGCGGCAATTGCAAGCATCGCGCTATAAAATTGACGCTGAGAAGTGCATGGAAAGCTTGCGATCAGCCTTCCTCGAGTATCACGATAGCTGGCTTAGCGATGAAGCGTATAAGTTGAAAACTAAAAAGTAAAACGCGTAAAACGAGTGTGAAAAAAAAATTACTACAGAGTTATACTACGGTACGGAAAAAAGTCGCATAGGTCGATAGGAGTATACGTATATATACATATCTATCACTATTTCTCACGACGCAAAGTAAGCGGATTCAATTTCTCGGGCTTATCCCTACCGATTCCCAGACCTTATCAAAACAGATGCGATGGGAAAGAATAAGCCCTCGGATGAAAGGGAGAAAAAAAAAAGTGTCCGAGAATTCGCCCACGATTAAGTAATGCTGATTCACGAGCTATCCTGCCGAGAATACGGGAATTATGGGTTCAACTAGTCGTTATAACGTATCAGTCTGCCGAGTTTATTACACTCGGTCCACACTTTTTCCTTCCACTTTTCTTCGTCCACGGATTACCTCCAGAAATCTTTTATACCTATTAGAAATGAGGTCGGAGACGCTGGTAATTCGGAGAAAACCTTGATTAAGGAGAGGTCGAATTGATCCCTTAATACCGTCGTATCGACAGGTGGCAAAAGTCGGAATGGTCTAAGGTTACGCTCAGTGGGTATACATGTACGAACGGCTATTACACAGATAACATACTCATGAAGGAAAATTTCTGCCTTGAAACTTTTTCGCTTGCTTTCCTTTTTCTTTCTCGTTTCCTGTCCTTTTTTTTCCATCCACTATTGCGTAATTAGCTTTTCTTGTAATTAGTTGAATTTAAGGCGATCTTAAGCGGGGCACTCAGTGCGAACGGAAGAACCAGATCTGCATGCAAACGTCCTTATAAACCAACTGTGGGAGATTTGCAAAAGTAGTTTAATCCCTTGTGTACAATGATGCGTACACCTTCCGCTACCTTTGTCTAAAACGGTAATCCCTTCACTGTGGCATTTGAAATCTTTCTCAGCTGTTTTCAACCGATGCTCGACTTGGCCGTGATACAGATCGTGCGATCAATGTTTCCAACGTTGATATCACTGCACCATATTATAAGTTTGAAACTTACACCGTAACGTACGCAATGTAATAAGCAAATACAGAATTAAACTCATGTTGGATTCGTGTTTACTCGTAATTACATGCAGACAACTCGCTTTCTTCCGTCCTTCCTTCCTTCCTTAAACGTTCTCACATGTGCAATGGGGTTAGCAAGTTCTTGTGCAAGGCAATTAGGGGCGTGCTCTCTGAGCCGAGTTTCGCAAGACTACATCCGCGTGGTAGTTTACAGAGGCCTGGGGTTTCCCCTCAACCCACAGGCTGCATAATAATTAGAGATCTTGTCTCTTTGGTAAAATGTCGAAACAACTGTGCTACAGCCGGCCAAAGCGATCACCGTATAGGCAGTCTGTTCTTCCAATTATTTGCCAATTACCCAGAGACTATCGGTAGCTGAATTTGATACTGATAATTAAGCTTACAAAATATTCAAGCCGGGGTGATAGTGTTACGCCATTTACCGATTGCACTGCCGAGTTTGATTACCAACCGGGCGCAGATCGTCTCCGCCAAGTACGTAATTCGAGCTCTAGGAACGCTTTCAAGCTGATAGCGAGCCGGCCTAGGTATCAAAACGCATGCCTGACCACTGCATGAGCAAGCTGATGATTTGTGCTCGCTGAGGGAAGATACTCGGAGGGTTGATAGGGCCTGGATTCAACAGAGGAATGAATGCTCTGTTCATACCAGCGAGTGATCACTGGTCGGACGAGAAATCCTTTTTTATTGCGATATTTTTATTACGAACGACGGACAGAACTCTCCGTGTAAATATGGGGGGTGAACGAGTAAATTTTGGCGAGGCAAAGGCAACTTTTTTTTACCTCTGGGTCGTGACAATGTTGACTGACTAGGTATACCGTGAATGAGGTTTCGCAGCCAGCGACAAATCAAAGCAGATTTGAAAATACTGCGAGCTCTTTGCATCTCCATATATACGCAAATTTATGCACGTACACCGTTACGGGTGTATTTTCGAATATAGAGTGCACGATGGAGAGTTCAAAGTGCAACTACTGGTAGGCAGACGGTATAACGGTAGTCAAAATAAATATGGTATTCGGCGTACGATGTCGTAATGCTGCAATGAAAAGAGTAAAAATAACGTTTGTCCGCGTTGAGATGAAACGTGCAGTTTCGAAGGAAAAGCACGATAAAAACAAAAAGCTTGAAAAACTGCAGCTAACCAAAGATAATCGAATTATTTCTAATTGAAGGAAAGGTTCCTTTGATCCATAGTTAAAATAGTAAACACCAATCAATTTCCTCTATAACGAGGTTATTTTTAGCGAGATGTAATTACCAAATTAGCCTCGGTGATACTCTTCGAACCCTCGCTCCATCGCGTTTTAGTTTCGACGCTTCCGTCGCTCGGTCGTAACCCCGTATAGGTATACATATCGGCGCGTCGTCGAAAGACGAGCTCAACTTTCGACTCGCGTCTGACCGCGTATCGTCGATCCTGGCACTGCGCGTGCCGCGTCAAGCGTTGACTCCGACTACTGCGGTCGGTTTCATCCAGGTTTCATCCACCTACCCAGGTACAAGCGTAGAAGTTGACTGCCGTGAACGGTGGCGCAAACCGGTATAAATTTGCATGCAAATATACAGAAGCCGCCGAGCTCCCCGGTTAATCGGGTATCCCATTGATTCGGACGAGGCTGGAAGTCCCGGTTTCGCAATTCGAGTGGCCGGAAGACCCCGATACGGCTCGATGTTTCCGTCGAGGGTCCCGTAAGTGCCATGCCGAGATAACCGCAGCACACGCCGCATAACTACGGACCATGAATCACCGGCGAGCTGTCTCCTTACCTAATAAACGTAATGGTCAACACCCCGAGACGCGGGGCGAAGCGACGTCCATCCGTCATCGATTCCGTTCGACCCGAGAGGGCTTCGGACTGGTCGCGTTGTTACACGGCTTTTAGCTCGCCCTCGTTACTTTCCTCGCTTTGGACGCAAAATATTATACATACACCGTAGCCGCGCGTTGTTAAATTAAATTTTCAATTTCATCAGATTATTATACTTATCAAAGAAAATTAAATTTCAACTCCGGTGCGTATTCGATATAGGCGTGCATGTTTTCACTGGACGAATGCGTGTCCCTAGGCTCTGCAGTGCCTGCATAGCACGTGCATGCTGCACGAGCACCTATCGAATACACTATTTTTCGCGAAACATACAGAGCAGAGAAAAAGTGTGTGTATCGTTGAAAGCCCAGCCGCTAACTAGGGGTTTTGTTACTCGTGTTTGATTATCCGAATGCCTGCTTTCACATGTAACATGTATACCATCGTTTCTTTCGTATCTTATTTTCCCTCAGTTGTTTCGCGAGTTTGGTATACGCGTATATATTTGTTTCTGCATTTTTTGTCGTCTCTTCCCTTTTCGTTTTCGTCTACGGTCCGACGATACATAGAAAATACCTTTTCTAAGCCGAGCAAGGAAGTTTCATTCCGCTCGGTTAAATCGTAGGAGTGCAGACGAAATTGGGTAGTATGGTGGATGTTCCTTTTCTTTTTTTTTTTTTTTTATGTTCTTCTTATTGCCTTCTCTTTACCGTTTTTCGGCGTTTCTTCTTTACTTTTAACCAGAGCATACTTGCACCACTAGATCCCTCTGACGTGAATCAAATTGAAGGTTTCATTACTTTCGTCCGAACCGAGAAACCTTCCAATGGACATTATTTCATCTGGAATGAGTTATTCGAAAGGTCACCAACGACGACGTGAAGTAGCTGTATATATATATATATATATATATATATATATATATATATATATATACATAAGTACATACATACATATATATTACACATAGGTATACGGCGTCCAAATTCATCAGAAACGCTTGGAGACTTCTTTTCACCGGAGATAAGCGGAGATTAGACGATATTTGTAAGGTTCCAAGTATCAGTGAATATAAGGCCAACTTTTTCGTATCACCCAACTTTCGCATCGTGAAAAGTAAGCTTCGTCTCTGGAGCACGGGTGACGTCCACGAATTCCTGCTACTATCACGATAATTATCACACCATTGAATTTTTACCCCGCATCGGCGATTAACGCCGGGACCCATTAATTAAATCTTTGTAACAGGTAGAAATTATATACCCAACAGTAATTATTCATTGTCAGCAAGTTCTCCTGCTCGTGGCAAACTTTTCTATTTCCAACAGAATCCGCCGCTCATCCAGGGTAGTTAAACAATTTAACTCATTCAGCATGCCTTCCGGGGTTAGACATGCTGATATACTATATACAGAGTGTTCAAACAGTGCGAAAACGGTACCATCTCTGACAACTTGTTTCCATTATGTTATAAATTAACTCGCGTTTTACGGTTTCGTAAATGAGACAGTAAAAAGAAAAAAAATGTGTCGTAATAAACCCGGAATGAAATTCGAATAGGACAGAATTCTCGTACGAAAACTCCGCAAAATTGTTTGCCCTCGTTGAAAATAAAACGTAAAAATATTGTCACGGTTACAGACTTATAATACAAACGTAAGTTTTAGGAAATTTCAATTTCATTGTACGTCACAGTAATTTTTTCCCTAGCGACAAAGTCTATAACGTTCGTGTGCTTCGCTACATTGGTGAAACGTGAAGTGTTTTCGTTAGCAAGAAAACGAGCTCATGGGCATGTCAGCTCGGTATTACGTCAATAACGGATTAATGCTCGGCTTAATTAAGAAAGTTTGCTAGCGGCATACGTGTGCTTCGCCGCGCAGAACTGTGCAACAGTATGTATAAACCGGTATTATGTATACCAACGTGGTGTACGCGCACACTGGATTCACCGTCACGCTATAAATTGCGCCAAATTCGCAATAAACTAACGAATAATGTATTTACTCGCAATGTGCACCCGGCACTGATTCCAATTATTGTTCAACGGAATTTGCTTGTTGTGAATAACGACGCGTGCAAGGCGAGTTTCAGACCATGGACGTTTCGATGCGATTATGAGTCACGGCTTTATAGGTATGTACCTACCTACCTACCTACCAACCTTACTTGTTCGCGCAGCAGGTACTCGGTTTATAAACTGCGGCTCGTCAACCCTTGAGAGAGTCCACCGCTTGCGGTGAGAGTGTAACTCGCCCGTTAATAAAGTGCCTATTACACGTTGCACGTAATAGAGCACCTATATCCAGGCAATGTGATTAAATTTTTTTCTTTTTCCTCTAAGCTTTTCACAGTTTAGTCGTAAACGAGGTTAACCAATCTTGTCCGCTGTTAACGTCGTAAAATATAACATCTATACGCTGTGCGGGAAATCGTTATTACACCTTGTTGAACACACGCGTCCATCTTCAAACCGAACGGGAATAATAGCGGAACCGTTTGCCTCGCGCCACTGTGAACGTAAGGGGAAGTTTTTCTTCTTTTTTTTTTTTTTTTTTTCTTCGTTGAAGAATATCCGGTCCTTATACCGGCATACCGCTCTCGAATGCGAGAGTCGGGTTTTCGGTGACTCGGCGGCGAGTTGTCTCTTTTATTTGATCCAGCCCGCTGGGACGTCCCTCGACAATGCGGATAACTCGTCGACGCGGGTTGGCTCTTCTTACCTCTCGGCTAAAACGGCGAGCTCCTCTTCGAATCCATTCCCTCTGATTTGGCTGGTTTCACAGAGGGTTGCAGTGCACTCCGCCCTCGAATCCCGCGGCACGTTCCTCACGGCGAAGCCGACGTTTCGGCGTGATCCTTGTTGATGACTCCGCCATAATCCTCGCGGCTGCTACTGTCCTGGCAATAGTCCAGGCCGCGACCCGGTCTTCCAATCACTCGGCTTCGGACAGGGCAGCTTGCGCTGGAAGGAAGGACCCTCTCCTTCTTCCTTCGCTCCTGTTTCTTTGTCATCGTCCTCCACCTTGTCGCCGTTCCTCAAGTTCGATTCCCACCGTCCCCGACCCTCGTCGCCACCCTTCGCTTCGGCCTATCTTCTCCTCAGCCGCGCCCAATCCACTCCGTTTCTTTCCCTTTATACCGATCCCGCCACGTCGCGCTGCACCTCGCATCGGCTTGATCTTCGACCCTAATCCCTCGGTTCTCGAGGCTGTCTCGATCCAGGTTTCAATCGATTTGATTTTCGATCCTTCCTCTTCATCCGAAGCAAATCCTCACATTTGACCCCGGATTTTCGTGGCTCGCTGAGCGATATCGCGACCCTGAGGCACCGGCGTATATGCATGCCCGTGAATAAATCTCCGTCTAATTAGCTTCGAGATTACACTGTTAGTTTTAATTCTGCCGAGCGTCATGTTCTGCTGGTTTAAACCTCGGCGAGGTTCTTGATTTTTCATCCAATTGCGAGGAGCTCGATTATATGCTACGCCTATTGCGCCGAGTGTACAATATTCGAGGTAGATGATACACGGAGAGAAGAAAAAGAGTAGATTTAATTCAAAACCGGAAGAAAAGCAGGACACGTCACTTTTTTTGATAAAAAAATACCCATTTCAAATATATTTTTTTACTGTATTTTTCTTGACTGTTTATCAAGTCAATTCTGCATTTTACGAAGTACATTTTATCAAAAAAACCTAACGTATTCCTCTTTTACTGCAGTTTTAAGTAAAATCTGCTATTCTATTCTCTTCGTGGATGGTTCGACAAACGGATCGATAAATATTTACCAAGATTCGAGATGTTCGTGGAAATGTTACAGGCAACTCCGGCACTGCTCAAACGTATAAGAAGGTGGGGCGAGGGGGGGGGGGGGGGGGTCATGAATGGCAGGCTTTTACCTAAGTGCTGCTTTCTTCACACTACATACGCTTCTTCTTCCTGCGATTTCTTAGAATTAACCATTCAAACATTCGATGGTCGATTTATCGAAAAATTTCCGTTTCCGTCCTCATTCGCGCATTTGACTCTCTACCGTATTTTTTTCTCATCTTCTTCTGTTCCTTTTTCTCTGCTTCAGCGTGAAAAGTACGGATCCGAATGAGTAGACTCCGGGCAATTTTAGGAAAGAGAGGATGCTATAAAAGAGAAGAACGTAGCGGCAGAAAAAGAGTAAGAAAATAAATAAGAAGTAAGGGTTACACCTTCACACCGTGTTGGGAAAAAGTGTTTAATTGCAAATTCGCAACTTCAAGGCGGGTCCGCTTTCATTCTGAACTTGTACATTATATCTGTATACCTGTATATAAGTATAATAGATATCTCTCCTTGGTCTCTCCGGCGGGCGGCGGTAGAGAGTTTTGCCGTAATATGCTACGGAGATAATTTATATTCTACACGATTAAATTTACGAGAGAATTATGCAGTGCTGGGAATTTCAAGTTTGAGATGGTCCACCCTGAACTTTCTTGTCTTCTATTTCCGACGTTATTTCCTGGTTAATTCCAGACACGATAAGAGAACCCCGCCTACACTTTGCAGCGCGCTCACTGATTATTCAGCCGGTATTATTACATGCATATGAAAACACTCAAAGATCCCGAAATTTACGGTCACCACGGTACAATCGGACGCGTATTAAGGATTTCCGACATTTTTGGAAACTCGTATTTATCAGGCATGCAGCGTCACATTTCACGATGATATAGTCATCAACCCACCAATATGCACCAATTTTTCCAAGTTTCAAGAAGAGGCAGACAAAGCAGCTTCGTAGAAGCAGACAACTTCTGTCAGCACGTTCCTTCTACAGGTACCTTATACACACAGCCTCCGGCGAATGGTCGCGGTGTAATATGAATACGCGCGTTCAGGTTTTATTCACAGAGGAAAATGGCTAGACGTCGCGGTGATATTATATCCTGGTGGCAAAAGAGCCCCGGGGAAACCGGAGGATCCAGATTCCAAGATAAGATCAAACGCGTGCGAGAACAAATATACATATATATATATATACGAGCTGGGAAAACGTTGAAGGTAAAAAAAATTAAATATCCACGGTGCAGAGTCCGGGGAGCGATCCTGGTTTTCACCCTTGGATTTATGTGCACCGGGGAATATTTACAGACTCAAGTATCTGCGCGGAAGCGGGTGTGTCTAGTGTGGCTGAAGGTTAACGCTTATACCTGCAGCAATTTTCAAGTTTGAATGAGCAAGCTGGAGGGGAAAAAGAGTAGGAAACACCGGCCGAAGACTAGATAAGTTTTCAACCCTGACGGTGTGCTCACTGTGCGGTATATTTATAACCTAACGTCAAGACCGAGCTGGGTGGATGCGGTTGACTCGAGACTCGGGGAAAACTTCTGATTAAGATATCCTCACCGGTGCAGGTGGGATTAACGCGTTCCGTTCTGAGGCCGGATTAAGACCCGGTCGCCTCAGAAATCACCTAACATTTTGTCAGTTGGACAGTTTGACAGACTAACCAAGTAAATAGACTCGATGAACTGCAGAAATACTAAAGCAAGATTAACGACGTCTGTGACCCGCGTTGTCGTGACTCATTCTCGCACCCCGAAGGATCCTGCGTTTCGTCGTCGTCGTCGTCGTCGTCGTTGTCGTTGCCGTCGGGGGCGAGAGAGGCCAAATCTCTCCGACGGGTTTAGACGTTGACGAAGGAAAGGCGATGCCGACGCTCCGACGACTTAATTTATCAAAAAAAAATAAAAGAATGCAATCAGACGTTTGATGGCGCTCATCCGATTGGCACCTTTAATTGGAAGGGATTTACGCTGGCGGGGATTTTCTTTATATCGCACAGGTCGGCTGGCGAGGGATCCTGCTGGCGTGCTGGAAGGGGTTGCTCGGATAACTCTAGGTCTATACGTGTGTAAGGGGAGTCGTAAAAAGTGATTCTCTTTGTTACCCCGTCCGTATACTTCGTCCTATTCTCTTTATCGCTTCGTTCTGTTCGGTACCCACGCGAAATGGTAATGACAAAACGGTGGAGTAGAGGAGGAGGAAGAGAAGGTGGAGGAAAGGAAAGTGTTCTTCGAAAACCCACAACACTTGTGCATCGACCGCAACTCCGATGCAATGCAATCGATGCGAGTGCTTTCTTATTCGAACAGTGACGGGTACAAACAGGGGCTATTTCACGCTTGTTTGTCAGCAATAATTCTACTCATACCGCGCTTACCGCTTTATGAATCTAGAAGCGCGCTGCTTGCTATGTTTTCGTATCGGGTTGGCAACTTGTTACCTGAACGACTTCCCGTAGCTGCACGATAGTCGCCGCTGTCAGCTTCCGCGGCGGGATTTGGCGATCGAAGAACTTTGGAAATACATTAATCGACTTTCACACCCACCCAGGTGATGTATGCTCTATTCTCAACTTACTAGTTGAATTAAAGGGCATACAACTGGTGCTCGATTTTGTCTCGAATGCATCGATGTGTCGTTTCAGATACTTATCAGCGTCGCCAACGTTCTTTACTCTGCGTGTACAGATTTTTATTAAAATAGTCCTGCGGATAGGGCAGATCCATTTCTTCGTTCCCGCTGTCTTGTTTGCACAAAATTTTCGCAGAGTGAACGACTGTATTTTCCGGTGACAGCCTCAATTGGTAGTCGATGACTGTGATATGCGAGTAAATGTGCTTGAAACAAGAGCGCCCCAATTTTCCAAGTTAGTGAGTTATTTGGAAATCCATTTTTAAGCTTGATAGCCAAGAAAAAAAAAAGGCTGCCTTATCGAATTCAATGAAAATACGAATCCGATTACTCTGGCATTTCATCGTTCACACTTCGCTCGTAGCATCGGCGTCTATGATGCGAATAATAGTTGAAAACGCGCGCACGTGTGAGCGAAATACGTGATTACGAGAATGTGTATATAGTCGAGTTACCGCGTCTGATCCCTTAAACCTGCGAATTCACGAGAGCACAAGACGGTAAAAGAGAAAAAGAGGATGACATAAGAAAGAGAAAAAAAAAGGCGTATGTTTTATGTTTGCGGTACGCAGGGAATATCAACGTTTTATGGCCAGTCTGCCAAAGCCTGCATGTGAGGTCAGGAGAAGTTAGGGTATAGCTTATGGACGATCTCGTTTCACGGATCGTATGTTATTTTATCAGGTAAATTCACCTGTCCTCTTGTGTACGTAACAACGCGTTGTACACAGGTAAGGCCGGATATCGTGAAATAAAACGAGTCCACGTACATACGTGAGCATAAACACATCTGCAGAGGGAAAAAGTGGAGATAAAGGTAGAAGAAAGAAACCCGTGTACGGAGATAAAAAAAAAAAGACACGCTCATACCTCGGGCGATTAAAATTTCCAGCACACATAACCACACTGTTGGAATATTTTTATTTTTTTTCAACATCCGCGTAATCACGGTCATCACCACCTTGCACTCGACGCAGTCACGGCACGTTGTTTAGCACGTGGTAGGGCATGCAGCGCGTATGCACAACAATATCGCGCGCCATGTATTATACAAGGTATAACGCGGCAAGAACAAAGGAACCAGAGAATAGTTTATGGCCGGGACATAGGCATCGTCGGGTTCGCGTGTATTCGAGTAGATACGTAGGTACAAGAGTGGTAAACACTCTCAGGTGGTCCGAGGGCGTGTGCCGTCCCTCTCCTATCCCATCCTCTCCGTAGTCTAGGGGAAGAGGATGCCGAGGTTTCACCAGTGTGCACGGTGTTGCAAGGGAGATTTATGCGCGTAATCTCTTCAAGTCAACGTCCATTACGTGTCACCTGTTCGCTCTGCCCAAAGTACGTACCCTGGGAGGATACTGTTATGGGCACTGCGTCTGCATTCCCATCAGGTGTCGGGGGTGCGGAGTGGAGAATGGTCATTAATTAACGGGATGACGGCGGACCGAGTTTCAATGGTGGAAGGAAACACGACCGAGAGCAGTAAGAGATAATATGTTGATGAATTTTTGCAAAAAAAGAATAATTCTCTCTTCCCTACCGAGTGCAAAGTCAATATTTTCACGAACTTTCGCTTCTCGTCTCATTACCGGACAAAGTACCGTGGAAAAGTTAAAATTGAAGGTAAATTTTGATGTACAAATTAAATTAAAACTAGTTTCATCATACTTATCGATTAAAGAATCATGTACGCGAATATAAATTTTCCACAGTATGCAATTAAGCGAGGGAGATTGATTTTCTAATTAACGGTAATTACGATTTGCTCGTTCGTTTGCGATTGTTTCTTTTGCCTACCGCTGGGAAGGAGAAGAAGAAGAATAATAAAAAGAAGAAGAACCTTGGGCAACCCTTGCCGCATATCGTAACCCTCTTTTTGCTCGGCAGCCCAGAGTAGCAGAGTATTAAATCCCTTCGATTTAAATTAAATTTCAGAACCTTTGCCCCTTGGGGAGCCGGCGCCAAATTGTTGCCCGGACGAGATGTATCAAAAGTACCTACTCGAGGCGGAACGCGCCGGCTAAAATTCTTCCCCGGGTCTTATTTGACGGTAAAACTGATCTATGGTAATGGTAATTCCCCTTAATTATTTCTAAGTCAGCGTCTTGGAATTTTTATAGGCTACTATTTACGGGAACCGACTGCCCGCCTTAAAAGCTTGCACTAACAACCTGGAAAACGGAACTTGCCTATTCCCCGTAGTATGGTTGAATCGAACGAGCTTCAAATAAACGCTCCTGATTTATGAACTGTTTGACGTTACGCGGGGCGGGGTAAAAAAGTTTTGCATCAAATTCCACTCAATCATCTCGATATTAGTCGAATAGTTGAACAGGGAACTGGAAAACTTCTGGCTTCCTCTTTCACCGCACTCGCACTCGACGGACGTTGATTACTTCCAACACAATGCTACTCTGTTCGGCCCGAGCGGATAAAGCGCGATGCTAGCCATTTAGCGATATCAGGTATACGTATACCGGCGTACATCATAAATATAATTTCGAAGCCCGAAGGCGTTTATCCAACGAATGGCAGTGAGGCGGTATTTACTTTATTCGGTCGCTCAAGATTTAATTATCTCGCGAGATATTCGGTTCTTTGATCCTCTGTTTACCTCCAGAATTCCCGAGAGAGACTTGGAACTCAAGCTTCGGGTGAAACGTAGTGAAAATAAAATGTAGCAACAAAGGCATAAAGCGAGGAAAGCGCCTTTAATGCCGAAGCTTTATGAGGCATCCGAAACTCCCTCCCACTCGGGACTCAAGCCTGTGCAAAAGGTGGTAACTGCCGGTATACAACGCGTACTTCGTATGGACGGTAACCACATTCATCCACGAAATATTACCTAAGTACCAACGCGATATACGTCAGCGGTGAGCGGAAGGCCGCGAGGTTGTCTGGATGGGTTTGTGGGTGTGTACGTGCATGCATCCGCGTATACGGTACGTAATAAAGGTGCCAGTCGAGCGAACCTCTGCAAAGTTATATCCGGCTTTACCTCGCCTTTCATGGTCAGTTAAACTAGGATCACAGAGAAGTTTTAGGTCCCACATACGGCGGCGGAAGCGGCGTCCAATCTGTTTGAAATTGGATTCCGAAGGCCGGATTGATAATTTGTCCCGAGTGTCACGTCGGCGAGGATCCTTTTCCGGCAGTTGAACGCCATTTGACACCGATATCTTCCCCGTCGCCTCTTCCTCTCCTCTCCTGAGGATGTAATTGCGTCTCGGCCGCCTCGGCTGTAGGTGTGTGCCTACCGTTTTAAAATGGCCCGGTAATTAAATTCCAAGGCTCTATCATCTTAGCGTCGAGCGCTTAACGTTCGGTTGTTCAATGTTTGTCGCAATTAGGAGAGCCTCGGAGCGAATGGAAGGTTAACGAAAACGGGCGGCGAAGCATGCACGAGGAGAAAAAGTTGCAGTTGAACGCTGCAAGACAAAGAAGAAGAAGAGGAAAGAAGAACGCACGGAAGAAAAACTAAAAGTATAGCGAACCAAGTTAACCGGAAATGTAGTTCGCTGCTCGTAACGAATAGCTGAAATAAGACCATAACTTTGGCAATCTTTACTACCCGGACGAGGAAAAGCTGCACACGGAGGAAGCGGATGAGAACCAATGAGAGCGACGTTTCTTATCGTCTTTGTTTCAGTTCACGAGCTTCACCGACAGTACAATCAAGTCCTATACTTATGTGCGGAAAACTGTTAACGCAGCATCCTGCAATTCCGATATCGTGTTTTATACCTACATTTGTGGCGCAATGTATCCACGTGTACCTACCAACGATTAGAATCACGTCTCAAGGTTTGTTGTATTAGAAGTCGAAAAAAGAAATGGTCTAAAGGGGCTTCGCCTCGTATAACTTTTTCAGAATACATTTGCTGTTTTAAAATGTATAATCGAGCCAGATTAATGACATTTTGTATCCAAGCGGAGTGGGCCGATGTTTTTTTCACCCACCTGTAGACCTGTTAACGGATGATTTTCAGCCAGAATTTGGCATGTTCTCACACGAACGGCGAGATGGCGCGAAAATTTTTGACAAATTGTAGAAAAGTGACGATGGAGGTGGTCGGAGAGGCGTCAGTTCAGGAAACGCTGTTTGTTTCATAGGTTTTATCCTTCGGACGATAAAACGGCAGGCAGCAGAGATACGTATCTTAGTTGAATTTTCGCTTATCTCGGTTCTTGTTTAGTCGCGGTTAACAAGCTTCGCCGTACCGGGGTTGGTTTTTTAAATCAGACTTATCTCGGCCATGAAAGAAAGTGTAGGCGGAGTTCTCGAGGGGCGACATCAATGTACAACAAGATCGAGCAGTGATAATACTTGGAGGAGGAAGGAGGAGGAGAAGGCCGAAACTTTGTTGGGAAATTTTCAGGATGGGAGGGAGGGAGGTAGACGCCGGGCGAGTAAAGCGGGCGGAATGCCTGGAAAATTAACGTTTGCTTTGGTAACTGCATTATTACGACTTTGTTAAATGGAGAATTCTGCTAAAGAAATAGCGGTAATTCGGACACCTGGGGAACGGAGAGAAGGGCGCCGGAAGCCCTCGGGCCTTCTTTTTCCGGCGAGGCCTTTGTTGCCAGAATAAGCAACGTCCGAGGCTCTCAATTCTTTTTCCGACGTTTATACTTTCTTTCTTTTCCACGTCATCCGGCACTCCGTTCTCTTTGTCTTTCCCCCATCCCCCCACAATTTTTCTCTCTTCACCTTTAACACCAGCTCGTTTCACTCTTCGCGTTTCGCCCTCTATTTTCCACCAGCCACTTTCAACTCACCATTTTTATCTCTGCAACTTTTGCTGCTTCCTGGTTACTCCGTACGAGTTTCAGTCATGATTCTCCTTCTTGTTCGTCGATTCCCGTTCATTTCTTCTTTTATATTCGGTTTTTCAATTTTTATCAATTTAGACCGTCGATATTATCCTCGATCTCGGGGATGTGCAGCTTCTATACAGCTCTCCATATCCATTTCATTTTCTTGTGATATTAAATTACAGTAACAGATTCTGCACACCCCACTTTCAGTCAGCTAAGACACTTTTACATAAATTCAACCATGACACCAATTTGACATTTCATTTTTCCGAGGATTGCAAATTACGCGAGTTTCTCCAACGTTTCTACAGAACACAGTGCGAAGAACGAACTTGCTGGATCAATTGTCTCAAACTCAAACTAAAACCGAAACCAATACTTGCCACATCGCGTAAGGAAAATTAATACGGCGCTCTGAAGTTGAAAATAAAAAATGATGAAAACTTTTCACATTGACGCGCGGAATGTAGTGTCATCTCACACCGCCGTGGGCTACTACAAGAAATCTTACTCACTGACAGGAAAGCAGAATGGTTCGAGGAACGGCGACGTAGTCCTACAACTACCCCAGCTCAGGGTTGTACACACATTTGCCATTAATACCGAGGACATCACAATGCCCCGAAGGGTCGGAGGGATCTGGTCTATCCAGGCATTAGGCCCTCCGGGATTTGACCCACAGGTTTGGAGAATCACCAGTCACGGGCCGCCAACCACTAACTGGTTAGCAGTGGCCGGTAACAAGTATCCAGTAACCAATACCCGGTAAGCAATGAACGGTTAGTTACCTCTGTCAAGAGGCAGCGATAAGCTAATCCAGCCGTGACCTCGTTCCGAGCATTTAAACCAGCGATCCCTCATCGTCGGTAATTACATCGACGAATGTGAGACGATGTGCGAGGAGGAGAAATGAGCGCTAATGTACGTACCGGTGGAGGCGAGTGTCGACGCAACGGTGACCAGAACGATCAGGAGGACGTTGATAGGATTGGTGTTCCCCTGCAACATGGTTATTGTCCGGTCTGCTCTCTCTCGTGTTCGAATCGAACTTTGCGGTCACCTGTAATCACCAAAACAGAAGACTTTCATCGTTACTGCAATCGTTATTGTTATCATTTGGTAGCTCGACCCTCTTTTGCAAATGGGATTACACACCACCTCCGCTGTTTACCGAGCAAAAAGCACTATAGTGGAGTGTACGCGGAATCAAACGATTTCATTGGCTGGGCGCACCCGGCCATCGAAAGAGAAGAGAAAAGATAAACAAAATCCAATTCCTCTGTTTGGTCAAACCATTATTTCGTTATTTCTTATTCGCGAGGGCCGATAGCAAATAACAAATAAATGCTCTTGTGTACATTCACTCGCAAACTGCTGCCTCTGCGCAGGTTTGCATTCGTAAAAAAAAAAAAAAATACGATTCTTCTCGTTTACCACCCCAATTGATCACGGACATTGGTCGACCGCAATAAAACACCCCCCCATTGGTACGGGAATTGGTGACTCTCCATTAAATTTTTGCCGATTCCATTTACGATATTTCTGTTACTCGGATAATCCAAATTAATGCTCTTGGGTTTGGTATTACTTTTGTCGAACGGTATTATCTCGTTTAATCGACTACATGGCTTCGGGGTGATTGGAAAATTGGAACCCGAACGTAGCACTCTTGGCGATTTGCTATATCGCCGTCTCGCAACTTTAACTTTCAAGTGAAGTTTAAAGAAATAACCTGATAGGTACGCCCGATAAATTACAAGCTTTTATACATCTACATCCGCACAGAGCTGCGGAGGTAGGAAAATGGAGAGGGAAGTTGAGAAATTTTCTTGACCCAAGTCTGAAAGATGTAGGTGGAAAACTTTCTCATCAACGGAAGTTGGTGTATACCTGTATCCTTGCTCCGTGGATCTTTAATACAATCCCCAATAAATATGTATAATATCGATGAAGATATGTATCAAATTCTTGCTCACATCGTAACGCGGCGCGATATCGTACACTCGTAATACACCCACGTATTACAATTTGTCCAAAATTCGACGGGATAAAGAATCAAGATATTACGGCGTCTCGGAAAAAGAAGAAGGTCGTACCGGCGCTGCTGTAGGCAACCGCCTGCAGGGGGCGAGCTGGTTCTTGCTAACATTCGCGTGTCCCTGGGTTATTTAGAATTGATGAAGTGGTTTTACTTTGCGGCAGACTCATTACCTAGGCCGGCCAAGTAGAGCCTCGACGCCGTCTCCGCCCTCTTCGCCGTTTCTCCTTGTCGAGGCGGAGTGGAGCAGAACTCCGTTGGGACGAGGGGGGCTGCTAGAGTAGCTCTTTCGTGGCTTGGGTGGTGTGTGAGCTCCTCCATGGCTCGTGACCTTCCTCTAATTAAAAATACTCGGCAAGGAGAGGTGGTGCTCGCACGCGACTCTACTTTGCGAGAAAGACGCCAAGCCGGGTAATTGACGCTTGCAATATATATTTATCGCGAAAATAGAGCGAATACACGCTGGTGGGTACAAACCGAGGCTCCGAGGCTCGTTTCGCCATCTCGTCGTCGCTCAATGTTCCTCCCCTTAATTCGAACCGTCGTCTTTCGAGAGGGTGAACCTTAGAGCCCATTCACTCGAAAGGATATCAACCGGTCGAATTATACGATCAATTGACGAAAACACGGCAGCGTTTCTGTATTAGCCGATAAATTCAATCAGCGTTTAAGTTACAAGTAGTGTATAAGGTATGTTCATTGATCATTGATCGACGATTCATTCAACGCGCCTCTTACTGTCGCTTTAACGAATCCTCTCGCTTCAGACGCCTCAAACAAATTAAGCCGACGAATATTGATCCGCTTCCATCGACGAACATCGGACGTTCTCCTCAATCGTGCCTGTAAGGTATATATTTTACCTTCTCGCTTCATAGGGATTCTTCGTTTGATTCTGTTTCGAACAGTATGAGGCAAACGAGATGCGGAGTAGGTACTGCTCGGCGAAATTGACTTAAAGCCTGGAGGAAAGAAAAACAGAGTTCAGAAGATCGAGCTGCTTCATCTGAATCACACATGTACCGTCTTTAGAACAGTGTAACTTTTGTCTGATACATGTTTCGCCGGCTCGTGCGTTTTCAATGATTCAGAAGATATTACGATGTACTTTCGTTCCTTCGGACCTCTTATTATTATACTTACATATACACGGCTACCGAGAGTTCGGAGACTATAAGCAGAAGCTTCTTTCCCAGGCTTAGTTGTCTCAAACTCGAGGACATGGTGAAGTATCGGGAAGTTTAGCGGGGTTGGCAACAAGAGTTGAGTAAGTAACGGTACGGAGATTAGACTTGAAATTACAATTTGTTAACTTAAATTTGCCGATTCGGAAATAAACCAAGGAGAAATGGAAAGAAGTATCAGCTGTAGGCAACTCCTTCTTTTCCACTGGCGGTGGAAAGAAGGTGCCAACCCAACCGAAGGTCTAATTTAATACCATACCCGCGTACCGAACGGCCACAGCCGCCGAAGTCCCAGGACTTGCAGGACATTACGGATGCTCAGAATGTCCCCTGGACTCTTTTCCACAACGGTTATTGTCTTAGGGACGAGGGTTATAAAAATGAGAGAGTAAAAGTATCATCCAAAAGGGCATCAAATAGTCATTCCTGAGACCGTCAGCTCCCCGTTTTCCCGTAAAGCAAGCACTAACAAGGGCGTCACCGTCAGAAAATGACCCAACGTTACATCCTGGGATCGTCGTCGGAACTCGGCGAAACGAATGGCGAGTAATTGATCGACGAGGCGAGCGATTATAAAAATCTTCTGGGAATTTAATTTAACTTTTTTTTTTTTTCAACGTATCTTCAACGTCGCTTGGTCACAACGTGATTTCAAAATGATCGATTGTCTGAGAGAGGTGGCGTATATATTTTCATAATTCTTAACGGATCCCGCGGCTCCACCTTTTCCCGATCCATTCGAAGCCCTCTCGAATTCCTCCCACGAGCGATTCGACCTTTCGTTCTAACTTTTCTCCCTCTCTCTCCCCCTTCTTTCTCCTCAGATTCTTCGTCCCTCCGTAGTTTCCTCCTCTCGCTCGGTATTAAACTCTATTCAAGTAGTCTTCGTCTCAGCTTCATTGAGCTCTTGTCCTCTAAACCCTGTCGAATTTACTCGATTCAGTCCGTATCCTCGCCTGCAGGTCGATTGACTTCTAATTGATCGACTTACGAAATTCTCTCAATTCACGTCTCTGCTTCGAGAATACGTACGAGGCGGAATCAAATTACTTGCCAGAGAATTCTTCTTTCTCACTACACGTGGTACAGCAGCTGCTGTCGGTGAACATATTTCGGTGGTAATTCTCATCGGGAACTTTCGACGCTTTTTTCCACCAACACGCGCGCGATTCATACATTGCAGCACAACGTAGACGCAGGCAGGTCTATCAGCGTATGCGTATAAAAATGGGCTACCAAGACAAATCACGGCACTCGCCCCTTGGCAGGAAAACTCGGCCAGCTATCGCCGCTCCGCGTCAAGAGTTGGCAGGCATACGAAGTTCGTTTCATAATTTATCGCAGTCACTACACGTAGGTATATCGATCACTTAGCGTACCTACCCAACGAAATTGCATTGCTGGAATACCTGCCGTTTCAGAGGACACGGAGCCGTTCTTTTTCCTCCTGAAATTCAAATTCGTCCTACTGCGAAAATGCAGGAAAAATATTACGGAAAAACTCGTCCACATTTCTTTTCCAGTCGAAGTTTAGCGTGAATAATGTCTGCAAAAAGCTCTGTCAAAGGAAATCGCAGTATCTGTTCTCGCAAACCGTTGTGTCCGTGTGTGTTTGTGCGTTTGTGTGTAAGGTTTGAGAAAAGGATGAAGGAACGACCGTGTCAAAGTTTTGTTGTTGTCCCCAGGCGTGCGTTGCGTACGTCGCCTTAAGTGCATCCCCATTCTTCTCCTCCCTCGCTCAACCAGGATATGCGAGTTTTTTAGCCGACTTGAACTACGCAGGAAATATGTGGGTAATAAACATACATATTCGGGCTTATGAGGCGTCGCGAGGCGAGAACATTTTAGGAAAGTAGGGTAGCATCATCGCGGGGACTAACCCAAAGTGTTTCTCAGAGCTAAATGCGATCCATGTTGCACGGCTCGCTTGATGTCTGTCGTTTTAAAAGCCGCGCACCCGCAGATTTTGAGCTGCTGGTTCGGCACAAGACGTCCGACCGACGATAAGTACCTACTGGCGGGTGATAATTTGAAGGCGCGGCAAGTTTTGCGCCAAAGTTTAAAGCCTTGGGGACCCTGGGAGCCCTTCTCTTCTAATCGGATCGTTGACTAATTGTACCTCCACGGAAGAAGGGCGCATGGCTCGAGTATTTTGCCTCACTGTTGCCCAATTTTCCCACTAAATGAACTATAAGGGTACCTATCTCACCTTGTCATCTTTGCGAAACGCGTCAAAAGCACTTACGAATTTTCGAAACTGAAGTTCAACCAAGAACACAGACGCGGGGACCCGAGCAGCCACTCATTTGCCTTCGGAATACCTTCGTCGTCCTTCCTCTGCACGACTGACGTATTACCTAATTTTGTAATAACTCATGCGAAAGGGTTTCGGAAAGGGTTTACGCTTCGCGTTCTGAATCGGGGACACAGGATAGGCTCAGTCCTTTTCTTATCTTCCGCTTCAATGAATCTGCCACCTTGTACCTGACCCACCCCGCTGATTATTTTCGAAATAATTTCCACGTCTAGTCGAGGATTATACAAATTCATCCCGTCCAAGGTTCATGGAACAGAAATTTTGTATTCAATGTTCTTTGAAGCACGAGTTTAATGAAAAGAAGAACAAAAAGAAAACATCGAAAAAACGATAAGCGAAGCAGAGTACAGAAACAGATTTTCTCATTCGAATGAACCTGACTGTTTTCTCTTTTCTTATTTGCGATTCAATTGAGCGTTATATTGCCATGAGAACTGGAATAAACGTGAATTTTATCCATAATTTGATGCGTGTTCAGCGTAAAAGTGATTTGCAAGGGCAAAGGCGGAAAGAGGGAATGAAATACAGTTTTTAATAAACACATCGAAGTTTCCCGTCATGGAAAATCGTGGCAGCCGTCACCGTTCGACTGCTGTAAATTCCATTCCACGGTCCTTGCTATTTTTTCACCCCCGAAATGTTGCCTTAGAATTAACATACAACAGTCGTACGATGTAGAAGTGGATTGAAACAATCACTTTGGAACAATAATAGAAATAAAGGTATAAATCGACTTAGGTCGTTGTTCCAGCCGCCCCTTCAATTAGCTTCCGTTCCTCGGTCTCTCGGTTTGTTTTCCCATTGTTTGCGTCGTTGTTTTTGGCTACCTCCACGCCTGTACCGCGCAGACATAACGGGGGAGTGACGGTGATGACTTGCAAATAAAAGCCTGGAGAGAGAGAGATAGGAAGAGGGAGAATGGTTTGCGCGAATCCTTTTTGTCGAACAGAAGAGCGCCGGTGGTCCTCGCTTGGCTCGCCAGTCTATCCGCAAGAGGGTAGCTAGGCGCAATCTATGAAATACCCCGGGGATTTTTCCTCCGACCCTAAAGCATGTTTGCACATTGACGAGACGTGTCTACGACCAGCCATCCGTAATATCGGGACGTTTATTCACAGGGCGAATACTAGAGCGGCGGAAAAGGGTATGAAAAACAAAAGTTCCCCAAAGACTTCGATGACGAGATTAAAGGACCGAGGGATGAGGCTGCTGGAGGATAAAGGTGAATGTAGGTTAGACGGCACACGGGTAGGGTCGGGTGGATTGGGCTGCAAATAGGTAGTTGATTTAGCAAACATTTGCCAAGTGCTCGAACAATCAACTTTTTCCACTCAAACTTACCAGTCAAGAAAGTAGACAGTGGAAACGGGAGTTTGAGACGCCCGTTTCAACGAGAAAGTAGAGAACTAGAAGGAGGAGGAGGAAAAGGAGGAAAAGGAGAAGGAGAGGGTTTATAAAGGAGAATGGGAATATTCATCTTAATCTCGAAGGCGGACTTAGTTTTAAAGTTTGTTGTCGCTTCGTCATTCGCGTTACTGTATACGTATAGGTACGCGCAGGACTAGAACGAGGCACGTTAAAATTTATAGAAATTCACGCCCAACTTTATATATGATATACGTATCTGTGGAATCTCCGTACGATTAAAGTTTGAACCGTCGGAAGCGAGGGGAAATTTTTCGACTCATAAACGAACGAAAAACTATGCTGGTAAGACGAATGATACGCGATGTTGATAACACTCCATTCGAACGGTGCCCGTTCATATTAATGACCGACGTAAGTTGCTCGTAATTTCATAAAAATACTCGTCCCGAGAGAATTCCCATCGAGATTTCCCCATCAAATCACACGCTGTCAACTTCTATTGACGTCAACTTCCGGTAATCTTCGACTCGCACCGTACAAGAAGTTGCGCGAGAAGAAAAGAAAAACCAAACCTCCCGAGAGAGGCAAGTACTTAAAAAATATCCCGTTCCGAGGCATCGGCATACTAAACTTCACCACGAAAACCCCCTGGTTGCCGCGTGAATTCCGAGGTGCAAAGACATGTCCCTTGAACGTCAGTGCCCCGAGTGCCTGTTTCGCTGTATACCGCGAGGACTCGAAGAGTTCCGCGGAAGTGAACATGCAAGTTCCCCGGGGTTCAAACTCGAGGGCGATCACCCGGTGTGCAGCTGGTGGATAGATACATTTGTCGGGTAATATCTGTAAGAAGACTACCGCGGGGTAGAGATACCGGGGACTTTCCGGGATGTTTGAGAGTTGATATCAAGATTATACCACTCCATAAACTCCGACCCAAACTCGAGGGGAGGGTAAGGGGGGTAAGGGCGTTATCTCTAATTGCCTAAATTATAACTCGGCAGCCTGTCAACGCCCTATATATCCCTCTCTATATTCCCACTATTCGCGAATCATGAGATAAGAAGATCGCGGAACTCATTCGGTATTCAGCGCCGTTGTTTCGACCAGGAAAATGAAATCGTTGCTAAACGAAGAACTCGTGGTGCGTACCCACCTGCATGATACGGCAACCCCGGAGGTAGGCCTGGAATGCACTCTTCGCTTAACGAGTGATATTCTCACCTCGGTGAGTTTAGCTTCTGCAGGGTTTATTGCGATGTATAGTTTTAGTAGTAAAAAATAGGAGAATCACCGTGTCTGTTATCCGAGAGCAGATTACATCCCTTAAACTCGGACAATTTATATTCCTTTCAGAATCCCTCTCTAAATTACATCCCCCATGCATGCGGACTATCAGATCAAATCCCCTTTCCTTCGCTAACATCTCATGCCCTTATCTCGCACCCGGGATTTCTATTTTGCAAACACGCTTATCGCCGATATACCAACGAGTGAGTAGGTATACATATGTAACCTTCCCCGGATCCGGGAAATGATCAACTCCCTGGTATATTCGATAAAGTGAGGAAAAAACAACGGTTATTCAACCACCCAGCGACGAAAGAAGTCCCCGTTAATGACGGCCTGGGTTGTTTACAGCTCTCGCGTTATCGCATCGACGTCACGATAGCTCACGTTTGCCAAATATTTGACGATACCCGGGCGTCGTTGAACGAACGATGAACACGGGGGGAGGGTGGTGAGAGGGGTTCGAGACAGACGGAAGCTGCACGGGGTGAAATCGGAATGATGGAGTCTAGGCGAAGAAGAAATCGCGAAGGGTGAGAAACGTTGATATAGATGTGTATACATATATACCTTTATATATATATATATTATAGCTGAAAGGGGAGAAAACTTCCGAGCCAAACTCGAAGCCAAATCCAATATCAAAACTCTTCGGGGAATGTTGACGTCGATCTGAGCTGAAAACCCTCGTCCAACTATCCCCGACTCTCCTGCGTAGTCTCTCCTCTCCCTAATCCTCGCCTCTGTGAGCGGGAATTTTCTTCCCGTCGACCGTCCGCCGTCTGACAACACCGTTTCAGGTACAATATCGGCCGCGCATCGAGCTTTTCGCAGCATGGGCGAGCAATAACAGACGAGCTTGCAGAGCTGCCACGGTCGACCTTTGGTGTTGGGTGTTGATAATAGCCCCGTGCGATCCCGCGGCGGTGATCCCCGGAGGAAAACGCGCCCCGAATACAGACCGGAGAATAAGATGAGGGGACCGAGTTAAACCCAGAGGCACGCCGCGACGTGTCAAAGTTCGGCTTTCGAAATCGATATACCTGCCATGGTCGGGCTTTCGGAATAGGGGACACGGTGATTCGTTGCGGACCGTAAGGCTGACTTGCATCCGGTTACAACTCCGACGACGTCTCGACACGTCGGCTCTTCGCAAAAGAATTCCCCATCGTTCTGCGAACCTGCACACGCGGCATCGGGGCGTCGGAATGCGTCGCGACGCCCTCGCCAGACGAATCGAAGCCTCCTCGCGACCTTCAGATCTCTACTCACTACTTTCCCGCATTCTTTTAGGATCGAATCGACGGCGTTAAGAACAGATATTCCCTGCATGTTACAGAGTTTGTTTTGGAATTTCAAACGGTATAAGATAGAGCCGAAAGTTTCCATGATTTTTCACCCAGTCTACGAAAGTCGACGGTGCTTTAAATCCGAGATATAGTCATTATGATTGAAATTTTGCCTCCTCACCGCGGCTGAACCGTTTCGTGTAATCTAGCTTCGACACTATGTATCTCAATTATATCACGAATTTCGCGTAATCCCCGCGTATGAATGACCGTAGGTATATAACACACGTTCAAACACGTAAACGATGATATTGATCGGTAGCGTGTATTTTCTTTTTTCGTTTTATTTTATTTTTATTTTTTACATAGCTTATGTGTATATATATATATATATATCGACCATCCGCGTAAAATGGTATTATTATTCAAATTCTCGTCACTTCCGGATTGTCAATTTTCGCTAATAGGATCCAACAAGGCTTGCCCCTCATGAATACGCGACAGTGCATGTAGTTTGGAATAAATTCTTGACGCGACTCGATCCCGTTCACTTATACATAGCAGAAAAACCCGTCGGTTTTTTCTCATATCCATCTATAGGGATATTTGAATTGCTTTTCGGAGCTACGCATAGCGCAGAGTTAAAAAAAAGACCGACTGCTAATTTCCGCCGCTTTCCATAAGCCATTGAGCTGGGTATATTACAGCGTATATAAAGATGAACGAATATGATGACGGGGATGAAGAAGGGGCTAAAATTACCAGAAAAATGCTTACAGAACGGGACTTCAAAGCTGATGGAAAAATATCGGTAAAAGTAAAGATAGAGAAAAAAAGATGTCTGTTGTAGAAAATGGAATCAAGGTGCTCGTAAGAAAAACAGAGAAAAAAGTGAAATGAACTTTCCAAGGTAAATTGAAGGAAACAGCGGAAAATGCAAAGTGGCATTTATTTTTAAACTGCGGCCGATCTCGAATCGCCTCCTTGCACTGCGAGAAACGTTGAATTCATTTGCCCTAGAACTTAATGAGGGAAACAGTGTAGAGAGTGAACAAGTCTTGAGCGGCATGCAGAAAGCAGAAGCAGCAGCGGCAGCAGCAGAGGAAGAGAACGGAGAAGCCAAGAGGGGCAGTCTTCAAATTCACGGGACTGGTAAATTCAAGTTAAACACTCAACTCTTAAGTTAAAGTCAAATATTCCAATTCCAAGAGAGAGGTTGACTGCACGGCTACCAAGCCACGTAATCCATACAATTATCTAACTGGTACAAGTTACATAATGGCGGAAGTTTACACCAACGACGCTTTACATTTTGGTATAGCCGCCGCCGCCGCCGCTGCCAGCCCCCTTCTAATTTACTCCTTATTATTACTAATTAAATAAGTTACTCGTCTAGTTTACTGCAAAGAAGGAGTGCCAACCCGGACGAAGGTCTTGCCCGAAAGAGAGAAGAGGACAGACGGAAAGACAGAGAGACGAAGAGAAAGGGAAGCAGGTACGTTTCGCTCCTTTCATTTGTCACGGGATATTAAGTTCCTCCGAGTGGCTTTGAGCGGGAAAATTCTTCGAGGCGTCTTTTCCCTCGATAACTTAGAGTGTCTCGTGTCCACCGCGGTAACGAGAGACAGAAAATAGTCTCCCGCGAAAACGCGAGAAGGGGAATAAAGCGGAAGAAAAATAAGAAGAAAAGGAAACAAACCTGCGTGGAATCGGAAGTGAGAGCTTGTTGCCCGCGACGCGGCCTCGGGATTAGGGAGAAGGATTTTACCGAATCGAAAGCTGACGGCACAAGGGAGAAGAGCCGAGGGTGATTCTCGAGCATCTCCAAGTCCCGGTGAATCCCCGAACGATAGCAATCGAGTTCATCCGATCAACGGTTGATTAATCGGGGACGATGTTGGACGAGTAAATACGGAGTTGTTAAAATTAGCCAAACGGAAATCGGACGCGTGTATAAAGCAAAGGATTCTTCGACTCGGAAGTGGATGTGCTCGTCTCTTTTTTCCTTCGACCCCGTCGCGATATAAATCCCGTCCATACAGCCGTGCAGTTGGATCTATAACCGCAGCAGCGCACCGCGACCGGTATAACTTCTTATCTTCGCGTACGTTCGCAGAACTGTTTTCAACGGAATATAACCTGCACCCAAAACTTTCGAGTATCTCCGAAGAACTGTTTTCAGTTTTACGTATTCCGCTGAAGGTACGTACCTACGTGCCTCTATCCTCGCGAATTAATGTCGAGTTTCACCCCCCAAGCGCCAATATACTCCAGGGATTTATGGGGGTCATTACGCGTCGCGTCCTGCAGCGGTCATACGTCGTTTGTACGTGAAGGGGGGAGGAGGCGAATATATACATATGTATATATATAAATAACGCGTTTCGCTTGAACGGAGCTGAAAATAAGATCTCGCTCTTTCTTTCTCCGCCTACGACTACTCCGGATGAAAATGAGGCGACGAAAGAAATGGCTAATAATTCAATAGAATATTTTCGGCTCCTTCGCGTGACGTTATATTCTCAACGGAACACTTCGGCGTATACTTATATATGATTTATAAAAGGCACCTGCATAAACGGATGTAAAATTGTATCAATTTATACTACGAGCATGAAGTATGGTATAGAAACCGCGCAAATAATTGCAAGCTTATTGCCGTTTGTTCATTTGACAGCGAGAGGCAGGGATTAGCTGCAAAGATACGATAAATTTGACTAAAAGTAAGTGCTGACGAGAACTTTCTTTCAATTATATCTATATTCACCAACAGTGTACACATAAAGACACGGAGAAGCTTAGAGTTGATTTATACAGTCATTTTAAATATTTACTTGATATGTAATAGTCGCATCTTTTGTATGTTTGTTGATACAGAGATGAATAATAAGTAGAAATATAAAGCTGAGAGCAAACAACGAGAAAACAGGAAAACCAATAAGCTAGGGAATTTTATCAAGTCGCGAATAAAGGCGGATGCCTTGCTTTTTTCTGTTAAAATGCTTGGCTTTGCTTCGAGTAAATAAACTTTGAGACGAGTGTACGGCTGTTCAATATATAAAGGTATATAGTATTAAGTGAATACATATTTTGTAAAATAAATTTCTCTAGCGATGAATCTGCGTGCACGAAGGTAGATATATGCAACCTCCGGACTCGGACTTACGGAAGATTTGCAAGAGCACGGCAGCGAATAACTTACGGCGGTCTCCAATTTCGGTAGACAAACACGTTTCGACCCCTCTTTTATTCCTGGCTATCTCGAAAAAGGATTCGCGTCATATTTTACTTTTTACTGCCAACCTATAATCGTGCCACCGTTAAAAGGGGATGAGAAAATTTTGAACATTATATTAAATCGTTCGTACGTCGGAGTTTGAATAAAATACAAAGTTGAAGAAAAAAAAAAAAAAAACACGGATAAATCATGCATCAGAGCAGTTTTTGCTTGTTAACTTGACGCTGATCGGCAATCAATTTATCAGCCCGCACCGTTGATTGATTCGACGCATTTTTTCAACGGACTTCCCAAGGTACGTACAGCTATTCGAGCGAACTACATGTTGGATTATTTTAGAGAACAATTTATAGCTGGAATTACGTTTACTTGAAGAAAAAAAAAAAAAAAACAAAAACAACCTGAGTTGCGAAGTTTATACAGCGGGTAAAATATTGAATGAGGATAAAGAAAATTTCCTAACACGTTTATAGCATTTTCCTGAAACTTCTTTGAAAGGATCAGTTGAAGACTTTGCTCTTTTTTAATCGTTATAATCGGTAATCGTTTTAACTGAACTTTGAATAAAGACGGTGGAAGGAGTTCTAAATTGATAATCAATTATCCACAATTCGGAAACACCCTCTAACGCAGCCTGTCTAAGCTTTGTTCAGTGAAAGAAGAGAGGAGCTGATTGGCTCTGTTTTACCAACACGACCAAAAAATCACTTACTTTCAGCCATCGGTACAGCAAGCAAGTGATGTACTGTTCAATACCATTTTACGAATTCATTACCGCTGTATTAATGACCTATCTGGAACAGCGATATTGAAATATGATGCTACCATTAAAAATAGGAACTTTTCTATTTGTTTTTCAACCAACAAACTTGACGAAGCTTGTGTAACTAACACATACACTTTACGGTACATCAATTTCATTTAGAATCAAAAATTATCCGGTCAACGATACGGGATGGAAGAATTTTCCCTGCTTCGACGAGGTAAAATAAAATAAAATGCGAACTAACTGAATTTTAACAGGGTAAAATAATCTCTACGAGTCAAGGCGAGAGAAAATCAATGAAAATCCTCAGGCATCGTAGCCCCAGGAACATATAAAGTAGGACAGCCGGGCCAGGGGCGAAAAACATTGGCGGAGTGGTTAAGCAAAACAGAAGCGAGTTTGTGGCAACCACTTTGATCTTACGTTATCCCGAAGCGTGGCTATGGACGTATAAGAACCCTTGCCGAGTGGTACGGGATAAGTACCATCTGGTCAGAGCCCGGTGCTCGGCAACATCGCGAGCCATTTTCAGGGGAGGAAAGACAAACGCTCCTCCCGACTAGACTTAATTAAAGAATTACTTTTCTTAATAACGAAACGTTCCTTTTCCGCGCTGCAGCGATGTGTACGTAAGTTTATACACACGTAACCTGACCAGCTGTGTGTGTGTGTGTGTGTGTGTCGGCAACTCGGGAGGCTACGAGGCATGCCAATAAACCAGAATTAGCTAGACGTCGTCTGCAGGTTGCGGAGAACTTTGGAACGAAACCTGCCGGTGCTTCGCGAGCTACTGTCGATCATCGCCAGCGCCTAAGCTAATTTCTCGATAACGTAGTTCCACGAATTTCAACCCTTCGTCATTTTCGTTGTGTTGAAATTTGGAAATTTTCATTGAATTCAATGAATTTATATAATATATCTAACGGATCGTCGTCAGAGGAAGAGTGGATGACCAGATTTGGGACGAGCAAATATAACAGAAAGCGCGATTATTCCACAGGGCGTACTTATTATTATTATATCCCTCGGAGGAATAACGTGGCAAAATATCCGAGTGAGCACGGAGACGAGGACACCCGTTAGATCATCAAACACCGGCGAATCGGACGTCGAAATTAAGACAAACAACGCTGTATTCCAGCGGAAATGAGGGCACAGGCACGTGATTGCTCCGTACTTAATCGATCATCGCCGCGGCCGACCGTTTTAATGAATTAATACGAAATATATAACGAAATTACGACTCCGGGATGAGCAGGGTGGGCAGGGTCGTTCGGATGATGCATTATCATCCACACCGATACGTTTGTTTCCCCGTCTCTACGGAACGGACGAAAGGCTTTCGATCGATGGCGATCGTTTGTTCCTTCCGTAATTCCTGGGTAGCAAAAATACGACCGTTTACACCCATCGATGAATCGGCCCTCCTCCTCCTCCTCCTCCGAAACGAAGAGGTCCCCGTTGGACGATGTAATCGAAATGCGAGGATTGTAGGTATACGACGTTACGGGTACACACATACGCGATTTTCGGGCGGGATCCCCAGGGAGAGAATGACGAGGTGCGTGCCCTTTATGAGGGGGAGAGAGAGAGAAGGGTGGAAAAATCGGGCCGGATTTCAGAGCAGTTGTGTTTAATGCCCTAGTTTGACCCCGGTCAGTTTACAACTGAATAAACTTTACGTTTCACGATGAGTCAAAGCGATGCTATAAGTTTAATACGTATACCCATGGGAATTTCAACGTGAAATCGGACAAGATTTTCACGTCGAATATTTCGTTAACGTAATTTTTTTACATTAATTATTCCAATCTGCCTATGGAAAGGAAGGTGTCTGATTTTTTTCATTGAAATCTTTACCTCCATTTGTACTCCAGTTATAGATGCTGAAAAAAAAATCCTGTTTCACCCATTTAAATGGATATAACTTGAGAATGAAAACAGCTATTGACATATTTAAACACATTTTTTTTCTGTCTTGATTTATAGATTCATAAAACTAAAATTGAAGAGATCACGTCTCTTTAAAATCAAACAATTTATTTGAATAATGAAAAAAAAATTGCTTCTCACGCGATGGTCAAGTTTTAATTTCTAGCAAAAAATATCCCGCAACGTGTTCTCTTTACATTCGTTCTCGAGTTACATCCATGTGAAAAGTTGAAAAGGTAAATGTTTCGAAATTTTTTAACCGAAGAGGAAATTTGTATAAAGCTTTTGAAAAAATCAGGAATGTTCCTGGCAGTAGGCGTATTGAAATTTAGAAAAAAAAATCAAACATTGGAATTTCAAATCTTTTCCGGTCTTACATGGAAAGATCCATATGTTGTGGGTATTATGGATTTTTATTTCGAACGTTAAATTTATACGCGATATCCGATCTGTACGACGAAGAATTGAATGCTCTTTTATCTGTTCAGGGGCTGCGCGTAATATTATAGTCATGTCGGTCGAAACTACACCCAGATGAGTGATAAAGTCACGCCGATGCGTCGATCCGTGATTTTTCCGTACACCAATACACACACACATATATATATATAGCTACTTGCTGTCCCAGAGAAAATTTATTTCTTTTTCCGCCACGCCACGTACAGAAGGGAAAGAAACTTTTTTCTTTACCGCACTTACATAGATATAATACACAATATATCTTGTGCTGAGAATTTTTTTATAATTTTCCCGCAAAATAAGGTGTAGCGTAGTTGAGGTTTTTTCTTCTTCTCTCTCCATCTTCTTTCTTCTTTCACGGTACGATTTCTATACTACAGGGTATAAGTAGTCCTATATATTATACCGAAAGAAGAAGCAACAATTCCGGCAAGTGTAATAAATAATGGATTAAGTTTTCGTTCGAAAACCGAAAACAATAATTTTAAAAGTTGTATAACCTGTGAGCAACGAGCGAGTGGATTTCTGATCAGGAATAAATCTTTGTTATTTATTTCCTTTCGTTCCCTTCCCTCCGCGGGCATTGGCAGAAGTATTATACCTGCGCCTTTCCGTATCTACGCAATTCCCCTGTCACACACGCATGTAAACATGTATACGTGTGTAAACGCGTTGCCGTGTACGTACATATACAAGCAGATATTATTACACATACTCGTGTGTACATGGAGTCGTTTTCCGATAACTCGAGCCTGGATTTATTCCCGTGCTCTTTGATTATCGGATAGTTTGATTTATCGTGTCTCTGCCTTATAGACGATATGCAGAAGTGCAAGATATCGGAAAATCGTTACACTCGCACGGGGAATCTGACCTTTCTCGTACCGAATGCGAACGCGATATTACCGAAGCAAACTTTGCGCCTTCTGGCCGTTTTCGATAACATAATACGTATAAAATTGTGCAACGACGGAAGAATTTATGAATTTTTTAATTAACGCAATACAATTACGAAGAGTCGAGTACCAAGTCTCGAATCAAAATGCTGCACGGGGAGTCAACTTATTCGTATCGCGTCGTCCGATGATAACCGGGTGAATTAACTGACCTCTCATATTCCCGATATTTTCCACCTGAACAAACGAGGCATAAATAATTCAACGTATCGATTCTGAAACGGCGAACACTCGCGCGGAAGTTTTCAGGAAAACCTTATTGTTCAAATATCGTCAGAATGTAATCGTTTCGCATTGTCATGTTTGTACATACATCAATGTTTGCATGAAACCTCGTCCTGCTATCGACTGGTTGAAACAAAAGTTTTAACGAGCAGGCATCACCCTCTCGGTTAAAAGTTTTTCACCACCACCTCCGCATTGACGAACGGATGTATATTCGGCGTCGAAGGGCTTGTTCGATAATCCCCCTTGAATTATATCGTCTACGAAAAACAGTCTTCATCCACACGCCACCGCGTAATCATTTGCCGCGTCAATATTCAGCAGAATTTCGAACGGTCCATATTCACCCCCAACATAATTCGTGTGTCACTCAAAGCTCCGCGCAATCCGGTACAACCTGCCACCTATAATACGAAAACCAAATTTTTTGACGGTGAGTCGAAGCAGCGTTCACTCGATCGAACTGTCATTCGACCAAAAAATAAATAAAAAAAATACCGTTCACTGACGACTCGAACGCTTCGAGTATACGATAACAAAAATAGGGTATTTTTTTTTTCTCTTCGTACAGAGACGAAGAAAAATATAAAGCAGCTGTTTTGAACAAAATTCTGTTTCCAAATCTCTAACAACCGCGATAATCCTCAATCACGTTTGAATTTGATAGTGCACTTTAAATATCGTTTAGAGCTATAAAAATTCTCTCATATTCAAGGAACGACAGGATACAGTTGTGGTTCACTTTCAGTTTGAAAATCGAAATACTGATCAGTAGTACTACAGGACCGTTTCCGCGTCCAGATTCCTACTACCGACAATTACCGACATCTTACCGAGACTCAAACCCTTCTTCGCGGTGACGTCATCTGCATGAGATGTCGGTAAGTGTCGGTAGTAGGAAACTGTACCCAGAATCCGGTATTGTATTGCTACTCTGGTTCGCGATAGTGAAGAACCTGAGAAAATCACTAATTCGCAACGCGATATTACGTTTGTTAGTTGTACCCGTAAGAACGTGGTCGGTTAGCCAGATATCAAATGTCGCTGACGTTTCAAATCGGTCTCGCAGGGTGGTAGATACGCGTTATTCGCCGGGTTGAACTGACTAAGGAACGGCCGTTTACAAGGTAAGTATCACGGTGTCCAGTTATATCCTCCGCGCTAGGGGTCGTAATTCATTTCGCATTCTTCCGACCCCCTCACCGTAGCTCGGGGTCGTTATCCCGCGGTATCGAAACCTGAGGGAACCGAATCTCGAGAGAGTCGAGGAGAGGAGAGGAGAGGACAAGAGAGGCGCGACAGTCGGTCCGCCATCCGGCACAGGGGGACTCTCGAGTCAGACAGAAATTTCGTTTTGCCGAAATGGCCCTTCAACGAACGATTCCTCCCCCCTTCCCTCCCTTTCCCTTTCATCCTCGATATTTGAATGAAATCATAATAACGATAAAACTCCTTGGCGCCCCAAAGTCCATTCTTCCCCCTTGTCTTCACCGCTTAAACGCTGATCACTCCACTAGATCGAAACACGAGTTTGTCTATTTTGTGGTAACCTTAGTCATACCTGTCCCTGTATTATAACAACTTCACAATTTGCCGATACAGATGGGGGAGAATAATCGTAATTTGTCTCTATAAATACGTATCGCATACGTTCAAGTGATTCGAGACATTTAATGAATATATCGATGTCGCTACCCTCGAATGCGAAATGCAAAGCACCTTTCGACGATTGGTTAAAGAGCACTTATGGGATTCACGTCCGAAGGGTTGAATAAATTGTTATGGGGTCGATGGTCGAATGGATTGCCGCCGTTTCGAATTCTGTAAAAGCAATAAAGAAATAATAATATTCATACGAATGCATTGTAGGTTATACCTACATCGTAATATATACGTCAAAGTGTGCAAGAATGCATGCTTTTCCAGCTATGAAATTTGATCACATATTCGTCTACATTTCCCCGTTTGGTGTCAAAACTCTCAGATGAAAAAACAAGTGTACGAGTCAGACAGGCTTGGACTAATCGGACACGCGCCACTTGACTTTCAATACTCTGCAACCTTCATCGCGAAACTTCGAAAATGTATCATAAAAATATCCCAGATCTCTTATTTCTTCGTGACCAAACGAAACCATCTTCGACGTTACAGTCAATCGTTATAAATATAACTTTGGATGCCTTTTCACATGAATTCCGTCCTGCACATGTATACCTGTGTATAAGGATATCCGAAACTGATAATAGTTGATTATCAATCGAGTGTAAAATATTTTGAGCGGAGTTTGAACCGCGCCATGAAATCACACGATTCATATGCTC
This sequence comes from Neodiprion fabricii, assembly GCF_021155785.1. Classification (NCBI taxonomy): domain Eukaryota; kingdom Metazoa; phylum Arthropoda; class Insecta; order Hymenoptera; family Diprionidae; genus Neodiprion; species Neodiprion fabricii. The sequence goes on from NC_060239.1 coordinate 30,902,794, forward strand.
ATCGATCGGCGATTCAAGGTAATTCTATTCCAACCGATGTGTGAAATTCGCTTTATACGTTATCTATATATTAGCTACACGTGACTTTGACGATTGCCTTTACAAAATTGAAAAGGAAAGTTTTCATTTCTCTTCTTTTCATGTTTTAATTTTCTTCCTTCGTAAAGCATGACCTGTGCCGGTGTGCGGTTATTCGCCGTTTTAATTGCGAAGTGATAGATCGATCGTCGCCACGCCGTTCTGACGCTCGCTGGGCCGCAATTACTCATCTCAGAAGGATTGTGGAAGCCGCATTATGAAGTTGGGACACGCGGACAATCGAGCAAGCCCAGCCTCGTTCACGCTACGAAGAACCTCGGACAATCGCTGGCTCAAAATTTGCGTTTCAAGCTTCTCGGTTGGTTCGGCAGTCTCCTTTCGGCATTCAGCCCAGCGCCGGTAAACCGTCCATTACTTATCTCAAGCTCCGGCGAACGAGACTTATACTCGACGAGCTGCGTGCGACCAGCGACGCGTTCTAAAGAGATCGAGTTAACGACACCACGGGGCTTTCAACTTTATTAATTTCTACCTAATCTTTCACGGGGCATGAACGCGAGGAGCCGGAAGAAAGGGGAAAAACTATTGAGTGCAGACGAAACCGGTGTTGAGGAGGGAAAATCGAGGGGATGAAATTAATCCGCCGGTATTGCCTGGCCGAGAGTCGAAGGGTGAATAATAAACGAAACGAATCGATAACCAATTCGGTCCCCAAAATCGCAACGATATATATTTTCGGGCAAAAGGGCTAGTATCGCAACCACCGCGAAATTCCTTTAGCTTTGCAGAATATGACTGTGACTCTGTTTTTGGGATGAAAATCGACAGTCTTGGGTGTCCGTAATCGGGATTGACGGAAATTTTCAGAACCGATAGAATTTAAGCGGTACGATAAAAGTTTGACCGCTCTAGATATAAGGTACATGTATTAAATTACGGAATGGTGGACCGGAAGCTAATGTATATATATATATATATATATATATATATATATATATATATATATATATATATATATATAAGAAAATTAAGGTACATTTTATACATAGGTTACGGCGTGTATGAAATATTTTATAATCCCGCGTCCAATTTTCCGACACTTCATTCTCTTCGCCCTTACTCGTACCTATATATATTGAAAATTTTTGAAACACCCCTGGGACGAAGAGAAATACCTGAAGGTCCGATCCAACGCGATTAAATTTTTTTAATTTTCACAAAATCAGTATTCACTTTGTTCCCAAATTTCTACCTCCACCGCACCTCTGGCTGATCAATTGTTGGCTTTGATATGCGATGAAGAAAAAAGAAAAAAAGGAAAAACAGACACGTGTGTGAAAAATTCATCGCGTGCGATCGGTAAGAATAAAATCCTAGAGACGAAAGTAAGCCGGAAAATAATCTTGTTTTTGCGAAAATCTGAAACTGAATTCTATAAGTCTATGAGATATACGCGTATATTTACGCTCAAATCTGATGAAATGTGGACCACTTTCCGGCGACGTACTTGACCGCAATAATAATCAATGCCGCATGAGCAGCAAAAGCAGAGAAACGAGTAACACATGATGAATTTACCGCAAGCGCTTGACGAGCTTTCACGAATTAATTAACTCCTAATTATTATACAAACTGTGGTAATTAGCAGATCGAAAAAGCGAGAGAAAAAATGCATATATTTACAACAAGAATAAAGAATAAGAAATGTATTAAAAAAATCAGCGAACACCGTCGGAATACGTATAAAAGCAGGTGAAGTTGAATATATTCTGAGCAAACGAACCGAGCCGCGATATTTGTATGTGCTTGAAGAGTTTCCTCTTCAAAAGGACATTTGATATTCCGTAATATTTTGATATTCTTTTTTCTCTCCGACGTGTCACATCCCACGCTTTTCAAATATACAACTTTCGCAATCTTGCTCGGAGGCACGCGAAACATCCGAAATCTGTGATTGCGAGTCTACAATGATTTGAAACTCGGTTGGAATTCGAAAACAAAAAAAAGAAAAAAAAGAGAGAGAAATAAATTTTTTCTTAAAATGAAAAGGAAATATTTCCAAGAGTTTGCGTCGCACACCTTAGCGCCAGCAATTTGTACGTCTTACATTCAAGGTATTTTACACGTTATGCAGCCAGATACCGTTGACACGACGTTTCGCATCCCGCGAACAATGCATGTTTCACAGTTGAAAGCATGAGCGCGTCGCGTATGAGGAATAAAACGGAAAATGACAAAAACGGAAAATGCATATCTCCTCGACACGGCTCAGCCGTAGTTTTCACGAAATACAATATTTCTCGCGAAATGCAACGTTAACGCTTTCCTCTCAAGATTACGACGCGTTCATCTCGCACAACGATGAAAGCATCAACGATAGGTTTTTCAACTTTTTTCTCTCTCTTAAGTCCACGGAGCTTTCTCGACATCTGCCTCTGGGTGTGTGGGGGATGCGTGCAAACGATACCAAAGACAAGAACGATCCCTAAATCCATAAAAGCTCCGTCTGCTTGTTTAAAGCTTCGAGCACTCCGCTGTATCGACTTCCACTTATTTACTCAGCACTGGCGTATACTCGGTCAGCTGTGATTCGATCTTAGAAATATACGAGAAACTCGGTCGTAGCTTGTGTAACATCGGAATAAACTATTTTACTCGAATAAATTATAACACGCAACGAATTGTTCGCGAGTTTCCAGAGCAATTGTTGTAACATCTGACGAATGGGCGCATCTGCATATTTCAATTGTTAAGATCTCAATCCCTGCATGCCAAAAAAGTTTTATAACAGTAAACACTCGACTTTTGCGAACCAAATTTTATTAGTATAAATTCCTGCCCTCTTTAGACCAACTATTTAACGAATTGGTAATGAAATCAGATTCTACGATGTCGATGCAGTGGTCAAAAACCCCAAGTTAAAATTCAATCGTCAATGAACATTACGCCACGCCTTGACAAACTAATCTCAAGAAAAATATAGTGTAAAAGGTGAAACACTTTGTTGCGTTGCGCGCAAAAGCTTGAGCTTAATTTAAATGTGAATAAAATTATACTTTGACTGAAACAGAATATCTCAACAGTGACGGACTACACAAAGACTGCAGAAAGTAAAGCAAAGAGAATGAACTCATAACAATTTTACCGGCGAGTTTTGTTTATGTCGATGTTAATTTCTGATAAATTTCACCGAATTAAATTTTAATTTCGCATGATTGATCGGCAGCTGGATTTAAATACATCATGCAAATGAAGCAATTATTCCGAACGCGAAAGTACCTACGGAGTTTCTTAATCATATCTACCCACCTTTGAAAAGTTTAGCAGCGCAGACGGTTTACCTACAAAGGTGCAAGAAAAGTCCGAAATCAATGAAAGAAGCACAAAGGAAAGGAATATTTGCTCGCGTTACGAGTGTTAACGATTCGCGGAGAGGAGAGGAGAGGAGAGGAGAGGAGAGGAGAGGAGAGGAGTGGAAAGGTATTATATTATACCCCGCGTCTTACACTCGGAAGGAATGACGAAGATTTTTTTTTATGGTACGATCTTCGGGATCGACGCGTAAAATGAATGGGAATAAAAATGAATGAGCCCGCGTTTAACGCGTTATTCGCACACTGTGCTCTCGGCGAGTGTCTTCGAGTTTCGAAGAGTCGGCCGCCTGGCTGCCAGCAGCAGCAGATTCGATCGGTGGAAGCGTTATGGGTGAAGAGCTCCCATTCGACAAACTCTTAACACGTTCCTTGTGGCTTTCGCTTCTCAACTTCCCATTCGTTAAAAAAGTTACCACGTACCGATTGGCTGCGGAATATTGAGAGCCGGGAGGAAAGGAGCCTTGGAAGTTGGAAAAATGAGAAACTAAACCTTTGCCGGGGCATCCGAGGCATCGCATGAAAGCAGCCGAAGAAATGGAAGTGAAAACTTTGTAAATTCTGCTTTATGTGAAGTTTGAATTTGTCACCGTTCTTTCCCAACTCTTCTCTCGCATCAGTCCCAACGCAGACATCAAGACCCTCGATCTACCCAACCGCTAAGATACACCCGTCCACGATGTTTCTTATCCTTGTTCCCTTACTTTTTCTTTTACTTTTTCAAACTTTTTTTTACCGCCCCAGCTAAGCTCGTATCGTCCGTCATATTCGATTACTCGCAGACACAAATCCGCTCCGCCATTTTTCAACCCCGTCGATCTTCCTTACGTTCACAACTTCGGACCTCTATACCTGTATCTAAATACTTGCCGCACGTTGGTTGGCCATCGCCGTTCACCCTTCGTGTTAAATATTGAAAGTAAACGTTCTCGTGAAAAACAATCACCACGTTAACGCCTCAATCACTCCCGTTTCGGGGTGTAATCCCACCTCAGTGCTTTAACTATTTGTACATTGAACATGACTGTCATAGGTATTAATGAAATCTGGCAAGTCGGTTAAGAGTAACAAATTCAATCGCGTAATTATTTCACAAGGAATTGTCGTATTTGTACCGTTAAAAAAATTCAGACTTTATGTGAACCTCATTTTACTTTAATGACAATTATTACTCTTACAGGTACTCCAACGCGCAGAAAAGTACAATCAACTTTTTCATTCTAATGAAATATTTTTCGACAAAGATATTTCAATTTTAGCGAGGCAAAGATATTAAAATGTTGAATAAATTCTTCACTTCGCAGAAATAACCTTGTCGAAAAATTTGACTAAAGTTCCCGCCGTTCGCAAGGTGGATATTATTTTTCGGAATATTGTACGGACCGTTCTAATAATTAAGCTCAGACACGAGCGACAAACTTGTTGTTGCAATATTAGAACGCGACAACACAGTAATTTTATTAACCTAATGGTAATTTATTCATTTCTGTACACAACGATTATCGATTGCCGACGTTCAACGAACCGAAGTAACTTTCATAGTAAATCTATGCACGTTTGATCAGTGAAATTATTGACATTTCTCATTGTTCCGAACAAGTCGAGTTTTTCGCGAAATAATTGGGACACGCGACCGACGACGAGTCTGAATTTCGCCAGCATATCAAAGTTGGCTCATTATCCAGGCTCCCTCAATCACGTTTCCGTAGTCGCGAAATACAATGCGGCAATAATTACGCTGGAAGCAATTCTGCCTACGTTACTGTCTCTGCATCTTGACTGCTTGACACGTCGTAAGTACAATTCGAGTCGCCGATGTTTGACTGACCTGGATTCATACCTCATCCTTAGCGAGTTAGCAGGTACAAACGCCTTCAATGTTGTCTTTCGCCTGCAGACTGAAGGCACGATAATTGTCTCTAGGCTGTCTACTGCCGAATGCTTATTTAATCGTTTCGAGCACTGCTGCACGACGACTATTCAGTATAAACGGCTTAACCCAGCTCCAAGAGAACAAAGCACAACTGTTCCCTGCAGTTTGTTGCCTGCACTTGGAATTTCCACGAAATTTAGCTAAACTTTTTCACCCTAAAGTTACTTCGTTCCGGTAACGCGCGAAAAATGAAAAATAAAATAAAAACCCGCTAAATTTATTGTACCGGTACTGCAAGTTTGAAGTCTGCACTTGCGACGTGAACGGAAACACGAACGAGAGGGCTAAAATTTGGACGTCACGCGGTGAGAGTTTTCCGTTTTTTCACGCGATTCGGGCTAACCGGTCAAGCAAATTTATTTAACCATCGACGAGTGACGGTTGACAGGTATTTTACTATAGTCGAGTACTTCTACGCGTGAGCTATAAGGGGGCTTGAAGGCGAGATGTAGGAATTCGAAATTTTCAAGTTGCGTACGTTCGGCTTTACGGCCGGGTGTAATATATACAAGGAATTCGTTACGAGGGGGGAGATTTTCTCGCGTTTAACATTCTTTCAAAGTTACACCGCACAGCTCGCACTAATAATAATACATAGAAAATATAGGTGCGGGGTAAAATACGAAGGTTACACATCCCTGCAGTCTTACACCAACCGCGATCAATACCCGGTGATCCCTTTGTACTTGCGGCGTGTTCACCTTTGTTATAAATTCCCCAACGACGGCATGCGTGAGGCGTACAAGCTATCATATTGTGTATTAACTCGGCGAACACCGCGAACAAGAATTAAATTCAATTCATATTTCGCCTCGTTATTTCAACAGACTTCCTACGGCTTCTGCTAATGACGAAACATCCTCGAAACGTAGGAATGTACGTACGTACGTTTATACACCGCAAATCCGACCTGTCTGCCTGTGTACTGATTGAATTAAACAACAAGCAAAACGAATAACAAATGAAGGGAAAGAAAAAAGTTTATAATAAAAAGAAACAGAACTGTGTGCAGAGTTGAAGTGAGTTTTCGGCCAACAAACTGAAACGCGGGGTAAAAGAAAATTAAATCCCCGCGGGTAGAACTGTCCAAGGATGTACAATATTTTATAATTATATACCAATTCAGGTAGGAGGGTATCAAGGTATATATGTATAACAACAATCCTGCACTGCAGGAGCTTTCCGTCTGCTTGTAAACTTTGCGAAACGGCGGCGAGGCTCCGATCAGATCTTCAACGTATCGTATGCGAGAAAAACTAATTAATCGCTCACCCGGGTCAGGGTACAACTGTCGATGACAGGGAAGGGTTCGTTCCTTGTTTTTTTTTTCTTTTTTTTTGCGCGCGACGCGTCCGTCGGCCTGCAGTTCGATAATTGATCTTTTTGCCGGTGATATCGACCCGACAAGCGACTGTTCTTCGTTAATGCAGCGGACAGACGGGTTATACGGTGAAATTAGATTCCGGGCTAATTACACCAGCTACGTCACATCCGTTCTCCACCTGTCACAACGGGCATTCCGACGAGGACCCTCTCTCTCTCCCTTTTTCTCTCTTTCTCTCTCTCTCTCTCTCTCAGCTTTCGCGACAGAGATATTCTCTTACCGAACGCTAGACGGCCAACAATTTTTGCATACAAAGTGTCTCTCGACTCCTCCTGCATATTCATACCGGTTCGTTCTCGACGCGTAGGTATATAACCATCCAGAGCAGAGCAAGGACACTCAGGAACGTTTACATTCGAGGACGATTAGTTAATTGTTCCATTCGAATGATTCCAAACGCCCGACGATGATTCCTCGTCGTTTTAACACGGCGTAGGCACGAGCGTATGCCGCACTGCACCTTATACTACGTAAATAAGTCCCGAGAGAAAAGGATATCCGACATCCGTTCCAGGATTTTTACGCGTCTCAAATTAGTCGAAAAGGAGAAAAAAAAAGCCGACGATTACTCACAATCAGCTGGGGGATACGCGAAAGGCGCATTACACGCACAAATATATATTTATATATAATATATAAGTCGTAGCGTTTTAAAGAACGACGCGTGCGGAACGATTCGTAAATGTTTTTTTTTTTTTTTTCCTCTCCTTTTTCAAAAGACGCCCACCTCGACGTCGTCTGTCGGTGACTTTTCGACCGAGATAAAAGGAGTAAAAGCTCGTAGGTGCCCGGGCAGAATGTAAGTAGTACGCGATTCTCTCGCGTGACGGGCATTCTCATTCCCGGGTCGACTTTGAGGTCCCCGAAAACTCGCGGTTTACGCCTTATACTTGTAGATCAAGGAGTTTCCGGCCGGATTCTTGGCTCCGATTCGCACGCAAGAATTTAATTGAAACCCACGACGACGCGAATGAGATGATCGTCTACATACGGCGCGATACTAATCGACGATCAGCAGTTGGAGGTGGCGATACGGCGAGGGGACAATTTTAATTAGACGCAACCAGTTAAGTATCTTCGTTTGATCCCGTTTCACCGCGGCTTTCTCGCTCTCGCAAACGCGTTGCTGAACAATAACGGTCTGGCGAAACTGCCCGTACAATAATAAAGTAATGACTGCGCCATGGATATTATCGATTCGCGGATATTGTGTACCTTCGTGCACGTGTCGACAGCCGTATTTCGGCTAATGCCTAACGCATTGCAAGGTTGTATTAACTTATCTAAATAGTAACGTTTCGCTTAATTTACCTCTGTACATTATACAGTTTCTACCAATTTTTCCAGGGTTCTTGTACAAAACTGAACTTCTAACCTTTTTTTTGGTGTATTTCATCCCAATCGAACGATTCGAATTTGCTCGGAATCATGTCACAATTATGGATGGAAATAAAATATTGTCAAAGATTTTTTAAACGGTCTTTATCTTTCTTCGTAACTCTTGATTATAGCGGTTTCCCAATTCTGCAGCTTTTACGATCGCCACCTGGATACGGGTACATTGATGATATAATATAAAAGTAGCGAAAGGTGAATAATAAGATGAGCGCGTCTTAAGCCTAAGCGCCGAAATAACTTAAATTGCCATTCGAGCAATATCTCGCTTCAAGTTTAGCGGACGTGACGCGAGGGAGGAAACGCGTGGCGTGTAAAACGCAGCTGATACACGTGTAAAACTCACGTACAAGGGGCTCTTGAATTTCAGATATACCTTTAGTTGGTCTTGTACGCAGACCGGAGAGCGGGCGGAGAAGGAGGAAGTGAGGAGAGAGAAAAAGAGCGACAAGCAGCCCCTGCAGGTCTCCGCGATGCTTTTAAAACAACGCGCACAGTGGCCGTGTGAAAAAAGATACCGACTTTAATTTCAACTCTTAATTGGCAATTTGAGTAGCGATGAGACGTACATTTTAATTATTTCATTTCTTTTCGGGCCGCTCATTTGCCCGCTGGATTATAAACCATTATATACCTTGTACCCTATCCTATCATACCCTTACTGCAAATGCCCGGTAGCTTTGCTGTACGGAAGCCTTCGATTGAAGTTAAAATTAAAAGTCCGTAAATCTGTCTCGCGGATTACAAATTACCGTATTAAAGTTGCCGGAAAAGTTTCCATTTTTGCTTCCCCACCTTCGATCTCTTTCTTCATTCCATTCGATATCGGAAAAGATACTTTCTTTCAAATTACCTGCACCGCAGCACATTTGCGAATTCGATCGACCAATAATTACTTCTCAAGCATCAATCATTTTCGAGGCTTTTTCCGCTGTATTTTAGTTCTGTGAAAATTACAGTCTCCGAGGCTGTACCAATTCGATTTTTTTAAACCGCAGTACAAATACGGCTGAAAATAACAGTTTTCTTGTTTTTTTTTTTTTTTTTAGAAAATGTTTACGCTACATTTTTGAGCGATCATTGCGAACGAAATAAATCATTAATAATTCAGAGTACAGCTTGCATGTAGTCTGCAGGCGTGCGAGAAAATCAAAACTTTTTCGATTTTCATAATAAATCAAGTCAGAAGAGACGTGTCAGATTTCGGCCTACGGGAAAAGAAAAATACGACTTGCGAAGCATCGCCCACACGGCAAGTAAAGAAGGTCGGATCTCGATAGGTAGGTACATACATTATATAGGGGAGTGGGTGAAAGAGACGACGATGGGCAAGACCGTGTCGATCCTATCTTAAGCTTTGCGGTAACGTGTGACCACGAATATATTATCGATAAGGGCTTAAAAGGCTTTACAGGGTATTGTGGGGGTCCGAGGAGCGAGATAAATCATTTTCGAAAGTAACGAACACCCGCCTTGGAAGTTGATAACGCCCACCTCCTATTATAATGACGAATAGCAGCACGAACGGCGCGGCGGCGGTAAATCAAAGGTAGGAGAGGAAAGAAAAAAAAAATTTGGGGGTGAAAAAAATTTCCCTAGTAACGTCGCTAATAAGTAACGCTAATATCTTCGGAGTGTGACAGACGCGTCGCTTTCGCACCGTGATGAAAAATAACAAGTATAACAACGATAACGACGAGATTGACGCAAAGGGAAAAATAAGCACAAAAAGAAAACAAACATCAGGACCCGATGGCAATGAATTCAAAAAGTTTCAATCGCGCAAGGTGAACAGCTCCTTCTCGAAAGAGGGAAATTGCAATTTTCTGAAGAAGAACACCCTTGTTATATACCTTGTACATATGTACCTGTGTCTGGGTATATACCTGCCGCAAATATTACCGGCTATTATGTTTGGAAGAGTCGAATATTAAAAAAGGGCGATGAAGAGGAGGAGAAGCCGGCTCCTTATACTGTAGTAGGCATAGGGATACGAATGATAAAAATATTTCAAAGAAGACGACGATGAAAACGAGGGAAAATTTTTATATTTCCCTTTCGCGTCGTAACAAAAAATAATACACGTAACAAGGCCCTAATTTGTCAAGGAAATATTTTCATATCGCCGAAAATTTGCCACGTCAAAGAAAATAAAACTCATTCTTACACGTCACTCGACTTGAATTTATGCGCGATTCGTTTTCAACTCGCGTAGAACAAGAAGGTTTCCACTACGGAAAAAGTACGATTTGTCTCAATTTTGATAAACTTCATAGGTAATATGACACAACCTTTTTAGGTTAACGGTATCGAACTAGATCGAAAAAATTCAAGTCACCCTACAATTTTCCTAAATGGTGGTCCACGGTGTACAAAAAAATGTAGTTTGAGCTTCGGTAAGTATAAACTTCGATCGCCGCAGTGTTGTAACACAAAGTTTCGAACATTCAAAGTTCGGCACGTGCGATTTCGGCTGGCAGTTGAAATATCATCGTACGGAATGAAAAAATGCCGATTACTAATCAGCGGTAAATTATCCACGTTTTCGAACAGTTACATAAATGAATCGGTGTGCACGCGAGGTTGTGAGATGAGAATTTGCTTGCTAGATAAGAAAAATTGATGAGAAGGTATTAAGCTCTTATCTCGACGACGTAATGCTTTTAGCCACAATTTTTACGTACCTAAATATCCTACCCACCGCCCGAGGGTTGGAAAATCACCGCGAAGGCAGTCGGGAAAAATCTTATATTATAGAGGGAAAATTTTTACCCTCGAATGACTGTGCGGTGATTGGTCATCCGAGAAAAGATCTCGAGTTAAGCGTATACCATCTCGGTTTCAAGTATCGGCGCGGATTACGCAATCTAAGAATTCCAACCGGCGGTTGGAAAAATGAGAGCTCGAGAAGGAGGAGCACCGCAAGCCGAGGTAATATCAAATGTAATTGAATCTCGCAAGTTTAGATTAAAGGAAATCGTAAGATCCTCTATCATAAGGATGAGAATACCTGGGTATGTACTTTTATGCAAACTGCGACTATAAGGTGGGTAGATAAAGGGGGGTGGGGAGCAAAAAATAGGACCGAGCTTAACCTGCGAGACTGTTTCATTTAAACGTTATTACCTACATACATCAGTTCAGCTCGCGTTTAACCGTCCAAAGCTGGGGGAAAAAGCTTAAAAAAAAAAAAAAAAAATTGATCCGAGACTCTCGAATTCCCCGGAGGAAGGAAATTCTATATACCTAGCTAAGACGAAATACGCGCTCGCGTAATATAACGGCAAGACGCCTCAGTCTCCTTGACTTCTACATTACGCTCTGTAACCTGCACTCGAGTAACAAAGACATTAGCTATCCGATAAGGTAGTCGGCTCGAGGCGTAGAGGCAGCATTTCTACTCCATGTGGTTGCTTAGTCCGCTAACCCGACCCGCGAATGATTCACGAATGCCTTTCTCCCTTCGCGTCTTCGACATTTTACACTCGATATGGAGAAGAAAATTGGTTTTCAAGAACAGAACGAAGATAGCGACGGATACATCGAGGGGAAATCAATTTGTAAATAGATTTCGCGTCGTTATCGTCCGTACCTATATCCTGGTATACATGCAGGCTGCATTATAGACAGGTGATAAAAACTTGTAAACGACGGTCTTTCGGATCGTTTCACTGAGCAATTTTTCTCCCAATGTATTATTCCTGCACCACTCGGAGTAATGGAATAGCCGACAATAAGGAGAAGATCGGATTGACCTATAAAAGAACGACGTTCCTTCCTCCTAGTCGTGGGTATATCCCTCTACTGCGGAATGATTGATTCGCCCTTGGTCAATTCGGAATTAGCCTCGATTCATCAAAATCACGAACAGAATAACACACCGGCCGTGGTTATACCGTGCGCATAAAACAGATCCAATTTGGGAAAAGTTCGTTAAATAAAATTGGGGGTAAATTATTCCCCCGTATTCAGAGTGGAACGAAATACGATCCAGCAGAACGAGTATTTGAGACACACGTGCGTATTCCTCAATCATCAACGTCCGTGTTTCCATAAAACGTATCCATGTGCGGCAGTTACGCTTATAACTAACGGACGGTGAGGTATAAGATAGCAGTTCGAAACGAGAGCAATTGCAATGCCAGGAGTTAACTCGTAGTAACCCGTAGTAACTCGGAGTAAATTCATTTATCCTGGGTGTTCCGACGGTACTTTATGCTTCGCTAGACTCGTAAAGAAACATGCGTATATCGTGCGAATATTCGAATAAAAAGATTCGTGGAGAGCTGGATAAGGAGCTTTCGAGCTACGATTTGATAGCAACACGATCTTTTTCGTCGTCCGGAATTAACGAAAGAATTTCATCGAGTGCAAGTTGGATTCCGTCCGCAAGTTCCGACTTGACGAATGGTGAATTCCGAATTAATTTTCACCGCTGTAAAAGCTGTTACGCTTCTAAACAATTCCCTTTCCTGCACGGAGTGTGAATTAATTACCACCGCTTATGCCAACCTTTGCGTGCATATATATAAATTATATATGTGTATGCGCTTAATGAACGACCCGAGCACATCGAGGCATCCAACACCATGCATCTGTACATGGATTTTCTATTAGCGACAGGAGTAGCTAATTACCGAGAGCTCGGAGTTAAACCGAGACGTTGTGAATGGATGTTTTCGCGTTGCTGAGTGGATGATGCGCGCCCCTGGATTTATTTACAAGGGAAAATTCTCCGAATAGAATTTCAAGATGTATCAAGTGACTCGCGACAGCAAGGAATAACACAAGGCTCAATTTCTTCCAGAAGATCGTGTCAACGTGCTTGAATAACGTTCGAACAAAGCTGCGCAATTAGCCGTTTTCCGAAGACTGCAACAAGGAGCGTCTCAGTTCAAACAGCAAATAGCGACAACGCCGACAAGATATAACAGGTTTCACCGAAGCGCATAATTGGCTGAAAATCGTTTACACAAAAACATCACGTAGACACGAAGCCACTTTCCCAACGTGATAAACTCAACGAGTCGTAGCTGAGGCAAAAATCGGAGTGTGACGGAGCGTGGCGAAATAATTTTTACCAGGTCGGATTCGACTCAGTTTCGAAGAATTCCCGACCTCCTCAATTCGATACCTACACATACGTCCCGCGGGTATAATTGTAGGGTGAAAATTACCACTGAAGTCTGAATCAGGCTATAATTGGTGCCACGCGAAAAGGGGCAGATCCTTTCATCGCCTGATCAAAAGAACATGCCAATTGTCAAGTTTAGCCAACGTCGAATGTTGGTAGAACGGAATGCATTCGGTGAATTGATTTATATGTATAGAACCAGGCTATTGCGCGATTGCCTGTTAACCGGTAGAAGAGGGTTTCTCCATCCAGCCAATTCCGAGTTTAATGATCTTCCGTCTGAGTTCCCAGCTGTGTTTAAACAAAATCATTGACGCGTCATAGACGTACTGCCATCAAAGTAAGATCGAATCCTATACCAACATAGGTAGGCTAAACTTGATTGATATAAATGCACTACACAGAGAGGACGTGGCGAATATTGTCCCTTGTTGTATTTTGCCCCTTGCTTCGCCTTTCCCGGTGATATAAGGTATAAGGTATAAGGATATAGTACTAAATAGATGATACCTTGACACGTTGGTACAATCTATTATACCGCGTGTCAGAACCACGAGATTGGCGAAGGTTTTGCTATTTTTATCTCTGCCTTTTTCACACCACCGAACACGGGACCCCGGAGAAAGGAGCAGGGACGAGTCACGCCGCTCGTCTTATTCATCCTGCGGGTTGTGAGAAACGGGGTGAATCTCTCGATTCCTGCAGGGATCCCTGTCGCTAAACCAAGGACGGCGACCCAATTATAATCCGCGACGACAAATATACGCCCCGCGGTGAAAAATGTATGCAAAACTATTCATCCCGCTGCTGCTGCTGCTGCTGCATTTCCCGTCGAATGGGAAAAGAACTAATGGCCATCGGGAAAGTCGATTTCTCGACATTTTATCCATCGACGTCCTTAATACGTAACCCGAGAAATCTCTCAAGAAGTTTATTCATGCCCCCGGTGAATGACCAACAACAGTAGGTATGATGCAGTCCTCTTATACGTATAATCACCATGTCCGGACGATCAATGATGGCGTATCCATCTCGTAATACGACAATAAATGAGACGTCTCACCGGAGACACGGGGCCGAACTACCGGAGAGGAATATAAAACCGACCAACGTTTGAGGATCATGAGCTTGTGTGTGCTGGATTGAGCACATTTTGATAAATGTCCCGCTAAAGTGTAAACGATTGCTACCAGGGACACGGAGACCAAAATCCCGCGTGGAATTTTGAGCAGAAGGAGAGAAAAATTCCTCCCCACTCGGTAGATTATTATTAATACAGGTATATATATATATGCATGTATGTATGTATGTATGTATGTTTCTGATTCATGAAATCGAGTCAACGATCACGAGGATGTTATTTTCGAGGGTAATAATTCGGTTTACGTTCATATCTTATTCAGTCAAAGTACATTTTTTAGATCTCCACTTTCTTTCATTCAAACTACGCAAATAAACTTGTTGACCATTTTCTGGTTTCCAAAACACGTACGAATTTCACCCAGACCCGCAAGCTTGTATCAGAAAAATATGTGTGCTTATTTTGGGCTGACTTAAATAGCACTCAAGCATGCAGGAATAATCGAACACCTTGTACATCGTCTGACTAGCGAATCTATGCAAATACGACCTAAACTGCTACGGAACACGGACGTTGGTGATCCGCAGATTCAGAAACTTCTGCTTGCAGTTTATCGGTCAAGTTTGAAAAGTAAATACCTCGTGTATAAACTCGAGTGGCGATGTTTTGACGAGGCACTTCAGTTTTGTCGGGTAGTTTTCAAACCTGACCCCGCAGCAGCGCAGAATTACAGGGTGGTTGAACGGAGTCGGGAAAATCTGGAACGGATGGCTGGACAAAACAAAAATACGAGTTTAAAAAAGAAAAGAAGATAAAAGACGGTAATGAACCACGAATAGAAAGCAAAAATATTCGCAAAGATTCAGGCAGTCGGAAAAGAAAAGAACGACTCTTCCTTGCATGTGTACACACCTAAATTGCAAGAAAATCCACGCTCGGATAAATATTCGACATTTGAAAATACGAGAGCTGCAGTTTCAGTTTCTCATGTTTTCAGTCCGTGTCTACACAAGCGAGGAAAACATCAATCTGTACCATCGGTACACATCGGTCAAGCGGGAAATCCCGAAGGAACAGTTCTATAGTTTCTGATTTTGCAGATCCAGATTCAGACACCGTCCCCATACTCTCGTCAGTTTCATATAGCGAAAGTACTGCGTGTAGTACATGAAGATGTGAAATGAGAAATAGTTCAAACAAGAACGCCGAGAGTACCTGGATGCAGTGAAATTCGCCTTTTCCAGCGTTTCCGTTAAGCACGAGGCGGTGCTTTTCCTCTCCTTCTCCTCTCCTTCTCTCTCTCTCACTCGGTTCACTCGTCAAGGCTCCGAGTTGCACGTCCTTGTCTACAGTCCCTTTCTACCACGGACAGTTTCCGTTTCTCCGCCATCCATTAGTAGATTGAAAAGTTTACGTACGTAGATAGTTCAGATTCGCCTATTTGTACTCATCTAACCGCTCCATAACTCCGTGATCTCGTGCGGCTCGCGATTCAGCGGTTTCAGCGGGTTAAAGCGGGGGTTACATCGTCATCTCTGATAGGCCAGCTTTGCTTCCCGATCCAGATTTTTATCTATTTTTTTTTTTTTTCCTTTATGCCGAACCCGCCGGTGAAACCGAACCGTGAAACTCAGCCGTGCCTACGGGCCGTGCTTGCACAGAGATATAACCATCGAACGGCGAGCCTAGAGCTCTCAGAAAAAACGCTACTCATGCACCACCAGTTTACTCTTCATTCTTCGCCCACTTTATTCTTCCGTTACCAATTATCGCTGTGCAAACTCTTCGGCAATGCTTACTAAAATACTCTCCAACGGCGGTCCGCTGCTTTCCGCCCTCGAATCCCAGCCCGCGAAGAGAGGGATGAAAGTTGTAAAAATTGACCTCGTTCGTAACAACGATGGTTAACCTCCTACGGGTAACGGATATATCTTTGATGTCGCAGGGACTTTCGTGAGTAATCACAGGCACGTGCGAGTTGTTTACTCTGAAAGAGGGGATCTAGTTTCTCGCTGAGAAAAAGAGGTAGGTACAATAAAAACGAGAAGAACATCAGCGAGTAGACCGAGAGAAATAGTTGTTCTTGGTACGTACGGTGAGAGGCTGGGCACCTTGTTCCGCCCGTCGACCGTTTTCAAGGGAATATACGTGTCCACCCTAATCTCCTTCCAGGGAGATGTAATTAGTAATTAGCCTAGGAAGGGACGAAGCGGGCGGACAGTTTTGGTCAGTTCTTCTGCGATCAGGATGAACGTAAACGTGACGCATTCACGTCGCGTCCTTTTGTACCTCTGTGTATACATGTGTATACACGTACACGTATATTAGTGAGTTTATACACGCAGTTACGAAAATTAGTCGAGTTTCCCGAACAATTATCCGACCCGTTGCCACTCAAACTTTTCAGCACATGAAACGCGTTAATTCGCGAGTGTCCAGCAGACAAGCGATTGCAACATTTTCCGTTGAAATCAATGTTGGAAATGTTCCACCTGAATGTTTCAATCCTCTTTTCACTTTCGTCCCATTCAGTCTGTTATATTTCCATAGATTTGAATAATGCTCTTCGCGCAGAAATGTACGATTGAGTATTGTCACATCGCATCTGGCAGGCGCGGTTATATGAACCTGTTTCATACGGGCATCGAGATTTTTTGATTGATCCTCTGAAACGTGGTCGCGGGAAAATCGAACGAGGCGTGATGAACGCTGTCGGAAACGAGTCGTATCGATTCTCCGTGAGTACAAAGACGAATTCATTCATTGGTCTGTTAACAAAGTTTGCGATTCCGTTGTTCGAGAAGCGAACGCTTCTGTGTTTCTTGTTACACTATTTCCCGTATCCTCGATTAATCCTTCTCTCCACTCTCGCACAACTTGACGTACTTTGAATGACACGAATTTTGAAACGAAATTCTGCCAATTGCTCAATTTCAACCTCCACGGGTTAACGTTCCTCAATCACGAGACGCGTTTCACTAATTGGACGAGCATGTCTCTCGCCTCTTGATCGTTATAACTTGCACACAATGGGATAATTGATGCGTACAGGGCAACGATCAAAGGTCAAGACATCTTCTTCGGTCCTTCGAAGCTGAAAGCGATAGGCGAGAGTGTACTAAGTACATTCTACATACGTATGGATATGTACGGTGTACATAAGTATAACCGAGGATACAATACATTCTCGTATAAAGTTCAATAATGCTGAGTACCTGTCGCTTTCGCTGCGGTACAAACGCAATATACATAGTATCCTATCGCCTTGAAACCGGCGTGGGTGAACGCGTCTTCATTTTTCACATTCTCGAGGGGCGTTAATTATCGTTGAAAATGAAACTTTTTAGCGCCAAGAAAACAGAGAGGTCCAGCTTAACCCGAGATCGACCGCGCGGATTGCCTGATGAATTTTCGGTTCGTTTGATATCATCAAAGGTGTATAACGTAATTAAATCAGCTTATCAACGATCGCTGTTTCCGAAATGGCGCCTAGAGGTTATGGTTATGTGGCGTATGGATATAACGTTGTACAAACCGATACGAAGGTTCGACGTATACGGTTTGGAAAGTGAGTACGCGAGAAGAGGGATCGTATAAAGATGCAGATATGAAGGTAGAAGAAGATGAAACACTCTGAATCACTAGTTTATCTCGGTTTGACGTGAGCCTGTAACTCCTGGGAGATATTGCATTGCAGCTATATTCGCCTCGGTACTCGCGTGTAAAACTTCAAATTTCTAATATTCTCGTGACTCGGGTGCTAAGTCGGCTTCTAGAGCCGTGACACATATTACGAGTATCTGCCTTGAACGCTCAAGGTTCCTCGGTAGCCGGTATTGCAGTCGCTGAATTGCTGCTGCTCCTGATGTCGGTGACTTTTCGAGTAATATGCTACAAGTTACATTGCTTTCTTCGAGTATCGCATGCATCCAATTCGTTCGCGTTGAAAATCAGGTTACGCGGCACTTGACTGGTTACAATTTAATTCAATTCCCACCTCTGGGTTGAGTTTGCTCTTTATAAATACACGCGAATTATGGATTACACTCAAAATCCGGCCTTCGATATCGGATATCGGATACCTATAATATCTAGCAACTAGTTTAATGATTATTCATGGGGTAAAGAAAATGTGAGATTTCTCAGTTGTTCGAAAAGTCATATTTGTGATACTTTTGTGAAGATAGAAAGTCGTAGTGTCTATTCTTTTCGGTTATTTGTGAGTATTTTAGTACACAAATTAGTTGGGTAGTAATTAAGGCAGAGTAGAAATAAGAGGTTCACAGCTTTAAATCAGCGTCGTTAGGCCGGATTAATTCCGAGAAGATTGAAAACTTCAAAATCTCAGAAGTTGCTCGGCTTCTCACGTTTGGACAATTGTACATTTGAATTCTTCTCAGTAAATTCGTTGCGTTCGGTTTTTATAAGTGGATTGAAAGTGTTTGAAACGAACCACACTTTGTTCAACGTGATTATGATATGCAGATAAGCTTACACGTGTACTCGTGTGAAAGCCGCAACGTTCGTGAATCAATTTCGTTGTACATTGAAATTAATACATCCAATACGAAGTTGAATTCTACGAATTTACAATAACTACGGTTATACATACAAGGGATGATGAAATAGGTCGGGTGATTTAGACGAAACGACACGCGATGCACAGTGTGGGAAAGTAAATATTGGTAATTTCCAGTAAAATTATCACTATCAATCAGAATTTCCGCGTATCCAATCAAACAGGTAATATCAATGTAACACTGCAGCAATTGCAATAGCTGGCAAATAATGCTAAGTACGCAATCAATATTCGCGAGCACATGTGCATGGAAAATTTCGAATCATTTCGATATGTACAAATGAGCGTTACGATACTTGAGAACATAGTATTAAATGATGTTGCAGCTTGAATCGTACCGCGAAAAGATTGAAACAATCTTTATTTTGGCTCGTGGCCACCGAAGCGAGCAAAGAATCAAGAACTGTGCAAAGGAATAAAATTTAAAAAAAATAAGCGCGACGTTCATCCACGCGCAGAAAAGATTCAAGTGGAATGAAAGAGATAAGAATAGCTGAGCAGACAGTGAATTCTATTTTCTTTTTTTTTTAATCTCCATTTTTTAAACTGTCCCAAAGTACAAGACCGTGACTTTGCATTCATTTAGTTGCAGACCAAAGAAGAAACGATATTCGAGGAGAGTGGAGGAAAAACCATAGAATAAACTTGTATTTATCGAACCTACGGTATCGGTTGAAGTCCCGCCTGAGAACTCAACTTGTGAATTTTAACTGTTAATAACAAATGTACAGAATCTTGACTTACGCAAAGCAGCTGTTCAGCGGTGGCGAGGCAACGTCGAAGATGAATGCCGCAGTTGCGTAAAACCGGTTCTCTTTGATGCCACAAACACTCGTAGGTCTGTAATACAAGTACATATATGTTATTCTGCAAGCGCGATATTTCGTATTTGGAAAAATACATATACATGAATATCATAATACAAATGATAATGATGACGATGATAATAATAGTAAAATAAAAAACTGTTCAAGACCACGCAGTAAATCATGAACGTCTCAAAGAGCTCGAAGGACGATTGTTATAGCCTGCAGGAGAGACCATTTCCATCCATTTATAATACGAGAGTTTCGTTAAGGACTTGACAGATAAATTTTTAAATAGAAAAAGAACCGTCTCGTAGGTACGTGAATGAATCGCAAAGAGGCGAGAAAAGTCTCGGAACCACGGTCTGTTGTCAGAATCAGTGCTAGACTTGGACTCGGAGCTCCAAGTGCCAGAAGCAGGTAATTTATGTCGAGCAGGGTTGCGACGGGTACGTTAAACGGCAAAGCGAACCGACTTTTCAGCTTAAATGGAACAGGGTTGGTTTGCACAACCATTTCAGCAATAAGCTCTGGTAACTTCACCAGACAGACAGACAGACAGTCAGTCAGTCGTCGATGAAGTTACAAGGGGATGACGTCAAACGAAGCCCGTCTCATTGTAAGGGTGTAAGTACTGATGCGATATCGCGATATCATGGCTAAAAACCATGTATGATTTTCGTTGATCGCCGACGTGTACGTCAGCGAGAGCTTAGCGTTAACTCCTTTGCTCTGCGGAGGGAGCGTAAATCACGGTAGTCAAAGACCAAACAGGCGCCTATCCGGAGTAAATTGAAAATGTAGAAGGCACGTAGCAGGTGAGATGAGTACCGTCGCACAAATTCCGTAGAACGTGTGAACCGATACACACACGTAATAATTAATACCCTCGTACACGTCTTCGATTCGTTCGACATTGTGAGCCTGTAATTTTCCTTTGATGCGGAGCAGACTAATTTACCAGACGATGTGAAACCGACGTATGGCTTCCAATATTCGATTACACGTCGAAGTTACAACGGCCATGAACCCAACCCCCCCGCCCCTGATATAAGGAGAGCCGAAGAACGGAGGATTTCCTAATCACGATAATCCTCAGCACCGACCCGCGTGACCTCGGACAAAATTGAAACGGAAGACAAGAGATATCCCTCTTTTGTCCGACTGACAATGAGACTTCTCCTCTCGTTCGTAAAGAACATGTCCGAGATCCTCGGTAGAATCTAATAGAGCGTCGCGGCGCGGCGAGTCGACGGGGCGTCTTTTGACCCGGAAGAGTCATTGCGTAATACGTTGCGCACACGTAATTCTGCAGATTGTCCTCTGCACACACAGCCAGGCCCTCCTTTGTTCGAGGTTTCCACAACGCGTGATTCGCTATTACGTACATCGTACTATCGGAGAAGTGACGGAAAGCCCGCAAGCCGATCCGCTATAAGTTCCAACGAATAATTCATCGCCCCGTCGCGTCGTCTTTACAGAATGGGAAAAGAAGCCCCGATAAAAACGAAGTACTGTATACGTGAACTTTGTTTCAAATGCAGCTTGCGTAACTTGTTACAAAGCGCTATAACGAGGTACTTTCTTTGGTTTCATGCAGCATTTCTTCGAGCGTACGGTTCGTGTATCTACTACGCGCGGCATGAGTATGTACACCTTTCCGACACCAATCAAGGCTCAGGGTCCGGAGTAATAACCGAAGGATAACCTTGAGGGAAAATATTTCGATGCTAGAAGCAAGGGCCAAGATTTATTAACGTCACGATGATAACGAAGTGAGGCGAATTGATCGATATTGTCAGTTAATCATCGTTCCGAGCTCGGACATTTCTGTTACCAAAGATGCACCACTGCCTGAATCATTACGCGGTGCCGAGATTGAAAATTATACACCGACAGCCACTTCGGTTAAAGTTTCTCTGTAACCTGGGTGATCGAGTACCACGATTCGTGAGAAATCGTTGGCGCGGAGAAGACGGTTTATTACACGAGATGCTTTTAATAAAGTTCAAGCGAGGCTGAGGTTGTACCTCGTACTTTGTACCGCATGGTGAAGATCGAGAATCAAGTCTGGGAATAGGATGTGAGAAAGACGGCGTGCGTGTTGCTAATTTTATCGATACAGAGAGAGGAGACCTCGGGGTATTCAGAGCCATAAATTTTTGATTCTGTTTAAAGTCAACGACCCTGGCGGCATGCCGCCGACAATCTCCGTACCGATCATAAGCCGAGAGTGATGACCTTGGCCGGTTGCAAACAAGGTATAATAGTATCGAATCCGGTCGTGTTGATTAAAATCCAAGATTTTTACATGGTATATACACAAGAACTGGTCTCGTGTAGATACAAGCGACAAAGGAGACAGTGACCTCGACAGATGAAAAAAAAGACCCGTTAGGACATTAAGATGATAAACCAGCAGAATATAATCACCGTCATTTTCCTAAACGCGTTACTCGGCAGCTTTTAGTCAACCTTTATATTCCGCGTTGAATTCGCCAAAAAAAAAAAAAAACCGTTCAAATTATACCCAGTAACTCCTTTGTAATTAGTCCCAAGAAAACTTGAATGAGACCTTTGCACGCGGGACCGGGATAGAAATGAAACTTAAGGAAAGTCACGTTTTTTTACATAGACGTTACCGTCGTTGTGGCTCATATAGGATCATTATCCGTACACGTATTGCAGAGCTTCGGCGAGTGCAAATTACGCGTATAATATATTGCAACCCCTTGGTAAAATCGTGGGTCTCATTGTTCTCGGGGATCTCGGAGAACCGCAAGCGGTAAGAATCTTCGGTCCATCCTTTCATGACTCCTGGCTCCGGCAAAGATATTATCCTTCCGTATAGACTCGGAGAAAAAGTCACCTTTCTTCGTTGAAGTTAACGGAGCAGGCAGTCCGTACTACCTTACCTCGAATTCCAGACAGCCTTCCTCACTCGCCTACCCAGATAAGAGACAAAAGTATTCGTTGTAAAGATCACGCGCGTCATACCGTGTAACGTATCAAATGTAAAATAGAAGAAGAAAACGTTTCTCCTAGAACCGTAAGTAAAAATCGTAGCCTTTTTCTTTAATTTCATTTAATTTCTTTTTCCCTTTCAAGTTACACGCCGTTCCACTTTTTTCCTGCTTTCTTTTTCTTCACACTTGTTTCGCCGCTCTATTCTCTCACGTCTTATTCACAGAGCCCATCTTAATTAAGCCTAGCCGAGAACCGGAGTCGGCATGAGACGTGACATAAGAGCCTGTATATTTAATTCACCAACGAACAAATTAGAACTATCTGAATTATGCCTGACAGCCAGGCAAAAATCTTAAATCCACTAATGAGAAAGATCAACGATGATGACGATGGTTATCATAAATGATAAATTGGTTCCCGCCGAAAACGACGATTTGAAAGATGAAAAATCCAGACTCTCGTTATTTCTCCGCATCGAAAACTGCAAAGAAAATCGAAGTAAAAATTAAGGAAAAGAGTAAGGAATAACATACTTTGGGCTCAAGTGGAGCCGTCGCTGTACCAACTTCTATTCATGCATCATGCAGAGTTTTCTTGAGTGAAGTTGAAGATAACGAGTCGCACTTGTAGCTTCGATCGTTAACCTCTTACCCAAGTGCCCATTCACCCGATATTCAAGCTGGTATTTCAGTTATAGGTATAAAACGTTTTCCAAAGTTTTCATTATATCAATTTCGATACAAGCCAAAATCTAGCGTCGAGAACGCGTACAAAAGAGAGGAAAACAAATGTTCGCGAATCCCGCTCGTTCGTTAAAACGTGTAATTTTCGTCTGAATTTTTGCAGCTCTACGGTATGCTGGTAATACAGCAGGAATAAAAAACGAGGAAATCGAATGAACTTTCGATGTTGAAAAAAGCGAGCTACGTGACCGGAGGGTGTGAGAACGATAACAGATAAAGCATAAAATCAAATGGTTTTTCCGGGACAAAAGTTTTTAAATAATTAATTTCGTATAAATTAAACGCGCGTGCATGCCGCCGTGGCTGTTGTAAATTTAAAACTTTTTCTTTTTTCAACAACCAAAGTTCCAAACCAATAATTTGCGGTTAAACAATTACAGAGACTAATTGAAGTGGCGGTAAATGATCGACGCGATTCAGAATTACTTTTTACGGATAAATGCCGGGCGAGGCTAAACGCGCAGCTCTGGTCTCCTCTGCGCAATCTCCCGATGATTTGCAACCAATTTGATTCGTACCAGCGGATTGATAACGTCACTTCCGTATGATGAATCGAACGATTTGCGGTACGAGCACCTGTACTGTTGACATTTAAAAAATTGCCATCTCCTGACTGATTTATTCGTTAATGAACGAATGAATTACATCGAGTGGGTTTTATCCGTATAATTGTAGGATAGAATCACATTCACTTTGCCTCGTGGAATTTGTTCATTTATTTATTTACTTATTTATAACCGTTTGCTAACTCTTCGTATTGATTGAAAAAATTCCGAGGGTATAATTACCTCGATGGTAAATATTCCTGTATTTGTACAAATGAAAAAAAATGTCATGAATAAAAGGCAAACTGACATCGGTCATTTTCACTTGAAACTTGAAATTTCTACGTATAATATGCTGGAGGCGATACCGCGACCTATAAAAAAGTAAACTACTTTATTCCGCCACAAATACAGAGGTTGAATTATCTTCATTCAAGTATTTTTCGCATAGCTGCCAATCACTGTCACTGAAAAGTCAGTGAGTTCGCCCGAATAACCGGCTGTCATAATATCATGCTGTCATTTCAACTATTCTCGACAGTCATTCGGATCTGTTATCACTCAGGAGTTCGTATAATCATATGCACGCATACAACCAACGGTTCATAATCCATGCTCAGAGGTCGGTGTAACGGATATGCGTGTAACACAGTCTCTCGGCATCGGGGATTATTTGTAAAAAGTTCTACCTAGAGATTGAAATAAACTCCCATCACTGCGCACATACGGTAAAAACCAAACGAATCACAGCTTCGATAAAATATCAGTTAAATCCTCATTGCAGTACGCAGTCACGCTCGTATCTACGATATTTCCACACGTGTATGAAATTTTTTATTTATTCGCTTGTTATTCGAATACGATTTTTTCTTCTATCTTCAGCAAATCCATTAACGTTTCGCAGAGAGGCCTGAAGCGGAAGCCGGGGGAACAATTGCCGGGACGTTGAGACGTATAGATGGATGGATACATGATGCGGGAGGAGGGATCGCCAATTCCGTCCATTTATTCAATTCGCTATTTACCGGTCGAGTTGCTCCTTTGAATCACCCGTTACATAATGAAGAGGATAGGGCGTGCTGATTATCGCGTCTGGCGTCTAGACTAGAAACGCCGACCACAGAAATGCGCCACACGCAGCTACGTAGCAACAAATCACGCGTACATCTGTTCAAGAACCAAAGTGCTCGTTTTGATGTAACCAACGAAAAAATTCATTCCCTGACCTTTGGAAGCGTGGAATATCACATGCGTCGGATCGCACTCGACAACCATAAACCATTCGCTCACGTCTGCGAGGGTATTCAACTCTCATTTAATCCTATCCAAAATATCTACCTCTCGTTTGTCTGATTTTTCTTTTTTTAATTTCAACTATTTTTTTTACATTTTTTCAATTTTTTATCATCACATCGTCAGATGCTGACTTTTATTTCAACGAAATTGTCTAAATTTATGTATCGAACAACACTCCAAAGCTTGTTGATCATGATTTAAATCCGGTTTTTTGACCTATACGCAGCTGGTGTGGAATAAATTTTGTCGGTAATATTTAACCGCATATATAAATATTATACATACATAATATCGCATATTCTGCTTCAGATCTTTGTTAAGCCTTTCCAACGCAATTGTTTGACGGAAAAACTTAATTTAAAACAAAATTCGTACGAGTACGAAGGTAATTACAGGGAATTCGGTTTGATGGTACCAAATTTCTCAATAAATGAATCGTGACTCTTCATACCTCTTGATTGACATTCTGTAAATGAGAATTCCGAAGTTATGCTTCAAGATGTACGGTTCATGTGATTTTGCAACGCGAGAATCTTTACACTAAAGATACTAGATCGTTTAGTAATGTGGATAAAAAAGAAAGGACCTGTATTATAAGTACTTAATAACACAAATTCTTGGACATCGATATCGTTTTCTCTCGATTATATGAAAAATTCATCAACTCCAGTTGATACTTCGTCACAAGTGAAATAGATACACGTATATATACGAGGGAAAGTCTATCGTATCTAAAAGCCCTGCACGGGCAGACGGATTTGGTAGATTATTTCTATCATTTGGGACAAAAGATCGCTTCGGTTTGCCTTGAATGCAGATGCCGGCATTATCCCAGCCGTGCAGTGCTGATAGCCACCTTTCCCCCCGTCGTAGCACCGCCGCCGCGAGCTGGCAGGACGTGAATTGCATTCGTAACACGGGAACAACCTTATTAAGATAACAACCTTGACGAAGATGTGCGCAAACTGCAAAGTTTGTAGGTATGTGTCGTAGCAGATACACCTGCAGCAATCATTTTTACAACCGTCTTCTTTATTCCGCAACTTTTTCTCTTTCGAAATATTTCCCCATCTGCATAGCTGCGTGTGTGTGCACAAAGGCTAAAGGTTGCTGCTTGAAACGACTCACCGCTATGCCTGTAGAATGGCGTGTTTGACATCGGTGTAAAATAACAAGTACAAGATTTTCAGAGGATCGGTATAATTGCAGCGGACGAATCGATTCGGCAGATCCTGCAAGAAACTTAGCGAACCGCGAACAATATCCATCGGATTCGCGAGAAAGGGGATCCTGGCGACATTACAGCGATCCCGATCCACTTCGGGTAAAATCGAATGATTTACACGCCGCTGATTGGAGACCGGTATTATTATACCTTCGTACACAGTGAGCAAACGAATAACGCAAACGCGAATCCAAATATCTCGTGGGAATCGAATTGTGCAACGGATTGGTTGGCATGATCCGCGTAATAGCAATAATTTATCGCGATAACGATACCTCATATATATCGCACAGTATACGTACACGTGTAGTATACGTATATGAACGCACGTGCGTGTGTAGTACGTATGTATACCTAATACACGATAGGCAAATGGCGTTACGATACCAAGCTAAAACCTGCGTAACTCAGTCGGACGGCAATTTAGTACACAAAGGTATATAAATCAACGGTATGATACGGACTGATGTATTATAGGACCGGTTTCGAGAATTCCGCTCCAACACACAGATTCGACGTGATGTGCTCGTACGCATTAGTATTGTTCTCCAATAATTAAACCGTATACCTAAATCCGAACGTTTCAATAGTCACGCTCTGCAATCAAATACGATTCACATCAGAATCTAGATCAACGCAGCCATTATCACGTAGTGGCATGCGTGTTACGTTCACGCAATAAGACTTACGTAATAACACGACTTATATGCTGTTAAAAACATCTGGTACCGTTTTGTCAAACACATTTATGGCCGAAAAAAAGTTTACGACCGAAACTTGGGGCAAGAAAATTTTCACCCCTAGCTTTGGCCTGGGTGTAATAATAAAGAGAGAATCGAATCGGCGATATGCACTCGATGAAAGAAGCACATTTCCTGTTAATGGAGGGGGAATACTCGCTGATAAACCACCGTGATAATCCGCGATCGATACTTATCTAGAATTTTTTTCACAAACCAAAATCGGACGGTTCCAACAGGCTTTTCATAAATCTCAAGAAACCGGATGCTTACATCTTACCTGATTATTTGAAAATAGAAGATTGCAAAAGAGCAAAACGCTTATTGATCAGAAATATCGAACCGTAATTTCGAGAGGGAAAAAATACGATCTCTCGGCAACGAGCATCCCTCACCCTACATACCTATAAACGCGATCGACGATGGAAACTGGATTGAAATTTTACACGGAGCAACGGTTAGCAATTTTATTAACGCCTGAGGCGACCGACCGGAAAGGTCAAAACTGTATAAAAGGACGTTGAAAGATTGTATTTTAATTTTTATACTTTCGTATTCTTTCTTTTTTTTTTTTTTCCAACGAAGGGGAACAAAGAGGAAAAAGTTGATATCCGCCCTTCGGAAGAATCTAGAGAAGAAGTTTAACAATGGCGTGACAACGGTCCGCTTCCGAAGGTAGTACAGCAGCAGCAAGGGGTGAGTTCTCTACTTATTTTTCGGACGGCATACCCGGTTCGAAGTTTGGCCGCTTTACGTTTCGATACTTTTCTTTTTTTCTATTTTGTTATAAAGCCACACTGGCAGGTCCCGCAAAATTCTCAACGCGCGTGGATCGTAATCGTTTAACTTTCCCACGTTTCTCAAGTATTTCCATTAAAAGACGGGGAAAGGGCATGGCAGCAATTTTATTCCATGGAGGTTCTTAAGCCTCGCGCATTCGAAAACTCTGCGTTAAAGAAATCGACGTTTCAAGAAAAACTGTCAATTCTCTGAGACATCACTTACTTCGAGGAATCAACGTTAGCTGTCATTACCCGGGAAGACTGAATAAATTTCAATAAATTTCAACCTTGATATAGATTTTCGTTACGCCCTCCTCTCTCTTTCTCTCTCTCGCTATTTATCTCTATGTTCTGAAAAATAACCGAACCTTCCCTCTGGGCGTAGCGTAGGTACAATTAAGTGCCAGATTATATACTCATACGTATTGTGTTTCTTTTTTTTTTTTGTCATTTTCCTTCCCCCGCCTGCAACCCGTCAAAATTAACGCCTTCGCGGAATCATGTTCGATTAATTATCGTTCCGCCCTAGATTTGAAAAACGTAAAGAAGCGAAAAAAAAAGCAATAACGATAATCAGTAAAAATTCGACGAAATTTCCTTTATATATATTATAACTTCAACGTTTCTGAGTATACAAATATCCAGTCTTGATTAGACACCGGGACTTTTACCTTGTATTTTTCCTTCGCTTAATTTAATTTATACCTAGCGATCAAATTAATCAGCTTAACGACAGGCACGACAAACTTCTTAACGCGTAATTAAGCTGACATCTCTTGAGCGCGAGAAGCGTGTACAAATATATTACAAACATATAGTTCGGTATCGTACAAATATATATACATAATAAATAAGTCGAAAGTTGCGATTCCCTCGCCCTTCCGGTGTGGTTCCTCCTCGAGTTCCTCTTCTTCGAAGAACCGCTCCTCGAATCAATCCATTAACCCTGTTACACGCAGCTTTATTATTCATGCCCGCATGTTTCGGCAGTTTATTATATATTGTAGACGTTACACGCACACAAAGCTAGGCGAATCTCCGCGAACGAAGTGAATTTAATTTGTCATAAATGGTGCAGGGCGAGGGTGCGGATACCTCGCTATAAGTCTCGAATACCGTCGCGAATACTCGACTGATGAGAAAACGGAGGGATTAAAAATATGAGACCCTAGGCCTGCAGGCAACGACACGTGAGGCTCGCTATCGGCTAGCCGGCTGGCCGGGGATCATGCTGAATTGAAAGCCAATCTTCTCGTCAGCTATTACGAAGCACAGGAATTGAGTTACGGCGACGAGGAATAGGGCCGGAAATCCAATTGCAATGCAATTTTCCAAGGGAAATTTGACGTAATTGTTTCTAGCGGAGGAAACTTTACCCGCAAAGCTCAACCCAACTTCTCTGTGTATTACACTATGGCAGACAAAGGTTCTACTAGTTCCAATACAAGAGGGCTTTTTCCACTTTTTCAAACAATTTTAATTATTTTGTTTATTTATTTTATTTCACCTTTCAATCTTACCGTCATTATTATTATTAATCATTGTCGTTTTACACGCTAGACAAATTAGAGTAAATATTGAATTTGAACCGACCACCCGGACAACATTATCGGGTGTGAAATGTTGGCACGGGTGAAATAAGGTGGTAATCAGCCATAGAATGTCGTTTCATTATTAACGCAACAGGGATACGAAACTTGCGTTATGAATTTTCATCAGCTAAATATTCACGTTAAACTGACCTTCCCTGATCCAGCGATATACAAATTCCGAGTCAACGCGGTGAATGAGTAAGGAAAACCGGTAGCCAGCTGTAAGCAGAAACTTCACGTTCTAAGTTGAACGAAAAATAAATCACAATTTTCCATAGACAAAGGGCTTTCTCTAATTGTAACAAACTATGCAACGGTATATACGAATAACGACCCGTATATAAGCTACGTGATTCCGAGGCTATTAAATAAACTGGAATTCGCGAGACACTGACAAACTTCCAAGATCTGCCTCCTGGAGCCGTTCGGATGCAAGGATCCCAAGGTGACACGCAAAGCCAGGGTTCAATTCGTGATGAAAATAAATTGATACTTCGGTGAAGTGGGGGGGACACGCGATGAAAGTGAAACAGTCGCTAAAACCAAAGATTCGGTGCTTGAACACTAATATGTGAAAAAACGAAACAACACTGCGATTTGTAATCTGTCATATCAAAATCAGGTCGAAATGATAAATGTCGTTTTAAATCGATATTCGGAACCGATTATTGAAGCATTTAATGCAAACGACTTGCGGCTTGTTTCGTCTTTCCATTGCCGTTGTGCGCAAAATATTCCGTTCGTGCTAAAGTCATTCCCCTGACGTGGGAACCTGCGGAGGGATCGATATTGGCGATTGAAAATAATATTTATATAGGAGCTCTAATTGGATCTGTCGAGAGAGTGACGGGTCGTTTCAACGTTAGGTGAATTTGTGAATCAAATTTTTTTTCACTGGATAATAATTTTTTATTCCTCCGAATTTCCGATATCCGTCCGATTCTGTCATCCTAGCGAAGCTTTGTCGTTCTCCTGCAATCGTCGGATATAAAAGGTACTCGGGTACTGTACCAATACCGAGTGAAGTACTTAGAGCCGAAAAAACCGAATTATAATACGTATATCACGTCGTATTGCCAAGCGCTGCGAGAACGTCGAAAATCCTGACGGAGAATCTAAATTCGATAAATCGTAGAGCGAAATAACACAAAAAATAAAAAAACTCACAGTACAAGGAAAAGCCGCCCAGCGTTTCTTCTCCTTATTCAAGAAGTTAAATTGTATCGGTAATAAGGCAATGCGGAGTATGTAAGTAGGTACGTACACATATGTATGTTATAACGCTCGGCCGCTCTACGCAATACCATCCCTAAAATTGCCCCTGGAAATTTGTCCGTGAAGTGGACGAAGGTATTCCTCAGTATCCCGGTATATTCCGATAGTCCCAAAGGAGCAAAGTTTGTTCTGTTGCGCGCCAGCGAATTCCAGGTGATTGCATTCTTTGTCCGGTACGTGGACAGAACGGTTAACAACCACCGACCCTGCACCGCGTTACCTACCTACCTACCTACCTACCAACCCTATCCGACCCTACCCTAACCCACCTCTACCGTTATCCGTATCATGAATAGTAACAAGGATAGTACGAATATGAAATGCAGTAATTCACTGCGAGACATTCAAGTTTGTCGAGTTACCAGGAAAGTACATTAAAATGATTATCGTTTGTACAGTAGTGTTTAAATAGTGTTGCAATTGGAGCAAAAAAAAGTGTACTACGAATAACTATTTAATACCTGTGAGAGTCAATACTACGTACATTGTGTTGCAGTTGAATAATGTCTTAATATTGCTTGCTTCTTGCGCTAAAATTAAATTACGACAACAGTAAATGTTAAATATATTATGAATAATTGTGTCGAAATAGAACAGTAATATTTTACTGGTACCAGAATTTTTCGGTACAGGTAGAGAAACTCATTTTCATTTTATATCCGCACCACATTTCTCGATTCTATATTGCGACCGTATCGTTGTGGTTAATTAGAGATTTTTCATGGTTTAGGGACGATGCATACGTTAACATGGTAACAACGATAATTGCCATAAACTAATCGCAGAATATTCTTTGAAATCTATTAAATACAAACTTTATCGTAACAGCACGAATGGTAATAAATTTTTCATCATTCTATAGAAACATTATATTTTACAGTTGGGTCCGATCAAAAAAGTACGTCGAGGTATAAATGAAATGAAAGAAGTAATATCGGAATCGATCAAAGGGTATTTTACTGGAGCAAAAATTTATACCGTTATTGCGTATTTCGCGATTATTTACATTTTACAGAGTGATTGCGAGATTGTGATTACTTGACAAATAAATTTTACTCTGATTACGTGATTTCCTCACGATTTCTAAAATCTCATACAATTTCTAAGAGATTCCTATAATCCTGAATGATTACCGCGATTATCACCTGCGTAGAATTTTATTTTAATACAATAATTTCGGAGATTACGAAATGATTTCAAATGATTACGAATTTCAATTACGAAAACAATTAAAACAAACGAAAACATACAAGCATACAAACAAATAATAGCAAAAATGGGAGAGGATATGAATGAAGTGCAAACTATACCTCAGCATTCGTATAGAAATATAATGTCAGCGTACACAAGAGGTGAGATCAAAGGTTCATGTGTCTCTCGAACGAGCAAAAGCTAGCCTGGTACTATACTATAACTCTGCAGGTACGTATAATACTCGTACTCGCAGCAGCTGCGTTACGGTCGCATCGTTCGCACAGAAATGTCAAGTCTGCACGGCAGAAGGACGATACTAGGAGAGCATGTGTGCACACCCCTGGTGTGCATTTTCACGTTAGTTATAGATGGCGTTCGAATAACCTTACACGCAGCCACGTAAGTAACTATGCAAGTACGAATAAACACACACGAGAGCCCAGCGCCTAGAACGCGAGTCTTGGCATAGGTGCACATGCATATTGCAGGGACGGCAACGCGGTGCGATGGATCCGTGTACATGTGCACGGGGTGTAACCGATCCAGGATGAGCCGCACACGCGTACGTCATGACACGGCAAAGAGAACCGGTCGGACGCCATTCCGCATGGCGTCTTCGAGATAAGTTGAAACAGACTGCACTGTTGCAACACGACGACGAGGAAGTCGCGATGTCAACGGCGGAGTGGAGGGTGTGCGGAGATGGTGCTGGAGACATGCTCCCGAGTTCTCTATCTCTGGCGACTATGGGTCGACTCCCTTCTACACGTGGGGATGAACGACGCGTGACTCGGACTCGTGAGGTTTGCCTCTATTCCGCACTGTCCTCAAACGACACGCATTCAAGGATCGATGAATGCTTCCCCTCACGGCCTCCCCAGTGCTTGACGAATAACGATTCGACCCCGTCCCCCTCCTCACGTCGTCCTCAATTCGACACTGAGCGGAACTGCACGAAATCTGGAAAAAAATATCTCACCCCCGTAGGTAAGGATAAGAGCGGGATGAATTCACCTCGGGATTTGATTCCGAGCTTTGGGGTAAAATTTTTTCGTTGAGCATGAATGGCGCGACGATCGTTAGGACGGAGATCGCTGTCTTATTAATTCGCAGCGTTCGATACTTTTCAAGCATGCACATGCGGTCTGCAGCGACGCCGCGTCGGACGGAGCGAATGGCGTTGATGAAGCGAAGGGTTTAAAGTGCTGCCGGTGCGTGAATTCGGAACGAAGTTTGAGGGAGAGAGGGAAAAAGAGGGGGGGAAGAGAGAGAAATCGAAGTGGATTCAACCCCTGAGAATCGGCTCCTATCTGTCTATGCGATCGTAGATAATTTGGTAGATAATCGCGGAGTTGCGTATACATACTTTCCACCACAACTACTACTACTAGTAGTATAAGGTTATCGTGTACTACCGTAGTTTGGTATCGTCGATCGCGGCGAATTGGACAAGTAGATAGAAATTCAATGGCTTATCTCGGAAGCCTCGTAGGTTGTATCTGCGCTGAGGAATCTTCGGAAATACAGAATCGTACGTGTATGTATCACGTTTTATACTTTGTACGACATTTTGACTTGCCGTAAAGCTATCTTAATGTACCATTCAAATATAAACCGTCGTGCGGCAGTCGATTTGATCGTAAATAAACCATCTATATATTTGTATACGGGTCGCAGGTTTCATTGGGCAAAAAAACGAGTAATAAATTTTATAGAAATGCGGTAGAAATTACGCACACTGGTTCAAGTATAGCAATTCGTGCGATGACGTGCGTAGATACAAATCGTAGTGGAAAATTTCGTGTTCCAATCAATGGGAGAGCCGCGACTAATTGAAACGTGATACATTTGTTACGTGCCTGTGGATTTCAAATCATGTGGGTCCGTCAGTGTAACGATTCAATTTTATTGTACCTGTCGGCAGGTTTTCACTAACCTTTGCGCAACTTTTCCTACCCTATATGTACGTCTACAACGATTGGAATTTTATATACGGCGGCTAAAGTATAAAGAAGTGCAGTCTATTACACGGCTAGCGATTACAGCCGAAAAACGAATAATTTTTGTTATACTTTATCAAAACTAATCCCGTAGCGATGTTTTGATTGGATTTTTTGAATTATTGAGCTGCCGATAGTGGGAGTGAACAAAAGGTACTGAAAATACTATAAAATTATTTGGTATTGCAAAAGTCGCCAAAAAAATCTAAGAGTAGCTTACAGCTCCTTTGATCTGTGACAAAGTTTTGTGTGACCAGAATCAATTGTTTTGCTTATTATATCGGCGTATTTTTTCGAAAGAAAACAATTCTGCATAATCTCAAGATCCTCTGATCAATGGCTGGGATGCGAATGGTACGTTGTAACTGACGGACAGATATTCATTTATTTTATTTTCGTAAATTTATTTCCTTCATTTTTAAGGAATAATACGTCAAACTGGGGTCACCGGGATCTATTAGAAACGGTAGGCGCATTTGGAGAAGTTATTTTTGATTAGAGAAAGTTATTTTAATAAATGCCAGTTCGAATTAGGGTTATTACTGTTACCGTTGCCGGACAAATTTCCACAGACCGTTTCATGGGCAGATATTGCCTCATTCCCATTATTGACAGTAATATCAAACTTCGGGACATAGCAGTTCGAACCGTAATTAAATTTCGAATTCCCTGTAGGAGCCAGAGAATGAATATCACAATTAACGAAAATAATTGAAAAATATTGAGTCAAATATACCCCGCAAGCAAGCTTGATATTCGTCGCATTATTTTTAGCACGGTTTAAACGAACTGCTGAATGATTAGATATGTATCCAAATTGGCCGGTTGAACCGCTTGTAACTATTAAGCTGAAAGTTCAATTTTCAAGTTATATTTTAATCAGAAATAACTCTGGTGGAAATTTCTGCATTTGAAAGTTATTTAACAGCTTTCCTTCCGCTCCGAGAAAGGCGCGGAACATTTTCGTTGGAGTATATCCAATTAGACGTAGAATCTACACATATATTTACACACGTACCTGAGCTTCCTCTAGCATTTCTTCACTCCGAGGGCAATGAGAAAAAAAATGCATCGAGCAAATTCTCTGCCATTGCGGGGGCGGAAAACCTCCCGGAGTGAATCAATTGGCAAATGCAACCTCTCTCTTTCCTCTCTGACTCTCTTCCCCTCTTTACCCCTCGCCACGGGTGGAACACGTAAGACTCTCAGCAAATATAAGTGACAGGCTGACAGGTGACGGGCGAGAGCCGGAGCTTAAAACCATCATGCGGGACAGCAAGTAAACGGCAGAAATCAAACTGCGAGGAGGAAGAAAATAGAAAAAGTTGCTTATTGTTGGCGCAGAAGCGAGTGCCAGTAATGCCTGACACTCCGTTAAGGTATGCAAGACTTTCGACCCGAAGTAAGGACGTAGATTCGGTAATCTTGTTTTCTAAAAAAGCTGAGAAATAAAAGCGATAGGCGTATTAAATCGCGTCGTTTGCATGTGACCTTAAAAAGCGATATTGCGTGCAGATAAAAATGAGTGGAACAATTAAAAGAAGAAGAAGAAAAAACCTCGTAGTACAAAGGACTAAAGACGGATTCTAGGTTTTGGCAATTTTGTGAACGTCCTGCACAGTGACGGCGGTAAAATATCATTATAAAAGATATGAGAGCGAACGGCAAGAGGGTATAGAACGAGTGAATAAATGAATGAATAATAAGCATTCTATATCGGGTATTCCATTTTCGTTTTTTAAATCTCAAAGTGAGGGAGAAATTGATCTTGGGTAAGCTTTCAGCAGAGCCTACTGCCACCCACCAATCAGCATTGCAGACTGTGACTTCTTCTTCGTCTTCGAGAATCGAGAGCGCGGTTTCCTGCAGTATTAGGGACGATTGAGAGGAACGAATTGAAAATGTGCTTCGTAAAATGGACGATCGAATAAAATTTAGCATACATATTACATAGTGTATCTAAATTATACACTCGTCTGACCGTTAAATAAAAAATGCTACTGCAATCGCGTAAATTTTACAATCCTTTTCCTTTATTTCTGCACTCTCCTGCATTAACATTGAATCCACTTTACTTATTCTCCCAGGCAGCGCGCAGCTCCAATCTCGCAGACTTTGTACAAACATAAAAACCGTATGACCTATCACCACGCAGTTTTAAACCACTTTTTATGTCACCGTAGGAACGGCATGTACACGTAATGAAGGCTTCCACCTCAGACGGGTGAATTTTTTCAATCTTCCAGACTTTCAACTTTCATGAAACTCGAACGACACGTTATCGCGTTGTTAAAATAAACGTTCGTGGCGCTATTTTTTTTCTCACAAGTCGATATCTAGCCTAAAGTAACCGAAAATCGACTGTTAAAAAAATGTTTTTAAAATCAATATATTTTATCTTTTTTCCATACATCACCCACCCATAAATATTAAAAAACGTATACATTCCTCATCCCCCAAAAATATCCAGAGATCATTAAAGTGTTTTTAATTCCCTATGCAAGTTTCATTCCGCTGCAATTGTATGTAGGAATATAAAAGAATCGACGCACGTGACAATCAGTCGTCTTCGTTTAACCGACGATAAAAGGTAAGTGAATAACATACAACATGTACTCTATACGAATGTTTTTAAAAGTTCAAATCTGGACGAGCGAATCGGGGCTTGAAGATTTCAGGAATACGTTGGGGATCCGGGTCATTCGCAAAGCCATCCGTTTCGCTGTGTGTACCTACGTCTTGCAGCCACGCCCCAACCGGGAAACCGCGGTGTTTGGACAATGGGGCAGAAGGGTGGATGAAGGGCGGCAGCGTAAGGGCGGAATCGGGCTAATTTAAAGCGGGGAGGCAAGAGAGGACAAAAAAAACAATTCCGTTACATTACTCCGTCTACGTGCATTCCTATACACGAAGTACTCTGCAGGTATAGAAGAATTACATGAGGTCGTTGTAACCTCCGAGGTTGCAACTGCAAGCAGCAGCGACTCGTTTGCGAAACTTGGTCTCTCGGCGTGATCCGCATCGAAAACAATAACACCCACGTACAGAGATGGAAAAATCACGATCTGTGAAGCTTTAGGATAAGCCACTGGCACCCTGAAAAATTGAACTTAATTTCACCGTCAGTCGAGAGTAAAAGAAACGAAGATGGATTTCAGCAAATGAAATTGAACCTCGGCGTGCCAAATTTTATGAAGAAATCTGTTGAGCAGAATCACCGTAATTTCGTTCGACTCTGCTATCAACCCCTGCGCTTTCGCTCGGTTTTTTCCAAACAAATTCAGTGGCCTCGGGCGCGGGACGAATGGACCCTCGATAAACTCAAACCAATTGTTGAAGATAGCTGTGTACGTATGCGTATAATTCGTATGTAAATGTACATATGTACAACAGCACGCGTCCCACGACCATACATATCCATACTTGCGAGTTCTAATACCAGCAGCAGCAGCAGCAGCAGCAGCCTAGTCAAAAAATTTTTTTTATCATTAACTGGCATCGCGCGATACTTTATATGTATAATAAATTCCTAGGGGAGAAACGAGGCGAACAAAGCAAAGTTGGTAAGGAATGTTCTTTAAAAATCGAAGAAGCGAGCGGTATGTAGCGTGCCAAAAAAAAGCCCACGTGTGTTAGTGGACTTGCACCACACCTGCTACCCTCGGCACGTACACGATGCAGCATGTACGAAACATAAGGTTATTCCAATGTAAATTCTGGCCTCTCTTACATCAGAGAAAACATGAACCAGAGACGGAGCGAAAGGGAAGGGAGGCAAGAACTGGAGTAAAAAAATTTTAAAACAAAAAACACTGAAATTATCTGCGGCATAAATTTGCCAACTAGTCTAAGCGGCGTGCTTTTTTGGAATTTCACGGTATTACCGGGCATATACACGTAATATATAGATATATGCATGAACACCTTGCGATACTGTAATAGTTATAATAAATGCGAAGTTATACCGGAATTCGTTGCTAAATTAATACTCGATGGATACTTTATCGTTGTTAATTACATATTTCGGGTCGTTTAATTGCCACGTTTTCTACGCCGCGTGGTGTCCTTAAGTAATTAATTTCACGGTATAACTCGATCCGCATACCGCGTCCTAACGCGGTTTAATAACGTCAGCGTTTTATTTCATGGAAAAGGTGTAATATCAACTATCCGCAAAACTATTCGAACCTTGTTCACAGGTACAAATTTTCAAGATACATGAGAATCGCCCGGAATTCGGTAATACACGACGATGAGCTGTATCCAGTCGGATAGCAGCAAGGCGAAGTTCATTTTTGTGTATATATTGGCACGTGTCTCATTGTCGGTCTCGCCCGGGTTGTGTTATCTCACCCGAATCCGGTCGAGTCCGTCATTGTCGAGGTAACACCGTCTACCGTCCACGGGGGTATCTCATGGGCATAGCCGTGAGCCGTAAGGCGAATAAGGAGAAGAATAAGAAGGAGATGAAAGAAGAAAACGAAAAAAACGAAAAAAAAAAAAACACGGGAAAGAAAGAAAGAGAAGAAAAAGACGGGGAAAAGGTTCGCCGTCGACGATTACAGCCGACGAGACGGGTTACCCCGGAGTTTACGAGAGTCCTGGACGCCGCTTCACGGGCGAATGATGACACCTTCCACATTTAGGTAAAGTCTATCAACGCGCACACCTCCTGGTTTTCGGTAACGGATCCGCAGGGTGAGTTGATTCGAAGCGCGTGACGCGCTTTCCGGATTCCTCGAAGCCGGTCGTCCCGGTATGCGCAGCCAGGAGGAGAGCAAGAATACGCTTTGCAGCAAAGCTCTGCCACTTTCAAGGGTGACAGGATGACGGCGGCTGGGCCGCTTGATCCGATAGAATTGATGGACTGCCGGTGGTCGATGTCGCGGTTTCAAGGGACTCTCTGGACTTTGATTATCCGTAAACTTTTGGGAGCTCGTACCGTGATATTCGGCCAGGGATTGGCTCGTCAGGGTTTTGCAGGCACGCGAGAACCGAAATTCGCCTTCGGCTGCTCGATGTTGACAAATTCAACTTCTTCTTCCCTTTGACAGCCTACGTTGAAACTAATTAATTGCCCCTAGTAGGAAGTTTCGGAACGATTTCGTGCTCGGTAAGGTTTTCACTCACAAGTTGTCCGATGTACTTGAAATTTAAACGCGCGCCGTGTTGAATTGGGACCAACGTGAACCAAACAAATATCCCGGTTCGAATCATATTTATGATTTCAATAAAATATGAAACCGAATCGAATGGAATTGCGAAATACATTAACCCCCCCCCCCCCCCCCCCCCTGACCATCACCCCACCCCGCTCCGTTATTAAATCGTAACGAAACTCGAGAGCTGTACGTGTATACGGATTAATTTCAAAAATGTTTACCGACCATAAAATCAAAACGACTTAAACGTGCAATTAATTCTAAAAAAACTGCACTGCGGCGCTTTGTAATAACGTTGAACCGCGTAGTTTGAAGGAACATAAATATGGAAAAGAGATGACAAAAAATACGAAAAAAACGTGAAAAAAATTCACCCCAACACCACGAACAGGATATTAATAATTCTTTTTGCCCGTCGTACCGGGTATATAAATGAGCGGGAGAAAGAAAAAGAAATCAAGCAGTTTATGTCCAACTCGTTAGTGTTTTTAGTCGTACAACATCCCTTGCTACTACCTACCGTCACGGTTATCGTTCCACCTATAACCTTTATAGATCATAATACATCGTTATACAGAAGTTGGTTTCGTCCTACCAGCGATTTGCATAAACGTACCGCGATTGCTGGAAAATCGGGTGATCGTCGAAACTATACACATGGATTTTAACGGTATGTACGTGAAGACAAAAGGCAACGCGCTAATAAATTGTAAGATGGGGAGAATAAAATCCGTACGCAGTTCCGTAATCGGATTACGACCGGCACCCGATGAAAAGGGAGGCGTAGAACCGTGGAAAATCAACAAGTGATAATTAAGTTTCGCATTGGCTTATACATACCTATGTTCCCCGCGCCGTTTACAACAAGCCCCTCGTTAGTATTAATCACTCTTTCAGCAAACTCGCAGAGAGCTGATCGTTGCGTATCAGACTTTCCGAGGTCAAATTAATGGTGTAAAGGATAAATGGTACGGGATAAGACAAACGTGACCGTATATATGTAAATGATAATAAGGTTAACGGTGCTGCAAATGGAATTTAGGAAACGGGTAAACAAGGGATAAGCAACGGTGGTAAATACGCCTAATCTTTCAAACAATGAAAATTGAAGGACGACTGGTCGGAAGGCGAAATCTTTCGAGGGTGGAGATTATTTCTGTGAGAGAAG
Source organism: Neodiprion fabricii (assembly GCF_021155785.1). Taxonomy (NCBI): domain Eukaryota; kingdom Metazoa; phylum Arthropoda; class Insecta; order Hymenoptera; family Diprionidae; genus Neodiprion; species Neodiprion fabricii. Next base: position 30,943,205 of record NC_060239.1, read on the forward strand.
ATCGAAAGGACCAAGGCTGCAAGTTCACCCCCGAAACCATTCGATATACCTGTGTGAGCCAGTTTTACCCCGATCGCTCGGTGGAGTTTCCTCTCTGCGATCGACGTCTAGCCGTCGTTGACTACCGGGTCGCACTACGGGGAACAATTTGAAAGCCCAATAGCATTGTTAAACCCCAGTGCTCTGCCTGATTCATGGGACATGCGGTACATTTATTCACCTATCGGTACCATGCCGTCAGGATTTATCGGCAACGCCGTTTCTCCAAGGCTGTGCCGCTACCCCTTTTCAGTGACGATTAAAGATGCTGTATCCGACTATAGGATTGCAATTAGAAGATGGCCGTCGACATTGACTGAATAGAAATTGGAAATTCCGGGGAATAAAGTTCCCGAGGATTTCGAAAGTATCTTATTGGTCAGGGATGAATTCCCACGAGGATCAACGGGCCCGTCTATAATCAGAACTGGTACAACGTACACCACCGCAAAGTGTGGAAACTTTTATTTGATCGATTGTCTCTCGGTCGGAAAAGTTAGAAAAATTCCCGTGTGAGCAGGAACATATTTTTTAAATTAAAAAAAATTTCTTTCTCGCTGCGAACGAAAACCAAAAACAGCACTATCAACAATTTCACGTCAACTTTGTAATTTGTCCAGTTCATTACTGGCAATTTACAACTTTATATTATACCGATGACAATTTGAGAACAGGCATGATATATTAGTCATACCTCTGGTACTGAATTTATAGTGCATTTCTATGCACAGAAATAATTTGTATACAAAGCTGAAACCTATGAAATCTGATTAACTAAAGTTGTGCACGAGTTGAAAATTCCAGGAGAGCGATATAACGTACGATGATTATTCGAGTGTGGTTTCAGGTTACGAAACACATTCTATGAGTAATTATATTACGTCAATTGTACGATAGGTAGCGATAAACGAAGTACACCTTCTGAAAAAACGAGGATCAACGCACCGCACTGCTGTAGCAGCAGGAGCAGCAGCAGAAGCAGCGAGTAAAAATTATGGATCGTGAAATTTCCCAAGTACAACATACCTGGTAAAGTTGATTAAAATCACACCGTGTTCGAAAGTTCGATAATTCATTTAGCCCGTCTGCCAAGCATCGGCATGGACCGGCTGTTCCCGCATAGAACATAACTACAGCGCGGGCGTAGGAAAGCTAACATCGTTTCCTGCTCCAACCGCAAGATAATGTCGCTATTGATAAGTGGGTTATAAAACTAATTGCGAACAAGGTGTGGTGCTCTGCTGCCGTTCCTTGTCATATCCTCGTGTTTCCGCACTGTCTGTGAACAGCTTGAGCATTCGGAATAAATGGCGTTCCTGTGTTATGAGGGGGGGTAGAAATGTATGAATATTTATTCCGCGATGAGACAAACATGGTACTCGTCGCGTATAAGGTAGGTATAATACGCGTAACGCTACAGGCAAAGAATTACCTTAATGAAGGAAACTTAGTTGAAAAGCGAAATTTAGTTGGCAAACAGAAGGGCACGCCAGACGAACAAGCCTTGCCCATTTATTCCACGGATCCTCTCGTCGTCCTCGTCCTCGTCCTCGTCCTCGTCGTGCCTTTGCTAAGATATTCTTCAAAAGTAATTCCAATTTCTTTCACCGTACCCCGCGTAACTCGAGACGGATCAGCAGACCCAGGGTAATAAATCTTTTCGCGCTCTGGCTTCTTCTGGAAATTTTTAACAAGCAAATAACGTGACAGGGAAAACCCCTCGCCCACTTTTTGCTGCAACTTGCCTCGTCCTCTGTTCGTGAATTATATTATTCCCAGTGAAATAGGGTACGTGTCTCGATCCGATAACAGAGACACCGACATTCTCTGGATATATGTACGTGGGTATAAGATTCGCGTACCTGATATGAGAAGGCATAAAAAAAAAGAACACTATTTCGCCAAGCATAAATTAACACTCCAATTTCTTATTCCGTGGAATATGGATCTCGGTAATTCCAGCAGCTTTTTTGCAACTCGGCGTGATTTTAACGTGACGAATTTACAGATTAGAGGTTAATCAGCGAGAGATAAAAATGGAATTAGAAATTACAGCAGTATCAAAGAGGAAATAATGCGTTTAAGATCATCGAGGCATGTTAATTCGAGTAGAAATTGCACCGACCATCGGCACAATATAGAAATGCGATAAAGTGAAAATTACCGAGCAGTGTAATTGAATTAGGTTGCACCGCTGGATGAGCGCCAATATTCCCGACCACAATTACAATCGTTCCCTGCAGCTACCTAGTCTAGGCCACCATAGAGAGCCGGTAACTGACTTGTGTTCTCCGCCCTATAACCATTCGGAGAATATCTCTCGCTATCTCGCCCCGAGTATGAAATCCTCTGGCCAACTATGCTCGTCCCGACATCGCCCTGCAGGCTAAGCTCACGCGTAATGAATAACATGATTTCAGAAGGGCGTGAATTTCCACGAGGATCATAACGCAACGCGACGTGACGTGCATCGCCCTGCAATATTGCTGCGCGATCAGTGATCGTTCGAGTGTCGCAGAGGAACAAACGCTCGGTCGTGCAGGGGATGTCAAAGGAGCAAATCGAATCGATAGCGAAGATACTTGGTCTGCAGGAGGAGAAAAGGAAAAGAAAGGAAGAAGGAACTCCTGTGTTCCTATCTGGTGAAAGTTATCAGCTGATTTCTCGGAGGGAAGGAAGGAAAGAAGGAAGGAAGGAAAAAGACAAAGATATCCAACGAGATGATCGTGGTAGCGTTTTCTCGACGGTATAAGGTACCTTACACCGCATCTGCCAGCTGCGGTAGATACAATATAAAAGACAATCGAAGAACCGACATTCGTGTGAAACCATCCACCTCCAAGAGCGTGAAAGATAGAGAATTAATTTTCGCCAAAGTAACACCTCGCGTATAAAGTTTCAGAAAATAAACTTGCGGGGTTTTACTATACCTATGTTACGCCTGTGTCGAGGTTATGAACAACACTGACAACGGTGTGTGTGTGTGTGTGTGTGTGTGAGTGGAAAGTACGCGTGTACGGATGGTAGGTGGAAATTTGCGGTGCACCGTGTTTACGGGCACTTCAGACTGTACGGTAACATGTAAATTAAACACAATTACACGCAATACATGTGAAATGAAATTCCCAACAATTTAACGCTCGGGTGAACATGAGAAGATGAGCTTACGCTGAAACCGGCTGTGCTCGCAAGATGTCGACGTGTGCACGGGGAATGCAAAAAATTTGTGGAAATCCCTATGTCTCATGTAATTCAGAATATAAAATCAAGTCTCGGAAGCGAGCATTCGCGGTTGATCCTTCACGCTTCGAGAACTTTTCTCATGCTATGTAATATGATCTTCGTGGAATTTCGCCAAAAAAATGGCGAGTTTTGTTATTAAAGAATATAGAATTTAAGAAAAAATGAACAAAAAAAAAACGAAACTGACCCGGAATCCCATCAGAATCGAGGCTGGCTCTCAGGAATATGTTCGGCGTCTAGAAACCGCAGAGCCGTGACACCATCGATTTCAGTGACACGACAAACACAGCTATTAATCGGAGAGGTCGATTGCAGTCCCAAGAGGTACATTAAACGAGATTGAAATCGATCAACTGCCAACGGGGAAATCTCGTCCGAACCCGAGCGATCGTATACAGGAACCGGGAAACAATGAGGAAAGAGCGGAACTAGCTCGAAAAAAAAAAATCCGAAAAATAGAACCGAACAAGTTTTAATTCGAAATTTTGAATGACGTCAAGTCTCAAGTCACTCGTTACTGTCGCACCTCTTCAGATTTACGTAATCAAAAATTCAAGCCCATTACGACGCTGTTGCAGATGCTTACCCAAGTGTATATTTTGCCCACTGATCCGATTATCCATCTAGCCTGCCTGATTCTGGACGAAACCCTTTTCTTCTCACCTACCCTTTGCCCAACCGAGTTAATCCATCTCAACTTATACCAGAACCAGGCCAGGATTCATCCACCGTTATACTTTCGTTCGCTATCAGTCAGCGTAAAATATATGAGCCAGGGTGATTAAGGACTGGCGGTGAAGCTGATAAGGTCAGAAGCTTATTAGTAAGCACCGGGTAATCTCCGTCGCCTTTACCGACACGGGAACGTCGTGGAAAGTCGGAGGTGGTGGAGTGAGGTTGGCGGAAAGTTGAGTGTTGGGAGCGATGTGCGTGCCCGGAGGAGAAAAGGTGGGCGGACGGGGTTTAAGAAGGTGGAGGGTAACAAAGGGAAAAGGAAGAATACAAAATTATGAGAAAGAGGTGACAGGATAAGCCGGCGAGCGGTTTTCTCGTCAAACTTTTTGGTAAGGGGGTGAAATTCAGCTTGATAGCCTGATTCCGCATATATTAGTCAAAGTTCACGGCCTTCTCCCGTCGAGCTGCAACGAGGTGAGTTACATTTAGATCGAGGAGAAGGATTAACGCCAACCAGGTTCGACGCCGACCTTCGCGAATTATTAATGTAGTAAACTGAGGACAAGGGAACTTCGGCGGGTGGGAAAGGACCGGGAAAATAGGCTGAAATGGGGACGACGATGATTACGCGGATCGGGGTGTCTTTTCGGAGCCAAAAGGCGTCACCCCATAACATCACGCTCCCCTTATTAAAACTAACAACGAGTCGCCTCCGAGGCTTTGGCGGCGAGAAAGATTCACCTCCGCCCGTCCTCCTCCCTTGCGGTCCGTGAAACCCACCTCATTCTCTGTCCCTTTCCCTCCCTCTCTCTCTCTCTCTCTCACTCTATCCTTCTCGCACTTTTACCCGGCACTGTGGGCATAGTGGCCCGATTTCCTCCACGGGAAATCGGTAATAATTACGCCGGAAATACACCCGGTTCTATTTAACTCTGAGAAAATTGTTGATTAAACGTAAAACGAGGTAAGTTTCGCTTCATCTTTTCAAGTTCCGATCTCCTCGCAACCTTGCAACTGTTCATCTTCATCCAAAGTTCGCTCTCTGAAGCCTGAGGACTGGTAGGCCATAGTACACGATGTTGAAAACGAGTCTATAGAGTGAGATGTCGATGCATCCAATCAGTCCAAGTGTACGAAGTAAGAAAGAACCTGAATACACCTCACTTCAAAGGAACTTCTTCTGTATTGAAAATTTTACAGGTATTCTACCGAAACGTCACATCTTTCCAGCTGCACCGACTTGAGAAGAAAAAAAGAACGTTCCAATTTTAATGGAGTTGAAAATATTGGAGATAGTTTCCTGGCACCCGAAGTATAAGTATTCTTCGACTTGCCAAAAGAGCTGCGGATTTTATTGGTGTTTCAAACAGGCGAGATGCCGTGCGACGATCCGAAGAGACGCGCCTGTCTCCGAAGTTGAAAAGTGCCACAGCAAAACGTCAATTTGACCGTCAAGGTAAGAGAAGCAGTTGTACACTTGTCAGCACTGTCGTGTTCGAAACAACAAAAGGTAAAATTTAATATAAAACCGTACGTAGTCGCTGAAAGTACCTTGACTAGTACACCCAATACATAGCACGTACGTATTCACCATGCACCCTCACAAACGTCGAACGACAGGTGCAGCAGCGAAGTAATAAAAAAGTGTCAGTATTTTACCGGCAATTTGTCGTCAACTTCAATCACCGTGTGTGCTGAAATGCAATATCGCGTCAGGACAACATCTCGCTCGTTTGTAGAAATTTCAGGTACATACATACACCTACATACACACGTAGGTTCAGGGGATGAAATATGAACAGGACTTAACAGCCTGGTGTACCAACTTGCACCACCGCGTTTCCGGGACACGAAAAGTAGTCAGTCGGCAAGGAGTCGGTGTAGGTACAGTCCCAGGAAGAGTTGGTAACGTGGAAACCCGAAGGAGGAGGTATCCTTTGGTTGAAAAGTCCGATTTATTTCCCTCAGCCTGCTTACTCTCGCACCCTCGACACCCTTCACCCCTCTCCCGTCGCGGTTTAATATAGGTGAGCAACTATTTATCCCCACGCTGGTGCCCTCAACAAAGCATTCAACGTATACGTATCAACAGCAACAGAGACGTACCAAGGCACGTACGAGGCACGCATATACGTATAGGTAGACACGTACGTACCTACCTGCTGTGCGAGTTCGTGCATTCATACACAGGGTGTCCGACGCAACGGAGCGTGTTTTATCGCATGAAAATTGTGTAAAAATTCCGAAAATCTTCCTCGCCGTCTTAATGCATGGCTAGACTAGTTTTTTTACACGTCGCGCGTGTCAACTTGGTTTTTTGTCAATTAAACTCGACAGACCCCGTCAAGTGGCCCGCATAACTCACCGAAGTTAGACATATTATACGCGTGTATGTGTATGGGCTGAATAATGCCGAAGAGAGTTATTCGTAGGACGGCCGAAAAAGCACCGAACCGAAATGACAGTAACACAATTCGGAAACAACTGTTTCACAGTGAAACGTACAATTACTCTCTACGGGAAAATTCCAATTTGACACTTGATATTTGAACGGACACACGACACCCTGTACAACACAGGACGTACAAAACAATATCATGCACTGCGTAGGTAGAAAAGGGTATAGCATGTACCGTTCTAGCACACACGATAGAGTAGGTATACATTAGTACACCTGTACGGATCTATGTAGGACCATTCTCGCGCACATACGTGGGTGGGCTGAAGGTGGTCTCGAGGAGGCGGTGAATGGTCCCATTAATTCATCCCGTCACCCCTGCCCGGCGCGTAAACCTTGGCGTCGGGCACAGTAGGAACGTACTTACGTCGTGCTGTACTTGCGGAGAAAGAAGGAGAGAGGGAGGAAAAGAGGGAGAGAGAGAGAGAGAGAGAGAGCGACGTACACACACACGCCACGCCATGCCGCGGATATGTGTAGGTACGAATCGTGTAGTGAGACCTCGGGGTGAACTGAACTGGCGCGAGTAGGTATGCCAGAAATCTTCGAAAGTTCGGTTATACGTATAAGGTGCATGGAGGAGGAAGTTTTAGTTGTGCATAGCGAAATGCCACCGCTCGCTGCATTGGCTCGGTGAACTTTCAAAAGAGTAAGAACTTAAGCGAGTATAAACGGGATGCGGTTAAATTGATTCAGGATGTATCTAGTTTTGTATAATACTATTATATGTACATATTGTGTATGATATACTTTCATCCTGGTAGAGAGAAACTTATTGTATATGCGCGATGTAAAATAACGGATGAAAATCCCCTGCATCCCCGGAGATAAAGAGAGAAAAAACGACAAAGAAGAAAAAGAAGAAAAAAAAAAAGAAAAAGTAGAAGAAGAAGAAGATCAAGAACAAAAAACAACAAGTACAAAAAGGGACGTGTTATTTTTAGCAATGGCCGACTTTCGTCTTTCAGAAACCGTAAATTTGTATTCCGCAATGGAAGAAGAGGTCGTGCCTAGAGAAGCCAAGGGTTCTATCTTCCTAGTTTATTTGCAGCGAGGAACACTGGGTGGGTATATCGCTGGTATACACAAGGGTCGCTTTATGGTGAAGCTCAACGTAACTCAGTGAACCTTACGAGTCGGGTCGAAGGTAACCGCATTTTCGAAATCCTTGCATGCAGGTGACGCGAACCGCAGTAAATCCGAACGGTGCCAAAAATTTCGTTCAAGTTATTTGCCAGAGCGGTTGAAATCACAGAAAAGTCATCGAATCGTTCAGAAACAAGTAAGTCGTAAAACGAAAAAACTCCTCTACGCAGTCCGAAGCGGATGGAACGTTAATACCCAAATTTGTATGATCAGAACCAAAAAGCTTCCAACGGGGATCCCAGAGAGGAATACAACACTCGAATTTACTGAAATTCTGGGTTTATAAACTGCAAGGATCCGGTTTAATTAGCGATGAGTCGATAATCATAAAGCCGTACTCGATGCGTCGCAGGAGCGTGAAATCGTCCCAACGACATTCGGGCATTAAAGAATCCTCGCCAATGATATCCAATGCCGGTGAGTTCGCGCGACGATGCATGAATACCGGCTGCATAGAACCCATGATCGTGTTATGGTTGATTAAATATTCCATTTGATTGTACAACTGATGCTGAAGCATCGTTCTGCCGTGATCAATTTCCATTTAGCTTTGATAATTCAAGGCTGACACTGGATTAATCAGTAGCAGCGGTGAAACTTTAAACCGTGAAACGAAAGCCACAGCGTGAACAGCGTGACGCAGAAATTGGATCGATGAAAAATAGCCATGCAGCCTCGCGATCGAAAGAAGAGAAAGAGACAAAGAGAGAAAGAAACCCGGAGTATCTGCTTCTGACTCGTCCGAGAAGAGTAAAAGAACTGATCAGAGATATTTGCGGTTCACCGAGCGAGAGAAAGGGGCGGAAATAGGCATTCGGGAAAACGTGAAAGAGGCGTTGGTTTCTATAAATGCAACGAAAGAAAGATAAGCCATGAAGTCACGTTTATACAACGACCGTTGGGTTGGCGTAAGACCTGATAAAATTCCACTTTGTTCGAACACTTGAAGAAGAATTTGTCGTAAAAACATCCCCTCCGACTGACTTTCCGCAATCCCTGCCAAGTATTCGACCACCTCCCACTTCGCGTAGTGCGTCCACCGGAGTAAAGAGTCGCAGTGAGGCAGACGGAAAGAGCCTTACCCTCTTGAGGATGAAGTCACAATCAGCATATTCTGCGAGACACAATAGGTTCGGAGTTCACCTCGCTCTCCTCGTGCGGGTGGTTAGGTTAGGCATACGTATTACCCACCCCGCAAACCTCGGGAATGAAATAAAAACTCTCCCCATCTCTTTTGTAGTCTTTTGGCTATACTGTACCGCGACTTTATTCATCCCCGGTTTCCCACGGGTAACCATCCGTTTGAGGAAAATAGGGATGAATTTCTTTTGTATTCAGAGTATCGGGCTTTTCCCGTTCAATCTCTCTATACATGTGTACTCATAAACATAAGTATGTAGTACATAGATACGTACATGTACGCGCCCTAACGATGTCCAATGGAACACCAACGGGGTGAAGCCTCTTTGGTAAAGTGAAGAGGATCGTCGCCCTACGCCTCGCCCACCCTTAGCACAACGCGTCCCAATCCTCTCTCGAACAATCGTATACGTACTATGTAAAATCCAAATTTCCTCCTCTCTTCTTTTTCTGCAACTTCAAGCACTCTGCCAGAGCCAGCAAATATAGAGAATGGAAATTCCATCCTTTGCCTCGTCGTACACTCCGTGGTATTCTATCGCCGCGCCATTCTTGTCACCGTGTTTATCTACGCATCAACAAAGTTTTTTTTCTTTTCCTTTTTTTTTTTGGCTTCAGAAAGAAAATTGATCAGTGGTGACGTATCTTCAACCAAGCGGGTATTCCCGTCGTGCCAAATTTCTGTCACTCGACAAACTCGTTCTGCAAATGGGATCTGACACACCGACCCACGACAAAATGAAAGTCAACTTTGTTGTACGTACGAGCGCAAATTAACAATCTTATTGGATAATAATTAATATACCAAGGTGATCTGTAATAATTAATTGGCACGCAACATGTAATGATTTGCATACTGCATCTATCACACACAAGCACGATGCTTGCCGTTCTTACTCGGTATGATTAAACATTGACCAGTCAACGTATATTCAATACGCAACATCTTGTTCCAGTAGTATGAAAAATTTTACGACAAAGGAAAAGTTGTAAAATGGACTATCGTTGCGCTTGCCCTACATAATAACTACAGTGTGTGAAATGTTTATTTCCAATTTGGATTAACGTTCATCTGACCATGATTTGAAATCGTGTAACCGTTTCCGACATCTAAACAATTGCACCTTTCTGTTCTACTGATCTTAATCCTAGATAGCGTCGGCCCTCTTTTAGCGACAACAACGCCTCGCGTAACGTAAAACCAAGTTGCCGACATAAGTATGTACATTGTAAATGACACATACCGCGATATGCGTAAATGGAATCCTCCTCATCTAAAACTCTACCGTGATCGAACTTCTGGACAGAGACACGTAATATACCCGCAGGATCGGTGAACGGTTTTCTGTTCGTGATCACCGGCCGTGAGAAGGAGGCTTTAGAGTGTAGGATAAAGAGAAGGGGGGGGGGGGGGGGGGGGGGAGTAAAGGGGGGGAAAGAAGAAGAGAAATGGAGTGAGGAACAGAGAAGAGGAGAGGAAAAGAAGAGAGAGAGAGAGAGAGAGAGTGGAACCCGACTCGGAAATGGATCTGCACGGTGAGTGACTGAGTGACGTAGGTCTGATACCAACGCGATCAAGTGCCGGGAGGCTTTGAGGGCCGAAATAGAACCTCGCCTCGTAACTCATAGCCTGCCAATTCCCATCAGCACCAGCGAAGGCGAAGAAGAGGGAGATGTAAGAGGAGGCGACGGGACAAAGTGAGCTTTCGCCGCCCTTCGCTCCTTTGTACTTGTAAGATGAAGGCATCACGCGTTATATACGTGCTAAAAGCTAGTGTAGTGGATACTTCGTTCCGGTTATTAGAGACATTTACTCCCCCGATCCCGTTACTACATACATATTTTCGCACTCCCCGAAAAATCAGGTTATACGGCGTGAAACCTGGTCGAGTATATCATACAGAAAGTCAATTTCGCTTTCAGACTTTCAAGTACAATGAGAAATTCCTCGTCTACACGTATAAACTACGCAAGTACAACTTCAGCGTTTCAAAATTGCTGCTCAAAAGAATCAATCGCCATCAAAATCAAATTGGGTATTTGATCAGGATGTTGAGCTGATTAACTACCGTGTTTACATTTTATCCTGCAAGTTTTTTTCGTCGGATTACACGACTGGCCACTTAGCCACCCGCCGCGCATGGTCCATGCAGTGCACTAATAGATTAACCATAACTCATCGGCGTTGGTTCTCGTGCGGATGTGTACCCATGCTGAAGAGGTAACGTAACACCCAATCGGATTTACCTATTTGCACCTCGCATTAGTATATTCGCACAATTTTCAGAGTACCTAACTATAATGCCCGTACTAAGTTTGTACCAATATTGAAAATCGTTTTATCAGGCTGTTATTAGATGTGCCGAGGTTGAAAAATCGGACAAACGAGAGGTCAACTTGTTGGTGGTATAATTTCTGCCCTAAAAGTGCAGTTTCGGCATACGAATCGGTGTACATGTTCAAACTTTGAGGTCTTGGCCAATATAATCCAGCCAAACCGACTACAAAGACTAGGAAAAATTAGAGGTCATCATAATCTCATGAATAACAACACGATTATGGAATCAAGAGCAAGCGTAGAAATTAGGCGAGGAATTTAGTTTCATTACCCAATTTCGTGCGCCGCGGCAGCTAAGCTTCTTTTAGTAAACCCATTTTTCAAACTTTTTTTATATAAGTCATTCATGTTCTTGAATCCCCGTCGGAAAAATATGTTCTCCGATCTCCGTAAGGCAAAGAAGATCAGATTTTATTTTCATGGAAGAATTGTACGGTTTTCAGTTAATTTGTTTCATCTCGACCTGGGGCATTATTCATGCAGCACTCGGCAGGATCGTGTTTTATTTATTTAATTACGTTCTACTGACGTGACGGCGTCGTTGAAAATGAAAAGAGGACCGGAAAGAAAACTTCCTTTAAATTTGCGCGTGACTTTCACCAGAACCAAACCGTGTCACCCGAAGCTTTGTGAAGACTAAAGAGGTAGTTGATAAAATGTTGGTTAACAAACGACAACGCGTACATAATTACCTAGATACATAATGACTTACCAAAAGTCGTCGTTAACAATGACCGACGATGACAGTCGAAGCAAACAACGCAAAACCATGCAACTGCAATCCGGCCGTAGGTGGTAAGGACAATGAATTCTGGCACAAAACTGAATTTCACTTTGCCAAAAGGAGCCGCAAGGCACGTGTATTTGGCATAATGGGCGATACACAATACACAATACTGCTGGGTATACGTCGCACAAAGCCAGCACATAGTACGCCAAGAGAACCGGAGAGTCCCACGTTGCTTCTGTTCATACATTTCAGTCGTAATTAGCCTGGAATTCCCGACCATTGTCGCCTCGCACGATCGCGACGTAAAACAATTATAATTCGAAACGGGTGAATGAAATTTTTCATCAGGTAGGTAGGTAAGGGTTTCGAATGTGATGACGAAGGGTGCAGGCGATAACTGAGGAATGGACTGGATCCAAAGGTCTGTTTATACACGCGTAGATGGGAATCTTTTAGCGAAAGAGAGAGAAAGAGAGACACACACACACACACACACACACACACACATATATATATATATATATATATATATATATATATATATATATGTATATACATAGAGCATTGAGTTGGCGGCTGGCAATTTCCCTCGGAGAGTACATCTTCTAGTCAATTACCAAGCGACAGAGGAATTTCAGTTTATCGATGCTCAGGGTGAGAGTGAAAGTTGGTGAAGGCACGCGTGGTCTGAAGGTTAGCGGATGCCGAAAACATCCCAGCCCCCTCGGCAATTTATCGGAATTGGTTAGTACCGCAAATTTTCAACCCTTTTCCCTTGCCTCGTCTGCCTAAATCATTATTTCTTCAATATATATACTTCTGGTTAAGCGTTCGCTCAGCTAGTTGTAATGGCTTCGAAGCCCCCGGCGCGGCGATGCTGCTTGTGCAGACAAGCCATGTCCGTTGATCCGGTTCCCCATTTTGTTTCTGCCTCGACCGTATCGCGAGGAGAAGAGGTCACATTGGACAAACGGAGAGAATCCCCGGCACTCGAAGTGTATTTCCTAAAATCTCCGTCCAAGGTGTAAATCTGGACTACCGTGGTTGGCTACTCCGTCAATCCTAGAGCTTCGGCAACCCCGCGACATTGAAACGCGGAAGTAACGTCTGCGTGTTCCGTAGGAACCCCTCGACGAGCTGATTTATGTAGGTACGTACGTACCTACGCGGCATCAGTATGGGTATATACCTGGACGTGTAATTGTCGCCTTCGCGAATGTATACACCTTATACAGATGAAACGGCGAGGAGGACCGTGAAGCGGTTGTGTGTAATCGAGCGAATTGCGCCGCGACGTCGTCCGCCTGGATCCTGAAATGAGCTCATTGCTCTCCGTCTATATACGTGCGTTTGAGTTAATGCACGAAGCCGAGTAAGCCAGAGGATATTACGGGTGGAGGTGGGTAAGAGTGATGGGATAAAATTGATCAACAAAGTGATTAAGATTGAACAATTGCGATTTACATTGTAAATTAGTCACCCGCGCGTATACTAAGATAAATTGTTTAATTTATGTCGAGGAGGTTTCGCAGGCATGTTGAATTTCACAGCATTTCAAGAATAGATGCATCGCCTTGTGATGAAAAGTAACGGAGTCCGGCGCTTCTTTTACGGAAAATAAAACTCACCTCGTACATTTTCATCGCACCCGCAAAGGCCCTGTGAGGATGGCTGGAGTGTGAAGGAACGTTTAAGGGGTCGCGCATGTTATTCGAGCTATCTTGGACGCGTGGTCGTAATTGCTAACCACTCGGAAGACGAGCTATTAGTGCAGATGGCCACACCTGTCCTACTCCTCTCCCGCAAAGTTATATCACCTGACCCATTGACCCGGCTGATTATTCTCTGCCGTTAACAAAAGCAGCAGCCGAGAGAGTATGGATGAGAGTAATCATTCGTCATCGTTCAAGTTGATTAGCCAAATTATATCTAATTCCGGGTAGTTAACCTAGTTATACAGAGATTAATTTTGAGGGATGATGAAGGTTAATACTCACACTTCGTTGACTAGTGTAGCTCGGATGGATGGTACTCGGTAAATCTGTAACAGAATAGAAATCAGATTTTTAGCATACGGTTTCACCTCTTTGATCGATCCCCGTCGAAATTTTATTACAGTATTTAAAGTCCTCGCCTGCGAACAGTTCACTTGAAATTTTCATGTTCAAAAGCAGCCCCGAAAACTCCATTCAGAATTGAATAAACCCAATTCCGTATCTCTCACTTTGCCATGTTCCCCCGGATACAGTTTGCGGCAACGAAAAGTGACTAGATGGATAGCATAAACGTGTCTCGACTTCAAAGTGCGTTAGAATCGTGTAGTAAAGAGCAGATGGAAGTAATCGAGCTAAAGAAAGTCTCTACCCCGGGACGTGAAATGAGGTAAACGAATCTCACACTCTCTGAAGCAGGAATATAGGGTGGTAGGTTGATAACCAAGAAAGGAACTCTCCTTCATTTCAACACTTTCCCCGGCACTCCTTTGTCCAGTACACCCTTTCCACAAAATAAAAAGCAAGACCCCGACTTTATTCTCGCAACCGAGAACATCTCCGCCGCCTTGTTACAACGCGGTAAGAATATTCCTCCTGTACACGTATAGTCGAGGTGTGATATAGAGCTATACACGTTCGGAGGTACCTGCCTTACAAGGTAGATGTAAAGCCACACACACACACACGCACACGGTACACGGCAGGCTTCAAATATACACGTACAACACCGCGCGAACCTCTCGAGCGATCGAGCGGGCGAATGGTACAGTTCCAACGAGAACGATAGGGTTTGAAGAGCTTTATTGCCTATACCGTGTGACCTATTGTTTCGAGTATAAGTGGCGGAAGGGCGTGATCGAGTGCCGAGCGACGTCGCGGCCTACGGCGGTTCAAATTTTCCTACACTTGCACGACGCGTCCATTTTACATCTGCGTATAATCTGTAACAAGAAGCTTGCAAGCGCTGTCGCGATTATAAGTTTCGTGCGAAATATTGCGAGCTAATTAGGAAAGCGTCTCTACCTAACAGCGTCGATGAACGAGGGGCGTCGCATCCTTACGCCACACTGGCTTGGTTTTGTCAAAGTTGAGCCGTGCGTAGATGAGGGTGAAGTTAATTACAGTCGGACTAACTAGGCGGGGGCGAAAACTCAGACGTATTTTTATTCTGTAGGTGTTTTTTCTTTTTATTGTTTGTTTTTGCACCGTCCGTCGGATTAAATATCCCCGTTTGGTAGTCAATGATAATTTATGGAAAAATTATGTTTATTCAGCTTCTACCGACGCTGATTTATAATTCGAACGAAGCAAAAACCTGGGTTTTTCTCTGATGGTATGGGCTTGGAAAGAGAATCAAATACTCTTCAACTTCGGTTTTGTTGAAAATTTAATAAAGAGGTAAATGCCGCAATAAGCTGGACGAGAGTGAGGGTAAAAAACGTATTAAACTCGGGAATCCTCTTTAACTCGTCTCTCTGCTTTCACGTGCAATCAAATTTTCATGCCTTTCATTAATCCGTTTTATATTTCCAGTGAAAGAGCTTAATTTATGCCTTAAATCAAAAACAAACAGATCGCAGGAATCTTTCAGCGCAGGAATTTGCAGTCAGAGGCAAACAGAGTGTAGCAACCACAGGCGTAAATCGTCAAGAATACCGTTGGCTTGGTTTACCGAGAATCAGGTATACATGACAATTCGATCAGAGTTTAATGGATAGGAAATCTACTTTGGCGACCAAGTTTCGCACGCAGATGATCACAGATACTGGTAAATCTACCAGGCTAGAACGGCGTCAACTACGGATATCCACAACAATGTTATGCCTCGACGATTTGGCTCCGGCGGAAACTGGATAGAGTCTTGCACCTACACCTAACCCAACCTAATTAGCGCGAGGGTTGCGACGAGAGCCGGAAAATATTATCGTGGTAAATTCTGACGCGTGAAATGGCGAGTTCAGTTAATTGGATATAAAACGCACGTATGTGCCGCCAACGAAAATATTCAGAACGAGATACGGGATGATTGATGGATGAGGAGTGCATTTTATTTGCCGATCTGCTGAACTACGAC
Source organism: Neodiprion fabricii (assembly GCF_021155785.1). Classification (NCBI taxonomy): domain Eukaryota; kingdom Metazoa; phylum Arthropoda; class Insecta; order Hymenoptera; family Diprionidae; genus Neodiprion; species Neodiprion fabricii. The sequence goes on from NC_060239.1 coordinate 30,959,042, forward strand.
TGGTATGGAAAAATGTACGAGCCACAATTTTCACATATATGTCATAGTTTACACTACGCATAAGGGTATATATTATATAATGCACGTGAACCACTTTTTCAATTCTCGACTGAACCCAGGCTCGAAGAACCGTCGGAATTATCAATTATTAATTCAAATACGAGAATCAATATGTATAAGCGTTAGCTCTGGATCGGTGGGAGGGTAAAAATTAGTCATAATATCGAATCCCTGAGTCGACGAGAAGGAGAAAGAACTGAAAACTTTGCACAATGAATTACAGACGAATCAATATTAGACGGTTTCAGGATATAAGGCGGTCCCGTGATTTCTTTGACCAATCAGTCACCGAAAGAAAAGAAAAGAATTTCACAACGAGCAATGAGTTTGTAATGTGTAGGTACAAAGGAGGGCGATGAATGCAAGCACGCGCGTGCAATTATTCCGGATGATATGTCACTGGGCACCATGATGTCTAATTGACGATTTTCGATAAGATGTCAGCTGTAAATTACATCCATACACGAATTTCAGTCTGCTTCGTCATACCCGTGATGTAAACATAGGATGAAAGAGAAAGGAAGAAAGAAAGAATGAAGAAAAAAAAATGAAGGGTAAAAATTCGCTGACAATGTAAGCTCGCAATCGGTTACGAAAATCCTATATAAAGCCCTGCAGGATTTAGAAAATGATTTATAAACAGAGCAACGTCCTCTACCTCCGAGACCCTGCATCGCCCCTATGACCCCTACGGCGTACCTCCACCTCCTCCAGACCCACATTTCATCATCCCGCACGACCTCTTAAGACGAAGGTGTATCAATCATCCGGTGCTTCATCCTCCGAGACGGCAATATTTCCCAAATGCATCGAATGCGCGGAGAGCTTTCACCGAAGAGAACGGAACGTGATCTTCTTTCTCCCCGACTAGACCCCCGAATATACTGCCGGGTACGGCAACGCGAAAAGGAACGAAGCACACAGTCTATTTTTACCTTCATCAACGCCAGGTCCGCGAACACTCCGATTGATGCTGAGCGTCGATCGTCGGTGAGAGAACTGACTGCATAAATGCATCCACGCGCATTGTATAGATGACAGTGTTTGGAGTGTATCGTTTATGTAATTCACGAGAAAATATCTCGTCGACGGATGTTTCGATTCCTCGCAAGCACACAAGAGCCATGCAGCCGACTAGCCCGACGTCGAATCCAATTGAAAAGAAATCTGAAAGCTGGATCCCGTTCTACGACCCTTTTGTACCGGGAAAGTAATATACATACCTATAGAACATACATGCCATGTAACTGTTTTATACAAGAAGAATTCCATGCGAACCCGACCAACGTCTGACCCTCATCGTTTCTGATTTTGTTTAAAATTCTTTCTGCAGTTGTTCCAACTCTGAAACAATACCCGGAGTTTTTTCAGATTTTTCATTCCACCGCTCAATTATCTATGAATATTTGGAGTAATTTTAAAAAGGACCTCTAGGAAAATTCTCAAAAAATTCTCAGAAACTGTATTTTCTATTCCAAAGATTTCAAGACCGGCCCCATGATGGACCGAATCTTTTTACAATTGTTTGCAACACATTCAATTTTTTGCTCAACTACAACATTATTTAAACGATCTAAAAATTCCCGAAAAATTCTCAAAACTTCTATTTTTCGCATAAAAGATTTTTTGGTCGATTCTAATATGGAGCGTCTTTTGTCAATTTTCTTGGCGCCGAAATTTTTTTTCGTCAACTTAATAATGAAACCGGTCTAGAAATGTTCTAAGTGAAATATGAAAGTTGACAGGATTTTTTGGGAATTTTCATACCGTTAATTAAGTTGATTGTAATAATATTTATAAATAATTAACTAAATTAATTAACCAGTCGAACAAAAGACCTGAAACAATTCAGGCTACCGTTTCAGAGTTGGGAAAATTGCAGAACCAATTTTGAAAAAAAAAAATCAAAAGTGGTGAGAATCGGACGTTGGTTGAGTTCGCATGGAATTCCCCATATATTTCCGTGGAAAACGGTATCGCAGCCTCCGCCCGCCATTGTGGTTATCTCTTCTTCAAACATTCGTCCCCTCTCCCCCTCCATTACGTATCCATATAACGTCTTTCGGATACTTCGTTCCCCGCAATCTGTAATCCGTACAGCTCGCCTTCAGCCGACTCAAGCGCACACCATTCAAATTTATATCAAATGACTGGACGCGCGGAGGTGCGGGGAGGCGGAAGGAAGAAAGGGGAGGAAAAAAAGCGAAAGGGGGAGAAAGGTTAGATCAGACGTGTATGGGTGTGTCCGCGGCGAGCCGGGCGGATGGCTCATGGCTGACTCGACGGTGTCTCCACTACTGCCGACGACGCAGGCTACACACGGCTCCGTTTCACCCTCTCCGGGTTCCGATGCCGCGAGGGCGGCCAAAGCGACGGGGCAGCATCCAACCCTCGGCAGACCCGCGAGGAGACAAATGCGAAAATTATACCACGCAATTTGCATCCTGCAGAATTTATGCATTTCAGACTTTTTATTGAGCTGGGATTCCGTGCACTTAGTATTATACGCGGGAAATGCTCCAGGAAATGTAACAAATCATACCGAGAGTTGACTGCAGCCTCCGCGACCCGCCGCACCTTCCTTAAATTCAAACCTGCGAGCGATTGTTACAGAGATTGGCGCGGCGGTCTTCCGTTCGTTGCTGTTTTATAGTTCGTTTAGAAAAAGTAACCGATTATCACAGTTGCACGGTTAGGAACGTCGATAGTATTGTTTATAATGAAGAAAATAGTTTCAGAATTCCTACGGCATTGTGAACAAATGAATAAAGAAAAGCGGAAGTATCTCCACCCTGATGATTTTTACAAACTCGCGGAAACTTGTGCGGTAAATAACCGAGGTAGAATATCGTGCGATCGATCGACATCAACCTTCCGTCAAAGTTCTAAATACCTGCAACCGTTCCAAAAGCTTTGTATAAATTCCGGGTAAAATGTACAACGTATTGCAAATTATTGGATATTAAATTCTTCGCAACTCGCTAGAGAAATTCCATCAAACTGAACGTCAAAATCACGGATAGTTCGAAGAGTTTTCATACGACCGCAAGTCCCATTCGATATTAGAGATATAAGCTCTCATGAACGTAGAACGGCGCTACAAAATCGTATAAATAAGTGATAAGCGCCGGTTAATTTTCGAAATATCCACTCCCGAGGATAATGCTTTATACTTGCATTGTTTCGTGCATAATACACCGGTAAAGGGTGCATAGTGTCGCCGAGCGTCAGCTGCAGTGTGTCTCAAAGGACTTTACAATAGCAAAGTTTCACTGGAACAGTTCGGCACTCTTTTAAAGAATAATTAGGTGACACCGAAGCCCCGGAACACCTCAGTCCTACAATTACGTACATAGATGCAGTTAGAGAAAAATCGGTTGCTGCTCTCCGATTTCTAGGTACTTAAAATTTAGTGAGAACAGCATCGCGAGAGAACATCCGGTTGCGTAAATACAGAAAATACCGCACACAGAGACAACGTCGCGTCGTCCCCAAATGAGCGAAATCGATCACATTCATCACATTTTTGGCTTCGCTCCAAACGGTGGTGAGTATTGTGTGTAATTCCCCTCGCGTTAACGACTTTTATTCTGACTGCATTTAAGTATATGAGATACGAAGTTTCGGAGACACTGATTAGGCTGATGAGGCTGATTAGGGCTCGAAGGACTCCGGACGACTGGCGTAAAAAAAACTACGGTATTGAAAGACTCCGTTGTAAGAGAAAAGCTTTCTGAAAATGGCTTCTCTCGAGGTGAATCTGTAAGTACGTCTGATGCCCGTCTCCTTAACGAGAAATCGACGAGCACTTTTTCTACTGCCTACTGGAACTGTAAACGACAGGAAAGTTAGGTTAGGTATACCTACAATACAGTTGTAAGGTGAGGGAAGAAATCTTACAGTCTCTGGTTATCTGACCCACACTCGAGCTAACTGACGTTCAAGTTGGGAATACTTCTGAGCTCAGTAAATATCTAGCGGAGCTCTGCTAATCCTTGGAATTGTTTCGGTGGGTTGGAATATATTCCTCGTAGAGCGGCAAACTCGGTTGAAATGGGGCTACGCGGTGTTGCCGGGGTGATGAAGTTTCCCCGAAATTAAAGCTGGTGACGATGACTTCAAGTACCGTCGGCCCCGAGTGTGCAGCAAAACCGGGTTATTAGCAGAAACCCCAGACACTGGTAGGAAGATTGAAAATTCAATAAGCTGTTAAAATTGTTTGCCTCCTTTGTCCTGTAACAGGTATAATACCCGGAGATAAACAGCGGAGTGGGGTGTAAGCTGAAAAATAAATTTAACAGCCACTTTCGATGTCGGATATTTGTGAGAAAGCCTGCCTCGTCGTCGGCGGCGTTTGACGTGATGGAAGGCTGATGTAGAATCTTCTTTTAAAATTAGGAACAGAAAACGACGACGAAGAAACTAGGCATTACACCCTTCGAATCACCAGGCGAGATATATTTCTGCATAAATATCCATCGAGTTTCTTTGATGTTCACGTCATCAGCCGGTTGTAAGAAGAATTATTCATCGTTTCCTTCTTCTTTGGTACATCCTAGTTGTTGGGACGTGGATTCTCCCCGCCCAACGTGCTGCACATGAATAATATATAAAATGATGTGAAAATATACGAGAAACTGGTTTCTCGTTGCAGGCTCGCAGGCTCGCCGTAAACTCCGCAAAGTTGGCGGCCACGTCCCATCGGTCCTTTTCAAGCTCCCTCCTCTCGCCTCGCACACCTTGTTTGTTCATTCATTGTTGCTGGTTCAAGTTTCGCAAGAATATGGGCCGCGCGAAGAGCGTCGAGAGCGGGCGGCTAAGGGGCGAGTATCACGGACCGGAGGTACACTTATAGATGCACTCGAGTCGCCGTGTGTGCTACGCTATTCACACATGAGAACCTGAATGCCAGGTAAGATCCCCCGCGAGGCTGAACCACCGGAAAAAGTCTGCAGAACGAGGAAATTGCTGTAGTGACTTCAGGCATGAGTCCGCTGCCCGGCCTCTATTATACCTTCTTCGGCAACTTCGTATTTATTTTTATTTTTTCTTCACCCACACACAAATTGTATTCAGTCAATTTCCGGAAGTATAAAGGTATGTAATAATATTAACGAAATAAGTTGTCGTACACGCTAATGATCTGTAACTCTGGATATTAGTCGACTAGAAGATTCTCATTACAGGGAACTTTTGCTTTGATATCATTAGTTGAAACAGTGTTTTTAGGGATGCAGAAAATCATAACTGTAACTTCATAGTCAGCGGTTATCTGAGTTGAGTCAGGCAGTGCGTATACGCGAATGTATGAAGGACACGAATAGAAACAGTACAACACTGTACCGACGTACCCATTTCATAAAAAACAAAAAAAATACTGTCTGGCTAGGGAGGGAGAGGGGGAGTGGCGTTAAAGAATGGCGGCGAGAGCTTGGATATGCGTGGTGACGGGACAATTTGCCAATCGGATATCCATGAGTTTTAATAAAATCCTTGCGACGAACGAGTTTGAAACGGCAACGTTGTTAATCGAATTCCGAGTTTTGTAATAAAATTTGACAGACGCAGGGGATGAGGGAGACTCTTTCTGTGGGAACCAAAATTCTGGGCACTGACTCCGAGTGACTCGTCTGCAGGAGACTTTTTCCGTACTATGGAGACAATAATCTGGACGTTCGCCAAGATCTTTGATCCCGATTCAGCTCAGTCCACGCATAGACGAACTCGGTCAAGCTCTCGAGCAGAACGGAGGTCGACCACAGACGTACCCGCTCTAGCACGTATGCACCCTTACCGGATATTATTTATACGTACATGTGTGTGTAACGCGGATGCACGAGCAAGCACAGTGCGGAGTTGATAAATTCAAGATGGATGGCCGGCGGACCGGAGCCTCACTCCGAACCGATAAATATTCAAGTCACTCACTTAACGGATTTCTCGCGGTAGCTACCAGCGGTTAAGTTGGTTAAGTCGTAGACCGGGAACGAAACACGGTATGGCAAAGGGGCGGGAGGGGGAGGGGGGAGGGTGGGGGGTGGAGGAGAGGAGCTTTGCAACCTTAATGACTCGAGAGCAAAGTCGGTGAATAATAAATCGGCGAACATTGCCGCGGTGTGTTGTTCTTGCGTAAACCTAACGCCGCCGTGTCCCGGAGAACTTCATCGCATCATGCCAAATTACGCTCGGTTTCGACCGGAGACATATAGCGTATATTTCGCGTGACATACGCGGCGAGGACCGGGTGATAATACACGGGCGTGCATATTACATAGCTAAGTAAACAGGAGCGAGGGACCCGTAGTCAAACAAACAAATATAGATATACCAGGTGAGCGTTTAATTTCGGTACGGTCCGGATGTACGCGAGTAGTCAGGTTGAAGCGAGGCGGTTTCCACAAGCCGTACAAAGGTGTTTGTGATGCAAATTTCACCGCGGATTTCACCCTACGACGGACATCTTCCCCCCGGGGTGACGCCTGCCGTGCAACTCTATACGTGGATAACCCGCAGGGTATGAATCGGGGTGGAATTTCACCGGATGGTCTGAGAGTCACCGCGGGGTGAATTGGATTCGTGAAAATATTGACGAATTCGCGAAACTAGAAATGCATTTTCAGTCAGCTACCAGGTAGTACAACTTCGGAAGGAAGTAGGATCGTCGCCTGTAGAAATGGAACGGAATATTGCCAATCGGCCCCGAGGCTACGAGGGAGAAATGACATTTCGTCTTTAATTCGACTCTGCCGCATCGGGATTATTACGTCAGACGTATTACGGCTTGTATATCTATGGAGACCGCGGCCAGGAAGATATACACGCAAATTTGAATAAGTTACATCAACGGCACATTCCCTTCGTTTCATATTCGTCCGCGCCACGCTTTCGGATTTAATCTCACCGGAATTCGAATCTTGCCATTTCAGAGACACTCAACGTTAATATCGTACCTACCTACACAACACAAGGCGTGGGAGAAAGTCAATTCCGATGCGTCTAATTACAACTAAAGTGATTTTACCCGCTGACGAAATATAAGCAAATTGGAGTCGACTACTTTCTGGAAGGAACAGGAATGCCTGAACTTGCACAGAATCCCGGAAACTTTGATTACGCTTGACGCGAGATATTCTCTTTCAGACCGAGACGAATGTGACTGACGTGACAAAGATGGTAAATATAACGAGGCAATATGCTGCCAGAGGGCTCAGCTGTAACAAGCCTCGAGACAATTGCAGGTATTCATCGACGGCCTACTTCGAAGCATTTTTCTCTTTTCCCAGGTGTGACATTCGACATGAAATACGGCGCGGGTTAAAGCGCGAACGAAACTAATTTACGGAACGTTGTAATATCCACTGAGCAATGCGATTCCGAATCATCTACGTCAGCGTGCCGATATAAATGAAAGATTCGCAAGTACTTGACGGATCCGCTTTACCGAATTTCTTTTTACGCGTTCAACGGAACGACGATATAAAGTCCGAGAATAATCCGCGAGTGCACTTGATCAGAATAGATGCTGCGTGTACGGATATATATATATATATACACATATAAAATATAGATGTATATACAGGCGACGTAAGAATTATAAATGAGAGAGAAAATTGGTTTGATACTAAATGTTATATCCTCCGATCCGTGACGGGGGAGCCCGGTCATGTGAAAAAATAATGACCTATGTAAGAAATAGAAAACTCCTATTTCCGGATAATACCGGAAATTGAAACTTACCGAAGAGTAGGAAAAAGGGTCTTATTGTTCTCCGATATCAACGAAACTGTACGCTTGCGAGGAAAAATACAGAGAGAGATAAAGCGTGAAATAACGAGAGAAAAAAGAATCTCCGTTATGATATCTTGCGATGTTACACTCTACGCAGCTGTCAACGATTTACGGTGTCTCGATTATCAGTACGAGGAAAAGTACTACTAGCGGAGAGAACTTGTATTAGCAATTCGAATACAGAATGAATTTGTTAATTTTCATTGTAAAGAAAAGGAAAAAAATGAAAGAAAATCCGAAATACAAATTAAGCGTGAAAAGCCGCTAGGCGAAAAACCCGGGTTACGGGGTTTCTTCGACTATACCCATATATAATACATATATACGAGAGGAAGTCGAGGAGACAAACAAAAAATAAACCAGCAAATATCCGTCGCCTCCGCAGACTTTGAAGAAGCTGTGAATTCGCGCGTTACCTCAATAGGAACCACTTTGAATTTCTGTCGGCAGTAATATCCTGCAATTTTGTGTGCTTTTCAAAGACACTCACACAATTGCCTCTCGCTTGCTACCCGAAGCTAAAAGCTTATACGACGGTGCTTCTTCTCTTTCAGCGAGGCGGAGTTTTGTGTTCAGGTCGTAGCAAACGACGTATCTTCTACCCTGAATGTGAGTAATCAAATTCCTTCCTCTTTCCTCTCATTACTCAAGCTACACGCACGAACACATTTCATATATAATTTATATAACGCGTGGATTTACTTCGTTCGCATTTTTATTCAAATGCTGTTTCCCACTTGGCACTTTGCACATTCCGATACAAGATCTCTGAATGATTAGCTTTCTCAGTATTCTGGATTTCATGCCCGACTTCGAAGCAACATTTCTGAATTAAATACCCGGAGTCTCTTCGAAAATTAAATCCCATGCATTCCGATGTAACATCATCTTCTTGTATTCCAAAAGTGATATTGTAAAAAATAAGTCGAGTATAGGCATGCACGAATGCAAAGGACCTGATTCCCTTTGAATTGGAAATATTATTCATTTGGTACCTTTTCTTGATTTTATAAGTTTATAACGCGGCCTGAACATTCTCCCTTCTGCAAGATCCATGTCACGACAGAAAAAAATATTTTCAGAATTAATAGTGCGTTCTAATAATCACAACGTCAAATTTTCATCACACTTCGCAGTACACTTATTGTTAGACGCTGCTGCACGCTAAGGCGTTACTGCGCGTTTGTTCAAAGCAAAACAAAGTCTGCAGCGTAGTTCAAACGTGTCCAAGTACAAGGGTAGGTACCTTGTGCACCAGTAATAACGAACAACACTTTGGCAGGATGAAAAATGCAAAGCCGTCAAAGAAAAAATAAAAAAAAAGGACAAGAAAAAGAGAGCTGAACGCGGTAAAGAAGAAGTCTCCAGTCGTAGAAATATTGGAACATCGTTCATCTAAGAGAGTTCGAGAATGTGAAAGGAAATTTTTGTTGTTTCAACTACATACCTTTCTTTTCATTTTTACTCCTCGAATACGCGTTCAATTCGTAAATACGAAATTATCCGAGAAAATGGAGTAGGCTTGTCTCGACGCGAGCAACAAATTCGAGATTGAATCTACTCAGAAGCCCAGTTCACTTAGGGGGTCCTATACGCAGTCCTGCGTGACTGTAGATAAAACGATTACGTTTCGTTGAGATGTAAGGAACATAACTCACTGTCCCGTTGACAAAAAGCGGAGTATTTCGGGCCTATACATTCGAGTGTATGGCGAGGCTACATTATGGTGTATTACCTTGTACTGTCATACGACGAATACAAGGGTGCGCCTTGAGAGGGACCATTTTAGTTCAAGAATAATTGTCCGCGTACTCAGCGACGATAATATAACACGCGTACAATATCTATTCCGTGCAGACGAAGCATCCGGCAGTCCTGTGAAGGAATCTTCGAAACGGGACTAAAATCGTTGAAATCATTCCAATCCCCCCGATGAATATTATTCGCATACCGCGCGAGCAGCCTCACCGAAGCAATGTCAAGTTCGACGACACTGCTTCATTTTTAAACCTACACAAGAAACAGTCATTGTTTCGGCTGATAAATCGGCAAGCAAATTACGTGTTCGCGTTGCTAAAAATTGCATCGTGTCTCGATCTGGCTGCTACCGTAAAATTCTGATTAATAACTTTGTCAGCTTTCTCGGGCCTTTGGTTAATGTGATCTTTTTGACTGGGATTAAGGAGAATGAGCTTGATGTCAAAAGATGTCTTCATGGGATCAAATACTTATGTAAAACTGATGTGGTCTTTGGAACATGGGGGCGTATATCCAGCGTGTCTTAACCCGAACAGTAAGACCAATCATCCGTTAAACTGATGTGACGACCTTTGCCCGTGTTTACCTCGTTTTTGATTAAAATGGTTAAATGGGTAAGATAATTTTATGGTCGAAGGTTCAAACGAGAAATGAAATTCAATGAAACAGGTAACATATCAAAACATAGTAAAATTATGACGTGTCTACTTTTGTTTGTCTGCGTTGTATAATATTGTTATAGATATAAATATACTACATCTATCTATCTATCTATCTATCTATCTATTCTCGGACTTTCCACGGTAAGCTGATGCGATCATTGCTTGGCCACCAGAGTGTGGCCCCGCAATGCACGTGTGAATTAACCCCGTGTGCATCTTCCACTGATTTTGGTTCGATGGAAACGGTATAATGCTAAACATTTCATAAGTCGTGTGCAAACTGAGCTATGTTATTGCAAATGCCACGGTGGTCCTCAACGCAACGAGTCTGCCCGCAGATATGAATCGTGCTGCTTAAAAAATCGGCAAACACGTTTATACCCTTATCAAAAGCCTGAGCTGTAATTTTGAGAGTGTGAAAACAGTTCTGATACCGCTGTTCACCAAGGTTGTTTCATTAAGCGAGAGCGACGTTCACTCGGGCACGCGTGCTGATCGTACTTCCGGCGTTATTCACAGATATTTCGGTGGCTTGGTCTTGCAGATACAGTGTTGATAACAATGATGCATAAACTATTTTTACATTTAATCGTGCCGTTTTTCGACAAACATTTCTAGTAATATATCATTTGTATAATAAATATGAATTATTTTTTTCAACTTTCCAACGATGAGGGGTTATTGTAAAAGTATCTACAAGGATGTAGGCCCATGTATTGAGGACGTTGTAACAATCGTTATAAAGTCACCGTCAAAAAACTACGTCCGACTTCATCTCGGTGACAAAATTTCTCGTCAAAATACGTATAAGGTATATACACGGTAACTTGATCCAGGTTCTCAAGACGATATTTATACGGGGCAAGCTATCGAGATGCCAATATCTCGCATACGCCGACATGCGTCATATTAGTCACGTACCAAACGAACTCTCAAATAGCGGTACGTCGCGCTGATTGCAGATACTCCGGAAGAAACTTCGGTCTGAAGAAAGGGACAAAACACGAGGGGTTGAGAAGAAGAAGAAGAAGAAGAAGAAGAAATCCGACATTCGCAAATTACGATCCCACGCTTAGTGAGGCGGAACCACTATACGAGGATATTTCAGATCACGTGTTGAGAAGATTTTAAAGGCAAAGCTTAGAATGCGAAAGAAAATTCCAGTCATAATTGCACACGAGATCTAACCTTTCAACGGTCGACGATGAGCCCGGTAACCAGGTGTATAATTGTGGGCTGGGATCAGGGTCAAGGGCAAAACGTGTCTGCACAAGAGATCTTGCGATTCGCGTGTGGTGAACGGAAAAGGGTACGAATGATCCCTTGGTATAAAATAATTCAAAGGCAAAGAATAAAATTTTCATAAATGTACATACATTATCCTGAGGTTTTCGCGGGGAAAGGTTTCATTAAAGAGCGACCAACTTATGTATAAGAGAAGAGGATCCGGTTTTAGTTTAGGTACCGCAACGATTCTCGCTCCTGTAGTGGAGAAATTAAAGTAAAAAAATTTAACAATTCCCGGGAATCAGTAATCACGTTTCAAACATAAAACTTCTCTCTTTCTTTGTGTTTCAACGCTGCGCAAAGGAGAAAGGAGCTTTGATTACACACATAATTGAGCTTGCAAAGGATTTACCCGCTTTTCAATCCCAGCAGATGACGTCAACGTCGGACTACTGCATACAGATACCTACATCGTATGAATCCCTTTGTACGTTTGTGCAAAAAGACTCAAACTACGCTTCAAAGACGTGCATAAAGGTGATTTTTTTTCTCCCCAAATGAATTCCGAGAATAATTTTCCCTCGCATGTGAAATTTTACCGTGCAAATGAATTCCCAGTCACGGTTCTCTTTTTCATGCATCTTCTAACGGCGCTCCTGATCTCCAAAATTCTCGACGCTCCCTTCCCCTCTCCCAAACACGGCCGAACGCGAAACGAGACGATGCGGAAAGACGATGCGAAATTAACGGCAAAATTCAAATACTGAAAATAGTAAGTATTGGGCGACATGTACAAAGTACCACGATAAGTAACGGAACGGGAAGGAAAAAATAAAAGGTAACTCGGTGGCTGAGTATTTGGCGGAGGGAAACGTAGGTCGAGAGGAAAATATTCAACCACACTTTTATAATTGTCAAATTATAAGGAAATAAATAATAAAAGATTTATTTAGAAGTAATAGAACCGGATCTCAAAATTTATCGGCTCGTAAAAGAATATAAACGGTAAGAACGCAACGCGAAGATGTTTTAGACAACAGATTTAACGTGCGCAGATTCGGTATAAACAAAAAGCTTAAACATAGCGCTAAGTGTATAGCTCAAAACGGAATAACACTTCGAATTATTACAGAAATAACGCAACAAATTATTACCAGGACGCGACATGACTACGGAGGAGTTTCATGCGATAACAAACACAGCGTACATGCCGAATAGAGGAAAAAGCTCAAGGATAACGTACGCGATTTACTGACGCGAATATGGCACGGGAGAGAAATAATCGACGAGAATACAGAACACTGTGTACAATGCGCGTCGCGACGCTAGTTGGAAATATTTCTGAAATTCGGTAACAAAGCGCTTAATCGCTAAAAAGCAAGTCAAATTTACAAAAGGGGCATACTCGTGAGATAACCAATAAATAGAACAGATGATCAAGAGGAATAATCTTACAAAAAACATGACGGAATAAACCAGCGGTCTAATAAATACCGACGCAATACACAAGAAAATACAGAAAGACTTGGGAAAAAGTTATTAAGTAAGCGGAATAATTACCCCGTTAATAGAGAGGTTACACAGTAAATCAGCTTAAGTAGTTGAACATTAATCAAGAGACAGAAGGAACAGTGAAAAGCGAAAATTAAATTCGAGAACAAGTATGAAACAGTTGCGGAAATTAATTGAGCGTAAATACAGGCTGGGATAGACTATAACATGGCTCAACGATATTGTCAATTAAAAGAAATTAAGATAAAGAAATCCACGCGAAACCCCGAGATAGGATCGTCAACGATCAGAGTGATCGGCAGAGAGACGATAAGCTGCAAAAAGGAACTCGGGTGTTCGCAGGGTAACAGAAACTCACGTGAATAAACCAGAAGAGAAGAGATAACTCGGGTAACGAAAGAGGAAGGAAACGGACTCGAGACAAGACAAGATACTCGGATAGAAAGGAAAAGCGGAACGCGATGTAAGGAAACTGAGAAGGCAGTAGTAGTTGACAGCCAGCAGCCCGGGAGGGACGTCCTTCTCCGCCGAAGACAGGATCAGAAGTGAAGAAGCGCAGCGGTTCTGGACCAAGTACGATCGTCCTCACCGTGGTGTAACCAACCAATAGAAAATTACCGCCAGTTGACGTCACAACGGGCGGTAAATTCAAAACTGTGACGATTCCGAGGTAGATTAGAACGTTACACGTGAAACGTTGCCTGAATTCTCGGGACAAGAGCGTAGGATGTCCTTTTTTCAGAAGAGACAGTCTGATTTCCTCGACTTCGTTCTCGGGGCGGGATGATCAGCCGTATGTAGTCGTCCTCACTTGCCGAGGACTTTAGGCTTGTCGGCATCGCCGATACTCAGGCACTAGCGGCGAGGCGTTGAGATGCCTGCACAGCATTTTCTGCGATGTCTCTGCGAGGCTTTGCCTTCCTTCTTTCATTTCAGCAAGGTCCGTTTCGGGTCTTCTCCGGTGCACAAGCTCCAGGGAGGCGAGAAACGGGTTAGAGGAAGACAAAAAGATACGCAAAAGAAATTAGAACTAAACTTAATATCGCTAATGACCATATCGAGAGTTATTATATCCTTCGCTGCTGGCGTACTAAACTCTGGAATCGAGCAGGATTCAGCTGTCAACTCGACATGGTGTGAAACGGCGTGTTGCAGTACGTAGAACCAAAGCCATGTACGCGACGCGGGACGGAAGGAAGAAGCCTTGGCGCGAAATGAAAACGTGCCAATAATTCGAACGGCGGGAATTTGAATAAGTCTCAACGAGAGACACACGTTCGATCCTACGATGGTATATAGCACGTCGTTTTGCGAACAAATATTCATTGGAATCGGAAAACCCGAAAGTGAAACGGGTCGACGTACCCCTATAAAATCCGAAAGCTATAGGTATGTAGGAAATTGGGATGAAATAAAACGCGAGGAATTCTATCGTTCAGTGCACATCTGCGCGCCTGCATAATCACCTTTTCCATTTTTTATATCAACATACGATATCTTGTGTACAACATTTTTTCCCTCAAAATGATGTATATCGCGATAAATCGGCACAGTCGAAAAAGTATCAGTATGCAACGTCACGCAACGCCAAAGTTCATTCGATTCATCGCCACAATTGCCAAGGGCAAAGACAATAAGTAATATCCATACATATGAAACCCTAATTCGCGTTATCTCTACACTTGGCAAACACGAATTAATATCCCACCTTGCAGTCTGTACCGATAGAGACAAATTGCGAATAACGCTATACATGCACAGTCTCTTGTAACACTGCGACACGATGCCAATGTTCGACAGTTATGCAACGGTAATCCGAAACATATAAAACTAACCACTAACTTGTAAAATTTATAACTATCACATCTAACAACAAGTCCTTTTTCTCCCATGCGCAGCGAATACAAGTTTTGAGCGATTTTTATAACATTTTCTTTAAATTGTTCAAACACCCTAATTATTTATTGGCAACGATAACTTCAAGATGTCCTGTCTATAGAGAATTCTATATACCGTGTCACGCATATGATATACACCTGGATACAGGTCTGGAGAATAATCAGTCCGGCGACTGCATCCACGAATGAGAGAAAAAAAAAAAGAAAGAAAGAAAAAAAATGATCCAAGGTTCGACGGTTGGGTTTTCCTTCTATACATCTTTCCCGCCATACTGACTGCGCTCCAGAGTTACCTTCGCACTCTCCGGGTTCACGTATGTATAATACATACACGTATAGAGACCAATAAATATGCCAGCATGTGTGCGGTCAGATATCCTCGTCGTCGCAGTAAATCGCCGGGCGCCTTCAAAGGATCGAAAATTTATACGCTTCGGGGCTCATTTTATGTCAGTCACGAACGCGCGTAGTAAGTCACGCGGCGTGGTCCAGTAACTCGGGTGCAAGGTAGCCGTAACGATATAGGTATACGTCTTACGTCTACAGGTGTATATAGATATAGATAAATAAGTAAATCACAGACGCGGTCATGCAGCGTGTCGTAAAAGAAGCGATAAATGTGACGCCATTAATTATACGCTGGTATGCCCTTGAACCTCTTTATTTCTGGGGTGATTAGCGGTAGGTGATACGGTTTGCTCGAGTCGAAGGTAACTAACAATAAAGTGCGGTTTGTGAGCGAACTGTCCGACATTGCGTTGGGTTTCGTTAAGAGCGAGGAGACGAAGCTAAAACTGCGAGAGGATTCATTCAGTCATTGGAGATATTCTGCGGGTTGTACGGAGGTAGGAACGAACGGATTTATATAACGTATGACTTTTATCGCTGCCACTTCCTGACACTGAAGGATGGTTGGTGTTTTCCCCTTTTTTTCTTTCCATCCGGAGACGGGAAACGGGCGTGAAAAAGGTGAGTACCCGCGCTCTAGGTATCGCAGAAAACAGTACAAGGTAAATAAGAAGCCCGGAAATATACGGAGCAACTTTTTTGCCAAGGCTTCGTTCGCTATTGTACCGTTGCAAAACCGCGAACGTCGTGGTTGAAAGGCGCGCATTGAACACTTGGGAAAAGCTCAGAGAGTGGAGTACCTTCGACACCACGTGTGGTACCACATATGTATGTACGAGTCTGGAAGAAGTTCCTATTCCGATCCACGCTGCGGACTCCACTGGAATTCGTTACAAGTTTCAATATCCTCGTCTGCATGCGGATAAATATTTTAAAACCCGTAAGTCGCACCCACGAATCGTATCGAAGATAAGATTTACTGCTAGTTTGGAAGATTAGATAAATAAATGTAAAACAAAAAAAAAAAAAGAAAAAGAAAAAGGAAAGAAACAGGGTTACGTGCGATATAAATAAGGGAACAAGTGGATGGCGCGACGAGAAGAGAACGCGAGGAGCGAGTGAGAAAGATTGGCGGAGTGAAAAGGAGCGAAAGGGAAATGGAAGTGGCGAAAGATAATCTGCTCCCTTTCGCTCGTTCGTCTTTGTTTTTCCACTGGGCTTATTTTATTTCAGCCGCGCTACTGGTGTTTGCCATCGTTGGTGCTTATACTTCTGGCAAATCCGCGGCCGACTTTCCGTCACGATTTTCTGTTTCTTATGCAAAATTTACACTTCTCCCTCGCGCCTGAGTTCTCCCTCCCATCTATCCAGATACCAGCTGGTTCCATCCCCATCCCTTATCCCGTAGCTTTCCTCGTTTCCTCGACAACGTCCGTTTATTTCTTTGTTTGCTTCTTCTTTCCCTGGCATTGAACGGACGCGTTTCCGAGTGGCGAGATCGATTAACTTTACGATATTCCGGGATCCTGTGTGTGTGTGTGTCTGTGTATATATAATACGTATTTACATATTTACGCGTATAGGAAGAAAGGCCTTCTTTGACATTCCGACAACGATGACGGAATTCGCGAACCACCCACTCGCTTCGCTAGCCTTGAATCACCTTTGCTTCCTACTTATGCAACACACTCGTGTGATTCAAGACCAGTTTTCCCCGTAACCTGCCGCCAAGAATTATAGACAACAACTGACTAACAATCAATACTTCTGCTCATGTTTGCTGTTGCAGTGTAGCATTTAGCAATAAAAGGATACCAACCGCCTCGTCACTAATTGTACCGATTAACGTAGTCCAAGGAAATTATTGAAATTTAAACGGAACAGACGTATAATTTACGATTTTCAAACATCCAGTAACCAACTGTCATGCCTCGTGTGCGGAGACATAATTGGAAGGCCTTGTCGCGAGGCAATAGGACGCGCATCGATAAATGATAATTTTGTTATTATTGTTATTTTTATTACTATTGCAGAATCAACTCGAACTGTTTAATAAAACGTTGAAGATAAATTGCATCATCGTTGTTATAAAATAGTGGAAATCAAGGTTTTCTTCATTACAACTCGCTGCGGTAATCCTGGGACTGTAGCTTGGGATTATATAAGGGATCTTTGAACCACGTGTTGCCAGCTGTATCTCTATGCTCGGACAATCGCGAACAAATGTTGCACAATTAAATCTCTGAGCGTCGGATATAAAAGCTGGTGAGATCGCCTTTGCACACTCCCGAAACAGACTCAACTACGTATAATTACAATGTTCGGTTATCAGCGTTTTTTTGCAGAAAAAACAAAAATATCACTAAATTAAGTTTCATCGTTGAACATCATTAGGAGGAGAAAAAAATTTCTCCCCGCATAATCGCAAATCCGGGATTATTCGAAAAGAATATTTACACGCTCGCAAATTTGTATTTCACATTCGCGTTTGAGTCTATTTATCTAAACAAATAGGTTACCAGTTGGCATATTTTTTTCCTCGCACTAAACCCTCGAAAATACAGTTTCATCGTAAATTTATTCAGATGAATTTTGAATTCGATTGTATCAACATAACAATGTGTAATACGGGTATATAAATCGCGTTGCAATCACGACCGTTTCATTTTTCCAACGTAAGCGTTCCCACAAGAGATGCGGTGCATGCGGCGTAGAGCTGTATACATACATCGCATCGAAACGAACGCAGTAACGTTTGGATATATCCACTAATTGCGGAATTCCTAAACTAAAAATATACCCCCAAACGTGTACAATAAAGAGCAAGCGTTTTGTCGTTCGAAAGGAAATCAAAGCGGCAATAAGCGGTTGACTTTGAACACACGCAGCAATTTCTCGAATCACCCGCGAGGGTTCACTGAGTCCAAGTATACATAAGTATAAGGTGTGGGTTGTGGATGTGGCTTATGAATTATGAATAACATCGCCACGTCACGTCGCGGCTACGATGCGGCGACGCTGTTATCAAAAAAATCCGAAAGAACGAAACCTA
Source organism: Neodiprion fabricii (assembly GCF_021155785.1). Taxonomy (NCBI): domain Eukaryota; kingdom Metazoa; phylum Arthropoda; class Insecta; order Hymenoptera; family Diprionidae; genus Neodiprion; species Neodiprion fabricii. The sequence goes on from NC_060239.1 coordinate 30,977,347, forward strand.
TCAGCCGCAGGTATATCCGTCGTACTATAAAACAAGGCAAAATCCACGGTGTGAAATTGGTAAATGCTGAAAATACGAGTAGCACTTCTTCTGGTAATAGGGTGAAATGGAAGGTGTGGAGGGATGAGAAGATCTGTCGAGAATGATCGAGGAAGAATACGAGGAAGAGACCACGCCCAACTATGAGGGTCGTTCTTCCGGATGGAAAAGAAACCCAAATTTTATCAACCGATCAGTCGAAAAAGGTACTACCAACTATACCCTTGAATTCTAAATCAGTATTCCTTCGATATTTGCAAGTGATCGCGCATCCAGATACCTGCAGATTCGCGGTAAGGGGGGAGGACCATCAAAACCGAATTGCGCCGTTTGCAGTAAAATTCGCATTAGCAAATTTTAGTCTCCCGAGTTACCCACATAGCTGTGCGGCGGACTGACATGAACAGTCCCTCTCGGCATGTGAGCATGAGGGGGAGGGGCACCCCATCTGATAGATACCTACCACATAAACGCATTAGAGGCAAAGTTATTTGGCACGTTACTGACACGCATGTATCATGTATATAAATTGCTCTACATACGTACACGCATGTCCATAGGTAGACTTAAAGTCTGAGACGGTAAATTTATTGTCGGACTCCTAAACATTGGTTAAACCCAAACGGTTGAAACAAGTTGCCGCTACTTTGGTTCGGCAACGTTGGCTACAGAAGAAGAGTCTTATGGGAGTCAGCACTAGACAGAATCGTTTTGCTTCTACTGGCAATAAAAGTATGAAAGTGTAGACCCTGGACAGCGACTATTTATTACAGAGGTATACATGTACATGTACACCTATACATAAATACAGTCAGCATCTAGGATCGTATACACCTATACGAGGGTAAAAATATCGTTTTCTTTTTTCTCCGCTTTCCTTTCTTATTTAATACCGCGCGGTGGCGAGTCTGGTGTTTTCAAGTAGGTACATATTTCCGGAAGCAGCGTAGATACCTATACATAATACCTATAACAGCCGTGCGCTGAGACCCGTTAAACTTATTGCACGATCGTTAAGTTCCACTTTTTATCACTTTTCTCATTTTGTCGTCACACGGTCAAACTGTTTTCGCAGTAAGCGAAGCGAGACGCGGGCGACACGGCGGTAGCCAAAAGCTTGCAATGTGGTCAAACTGCCAAGATCATTAATTATTTAAGAGCTGGCCAGACTCATCTGAAATTCAATGGACCTAAACATGAGACACCGAACGGGAATTTGAAACGCGCCGCGTTGAATTCTACATGTTTCCACCCAAGTCGAGCTCGGTTTGATCAGGACCTCCCTTGCAGCCCCAGGGTGCGTACACAACCAGACCAACCCCTCGCACCGTCCTACATCAACAATCGCTATCTTTGCCGACTCCGCATTTTCAATTCTCACTCCGCAACATCCGCGAAACAAGGTTTGAAACAGTACCAAAAGACGACAAGTGTTCCGCGAATCCTTAAATAATATAAGGTACATTTCCACCCCTCTCTTTGCCGTATATATTTTTATCCCGCAAAACACCTACGGGTGGATTTTCTTTATAATTTTTTACTGCAAATGACGAACGACCTCCTGCCGGATACGCTAAATCCAATTTTCCTACCTCTAGCTGATTCTTGTGACAAATATGCTAACTATAGGTGTATGCGAGAGGGAAATGTGTAGGCAGGAGAAAAGTAAATTTTCCATCCTGTTCGAGGCGTCCGCGGTTCCCTCAAAGACGAAAACGATAAACTCGTTTACTAGTTGAGAGAACTGCGTTATCAGTTTATATCCCACGTTTGCTGGGACTTTGCCGGAGAGTAAAGTTCAAGAGCAAAGTGTGGATGCCGAAATTCATCTAATATACACCTACTCACGTTGCCAAGTTATTACATATATATATGTATGTATTGCGCTGTATCCCATGTACGTACCTGTTCGTAGACAAGGGCGCGTCTCTTTCAGACCGCGGTGAAACTATTTACGGAACTTGGTCTGGTGTAATGATCACTTGACGTGTGGTTTGCGATCCTCGGAATTAACTCGCAAGTTGCAAGTCAAACAAACGGGTTCATGCTACTGCAGTGGCACAGAGTCTGTATAAAGCTGACGCGGTCCCGACGGCAGGAAGCGGGCATAAAGTTAACATTACGGTTTTACCCCCTCGTTGTACCGTGGAAAATTATTTTACTAATTATCGTATCATAGACGGATAAAGAGCCAGAGAGAGAGAGAGAGAGAGAGAGAGCGAGAGAAGACGAACGAGAAGAGATGCCAGAGTTCAGTTTCACCTGGGACCCGTTTCCCGCAGCATGAGCTTAGGTATCTTTTGTGTTGGTACGTATAAACAACCTTTAAAATCTGAAACAAAGACGATTTGAATTTTTCATACAGATACGACCGGTTCGTCCTTAGAAGTAATACCGCAGCTCTTTCCTCACATACTTTGACTTTACAATTCTCTTCTATACTTCGCTTCTTTGTTATTCACTTACTTTTATTTATATTCTTTTCTTCTTATCTCAGAAAAAAATGGGATCGTTGCGACGAAATAACAGAGCTGCAAGCTCCCCGGCTCAATATACATATCGCAACTGATAGCAAAACTGAAAATATATAATAAGCAAAAATATACACATACATATGAAGTAGATGCATGGGTGAACGTTTCGCGTTGGAATTGAACCGACACATCGACTGTGTGTCCGGTATAATCTGGATCGCGTAGATTTACGTGTATAATATATGACCCCTGTCACATGCAAAGAGGGCTCGCAAAGCAGTGCGCATCGGTACGGTGAGGATGTCAACGGATGAAGTGGATACTGTCGGTGACATTTCCCGAGATTTCTCAATATCTGTCCGTGATACAGAGTCAAGATTATACCTTAAACGTCCGCATTGAATTTTTCCATCAGTCGCTTCCCGATGTCCACGGCATTTCAAGTGACGTCCCGGCGCTGTGGAAAATTCACGCGAAATCCAAGAGTACAAAATGCGCCAGTATTTATTACATCATCCCTTCTTACCATCCCCGAACGAACGAAATCTCGTAGCGGCAGCACCAATGGCGTGGAAGAAAAGTAAGCCGAGCGTGAGTTCGATCAGCTGTGCATGCATTGCCTTAATAGACTGCATCGATACGGAATCAACAATCGTCGTTGATTATACGGATTAGCGAGGTTTACTTGTAACAAAAGACATTAAGCGAACGTGTAGCCATGTATTAAGACCCACCGCATTGTTTATATAGAGTGTAAAAGTATATTTCAGAGCGTGAGACAGAGATACAAATTACACGATACGTATTATTGATCCTTCCAAGAGATTGTCGACGTATTCCTACTCTTCTGCCTTTTTATTTCATCCTTTACAGCCTATCAAGATTAATGGGCGGAACAAACGACGAATGATAATAGATAACTATACACTTTGGAAATAACATTTCATCTTCATCCAAATCCGTACCGTAATATTATTCCAGAGTGATAAAATTCTATGCCTTGCATTCCAGAGAAAAACAGAGTGAAAGAGCTCGCAAGTCTGAAACGATTTATGAAAAAATATTACGTATACATTTTTTACGCCGAAAATATATCCAACGCAGATCACAGTCGAGATTCCACGTAATGAACTGCGAACGTTTTTAATTTAAAAAATGGTTTTTTTCCAACACTTTTCACAGCGTGATTGCATAAATACACAGGATTAAAGTAAACATGAATTTCCATTGCGAAATAAAGCGATTTCACAGTATAGCGGTGACGGGAGAAGGGATGAAAGGCTCTCGATATATTAATGGGCTTGGTGATACGATGGCATATCTGTAAATCATATGTGAAAATGGTTGCATTCTAACGATGAGGAAAATAATAACTTGGCGGTCAAGTTTTAAGATCTTGTACTTATTTATTGGCATATACCTATAAACTCTCAAGTACGCGACAAACGACTCCGCATTTATTCGCATGAACAGTTCCAAAGTCTCATCCGAGCAGATAAAATGCTGAGTGGTTTTCCGTGCTGAGACGAAATCCACAGAGCGAGAGCCCCACGCTCATCAGCGAGTAAGTAATTTTGAATAAATAAGTATTTGAACTTTATTCATCAATACTGAATCCCAAGTTCGACTCGCGTCCCCGCCCTCGTTCTTGTCGAATTTCCTGACTTTTCATTTATCCTGTCGCATTCGAAAGACCCATGCCCATAATAATAACCCATCCCGATTTCCGCGAATCGTACCGTCGTATACATATTATCGCAAGATCGAATCGTCGTGATACGATTTATATAGAAAATGGAAAAAATATTTAAATTTCCACCCGATCAACCCTGAATGACGTCTACCAAGAAAGTATGGCTACTTCAAAGAGACCACGGCACCAAGCTTTACTTTCACCGTACACGAGACAGCAAGCCAATCAAAGTTGGATGAATCGGAGCGGTCGATTTTTTCGCAATTCACTTACCGCTGCTGCTGTCTACCTATCGGTTTGAGTACCTACCCGTGTAATAGACGCAAGTCCCAGCGCTCGTAATTCATCAGAATGTCGGGTTGGACAATAGCCAGTGGACGGGTACATACACGTCGCCTAAAGTATCACGATGATATCGAGGTATACGCTCGTATAAAATCACCCGTCTGGAGATGAACGATCGATAAATACCACACATCCTTTCCCATCCCCCGAATGGATTGACTTTTATTGGACACATGCATGCAGCCCCCGTCATGCTCCTGATAGATACTGTACAAAGAAGTACAAAACCCCGGAGAAGTATGTATTTGAGGTCAGCCCTCGGCACATTTTATCAACGTCCGATCAAATCTCGATCGTCTGACTGACACTTTGTCGAGAACCTCGTCGTTTTCTATTGTGTGCAAACGTCGGCGGTCCAATTTTACTACTCTATTTTCACGAATGATATATTCGACAAATGTTACCGACACAAAAATTCACTTCTATTATTCGAGAAACAGTTCAATTCAATTGAAACACGCGACCAAGGTAATTATTGTAAGCTCAATAACCAACCATTCGGTATATATGGACAAGTTCGTCACGGAGTATTAAAGGCTTGTTTCATACGCCAAATCGTGTACAGTCGCATAACCGAATAAATCAATCATTATCAGTGTACGTGTAACGCGTGGTGTGAAATTCGCAAAATTGATTATCGATCTTCCAATTAGCCAATGTTCCGTCACCCTGAACCTCAAAAATCTATCACACGACCTCGTGAGTCTTTTTACCCAGTTTATACCATGTAAATAATATTATTTGCGAGGGTACTTGTCGTTAGCGTTATACTGACCCAGTTTGAAAAAAGTGTACCACGAAGGAAGAACCACGAGAGAAAATTATCGTTCACGAATGATTAACCGCGATTAACTCAAGTCCAAGAAAAGAGTCAGAAAAGCTCAAGCGTGATTCCAGTCAGATACGTGCAAACAGTCCCCCCTTTCGTGAAACATTAAATGTTCCATTCTTCCTACCTCAATGTCTGTTCCCCCTTTTGACGCGGCCTGTTAATCTGTACCTAACATTGTGACGTACGGTGTACCAAATACCGATACATTTACGCATACGTGTGCTCGAACAGAGGCGGCCACGGTGACCTGGGAAAATATTTATACAGCAGAGCCTGCGGGCCGCGTTGTACCGAGGCTTGTATTCACAGATGAAGATATACGCACGTCACCCGTTCGTACCGATTACAGTGTGGGTTCTCACGTGCGTGCGCGTGCAAACGTATGGCGTGTATTAGCACGCATAGGGCGATATTAATCGACGTAGAACGAAACGGACTCTATAACGAGTACGCGTGATGTGGCGAGAGAACGTGCAAGCCGTTGTCGAACCGTACCAAGTTTGCGCTCAATCGAGCGGAGGCAAGGACAACCGGACTGTTGCATTTGCATCCACGTAGTTGACAAACAGACGGTGATAATCATGCCCCAGCTATTTGTGTTATTGCCTGATTTACGCGTAAATTTACCGACACTCGTCCGCATTCGGAATTCGAATGAGGTTAACCCTTACGCTGCACACCTCCTGTGTTGACCCCACGTCAAAAATCATTGCGTAGAAAAGGAGATGTCGAGGGAAATGACTTGAAAAAATTTTGGACTAGTCTTTAAGTACTATGTTTCTAGGAAAATTGGTTATCTTTAGGAAAATAAAATCATGAATGTGAAAAGGAAAATCATAACGCAACAAAATACCGGAAAACGGATCATTCCACTCAAAAGATCGTGAGTCGATGAATTTTCAATACTTTGAGATGAAAATTGACTGAGCAACTCTCGAAACACGAATTTCTAGGAAAAAAAAAACGTGGATGTACGACGCGACGAAGAAAAAGTATTTATTTGAGTGAGGGAGGCTAATTTTTTGGAAAAAGAATGAATTAACGATTTTTACGATACTTCGTTACTTATCTTGGATAAAATTAGATTATTCTGCACGTTTTTCATATGAAATTTACCGCGAAGACGCCGCGGGGTCATTTAGACGCCGGTGTGCGGGTTAAGGGTTAACATAATTCGCAAGTACTTGCAGATATTAATGTTTTCAAAAAGAAAAAATCAAAGGTCTTCTCTGAATTGCTACAGTTGTCTTCGCATTCGGCCGATCGAACGATCCCGTAGCATGCGCATCATTGACGTCAAAGCGATCAGAGAATGCGACAGTGCCGCTTGTTCCCTAGAGACCCATTATTACCACTGCAGGAACGTGACTACCATACCTATTTAGCACTGGTTGAAACCGCTCAACTCTCGATATTTTTATCAACAATTCATTCCGGCAGCCTGACTCGATAAAAGGACTAACTGACGAAAAAGTCATTCTCGTATGTATGTATGCATATCAAATGATCCAACCCCACTGTTGATTCTGATCCTGTTTTTAAATATTTGACAGTAAGATTGACAGCGTAAAATTTTGCCGAATTGCTCGATCGACGGATTTCAATTCTGTAGATCATTAGTCCGTTAAACCCAGGCGCGGTGTCGAGTGTGCATGTACATTCTGCGCATACGCCACATACAATTGTCCATAACTGTTCGTTGTACTTTAGAGCAGGTAGCCGCAATACATGCGGCGGCAGCAGCAGCAGCAGCGGTCCATTTACATCGCGCTAGATTAGCTCGTGTCCCTTGTGAATCTGCGGCAATGCCGGACGTGAAACGCGAAGTTCTCGACTTGCATCAGGAACATGAGCAAGGAACGTATCCGCAGGACATCGAAGGAACGTGAATGACTGCATAGGATCGCAAGGACGTGAAGATGAAAGGTATAGGGACATTTACGGACAGCTAGTTATACAGTTCCTATCGGCCACGTGATCGGACCCAAGGATATAGTAAAGTAAAGAGGATTCGGAAGGTTAGGCGGAAAACTCAATTTCTAGGCTAATGGCAAGTACCGAAGCGTTTCGGTTCCCGTCCTTTTATCGCGGTTCGCCAGTCAAGGGATTCAAAAATACCGCATGAAAAAAACATACACTCGCCCCAATTTTCCCGATGGAACATTTACAGCGAATGTCGTTATTATTTCACTTTCTTTCTCGGATCTTGATCCTCAAATAAGCATTGTTCATGCCTGCACGACGACCCGGAGGTGGTATAAAAGTCTTTTGTTCAGACAAATGAATATTCGCTCTTCCGTCAAATGTTTTCCGGCTGTAACGAGCTTTTATTAAGAAGCGCATCGTTACTTTCCTCTTAACTAATTACGCCCCGAAGTTTGTCATGTGTACCTGACACGCCGAACTGGAGTTTAAGCAAACTACGGCAGGGGCTTCGTAACGACATTGAATGCGAGGGGATACCTAATTTGTCCAATTCCAATACTAATTTCATATTTCTCTACCTAATGATTACTCGACCCATCAAAGATCAATATTAAACATCAAACTCCAAGAATCGCGCTGACCTGTATTGAAATAAACTTTTTTCGAGATTGGTAGTATTCGAGCCAAATCCTCTTGTAGTTTCATCTTTCCAAGCCCTCAACAAATCGTGCCGCTTTATCACACTGTCAGGATGGGTTACATCGTATACCTTAGTTGAAGCGAAAAGTGTAGTAAGAGAAAATGGTTCTCGGCAAAGGAACGTCTGGACACAGGGTGAACTGCACACGACATGGGGGGGTTAAAGTCCCTCCCTCTGCAGGCAAGTAATCCAGGCCACACAACAAGTATCTCGTGCTAGCTACGCCGAGCAGGCAATGCGCTTTTTGAATGTCACGCGACAGTATCAAGCTCGTCAGCGCGGCTTGAAGAAGTACTTGAATTCATTCCATTCATAGTTTATATGAATGCACGCCACTGTTCCGGCCAAGCCATACGTACGTATGTATATAGAAGCGTGCACACGCGCACACGTTCGTTCCCATAGTGCGGGATAAAGAGAGACTCCCATACGAATCCAGTGCATGTCCAAGTGTGGACCGACTCTACGAGCTACTCGCAACAGCCGCACAGCAGGGCTGCTGTTTGTTCTTCCTTTCGGTCGAAGGAGGTCGCGATAGAAGAACGCCATGCCGCAGTAGGCTTGGCTCATTCAGCGCGGCTCGTCGTCATACGCGGCGTATAATACGAGCCTGGAACTTGAGCGACTGTAAAACACTCGTAACGCATGTGGTATCTAACCCGCAACCGTTAAACATGGGCGGTATACGTTGCATTTGCACCGGGTATAACCGACAGAGAAGGAGTACGCGGAGTAGGTGCCCTGAGCTCATTTCTTACAGTTATGGCCGAGCGCAACGGCGAGTAGCAGTAGAGCAGCCTGCGGTGCAGGCAGGAGGCTGGCTGACTGACCATCGAGTTATTGGGCCGAGGTTGAACGCGCGTGTAATTACTGGATTAGTCCGTCGCTAAACGACGACTACTACTGCGGGACTCGCAGTCAGAGAACTCGATGTTAAGCGTACCGTGATATTAAGTAATAACAAACAGCTGACCGCATGAATAATCGAGTTGGATTCAACTCGCGTGTTTATGTATGCGAACATCGATGCGAACGTGTCGTAACCATTTGCATTTGATAAGCATCGATCTGTATCGGCCTGACTTTTTGTTCATCGTATCAATTTTTTATTTTTTACTTTTCTTTACTTTTTATTTCCGAAGGTACTAAGACACGTTTTTCTTCCGATATCGCGCTGTGTAACGGATAGGTTTTTTTTCTAACCATTATCTCAGTTTTTAGGTGATACGATTTATCGAATAATATTCATAACAATCTGGTAGGCCTCCAGTCTACTTCCCGTTCGAAATATAATAATCTAAAGTTGGGAGAATTCATTAACTCGTCGAGAACTGCTCTTGGAATACCTTCGCAAGAAGATGAACGCTAGAAATTGCGTACCTAGGGTATATAGAGAGGGTGGTGTAGGTATATCGGCCGCGTCGCGCTGCTAATGGAGACGTGATGATATCGAGGGAATCTCCGGTATTTCGAGGAGGGCATCTCCTCCACGAAACTCCTGGAAATAAGAAAATCCTGGAAGGCGCAACCCGCCGTAATACGCCGTTCGAGCACATTACAAGTAGATGGGTATCCACAGATCGAAAACGATGATTTAAAGATGCAATCAAGGTACGTGCAGTTCGGATGCGGATGCTGGAAGGAATGGAGCAGAGAGAAGAGAAGCAGAGAAGAGGAGGGATTGAGGGGGGATGAGAAGCAGAGAGTCGAGGGTTTCAGCTTCGAGGGGAGTTTTGATGGGCCCCGTGCCAAGGAACTAATAAAGATATCGATTTTCAAATTTGCATACCGCAATTTTGGAACACGTGCGATATAGATGAAGCCTGTTACAGGCCAATACGATCTTGACTCGAGTCAAGCCGATCGACCGGAAGCCGGGAAGACTGGTTATTCGACCGTGGTATAAAAGAAGGGCCAAGGTGGAGACCGACAAGGCGGTAGAAGAAAGAAAAGAGACAGCAGGCGCTTTGATCCCGATACGTATCTTGTAATATTTCATACGTTATAAACGTATTATGCTGTATACGCAAATGAGTACGAGGGCGGAGTATGTATATTCATTTTTGCTGCTGGCTGTATGAATATTATAAATTATTATTATTATACTTGTACCTCAAAATAACACCGAGCGAACAGAAGGGGGGACACAGATATGTGTGAACTCATTTTTGTACCACACAGTCGAACATCTAACAATAAGAGGAATTTCTTTACATACCGAGCGTCCGTTTTTTCGCCCCTTCATGATCGTTTATCACATATATTCAGAGCAAAAATGAATCGCTATTTATACATCTATGACTAGCTGACCCGTTCCGACTTTTCCACGGATAGACAAATCTAAGTTCTACTAATAACCAATACCTAGGTAGTTCATTATTTTCACGTAGGTATATCCAACCGTTTGGTTAGCGCAAGCCGATAAAGCAGTCAAACAGGGCGTTTTTCTTTCGACTTAATTTACAAACATTGAGAATTCAAACTAAATACTTATTTTTACCAAACTGAATGATAGTTTATTTCACTTACGGATAGTTCACCTTTTTATTAGTCAAAGAATCTGAAAAGTCGCTTCGGTAGTTCACAGAGATTACCCTCTAAATACGCACAAACAATTTCACCTCTTAATAATATTACAGTATAGATATACGTATATATTTTGTATACAAACATCGGGCTAAATTGCAAATCTTTTCAGGCAAACGAAACGCGTGTCTATACCCCTTAAAACATGTTACACATGTACATACAAGGACGTGTGTTCTCCGTTAGTAAAATTGTTGCCTGGATTGAAAATGGAAAATATCAAAACGCGAAGAAAATTCTTTTTACTTTTACGAGATCCAAACCAGGCAGGCAGTCGGGTGAGTGTAAAACACACATACGTAAGGGGAAGCCGTGGAAATAAACGTTCGAGGTAGAGATTCCGGGCAATCACGAATAGACGTCGAAGCAAAGAAATACGGTCTTCGCGCAGGGTGTTGCGAATAAAACCTACCCAAGATCCCGCCGGCGAGCGAGAGTTGCGAACGGGAATCCCTGCAACGTGTAACTTGCATAATTGTACCATCCTACCTGTGTAACGGGATTTTTCGTTCAATTAGTACGCGTATATACGACACGGAGTGTGTGCGTCAAAGGAGCTGCAGATGTGCGAGAAGGGTGACGCGAGGTTTCGCAGGGGGTTAACTAAGGAATAACTAGGGCTAATGAATACAGATTAACTCTAGGAAAATTAGCATTTTAATCGTGTACATATAGCTTCGCACGCACGGTCTTCCACCCGTAATGGTTTCGGTATCACGCCGGGTTTAGCAAACTGATTGTGAGTCAAATTTCGCGGAGCGTGTTCCTTCTTGAAAATTTTAAATAAACCTATAAATATGTGGCTACGTGACACGCAATATGAATATAAAGTTTACGACCAAACCGAACGACGTTCAACGAATATGTGTAACGTTTGCTTGGATTTGTCGCAAATTAACGCCACCAATCCACCGTGCGCGTAATAATTGACCATCGCATCAACGCTTACAGCGCAGGCTTTTCAAATATTACGTATATTTATTTGTTTTAATTAGATATTTTACAGCTATAGGCCAGACAACCGTTTGCCAACCATTAACTTCCAACGAATTAGTTTTTTATTATACTTTTACGACGCTACCTAACCATCATCGACCTCTTTATCCTTATTTGGTTTCGGTAATAAACTTGACACAGCTGCATTTGATTGTATACCACGAAACACTTGCAATTAATGGTTTAAACAAAAAATACGCGCGCATACCCAATTTTCTCGTTAAATATTCTTCCGAATCGAGTCGTTACACCTAACGAAACGTCTTATCGACAGAGGTTCGTTACGTATAAACGTAATATAATCGCTTTGGAAGATGATGGTGTTGATCCTATAACTCCGGGATTTGCATAGTATATAACCGTGACTTGATAAAGGTGAGATGCTGCGATATCATCGGCACAGAAAGAAGAGGTCCGATGAGCGAGCAAGAGAGCTAACGTTCACTGTCGTAAATCCAATTCGCACGCGTTAGAAAATTGAATGGCAAATTAAACTTCCCTTTTCGCCGACAAGGGATGACCGCGTTTAGCAATACCGTCATACCTTATCCGTATTACGAGGCTTTTGACCGGTCCGAGTATTTACAAAACATGCTCGACTTCGTTTCACTGGCTCCTATCCCAGCTATGTATGTGTATATATACATACACCGTCAATAGATCCACAAGGCATACATGGACCAAATATGGAAGCTGTAAGTAAGTAGGTAAGATAAGGTAAGGATCCTCGTCCAATCTTCTTGAGCACCGTCAAACCTAATGACAAGGAATAAGGACAGTATACAAGCTAGGTATCAGCCTTCTGGCAATCCAAGAAAACTTTCCTGAGGTAGGATCTATTTATTTATACTCTGATATAAAACAGAAATTTTTCAGCGCTACGCCGCGGCTTCCAGGACGAACGTCACGATCGGTGATCGGAAACGTTGTGTTGAAATACACCAAGTGTAGGATTAAGGCCGTGAGAGATTTAAGACAAATTGGTCGAATGGTCACCACCGGCTCCTGTTGCAATCGGGAAACGCATTCCTTGCACTCTATCGGTCAACGCTGAGTTCCACTTCCTGTAGAAGCTCTCAACCACTATCGCATACATGCGATTGAGACAGTGTTCCGTTTCGGTATCGACCGCACGTATCTTGCATGCCCACTTCCAATTGAACAGATGTTCAAATGTGTCCTTACGATACAAGTACAAACTACAAGGTACAAAGGTGTGTTCACTGAATGTAAAAGGTCATTATTACAGGCGTCGAATAAATTGCTAAAGCTCTTTAGTACGCACTTTTACTAACGCGTGACGTAAGCGCGTGAATTTTGATTTCTAGTATATTGATTAGAAGAAAGAAATACAGGTCGTTTTTGTTTCAATATTCGAAAGTGCTCGGGATGTGAAAAGCAAATTGGTGTATTGAAACGCGTAAGTCAAGGCCTTATCCTGACCGATTTTCGAGATTATCCGGAAATAAAATTTACATCCCGGTATAATATGGGTTCGGAGGTGAAATATACGGCGGCGATGCATCACTATTCGTTTGGCGTTATTTCATTTTCGCGTTTACAGGCGGAATGTGTATTTCCCCCAGATATATACGTAAATTCCGTAGTGCGCCGCGAAGCGGATTGGGTAGAAGAATTACTGGGATGTGTGGTTGGTATTTTGGGGTAAAAAAAAATATTTTACCATCGCCACGAGTTGAACGTTAAAATTTATTTTTCTATACAGTTCAAACTGCATTGTTCGCACATTCAACCGCGGATATTCGTGGATCACTCTGGGTAAAAAATTACAAGCGCAGGTTAAAATTCCTACGGACCACATTTTTGCCCTGAATTTTCTCGATTACATTTGTAAAGTATTACGCGATGAATATCTGAGAAACGACAATCGTCTGCAGGTTTGGAGAAAGCGTTGTCGTATTTCAAAGAAAAGACAAATTAGTCAAGAAAGCTTCAGGGTTGCGAAATCCAAACTCCTCGTACGAGAAACTGGATCCTGGCTCCCAGCGAAACCATTTCGAGAATGAGTACAAGTTATAAAGGTGGTGTAATAAATCAATGAAAACGGCAAATGTATACGGGAGAACTAAAAGAAAGTTTAATAATCAACAAAGAGGGTAAGATTATATATTTCGGGTATACAAAAGGCACGGTGTTAACCATAAAGGATTTTACTCTGAGTTTAAACATTAGCGGAAATTGGTGGTGTAAAATTGCTACCTCGAACAGTAAAAAGTTTCCTGCGCCTACTCAAGAGTGTGACAACAAGGTACCAAGGTTTTAACACCGACTAATTACGCAGAGTAAAGGTTTTGTCGTTCCCTTCCGTTTTTTTTTTTTTTTTGTTTCATTTCCTCTCTTTGTTGTTTCTTTTTTTGCAAATCACCTGCGAGAGAGTAGAAAGCGGTTCAGCAACGTAAAAGTATTGTACATTCTAGCTTTTCATTTTCTCCACGTTTATCTACGTACATTTTTTTTCCCTTCGTCAATTTCCTCTTCTATACCATACATATACGCGTGTGCGTATGCACGCTGCTTCTTGTTATTCCCGAAACTGACTTAAAGCCGGTTTACCCGTTTAAAAATAAACCAATACGATTACAAAATCCATCTCATAGCTTCTCCGGCTTTAAGTGTTTCCCATTAAAATTATACACGCTTGAATTTTAAACGATGGCATTGTTATTTGCTAAAACGTTCCGCAAGCGGTGGAAAAACATCCGTGACATAGATATACCTAAGCATTGCTGAAACCTACTCCCACACCTCTAACCAACCATTAACCAATCCATGTACGTATAACACACAGAGGTAGGGGTACACGCATCGCTTTCTCTCCAACGCCGCTTCGTCGACGGGTGCGAAAAAACGGCGTGATCACAATCAGCGTATCGCCTGACGAGCATAGGTCATTCATGCGTGATTAGATGCACCGCAAGCACGCCGCGGAATACCTATACACGCTTGTATAATGGATCGTGGAGAGACGTGTGGAGGCAGAAGGATCCGCAAAGGGCGGAGGTATACATATATATATATGTATATATATATATATATATATAAGCAAATAGCAGCCACGGAGGGAGGTGAGGGGAGGGGATGTGCGTAGGTGTACAATCCTCTACCCATACATACGCGATACATCCAATTTAACATCTGCCTGGGAAGTAGGTGGTAGGAAGATATCTGGGAATCGATTTTACCCCACGTGCATGCTGCGCTACACGCATGGGTAGTTTATACGTACATCTATGTACGTATGTATGTATGTATACATGTATGTATAGGATTGAAACATTGGATGCAAATGCGAGAGGAATTCGAGGATTCGCGCAGTTTCTCAGAGGGCAATGATTTCTGAAACGCAGCGGCGATTCGCCCGCTCGCCCGGCAATCTTTCTTTCAATTTTATTACACCGACGTCAAGCCCTATGTAAGATCTGCTTGCATACTCGTATGTATCCAAGCGTATGTACGCCTCAACGTATATGCATACCGGTGATATGGAGCTGTTGGGCAAGCAGCGCGGATCAACCGTCCAACTTTGCAGGCGCCTTATTGGCCAATAGATCTCCCACGGTGATAACAGCTCCCTAAGGTTAAGTGTTTGGGATTAGCAGGCTTTGCGTCTTGATTGATAAATCACCTACTAACCGTCCCGGACACCCGGAGGATAAGGGAGAGAAAGAGGACGACCCGCAAGCTCTTCCAGGGTGTCTCAACGACTCGTTCGTTCTTCTCCTTTCAGGATGTGCGCTGCGGGGCGTTTCGTCAAAACATATTATAAGACCCTGTAGAAGTAATTAAAAAAGAAGAAAGGACGGAGCGAAGAGAGAGGCAAGACGCGCGACGAGTTCTTTTTCCATTTTCTTCTTCCTCTCCCTTTTCTCTCCTTGTCTGTCTCCCTCTTTCTCTCTCACACACACTCTTCTCGCCCGGCCTTTATCTTCATCCTTTTTAATTCCAAGCTGGTCAAGTTATACGAGCCTGGAATAACTCCGGAATATTCCTTATTTTCACCATCGCTCCTGCAGGCCAATCCCCAACGCGTTTTTATATACTATATTGTGTGAAAGAGTACAATAGAAAGCTGGGATGAAGGTGTTTTTTTTTCTCTCCTTTTCTTCTTTCTTATCGTCAAAGAATCCGCGGTATAAATACAGAACATAATGAAATACATTAATGGCATAAAGCTCTGTAGAAGACGCGACTCAGTCGGGACGTATTGAAGTAAAGTTGATTTTAATTGGAGTTATATACTTATAATAACTCCAGAAGGGATTGCGTATTTTCGCAACAGTAAAGAAATTTAACTTTCAAATCAGCCAGCCCCCGACATCTGCGGTAAAAAATTGCTTACTTCGTGGTGATTTTTAACCCTCGCGTTTATTGTTATTCAGAGAAAAAAAAATCCCATAATAAGTAAAGTGTACTGTAAAAAATTTGACAAACTCCCTTCGACGTGCCCACGCAATTTACACCCTAGGCGATAACCTTTACCGACGGTAAACACCGTGAGAATTTGTAGAATCCATTCGAAGGTGTAAGTATATAAGAAACAGGGAATTCTACTCCGGGCATAATATTCACGGTGGAAAAAAGCAAAGAGAAAGAGAGAGAGAGTAAAACGTAAAAACACACAGGCGTCTCGTCTCGCCCACCCGCGGACTACCTTTGAAAAAGTATCGAAATCGTAAAAATAGTAGGTCCTCCTCGTCCTGCAGAAGAGCGTCACTTATTCACCCTCGTTTTTCCTCCCTTTTCCCAGTTCCGGCCCTTGCACGTATGTATGCATAAAAAGAGAACGGGTAAATTATCATACCAATTGCATGTATATGTATGCGAAATATGCCCCCACGCGTATCTTTAGCAAAATTTGTCCAAATGCTAAATCTCAGAGCCATCGGGAGGGCGAAGCCGTTTCCTGCTTACATTACGTCGTGATTTAATATCGCCGACTCTACAGCCAATTGTAAATAACTTTTCGCTACACGCGAATAAATAATTTTAATTTCGTTTCGTCTCTCCAGTTCTATTCGAAGCGTGACGGATTTTCACAAACGTACGTACAAGTACATCGACGTTTTCGAAACGCGAAATGGACACGGTGTGCATTTTGAGGAGGGTAGAAGTAGAATCGCTGTGTAAAACTGATGGCAGTAAAGTTCCCCATAAAACGGAGCGTCCCGGTGAATGAATGAAAAGAAATTTCTAGACTGACGTTTACGGTAGTGGTATCAAGTATAAAACACCTAGAAACGCCGATAGCCTTTCATTATTACTTGATCATAACGCCTCGCGCGAGTTTGTTTCACGTACACGTAATATGTATATTATGAATGTTACACGTACCTACATGATGTCGTAAAAGCTACCGGTGCATGCACGAAAACAGCTTCTTAATTCTGAGTTATCGAAACTGCAGATATAAAAAGTTAGAAGCGCTTCTTTGCATCCGCGAGAAGGAACATTTCGAGCGATACGAACTTCACACATAGTACACATTACGATCACGTAGATTAATATTCCGCGCTGATAGATACATTCAGTGGTACTTTATACCACGCCAGCTGTACCAACATTAATTACGATAGTCTGCACGATAGCATAATTATCACGTAATGTTAACAGAGAAAATTTCATCGGAGAGTATATCATGTATCCAATTGGCATCGATTATTACCCCCTCCCCCTTCATCAGGCGACCGTTGAAACCCCCGCGGACAACCGTCAAATCTTCCTGCACTCTGTGTGAAATTGTTTCCCCGTCGATAATTGCTTTATTAACTGAAACATCGGGTATAGAAAAAAAAACACGTCACTAATTATCCGTAATATTCATGAGAATATACGTGATCTGGTAGGTAACTAACCAACAACATCGACTCTTTCGAGGTCACAGAGAAAACTGTGACTTCCGAATGGCTTCAGCCATATCGTTAGCGGCTAATCGACGACAGCTTGTTCATTTTAGAAATGTAAGAGTCACGCCCCCACCGCAAGAAGAGAACAACCTAGTGCAGGAAAAAAAGCTCACAATGTTGACGTATGAAATTCTCCTTTGGTCCGTCCGCGGAGTATTTTCGCAGCTGGCAAATTCAGGCTGAGAGCCTAATTTGTCATTAGTCATACTACTCGGTCCACTCAGCCTCTCAGCTCAATATAGCCCACACGGAGAAACCCAGCGCCACACGTTCGCCATGGTGTTCCACAGGACCAACACAACGTGTTATCATTTGTCTGGCCGTGTGAAAGGGAGAAAATTTCCCCTTTTTCTCCTCGACGAGTGTGACCGATCCTTTATGGACGCGAATGACAGGCAGTGCAGCACATCATCTATGCAAGTACACGCCGAGAGGTCCGGAGATGATTTTCAAAGTTGATTGATGAAGCGTCTGCGCGCAGCGAAGCAATGCCGGTGTGTTATTTGCTCGACATGAGAGCGCGCTCGTAGCCAATTTCAAATTGATCCGTATCAACACCGGTGTAGGACAAAGAAGCGTGGCGCTCGCCCTCGCGCAATCAATTCCAAAGAATCTACTTACGCACTGAAAGGTAATTCCAGGGACCTCGTTCCTTTTAGCTAACCTTCAGCGCTTAACCAGGATTAATGACCAAGCCGATTGCGTATAGTTGCAATAGTGGTAGCACTGTACGGAACACGAAACGAATCTACAAACAATATCAAGTCGTCTTCTTCCATTGGACTTTTACCGATCCATTGCTTGTAAGCTACAGCTGCCGATATCATGGAGAGAGTGACTCACTATTCGATAATTGGGCAAAGTGCCCCCACTCGAAATGCATTCTGCAAGTAATCCGTAATTGTAATCTTGTTGGCAAGTGACTGACTCATACCAAATTTTGAACTTGTAACTCCATTTTGCTCCGAGTTATAGCGAAAAGAAAGTGCAAGTCTGCTGTAATCACTTCAAAAATTATGAAAAAAATTGCAGACCCAGTAGACGACTAAGCACGTATGAAAGATCCGCAGGAAATCAGCAACCCGAATGTTCAATAATGTTCACAAGGTAGAGTTTACTACCGTAAAATCTAAAAAAAAATCCTCGACATGTGCCCGGATGTCTACTGGATCTGCAATATTTTTCGCAATTTTCGTCCAGAAAATAGCAGAGCTATCGGAAAAAATATCGAAACTCGCGTTTCCTTGCGATAACCCCGAGCAAAATGGAGTTGGAAGTTTAGAATTTGAAGATTAGAACTTGGCATGCTTACCCCGCTTGTAGCCTTTCAAACAGGATATAAAGCATAAGAATAATTTTTTTTTTTTGCTAAATTACATGCAAACGGGGTCAACATCACTTGAAAAATCAACTTATTATACCGCACGGCATAATGACGGTATAAGTTTGTTGTTTCAGTAATTAATTCGGTAACAGATACCGCTCGGAAATTCGAAACTTGACGAACATCCAGCCGACGGGCCATCCACGTCGCCTCTCTTCGTTATCTCTTGGGTTTTCTAATACTACAAGGAACCCTGCGTGCCGCGTTTAGTCCTCCGAAGGTCCTCCCTAACCGTCGTCCTTTGGCCCGATGCTCGCAGCCGGTGCTTACGCGGCGATTGGTCCTATCTGCGGATAGTTACACGCGTAAATGGTATCCTAGGTCCCGTGCACATCCTCCACCCCCGGATATCGCGTCATCTATCAAGGGATCAATCTCTCCCCCGTGTTCAATTGCGCTCGCTGATAACCAATTCGCGATAAATTCATGTTCTTTGCAACGATGCGTCGGTAACCTGGAGACGAAAGTTGCAGAAAAGACAAGTCTTTCTTATTCACATGCGAATCTATAACAATATTCACGCTTAGGTGCACAGCTTATCTACTGATCATCGCGTTAAATATTCTTTTGTCAACTTGTCGAGAAAAATTGCGCATGACTTGTTCCGTCTTCTTTTATATCGTCGTACCCGTGAGTAAAAAATAAAAATAGTGAAAGATATATAATAAATTGTTGCATTATATTTTTCCACCAAATTGTAGAAAGGCTCTCAATGATCGAAGACGATTTCTATCCCCATTGTCCTAAATTATCTACAAGCTTATTTTTTAAGCTGCATCTGAATATAAAAAGGCATGGACATCTTACAGCGGGACTTGAACTTTATCTACGATTACACTGCTTTGGAAGAGTAATAAATTGATGCAATAAAATTGCGTTATGAAAAATTCTCCCCGAGGTGAACCGGCCTTAAAAATCTTCCGCACCCTTCTCCGGTGGCCACATAATCGCTGTAATTAAAAACGGCGACTACGGGGACTATAGGGACTAATGACTTCAGATCGGGATTCATTATGGTCCGTGCCTTTCTTCCTTATTCCCAGAACCGGGTTAAGGCTAAGTGCTGTATAATTATCAATCATTCGACAGGTCCAGAAGAAAAAAAATCACCGTACTAATCTGTATATAATATACCGTGCGATGAGTATGCAAAAATTAGCATCCATTTTCAAGTAATCCGTCGACAAAAATTGCAACTATTCACACATCAAGCCACATTTCGTGGGATGTTACTGTAGAATCGGGTAGTGCAGAGACCTCGGCAAATTGAAGGTGCGGCAAAATCGGGATCGATATTGGAAAAGGAAAATTGGGATGGAGTCCTGTATGTGACAGGTCACACCTTCGCCAAGAAGTATTCTAAGATCGTGTAGGCGATTTGAAGGAAGAAAACGCAGTTTCAACATCTGTTCTCAAAAATGGTACTACGAATAAGCCGATGAATATATGGATATTCCGATGGTTCTCCTATGTGGCGTATGTATGATACGTCATGTATAGGTATACCATGTATAATATAATCTCACTTCGGCGTGAGGAGACAGGTCTGCGCATTGTCACCTTATGTTCATAGTTACAGTCTCCGACACACGAAAAGGATCAAAGTTTTACATTCAAAAAATACAATTTTGCCACTTTCATTGCTCAATCATTTGCATGCGTTATACATATACGCGATGTGGCACAAGTTTTTTGCATCAATAACTGCGTGCGTGAATGTCGTATGTGTAATTTCATCCTGAGTGTTCATCATTCGATCGATGGACGGAAATTAGTGTCCAAAGAAAAATGTGTCTCTACGATCCTTTATCGAGAAAACTTGATCCCGACGAAACTTATTACGCATACATACAGCTGCATATAGTTTTAGAGAACCTGTTTCAATTGGTTTTGGAAACTTTCTCGGTCCTTTAATAACCACGAGGTTGAAGTTAGTAACATTAGCGTAACGAAGCATCAGGGAGAAAATCGTTATTGCTCAATTTTAGTATGACCTTCAAGTAGTTGGCTTTTTGAAATGAAGAGTCAGTTTTGTTTATCATGGTTTACTGAATTTCGGATATTGATAAAGGTGCGAAGTAACGATTTTTCTCAAACATACATCGTTGAAGCAACGTTACATAGTTCATCATCATTAATAATCGATGATGAAGGACAATTATTCTGCATGAGAAACGGCTGCATATTACCTCGAAATTCGTTAATCCGTGGGTTTTACCTTGAGACCTTGCCATCTGCGATTTAGCGTGATACACGAGACAATATCCGAAAGCGAGTAGACATCGTCATCGATGTCGAGGCGATCAACCAAGATTAAAAAGTGGGTGGGCGGCAAGATCGCTCCTGTACTATGTGTGTACGAACTACAGAGGAGTTTTAAATTTCTAATCAGTTTGTTAGCTCCGCGATCATTATTGTTCAGGTATGCAGTAGTCAGGTGGGTCTGATCGTAGCTCGGAGCTTTATGTATTCGCCCTTGGCCAAAGTCGTACATATATCGCGAATAATTCCCGGTGTTTACAAACATCGACATACGCATGGTTTATACATATATACACTTATACGAAGTGCGCCGCGGTGATTCTTGGTCAATGTCAAACTCTCCATCCGCTGCAGGCGAATGCCGGCTTATACGTTCACCTCTCGCGAGTTTCTCGTCAACGATTAGGATGGAAAAACATGTTGCATTTGCAAACGAGACGACTTCAACGTCGCATAAACCGTTTTTTTTTTTTTTGCATTCTTACACACGCGAATAAAATCGGCGTTCCGCGCGTCATTCCCGCTAAAAGCTCGTTTATTAAGTCAACAACTGAATGTCAATTACGATCAAAGCGTATGAAGTACATGATGTTAGTAAAGGTGAAATTCAATGTTGAATAATAATGAGATTAATATTTATTGAACATCGATGATGCTACTTCAAACCGTTTACCGGAGTAATGGGGGTGGGGGGGAAACTAGTTTGAAGTTAGTAACGTTATCGTAACGAAACGTTAAGGGGAAAGATCACTATTTTCTGAATATTATACAAAATGATTTCTAAGGAACTAAGATTTCGAAATATGAGTGTATTTTGTTTTATTGCGGTTTACTGAAATTCAGACAATTCCAAAATCGCGAAATAACAGTTTTTCCTCAGCGTGAACCGTTACGATAACGTTACCAACTTGAATATGACAGAAAGAAAGGTTTGCAGACGATATGTACAGTCAACGCAGAAACGAAACTGTAACAATCGCGCGACGAATTTCTTTCATTTTACATCCTTTCCTTGACTTCTTCGTTAGTTTTTCTACATTTCTCGTTTTATTCACTTTGTCCATTTCACGCACTGGCCAAATCAAGCCGCATGGAAACGACAGGTTGTAGATTGATATCGCCGGGAGGGTTTGGAATAACGTCGAAGGTGGGAAACTCTGAAAGAGGGTAGGCACACGTTGTTGTATTGGTTTTGTGAAAAGTTTCTACCGTTAGGCAACGAACGAAGCCAACAAAAGTAACAAAGCCGGCTTATCGTTAGCCAGACCGCGAAACACGCGGCTCGCAACGTGCGATGGACGAACTGTTTAACGTTCCATGTTCCGTGTACACGCGGTAACCATTTAAGCGTCATGGCTAACTGACCATTTCCGGAGCAGCTACATACCTACGTATACAACTCCGAGAGAGGACTGCGGACAATTTGACCGAATGAAGGTGCCATTTGAGGGTCTAATTACGCGCTTAGTTAGCCCGCTAGTACCAGTCGAAACTTCGGACATGACACGTATCTCAATCATGCAGCACAAGACGCGACACCTTGACACGCGTGCCCGGTTGTACGATATGCACATCATCGACGACGTATGGTCACGTGTACAACGTCGTAGGTACGGATGATTTGTGTTCGAATGAAGATTGAAGAAATCGGTCAAGTTATGAGGGTGGTATTACAGGCACAAGCTTGGAGGGATTCCGCACGTAGTTTACGACCAAGTGAATTAATATCTCGTTAAAAAGACCCAAAGTTTGACTCGTAAAAGTCAACTTTCTACATCGCTCTCGTTTCTTTCCTTCTTTTCTTTTTTTATTATTCTCTCTCTCTCTCTCTCTCTCTCTCTCTGGTTCGCTCCCCACCCTTTCTATTACTCTTTCCCGCTATTTTCCTCTTCCTACGTATCTTGTCCACTTTTTTTTTTATTACCACGCTGAGAAGGCAGATATGTAATAGCTATAATGTGCCTGCTACGCAGAGCTTCTCCTTCGTTTCGTGCCCGGTGCCCGTGATTTTCACGATGTATCTGTATTTCGAAAAGATGAAAATGCAAAATTCTACCATCGCGGATAAAACGGATTACCCTCCGGCGTATTTACATACTTTTCCCGTGATGCTTGTCAACGATTCTCGTACATCAATGTCGCACAGTCCGTTGCACTTTTCTTTATAAAACGACTTTCGTCGAATATTAGTTATTCCCCCGATTGAATTCGAACACCCAAGCTATGCTACATACACACCCTTTGCACGTGGATATTCGCTTATAACCGGCAAGCCAGCGGGTTACATTTATACTCGTAGTAGGTGCAACGATGAGTAACTACGCGGAAAGCACGTGATGCAGGAAGCGTTTAAATACTAACCCAAGTTCGCAGCATCCTCAGCCACACTCGACTAACCACCGATGCCTAGTCGTTGTCTCTTTGCAAGGAAACAATGAAACGTCCTGAGCTATGCCGCATTCGCTTGCTACACTTTGCACAGGTACCTGTATATGTGCAACGTATGTACACTACCTACATAGACGCCGACATGAGCTAGGTGTTTAAAACGCATTTCGCCCCAAGAAATATATGCCGCAAGCCTCGGAACCCGCGATTCAAGATTTTGGCACGGTATTCCGGATCGCTAATACACAATGCCAATAACAATGACGAGGGTGATAATTAGGTAGCAGAGATCCAGGACCCAGGGAAAGTTCAGGATCGACTTGTACGTTCAGCTCCCGGCCGCCAATTAGTATCCGCACTTACGTCGAAAGTCATCGTAAGGGATGAGGTTCCGACTTCTGTTTACCAGAGAGTTGAAGGCAAGCGTAAATCTTGCCTCCCATAACTCGACGTACGCCACTCATCGCATATTTCGTTGCGTTGTAGAGACGCAGCCGGCATGCAGCAGCGGAGTACAGTACTACGGTAATTAGTCGAGTTACCGATGATTTTCAAGCGTGGAATATCAAGCGGCGGCGCTGCGCCGCGGAGCAAACTTGAAATGCGAATTTTTTACTGAATATAAAATTATCGCGTAGACGCGAAACCGCGAAACGATTATTGCTTTATAGTTGGCTGGGTACGAGCCGATGTATAAGCAGTTGCGATAACGCGCGGGTAAGTAATAAAAGAAAAAGAAAAGGAAAATAAAAACGTTGAGAAATGTATCGCGGTGTGTAATGACGTTAAGAAATTCCATACAAGAAATCAAGGGAACAACGCGCCGCGGAGAACGAAACCGATCGATCACAAATATGACGAATGTAACTATGTATACGAGCGATCAATAATACTGCCGTTATTGGGTAATATTTATATAGCGACAGGTATACAAGAGGCATTTTTCATCACTCTCGGAAAATGTGCTGCAAAAAAAAAAAAAAAAAAAAAAAAAAAAAACCCATTTTCAATTTCGAAACATAGAAGAGACAAAAATCCGAATCCTCTTCGTCGTGTCTGCAATTTTTTGTGAATTTAACCAGCTTTCAAATCACGTTCTGTAAGGATAATGAAAAGCGAAAAATTAACTTTGAAGACGTGTCAAGGTCGTAATGCTAATTTCACATTATCCACCCACAAAATTATTTCCATCAGCGTACGTACAATAACGTTGATACTCGGTTGTGTCGCGTACCGTTATATTCGTTGATAATGAAATGCGAGAAATGTTTCCAACTTTCGCGGGCACGCGTATTAATTCAAAGGGTACAACGTGGTGATTGTACGATGTACACATTAGGGTGTTTCAAAAAAAGACGAATTTTTTTTTTTTCTTATGGTGTCCAAAAATTTATAGTATACCCAATAACGAAAATGATGTATATGTCACGCCGTCGAACGATGGAATGACCCCCATTCCGTCACCGACATCAAACAAATCGAAGAATAGAACGATAGTAACCCACGACTTCCGCTGCATATAGACTCTCTATCGAGAGATTGCTCTCTCTCTGTCTTTATGGAAAGAAAGTCTTTCTCTGTCATCGGGTTATACTTCTGGGTTTCTCATCCTAAATCTACAAGAGAATTCCGCCACTACTCCACTCTTAAGACAACACGTCGGAAGCACCTTTTCGTTTCCGAATCTTCGCGGGACTGACTTAATTTTTATTGGTTTGCGTGATAAGTTTTCTTTGACCTATATTAAGTTATTTTTCCCGTCCATCTACTTGCCTTTTCTGTTTCTATTTTTTCGATACATCCTGTATTATTTTTCAGACACTACGTACTCGGCCAACATCGCTATGGACGTAATAAACCTCCGTCTATCTATCTTTTTCTTGTTCTCACTCGCTCGTGCACACGTTTGTACGTATACATATATACGTACGGAGCATTCATTCAAAAGAGTCTTTTCTCGTAGCCTCCGCTATCTGCTCCTGATCAATTTAATCAAAAGTCTGGAATTGGTTCAAAGCAACATAAAATACCATAGAGTCAAGAAGACGTACGGGACGAAATCCGATAAAGGAATCTAATTGAATAGTTCACAATTCTCATTGTCTTTACGACTGTACTATACTGCATATAGATCGAGTGTCTATCCGGCCGACCGTATACCTGAGAAAAATAATTAAATCGAAGTTGAAAGAAAGAATGAGAATCCGCATTCCCGTTTTTATAAACCATGAAGTCGAATGATGATTTTGAAATCGCGTGAAGAATCCTTTCCGAAACACCAACTTCCCTGGCGTTGCATCGCTGCAAAGTACATAATACAGTGTATCTTCCACCTTATTCTGTTACATCGCAGATTCTCTTGCAGTATCGCTGCAAATGCGGTCAGGTATTTAACATTTAGTGATCGTGAGAGACGGCGCGCCTACCGAAGGCGAGCGGTGGCGAATGGATTACAAACACGCGCCGCTTCAGCAGCAGCCAGCAATCAAACACGCAGGTATAACGTAAGCAAGCGGCTCTGACACAGAACTGTGGCCGTAATCGGTAATGCATGTGTCTTCCTTCGCAGCTCGCAGCTATGGAGTCTTGTATTATATTTACGCGTATCTATGATGCACGGACGGAGTTTGGAGGTGATAATTTTTTCCTGCATCGCGATGTGCACATGTATGCACTGGGTATGAAAAGGACGCGTTTACACGCTGCACACTTGACCCTTTGACTAAACTCGAGTGCGAAAATTCAAAATCGCGAAAAACGAATCCTTTGACGTCGAGGAAATATCTTATTTCAGCGAGTCGTTAACACCTTTAATTACAGCTTGAAAGAGCGGAGTAATGTGAAATAAATTTAGTATAAGACGAGCGTATAATCACCGTTTTTAACTGAACTTTTAAATGCAATTAATATGTGCATGAATTAGTAGCGTTTCTTTCGAAAATCGAGATAATACGATAGCTGGGGTCGGGCTAAAAGTGTAGAAAGATTATAGCAAGCGGAAACGTCACGGTAGCAATTTTTCAAAAACGCGATAATCCATTTCACAGAATATTTTAAATGCAGAATGTGAGAATATAGAAAAGACAAAATATAGAAAGGTCAAGCTAATGGAAACAGAAAAAAGAATCATCAAAATTCTGCTGTATTCTAAATCATTCTGACGTTTCTATATCACGGCATACTTCTGTACCTTGACCTTTCTACATTTTGACTTTCCTATACTTCTACTTTCCGCATTAAAAAATATCCGTAAAACAAATCTGCGCCTTCTATTTTCTTAACTTTCCACATCGTCATTACTCCACCCTTACAGTTAGCATATCCTTTTAAAATTTGTGAGGATAAATAACAGGAATAGGATAAGATAACTCACCGGCTAGTTCTCGATACACGGAAAGCGTCGAACCGCAGCACCTTCAGAACCTTGAGAAAAACTCCACACTCACAATATATATCTAAATTGTTCTCCGCGTACTCCAAGATTTATCTCCGACTTTCCGGCGCAGCGAAGCACGCGCGTGTCTCCTTATCGTTAACAACAACAAACAACAAGTGTCTCTGAGGTTCAATCTCTACGAGACTCGCTAGCTATTAAGGACGAGCCGAAGAGGGAAAAAAGGGTCTCTGTTCCTCCGCCGAGGAGCGGCCGACGATGAGAAGCCTCGTATCGTCCTGATCAGCAGGAGCACGCTGCGATTTCTCGCGATGTGGCCGAACCTTCGCCACCTGGTACACTCACAATCAGCGCACCGCGGCTGCTGGGAGAGGACTGCTGATCGCGCGCCTCTTTGACAGCGACAAAACAACCATCGGGGATTCGCAGCCGCAGCGGCGAGAGGCGAGGAGACGAAGGCGCAAGTGCGAAGAACCTCGGTGTCTAGGGCTGTCGCTATAGTCGGCCACGAGCCGCGAACCGAGGACTACGCGAGCGGAAAGAGAGGAGATTACACACCTACCACCGATTATGCCGAAATCCAGAAATTCTATCCTCCGAGTCAAACTCTCGCAGAGAATATTCCCTTCGTTTCTCATTCCGCAGAGCGTAAATACTGAGCATACCGGCCCAGTCCCTACATGTACAAGAAAGAAGCCCTGATACAGCAATTTTTCCTAAGGACTATTTTTTTTCAGTCGTTGGGGAGCTCATTGGTAGTCTAAATCCAGAATTTCTACCATATTCTGCGGTAGCTACCGGCTGTCATCTGAAATTTATCGTAAAAGCTTCTCTGTTACCGTTCTTAGTCCATAGTTGAAAATTAGCAAATAGTTGTTTGACAATTAAGCGAATTTCTCTGTAAATTCAAGATGGCGGCCCAAGATATTCTAGAATGTGATAAAAATCGTGCATTTGTATTATCAATAAACCTCCCCCCCCTCCCCCCTTGTAAAAGGATAACAGTGATATCGAAAGATTAAGAAGAAACCTCAGATTCTGCGTCAAGAAATCGTCAAGAATGTTCTCTTCTTATCGTGTTTTAAAGAATGAAAATTCCACTCAAATTCTACGTACAGAAAATACTGTTACTGAAAACCAACTGAAAATTATCTTTTTTATTGCAAAAAAAAAGTATTCCACACACGCCAGAATTTCATGGAAGACCGTCGTTTTTTAGCGCCAGCTGCCCGATCCTGTACAGAAATCTGCAATTCGACGGAATATTCGATGACTAATCATCCTACTTTCGTGAAAAAATCGGTATACGAGATAAAACCGCCCTAACAAAATATTTTTTTAAATACTGATTAATATCTGATCATTTCTAAATTTGTGATTGCCGTTACAGAACTGTACTGCCATATTCTGTAAAACTATAGGATCGTTTAGAAACATTTCTTTGCAGGATATTTTCGATCGGACTATTTCGCTGCGCGGTAGAGAGCTTAAAGAGATGACGGCGGACGCAGCGGCTGCGTTTTTTTCCAAGCTTTCTTTTTGTACAGGCTGAACTACGTCGCACGCCTCATCTCGCTATGGATTCGATGCTTATTTTTCTTTTCAGGTAGATGAGAACGACGCATTACATATGTTGCGCGTCTTGTTGACGAAACGTGTGCCGCAGCGGTCACCGAAGTAATTAACTCTCTGATCATGATGTCAGCATCGATCGATCGACAGAACTGAGCATCATTTTTATAATTCTTCCATTTATGTGTAGGAGAACGCAAAACTGATTGAAAATTGATTTTTTATGACACGGAATGTCAGTGTATTCGTGACCTACTAGCTAGCCTGTGATCGAATTTTATAATTTCATAACAACGCATTGCCGTTAATTGTATAGGTATTTTGTGCAGCCTAGATTTCAAGACGGAAATATCGTTCGGAATGACGATGAAAAAAAGTGCCGCGGTTTCTGCTTTTAATATTAATATTTAGAGCTGCCTCGTCGCGATTTTCTATCTTCCATTTAAATAACATGGGATAAATGGTCGATTTTTTTATACAGTCTAGTACAGTCCTATAAAACTAGTTAAAAAAATGTACGCATCACCGCTGGTTACACACGTGGCAAGCATGATATCAGGCAAGCTGTTTTTTTGGCCTAGAACTTTTGGTCAGCAGACTTCCAAAATAACTATTAAAACTACATCAGGTATTTTTCTTCTTGGCGAATTATACCGCGTTAACGTCCCAATTCCGTGGTCCAGTCACGACTGGGCTCAACAATATACAATACCTACAATATTATACACACGTATAATATGATAAGAAGCGCATGTGATGATGGGGGGAAAATTTCACGCTATCATTAAAGCGCAATCCCTTCGGTACGCGTTCGTGAAACATTATACGTCGAGACAATAAACGTTTGGATTCAGGGATTATTGATCCGTATGAAAGCGAAGCGGACGGTATAATCGCTGCAGAAATTGTAATGATCGTAAATATGCCAGAGGTTATCCGGTATCTATTCACTCTGACAGCGACTTGCCGTTGTACAAGGGAAACGTCAACCCAGCTTGGTGCCTGCGGTACTTTCCATCTCTAAAACTTTTAATTAAAACTCAATAATTATGAGATACGGAAATCAGTTCCGCAGCCCCGAGATCGGCGGCTTAACTATAATATGCGCGAAAATAAATAAGTTTCGCGCACTCTCCACAAGTTTACTAATTAGTTGGTTAATTAGTGCAGTCGCAACGCTGGGTTCCTGTTCCTACGTTGTTTACCGTCTTAACACGGTTAAGTGATTCCGATTTTCCCCAAATCAACATCACTTTTCTGCCTAAATGTATATACAGTTTTACTTATACGCAATCGGTAGGTACGCGTTGAAGAAATTCTTCCTCTTATTTTTTTTAACGTGCTTCAAATAGCGAAGAAATTATCTTAACCATATCGCGCGTTATTCGCGCAATTTTCATAACTCACGGAGCATCAGGTGAGGAGAACAACAGCTAATTCGCGTTATAGGGATTTCAAAAACAAAATGCAACAAATAAACGGTTTACCGCCAAGATTTTGAAGCGAAATATAAAATTCTATCCCACCGCTGTTCAGGTTCGCTCAGTTGTTATACAAGTTACTTTGCTTGTCTGCATTTACGGAAAAAATCGGGTTACGTATACCTGCTTTTTGCAACCTGAGGAAAAGATCGCGTGCAGTGTAATAATATCCAGCTTGTAATGACGTATAAATTGCCACGAGTTTCAGACGGCTGTTAATGCGAAGGTTACTTTTTCGTACTATTTTGTAATACGAACAAAATACGCAAGGTTCGAAGTATCGTAGGATCGATTTTTATTCAAATGCCACTTCGCGAAATTCTACAAATACATATATACAGCACCGCAAGCGTATTTGCAATTTATTTTCCCAACTCTCGATCGTGGAAAATTGTAATTGAAAGTTTTTAGCCTCGAAACTCCGTGCAAGCCTCAACAAAAGATCTTTAATATTTATGAAAATTGGCAGAATCGCTGGCCAACCGAACTGTTATATCCGACCGCCGTTTTCCGACCGCAACTGCCTCCACAATGGGATGCCGGGTCAGAATCACTTTGAATCACGATCCCGGCGCGTAGCCATTCAGCGTCCATTTATTATTCGCCGCGCCGTGTAAAAAAATAATTCAAACTCTCAATAGGGCCTCGGCCAAAGCACGTGGCGCACGAGGTAAAACGTAACGAAGATACCAAGGCATTAGAGGCATCGCATCGGCCCGCGGAGACATTACGAAATAATAAACGAGTTTTATACCGTTAGCCGTAAATGTATAATAATAACCAGGCAACGAAATTCTTTCACTCTCGGTTCACAACACAAAAATCCCCGCAATGTCATCGAACTTGATCTTCGTACGATGGGCTGTATAAATTTCGCATGGTAATTATCTGATTATCTATTCGATTCGCGCGTTATGTAATAATTCTTACTTCGCAATAGAAAATAAAAAAAAACTACCGGGAACACAGATCCTAGATCGAAGGATTTTTTTGCAAATTTACGATAGGTTGTTATACTGTTGCGACAAATCGATAAACGTCGGTGTCGATATCACTAATTTAGCAATCGCGTATTATGGTGAATACGTATATTGCCGAAATCTTTCTTTGTTAAATCGACTATTTCAATTTTATGGAACTAATTTGCACTTTATATACCGTAGTTAAGATGAGATATCGTAATTGTTCATTAGCCTGGATCGCAATCTTAATTAAAATACGAACACGACTTCTGCCCGATCTGCAAAATCCCGTAGGGTTATCTTCACTTTTCATTTATTTTACTACAACGCGTTATACCACAATTAAAACGCAACGCTGACCAGGCTACTCCGATTCTTTGGTGTAATGCCTCCATGCAATTATAATCCGTAATTGCTGTTCGTAGTAGGCCTGCAATTGTCGTGATTCTAACTACTTTCATTCTCCTGCAATACGGAAAGTGTACGATGCAATGCGAGAGAATTTGAAAAATTAAACTACATACATTTTTCGCGTAAGAAATCTGTGTTTCCTAAAGAATTCGAATCTGCGTAATCAGATGCTAAACAGATGCGTATATATACGTGTAATATCAGCCGAAAGGCAATTTTATATTCCCCGTTACAATAAATAAAAAGACGGCGTCTATTTGTATATTCTGAATTGGAATTAGACTAAACTGTAAATTGAATACGTGATTGGAAGGAAGAAATGTTGCGAGTCTACCGATATCGATATTCAAAAATTGAATTTGCAGCCGCGAATGAGATTTCCATTCGCTTCAATTCCCTCCGGTTTTCTCGCCAGTGTAAATTATCCCGTTCGTCACTGGCGTGCCTAAATTTTACCGAAGTTACGTCGAAATCTCTCGGTGTTATAACAAAGGTTTCTTGTTCTCTTGACAAAAAATAAGAAAAAGATCCCTGCAGCGGCGTCCAAGCCAACACACACCAGCAACGAACCAGGATCCGTGAGTCAAGTCCGAGGCCTGAGGCCGTATTAACTAATGTTCCAATGTCAATAGCGGACTTGTAAGACAGAGTTGCGTAATTGATTACCGAATGCCATTCACCCGTTTGGCGGTGTGTGTCTACCTGAGTATCGGTTCTTCCAGGGACGTGCAAATCGGTACAAGAAAGCATCTACGAAACACGTTCGAAATCACGACTCCGAGGGCTGAGCTGTTATATTTGATGAGTTCGGAGGTCAGAAATTCACCGGCAACATTTCGAGTCGCGGGCGTTGCCTGTTGGCGAAATCTTCCACGGAAGACCATTCAAAGGAAAGCGTCGCGTTCGACGCCTACAAAGTGGGCTACTTACACCATTTTCGGAGAAGAAATAAAGAAAAACAATACTTTTTCTCCTAATGGTAACGGAGATGCTTTCCGCTCAACGGTTACCGTCTAAATTTTACGGATCGGATCACGGTACGGGTTCGTGTTACATAAATATTAGCTCACTGTATACGTGAACGAAAATTGCTGTCGAAGTAAAAAATTACAAGGCGGTGTACGTTTCGCTCTAACGAATACGTTACAAACGTAACGTTGGATTTCACCGATGAAAACAAATCATTTATTCATTATAATACAAGGATCGTGCGTTGTGGATTCGTTTAGTGTACGTATAATATGTGATATAATTAGATTAAAACGACACGATTCTCATTTTGATTTACAATATATTCCGCGGTACCGAGGTTTTTGCACGAGAGAGATTTTATCTGTGCAGATATACTTACGGTACCTTGAATCGGCATCGTTGTAAACTCATATATAATAGAAATTATAAGCTACGTGTTAACATCGAAGTAAAATAAGATAATTCCAAGGTTCTCCCGACGTTGTGTATCAACTCTCTATGAATATAGAAAATTAGTACAGTATATATGGTAAAAAAAAATCCTTACGCCTCGCACGTATAAAGTACGGGCCAATTACGAATGCGCGAATCCGCAATAGCACGAGCTACGGATTTTTTTTATACCTATGTAGGTAGAGGTACACAACGAAGCGCGAAGCATGCCAGACAAACGGGTTGAAACTTCTCTGCATCATTGCATAAAACGGGTGGAATTCTTACAGTAAACAGACATCGATTTGCATGTACATACATTCGGAACGTAAATTTATCCGAAACGGAAACACAAGATTTCTATACTCCGTAAATTTGAATCAGTGAAATTTCAATGATTCCCAGTTATAAGTAGACCACTGCAACATACCAGTGCATGTACCAACACCGACGATCCGGTCACTTTTAACTTATTTCCAGTATATATATATATATATATATATATATATATATATACAATGATTTTCTCCAGTGGTATACTTATAACCGATTCACATTTAGAGAGTAGACAATCCGATCAAGTATTTCCCTGCATTTGAGGCGAAAACGATTTTCATCGGTGGAGGAAAAATGAAATATTGGTACCTTTATCCGCTCGCAATAACATTATCCATATAGAAATACGAGATACATGAATACGTAGACACATACATATCGGTAACGTAGGTATCTACTGTACATGTAATACACGGTAAGTATATGTATCCAGCCTCCCACGTTACGCAATATTATACGTATGCACATACATGTACGGAATATGGCCCATAGTGCAGCGCTCGCTAACACTATAAGCGTTTAGCAATAGATCCCCCCATTTAGTTATGGCAGTCATACAGTAGATTAACATAATTGGAGGTCGTGACTACGGCACGGAGAATTTGCCGCGTCGCGTTGCGCCGCCGTTTCAAGATTGAATTATTGGCCTGGTGTGCTACTGGCGTGCGTGCACGTCGGAGAAAAAGGTAAAGTGAAACCTCTTGCAAACGCAGTGAGTGATTAAAAGAAATTGTTTACGGAATTTTCAGGTAAACTGCGGTCTGCTCCATTACACAAGGTGAAGTTTATCCGTTCACCGAGTGTCGTATACCGACTTGTTGTTGGATGCAACGCGGAGTCCGAGTTGATGACAATCCGTGTAATGGAGTGGATATCCTTGTCCTTTAAAAGCCGAGTCCTTGACGGCGGTGGTCTCGATCGTGTGATAGGTTTCATCCATTCCCATTCAGCACTGCTATACACCCGTGTGATTATATTATAATAGCGATGAGATGGAGACGGGCGAGAGAAACAAGACGGGATTCTTTGTTGTTCCGATCATCGTTAAATCGCTCTGGTATTATCCGCGCTCACTCGGTCAGACATAATACCTTATACGAGCTGCAGGAGACGGGAGTACCTGAAATGCTAATTTGTCGTCCTGGTGTGTGATGAATGTGTGCCGCGTGAATGTGCGAGCACGATTCACGGGACTTACATAAAGCCCTGCTGGGGTAACCGATAGTAAAATTATCATGTACTGTTGAGACGCTTTGTCTACGAGATTCCGACTCCCGGCAACTGCGTCGAGAAACCCCTGCACAGCTCTGCCTGTTTCAAGATGACGATGATGGTATGAAATTGACATATCATAAAGTTAAGAAATTAGTTTGCCTTGAACTTTGAATTGCAAATATTACATGAGAACTTCGTTAGTTACGATGCAAATGTGTTTGTAACTCGGATTTTCTCGACGTCAGACATGCGGAACGCGAACGGGACGAGGGAAATTCTGATGCTGGATAAATGAATATTATTATTTATTCACACCTTTCGTTAATTGCTGCCGAAACTACGCGGGTCGACGATCGATTTAAATTTCGCTCAAGTTCTCTGGCATAAGTAAGCACGCACCAGTTATCTTCGAACCCCTCATTCTTCGCTCTTGATTAATGAGAATTTTTCAACGAACTTTCACTCTATTATAGATACTACGATGAGATAAGTTCGCGGTGATACTAGAAGACTCAAACGTCTCTTGCATCTTTCTTAGCGAACCCCATTCGGGATGGAAATCGATTTCACGTAACTGCATGTGTCGACACGGGCACACAGGGCGATTCGTTTTAACAAAGAAAGAAATCCGTCTTTTTTTTCTTGTCATACTTTTTCGCATTTAATCACCTCAAATTCTATAGTAAATACGAGAATTTGAACTTAACGCGCGTTCTGACGTATGAATAACACAGAGAAGAGATGTGGCGACATCTGTCTTCGAGTTGGTCAGGCTTAGTGCGTCTCTCGTTTGGTAGCGGCTCCTAACACGAAACGAGTTTTTTAAACTAATATCTGAGATAAGTCTGGTGGTAAGTACAAGTGAGTTATCTACCCGTGGTACATAATATTTGATTGTCGAGGATACGCTCCATATAACATTGTTAAATCGACTGGGGCTAGACTAGGGGGTGGACAAGAGAATTCGGGACATGAAGCGCCAGATTGCTGGGTATATCATTAATTGAAAGAACTGTAAAGTTTGGAGTAAATACTTTCATACGCGATTATACATTACATCATTTGTACGGGTTGGAGTATCTATATCATATTTGCAATACGAAATTCTGTTATTAGTGTTTGTTATACCTCGCGACACGAAGATATGAACCTAGCCCCAAACCAACGATTTGACGTACATAAAATCGCAAAAACCGACTGTAATACCGACGACACCTTCTCTAGATGGAATTTATCCGGAACATCTCACTAGTAGATTGTGCACCAAAGAGGCAAAGTGAACGTCTAACGCTGTGGATTACAAAAGTTAGTCAAATCACGGTACATCACGACCTTCCTTGTCGTAGCCTAAGTGTGAACGGAACCACCCAACGGAAATGTCGAAAAGAGAGATTGATACGATATACTTGGATTAGATTTCATGTCTCTATAAACTATCTGTCTCGGAATAAATTTTTTGTACATATTTCGGTCGTTTCTAATATTTTTATAAATAAACGGCAAAAATCATAATAAAAGGCTAATAAATAAACACAAGCAATAAGCAAAATCAGTGAGCAGCTCAAATCATTTACGATAAAAAGCGATATTACAAACAAAAATCATATCGATTACGAACCTTCCAGTTTTATTCACTGTAGTGGTTAGTTTGGTTTTCACTTTGTTCTCGCGATGATAGATCGGTTGCTCGGGATTGCTCCGTTCAGGTAACTGCTAAATACTGACAATAATGCTGCAATGTAGCCTGCTCCTGTAATCAGACAAGAGATAGACTTAATTTTATTAGTATCTTGTTTTCCAAATCAATATACGCATCATTGAAAATTTACGATCATTTTATAAAATATAATCAAGGACTAAATACTAATAAATTTCGACTGGAACACAAATTTGTCCAAGTTAAATTAGCGTGACAGTGTCATGAAGAATGATTTCAAATGTATACCTGCTTTCTATTCTTCCACAACATTGTACTCTGTTCAGCTTTTGCATTTTGTTTTTCAAGTTTCATTGACAAGATCTTGTAATCCAAATAATCAGCAACTCCAAGCAACGTTGTTCCAGTTTCTTGCTGTAATCAGGTGAAATTACACAACATCTTGTTAGTTAATATGACTTTGAAATTCATACATACAGCATCGAAGATTTAGTACAATTTTTTTTAAAAAGTAATACAAGAAATGCATAACCAATAAATATTTACAGACGCTGGCATTTTACGATCGCTTGGTAATTACGAGATGCATAGTAAAATTTAAAAATGAGATACAAGCCACTGGAAAGTTCAAGACACTCGAAATTTCAGAGTAAGCAACGCCGTAATACACAGATGACGACTCTGCATCTACCTGTACTTAATATGTTTCCGGATTGACCTTTTTTTCGCTTGCTTTTTGTCGTGTTCCTGCCCCCGTTCGATGTATAATAGCGGTTTCTACTTTTATGTACATACAATTTTCCGCCATGATACCGTTTTCAACGTGTACGGATCTAAGTTACGAGTTCGTTTGTTTTTTGTTTCATTTTTCTTTGGTCAATTTATATTCGCTCGGTATTTCTGTATATTAACACGCTACTCAATCCTTCGTTGTAAATAAATGTTTCAGCTCAGAGGAGACTGAATTGTTAATTCATAATACCTTTATTTATTTGATCGTCGGCATCGAGAACGTTCTACATATTTATAACACGATCGAGAAACCCCGTTCGAAAAAAACAAAACACATGTGACACATTAACTCTTGATACAGTAACGAAATGAAGGATTAGCATACCGATCCCCAAACTGAAAATCGACCGAAGCGAGCTCTTTTTTCAGCTAACTTCCCGATAAATTTATTTCAATACGTAAGGAATACGTTTAGCGAACCATTTGATAATACGTGCCTTTCAGTTTCATTTTATAAACGGGTATTCAAGAGATGCTTTCTGCGACGTATTGTAATGTACTCTTCACAGCTCTTCAAACTCACAAAACAATAGAATAACGCGGGTCAACAATACGCATTTCAGCACTTACCGAAATTTAGCAATCAAAAAGGCACTGCTATTTGAATTCTGGATTAATATGGCATGCGTGGTTCTTCTCTGTCCACTCCGAAGGAACTGAAGCGACTGACGTCGCGCGTCGAGCTGCTCGCTACAGAAACGTCTGTGTTTACTAAATCGACGTTACACGCGGCGTCAAGCGTAAATTTGAATTTACTGACGACGCTCGATCGAATAGAACATGTGTAAAAATGAATCGAAAATGAGAGAAAATCGCAAACCTTGTCCTTTTTCAGAGAACGAACCATCAGTGGTCCGTAAAATAAACTTTTTTGACCGAGCTGGCCCCTAAATCCGTTCCAAATAAATAGATGGAAGTCTCTTTTATAAAACACTATTCCCTATCTCATCTCTCAACCAGTTATTTCGAGGGTCTCTAAGGGTCCTCTGTGTGGATCAACGGTGACTGAAGATTGCGGAAGACAGCCAGCTAAATGAGGGTTTTCGAAGTTTCGTCAGGGATGGAGCGGGGAGCTTCGATACGGAAATTTCCCACTGTTACCTGGAGTCTCATGCAGTCCGCTGAAAGACTCGGAAAATACACGGTGTACATACATTATGAGTTGTCTAAGGGCAAATGTAGGGCACTCGACCTATAGACATGTAATATGTACACAGATCCGCACGCTCTGATTGGAAATAATAATTATTTTCTAGTATCGCCATCTGTGGACACAATCTGCTCACTCGTAGCGGTGGGTCGAGAACGAACAAAGTACGCCCATAATTTTGCACACAATACGCAGCGTATCATGACGTAGTGTGAGCAACTTCAGGCTAAACCTCATTCACACACTGATGCCAATAGAAAAAAACCGTATACTGCATAGCAGGATGAAACTAATTACGTAATTAGTGCATAATTTAGTCGACAAAGCGTAAATAGAACGTAAAATAAATGTTGAGAGGTGAAATATATTTGGTTCCGAATGAATTTTCATACTTTCCTCAATTGCGGTGATAAAAAAAAATCGGCGAATATTCAGTTATAAGGTTTCCATATTGCCACTTTGACAAATCAAAACACAATAGATATAATAGCTTAGTGAACAGTGAAACGTATTTGGCAAATTTTTGCGACGTTGAAATAAGATGATAGAAATGTTATATATTCATCGTTAAAAAAATGGTGAGTACATCTTTTTGAAAACCGATACAGTTGTAAAAAAAAAATTATCAAATATGGTAGGGTAGTTCAGGTGTCGGAATAAGAAAATGGCGTTTTAGAATCTGCAATCGTGGGATCTAGGAAACTACATCGGAAAATAATCCCGAATATTACAAGCGAAGTAAAGAGAGGGAGAAAGAGGAGAAAGAGGGCAAAATATATATGAGTAATTTCTAATCGGTTGGGCACTGGCAGGATGTGAATCATTGTCGTCATAGTGGCTTATCACGGGATTATTTCCAGGTGTAACCACGGACGAGCAGATTTGAGCGACTTTAACGAGGACCAGGTAGCCGTCCAGGCTGCCCACCAATTGACAAACTACACCCAAAGTCACAACTCGACATTATTTCACCTAGTTTCGTGCTCACGCAAGTTTCTCCAAGTTTTTAAAATTTCCAGTTTTCTCACCTCAACTATCAAACGACAACTTAATGTATTAGATTAACAAAGAGAGACTAGCAAATCGGAGCACCACCTTAATTGCTCAAAAACGGAAAACAATCAATGTAAACGGTGTCTCTGAATTTCAATGCTGTGTCAACATTGGCCATCTGATTGAATCTTCTACGGTATTGGAACGTGTCAAGTGATCTGTGGCAAGAAATGGCGCAGAACCACGGAACGGGCAATATTGCATATCCGTGTGAAATGTAATAGCTGTGAACAGGAGGTGTACAAAAATTACTCCAAAAAGTAACAAGCCTAAAGTCAGTGTCGATATTTGTTTCTCCTTTGAAAATTGGGCAACATGTCTCAGGAGCATAAGTGGCGG
Source organism: Neodiprion fabricii (assembly GCF_021155785.1). Classification (NCBI taxonomy): domain Eukaryota; kingdom Metazoa; phylum Arthropoda; class Insecta; order Hymenoptera; family Diprionidae; genus Neodiprion; species Neodiprion fabricii. Next base: position 31,016,662 of record NC_060239.1, read on the forward strand.
CCCTGGATGCCGGCAGGTGCTGAAGAAGCTGCTGGCGGTGAAGGGTCTATGGAAATTTATATCGAAACATTGATGGGCCTTGCATTCGAAATGACTGTGTCGCCCAATGATACCATCGGATTTATAAAACAAAAAATTCAACGTGTCGAAGGTGAGTAGGTAGCTTGTATTAGATATTCGTATCTGAGACGGGATGTGATCTGCTGTTTGTGAAATTAATATGTCTTGCATTTTGACCCGCCCAAGTTTAAAGTTTGTCTTTCTTTCGTAGAACCAAAATTTATTATACTGTTTAATTAACATTGGTTCCATTGGTCTGTCTATCACAGAATACTAATACAATTGTCAGACTGTGTAGTTTGACAATGAACCCGCCATACAAGTATAACGCTTATTTCAGAATTCCAATATTTTAATATACAGTAACTTGATAAATCTATGATTCATATTCAAGTTCAAACATAATATAGAGCTTCAAAATGATGAATACTGTATTATTTTGTATACATATAGTTAAATGCACATGTATTGTAAACTGTGGGATTGTGATCTGGTTAAACAATAATAATGTAGCTTCGAAGATCTTGGCAGCTTGAAACATACATTTTACCACTGATACTAATTCTGACAAATATTCATTTTACAATTTCCTCACGCCAGCTAACATAATTGTAGTACAGTTGTAAGAACTCACATCTGTCAATATTTTCTAATAGAGATTTATTTCGCTTTAATGAAGTGGATAAAATCATTTAGAAACAAAAATCGGACGACAGAAAATTAATAAAATGCTTATCTCTTTCATCTTCATTTATTATGTTTCGTCGAAATGGTCCGTGGAATATACTTGTACCGAACTATCTCAGTCAGTGCACACTATATAGTGACAAAATATTGTCTCATTATCAAATGACTGGTAATTGTATGTTAGGTGAAAATGAAGTTGTATTAGTATTGCAAAGAACAACTCATGCATTACATTAATGTCTGTTCCACCTCTTCGCAAGCCTTAAAATATTAAAAACATGATACTTAATATGAAATAGGTTTATGCAACTGTGAATTTATTTTCACTACTAATAAGTTAATAAGAGGTTGAACTTTAGAAAAATATTGATTACAGTATCCCTGCAGCAAATCATTGATGGACATATAAATTTATTTTATCATCTTAATGGAAATTGTGTTTCTGTTTCCATTACAGGTATTCCAGTATCTCAGCAGAACATAGTATATAATTTATGCGAACTCTCCGATTCAAGTACACTTTTGGACCATAACATACGGGAAGGTGCTACCTTGAAGCTGGTCTTGTCAATGCGAGGTGGACCTATTAGCACGCGTCGTTTACCCCAAGTGGATGATTATTCCATTAGAGAACTTCGCGAATTTGTCGAAAATAACAAGTTAGTAAACTGTAGAATTGTATATGATAAGTTTAGTCTTGATATCTTCCAATTCAGACACATTTTTCACTTCCACAAGCACTATCAACTTCTAATAACTAGTTTTTTCTGTTTCATGTACTATTACGGGATAAACATATTAATATATAAGTATTATACTACATGTACTCAAAATTCCCTTCCGCAGAGAAAATATGATGGATCAGCTGCCACCAGGGTGTCGAGTGACGGTTCTTGTATTTAGAGAGGGCGATTCTGTCAGTTTGTTTAAAGTGATTGAGAATGACGATGGCACCTACTCTCCCATCGCTGATTCGTGGAGTGGATCATCGATAAGGTATACTTGGATATGCAACAAACTGAGATTAGCCCTTTTCGTGAAAAAACCTTATCAAACGTTACATTCTGCCTACAGAAACATTTTCTCGGACTCTGATTGCGAAGAGGTAGCTGAGAGACTGCAAGAAAATTCTACAACTATGGAAAAGATGCATGCTCTGAGACAACAAATGGAGAAGCTCTCGATTCAGAAGGTTTTTATTTTAACTTGATCTGTGTGATTTATTTGGAGAACAGAGGCTGCCTCCTGCAGACAAAAAATTACGGAACATAATTGATTTATGTGTTTTAGTCAAAGAAATCGAAGAAAAAAGATGAGGATGAAAAAACCAGTGTTGTGGATTCTTTGGTAAGCTCAAACGTGGTATGCAGGGAGGACGAAAATTTTAGAAATACCACTCTTTTACCTCCAATTGCAGCTCCTAAACTCCCTGACCCTAATACTGCGAGTTTTAATTTGAGCAGTATGCCAAAAAAATATTTAAACCGTAGACCCAGAGAACTGAAATCTCTGCCACCAGAATACTATAACGCTTTACGAATGCCTTCAAATAAGGAATACGACGATATCGTCACGCATAAATTTGTGCCTAATAAGTTGGACCCCATGAATCAGGAGTTGCAATTAAATCAGAGAGGATTCGGCTCAATAGGAAGCGAAATGGCATCTCAAACAAAAAATTTTGGTCACATTGGGAGCGAAATGATGGCTCGGAAGAAACGCGAACAAGAATTGGCCAACAGCAAATCAAAACCGTTCTCAACCGACCCATGCAATAATATGTATCTCAATGCAAACTTCGAAAGATACGACCCAACAAACTGGCAAAGAAATGAAAACACAGATAAAGACCTTACACTACCGGACCTGCGCAAAAAGAGCTTTGACAATTTTAGCGACCCCAACGTGTACAGATCACACCGACATTCTCCTACTTTATCAAATCATGAGAATATGCCAATGGAATGCTCTTCTTCAAGTATAGCGATAGTCGAGGAAGAGAATCCCCTGGATACAAACTTTTCACAAAGCCCAATCACAGTAACATCGACTGAATCCACGACAGTTGCCATATCACAATTACCTTCCGAAAGACTCTCCAAATCTAAGAGTACACCTAAAGGTAGATTTAGATTAAGAAGATACGGATTGGTATTTACAGATCACGAACGTCCAAAAACCTGTCCAGACCTAAAGATCTGTCAAAAATCTTACACTGATCTGATGTCTGAAAAAACGTATAGCTATGAAGAATCTGACACAGATTCCAAATGCGAATACGACGAAGTTTTTCCCAAACAAAAAAGCTGTGATGTTAGCCAGGAGAATATTGCTGGAAAACATATAATTGAGAATCCGAAATTCGAAAATGGGTTTACTGATCACAGTATCTGTATGGAAAATGTAAATGATTTGTTAGCTCAACGTATGTCTGACACCTCAGCATACGATTATGAATCTGAGAAAGATTTCACTAATTTCAACGCATCTGATAAAACTCGATTATTTCATCAATCTCTGTATAACAGAATAACAACAGGGCGTAATTACATTACTCACAAACTCGGCGAGTCTAGTTTTGAGGGGGGAGATAATAGCTTTCCTAAATACGACAATACAGAAGGTAGATTACATCATTCTGGAAATGATTCCAATGTTCACTTCTTAGGTAGAGTAAAGAGTCCGGTACTCAATGCTAAGGATATATTCGAATCAAGTTATGAAAATAAAGAAAGTTTGTTTGGTTTGGGAAACGATGGAGCAAGAATTACGGATGCATCTGGTTACGACAGTAGTGAATCAAGCTATCTTCAGCTTGATACTGCTGAATTACAGACAGTTAGTGGAGCAGAACCACAGTTACAGGTTCTTGGGCGTGTTCGTAGTCCGATTCTTAGTACGAAAGATATTTTTCATGTAGATAACCAGGAATCTACCGGATTTAAGCCCTCATCTTCGAGCAGACTAGAAGAACTTGGTATCGAGCAAAAAATTAAAATACTTGGGCGTGTTAAAAGCCCTGTTTTAGCCACAGATAATTATAATTTCGAAAAAGAGCATGCTTTGTATAATCCAACTCCTTCTGACGCTGCCTTCTTTGAGAAACAAATAAAAATCTTAGGCAGAGTTACAAGTCCGATTCTTTCATCGGAAGAATACAGCTATGACAAGGAAGATATATTGTACCGTCCAAATTTTCCCGTTAACGATACTCGTTTGGATAAGCATATTCAAATTTTAGGTAAGGTACAAAAAAGTGCACCAAAAGATAAAAAGAATGTACAGCCCATCATTTCTAATCCCCCTAAAAAAACTACAGTAAAAACACGTTGCTTCCACTGCCATAAGCGCCTAAATATTACTAACATCTACAATTGCCGTTGCGGAAATCTATTTTGCTCGGCCCACAGGTACTCCGAAGTTCACGGCTGCAATTATGACTATAAAACAGCAGGTAGAAAATTTCTTGAGCAAAACAACCCGTTAGTTACAGCCCCCAAATTGCCTAAGATATAAATGCACTTTCTTTTCTGCACAATTATGAAATTAATTCGTTATTTGTTCTTTTTTTTTCTTTTTAACCCCATCTGCGATTGGTATGTTACATTATACGCGAGAGTTATGTTTGGTGAAGCATTATTAAATGTACCACGGGTGATATGTGTTGATAATGTATGTAACTATATATAAAAAAAAAAAAAAAAAAAAAACAGAAAAATGGAATTAAAAAAAAAGTAATACCTAGTGCTAGGTTTCGTATTCGTCCTATTGTGCGGAATAGTTACTAAAACATTCTATTAGTGTCATCTATGCATTAGCTGATAATTTTGACAAAATGGATTCGCTAAATTGACTAAAAAGTTGATTTCTTGGCTAGCATAATTAGAAACAAAGTTTCGTTAAAACTACACCTTAGAATTATTTTCAATAAATGCCTTGTATATTATAATAAAGAATACTAAAAATTATCAAACAACAATCAATAGATTATATGTAACAATATTAAATGCACGAAGGTTTCGATGATCAATATCTACGTTTATTCGAGTTTGATTGACAAGCGTTACCGCATGGCTCATCCAATTTACTCGTGCATTCGAAAATTCCTATGACCTGTTATAATGGCATTTGTATTAATTCTGCGGAATTGTAAAGAAAAAAAAAAAAAAAAAAAAAAACAATATTAATAAATGAGAAAAAATTTCGTTTAAGAGTGATTATGATGCTTAAACGCACCTTTTGTAATAACTTGCTTAGAATCCCATATATGTATCTATATACCATACATATATAAACGTATATATTTTTATTAATTCAAGTCGCAACGTATTCAGCTAACTTATTTTCCTTATATAATATAACGTTGCACGATTTATTTAGGAACAAATTTTCACCTGTTACTGTTACGAAAATTTGACTAATACAAAATATTAAGATTACAGCAGTCATTTTACGCCTTTTTCTTATAAATTTGCCCGAAAAAAATCATGTTTACAATTTTACAACAATGATCTGACATTTTTCTCCGATTCTCGATTTCTTAATTAATACCTTTTTACTTCAACTATGAATAACAAACATGATAAGTATCTAATATTTATATATTAGATATATTTGCTAGATAACAAACGTAAACAAAATATATAGTGATGTACTTCATTTGTATGTTTCAGTTAAATAAATGATAAACTTGGTAACATCATTTTAATGGGCTGTCATAAGACTTCCTATTTGCTTTGTCATTTTAAAATTTGTACTTCGTCTCGTAAAGCATTCTTACTTTATAAATCTGGAAAAATAATATAAAAATGCGAAATAATGCAAGCAACACGTGTCGGCATCCTGCACCCATTACACCCAGCACGGGCGATTTATTTATTGATTGTATGAATAAAATTTAAACATTTGATAGTTTGTCATTTAAAAGAAAAACATTTCAATAGTTCAAAGTAGGAACGCAAGTTGTGCGTGAATTTGAGAATTACTGTTCACAAGAATAACGTTGCTTTGAGAAGATCGAGCAGGACTTGAGAATCAATGGTTCCAATATTAGTGGATTAATTTGGAATCGGACATAAATTCATTCTTATACTTCAACGTTTATTATTAATTTCATGGTTTTTTTTGTTTATGCCAACTTAGAGATTACCGATTTTTCAGAAGTTGTAAAGCAAGCTCTTCATCTTCGAGTAGACTAAGACCAACATTCTTATCGCACAATTTAGCCTTTTTTCTATTTTTCTTTCCGTTTATTTCTTCATTATCTAACAACTTTCTTTTGGGTATTCTGCGAAAAAAAATGTATCATCAAGAACGAGACATTTTGAATGCAATTTTAAAATCTAATTATCATTCATTACCTGTCAATTTCGTCAGTATCTTCACTGGCATTATCGAATTGAATAGCATCGGTATCCTCGCGTTTGCCATAAATTTTATCTGGATCTGGCAACCAGGACAGGTCTGGCTCGTTCTCATCGCTACTACCATCACTATCTCCTTCACCCTCTACATCCTCTCCTTCTTGTTCTACCTCCTCATGAACCTTCTTTCTGCTAGCTTTCAGTTTCTGTTTCTCTTCCCGATGTTTTGCTCTTATTCTTTCTTTGAATCGTTCTTTATCAAAACGATCCTCCTCACGTAGTATCGCCTTTGCTTTTTCAATATCAATCCCAGAGCTCTCTTCATTTTCGTATTCACGTGCTCTCTCAGACATTTTAGATTTTGTAGGGTTAACAATCACCTACAAATATGTATTCATTATCGTTACCAGCAAATTTATTGCTACAATCTTCAAATTACGCCTCTGGCAAGATATTGAATTTAAATTAAGGTATTATAAAAATCGAAAATGTGTTTAACACATGTGTCATTTCATAAACTCAGAATAAAAATTGAATGTAAAAATGTATAATGTAAATAATATACATATATGAAATACAAATACCTGGCCCTCATCATCAAAAGTAGTTTTTTTATTCGCAACTATTTTCTTCTTCAGAATTTTTTTAGCTAATGCAGCTTTTGTGACAGCTTTCTTCTTTGCTGTATTTGTATTGTCTATGTTTTCAGTATATTCATCTTCCGTATGATCGTTCAGAGAATCGTTGCCGTCTTGGATGTCTATGTCTCGCCGTTTTACAGTTAGAATATTTTCGTCACTGTCACTATCCTCTATAAATGGCACACAAAAAAGAACCGTACATATGGAGGAAGGTTTTTTCATATAGAATCATATATTCCATTATTCATACAACAAAATATCTTCAAAAACTGACTCATCTGTACCCCTCTAAATGCAAAATCTAAAAATACTTTCCACAAATACTCAGATGTATTCTGAAAATTTCGAACAGCTTATACCTATAAATTTTTTTTTCTTAAACTCACCATTGCCAAAAAATGTGTCTCTTCGATCCCGCGAATCAACAGCATGATATTCATTGTCACTATTCTCACGTGGCTCATTGCCACTCATGCTATTTCCAGATCCTCTATCGGAATCACTATCTGATTCGATGTTATAATTACTTAGTTTTTGTGATATTTCGGAATTTGTAGAATCGGTTAATTTACTGAGTTTTTTCGCACGTAAATTTTCCTTCGCTTTATTGATTTTTTGAAGAAATCGTATCCTGGGTGGTATTGCCAATCCCAATGATCTGTTAAGTGTATGCGTCATGTAATGAATGAATAATTCTTAGAATGTCACTGGGAACGCACAGATTGATCACATTTATATTCACAGAAAACTTTGGGCAAGATAATGGGTAGGACCCCATCATATCATACAAAACTTACTTGGCATAGGCATCCGTATTTAGCTGATGCACGTCGAATATACTCTTGTCTTTCATAAGAAAGACGGATTTTACATAAGCAACAAAGGCTCTCTGAGCCGTCTCTTTCAGCGCCACATCTCTAGCAAGTAATGCTTCCATCTTTCTGTGAGGGGACTGCAGTTTATTCGGATTGATTCTGAGAAATATATTCACATATTATACCTTTACCAATTTCTTGTCTGCCAATGTTCTTAACAATAAATACAAGTAATAATCTAAATAATGATTGCCATTTATAGAAAAGAACATGAGTACGTATTACAATGTTGAGAAGCCACTTCGTTTCAGAAATTGTGTAAGTGTAAATTCACTTACTTGATAACATTAATAGGAACTTTATGTTCCTGCAGTTGCTCAATCATATTGATCTCACTTGGCAGTAAAACAAGTAAGGATTCTCCACCTCTTTGGAACCTGGCAGTTCTACCTGCTCGATGTATATAAGCATTGACATCTTCTGGACAATCCATTTGCACTACCCAATTCACCGCCGGGAAATCTAAGTTCGTAATAATTTTCATTATGAAATTCTTGTGACTGATTAAAAAAAAAGTGATAATCATGTATACAACGAATGGTACTTTCTATATACTTGAAGAAGTGAGTAAATATGACTCTTGACTTCCCAGATACATTATCACAATTTATCTAATTAATTGATAATTCATCAAACAAATTACCTAATCCTCTGGCGGCAATATCAGTAGCAAAAAGTACAGCATGCTGTTTTTTGCAAAATGCTTCATAAATAGCCATTCGTTTCAACTGGTGAAGTGTACCATACAATGCAAGCAAACTTACTCCTGGTTTTAAACGGCAAAACATATCATTCACGTATTTGACCTAGAAACCATTCAAATGTTGTACTTGTACTCAATAACCGTAAGTGATGAATCTATCACTTAGAAACAAATACCTGTTTGCAGCTGGAGAAAAATACAAGTATTTTTTGCCGCAAATGATTCCTAACAAAAGACCACAACATTGACATTTTATCCTCCAAATTACAGACAACATAACTCTGTTGTAAACGCTCTGGTGTCTTATGTGTGGCATGTTCATGAACAGATACATACATTGGATCATGTAAACTCAATCTGGCCAAATCCTTGACTGACCTATTGTGAGTTTCGAATGGTTAGGGTATGTAATCTAAAAAAACTTTTGGTAGGTAGCAATGCAATATCTGTTTAGTTGCAATATGATACACATACTTAGTTTGCGTTGCTGAAAATAAAAGTGTTTGCCGTTGAGATGGCAAATTCTCAATAATGCTATTCATCGTTTGCTCGAATCCCATATCTAAACATCGATCAGCTTCATCAAGAACTAATACCTAAAACAAACAGGGTTCAAAAATAATTGGGTAGGGCAATTCCATATTGTAAACCTAACACAGTTGTTCAATTTTTAATTATCTAATTTCTCAGATAAGCAGCAAAGGTAATAATGAGGTAACTGAAAAATACATAGGGAAAACACATTTTGAATAATCCAAGATGTCTTTTTCCAAGCCCAAACGGTTTCAAATTCCAAAACAATAGTACTGTTTAAATTCAAATACATGCCATTATATTTAGATATTTTTCTTATGGTTCACGATTCAAACTCTTATTCAGAATAAGAAAGACAAGAACAAAACAAGTGGAAATGCCTCATTATTGAATTCCGCCACCAAGTATATACAAAATACAATACACACGCACGCACACACGGACACACACACACACACAAAATTTGATTATACATCTGAGTAAACTCTACATTAATCCTTTGAATGTACCTGCATATTCACACAGTCAAATAATGGATTCTCATCCATATGTTGCAACAATCTACCAGGCGTACAGATGACAATGTTGCACTGATGCATCCGTTTTTTTTCAAAATGCAGATCTTTACCGCCGATAATAAGACCAGCCGAAAAATCATGGTAACAGCCAACTTTTCTTAAGGTTTCGTATATTTGATAAGCCAACTCCCTGGTTGGCGTGATAACCAGGGCTCCAACAGCATCCAATCGTGTCCATTGTTTACAGTATAAAATCTCTAAAATCTATTGGCAACAAAATTCATAGTCCGATAAAGTCATCTGTATTCAATTATATTATAACGGTGAAATATAAATAGAACTAGGCAGTGATTCAGATCTCCTACCAATGTTCCGAGTTAATTCATGACCATCCAAAATTGTCATGTATATATATTTACCGGTATTAAAAAGGCTAAAGTTTTTCCGCTGCCTGTTTTTGCTGCTCCCAAAATATCAAGGCCACGCAATGCTAAAGCGATGCTTTGTCGTTGAATTTCCGTCGGCTCGAGGAAATCGTTTACTTTCAAACCTCTTAGAGTTCGCTGCGACAGTGGAAGGTCGGAAAAAGTCTTGACTTTAGAAATATCGACCTAAATGGGGAGACAATTACAATTTTATAACTCTACTAGCAATCTTCAGCGCCTTCTGACGCTGACAGGTGCCAATGCACTCGGCATGCTACTCTTTAACATCATGCTACAATAGGTTAGGATATAAACAACAATACTGTAGTATGCTTGAAACTGACCGTTTTATAGGCAGCTTGAAGTTTTTCAATGATCTTCTCTTCAGGTTCATATTTTTTCTTATGGTATATCTTGACTTTTTTTTTCGTCCCTTTATTCGACATGGCAAATAATTAACCAAAATTCACACCTCAAACACGATCGTACCCTCAACAATCAGACCACATGGGATTCGATCACTAATACACAATCGTCAAGAGCCAAAAGTAGTGTGAAGAAGAGAAAGTAATTTCAATCGTTCCGATACACTTTGTTGCACACATTTTTCACGGCGTGACCGCATCTCCTGTACTACATACTCGATGCTCCAATCTTGCCACAAAATTCGCGTAAATATTTGAGAGGTTATGTATTGAATCACGTAACAAACATGAAATAAGCATTATCAGTTTTAATGTCACCTAAAGAGATATGGTTTTCGACAAGCCCTGTAGAACTTGTACAGATTTTAAAACATGGGCAAAATTACAGAAGGAAACATTCGATTCAGAACAAGTAAGATAGTTTTTTTTCTAGTCTACTTAATCCACATACGGCAATCTTGAATGTTCCATCATGTCGCTTGGAACAGGCGGTTTAATAGTTAATATTTCAATTCAATGCATAATTCTTATTACTGCAAAAGTGGACATTTTTTTCTTATTATTTCAAACAATCAACCATCAACGAAGTATCTATTCGCACTAGAAAGTGAACCTTAACTGAGTACTCCGGATACTCCAGCCAGGGCAAATGTTTAATTGTCTCGAATTTTACAGTAAAAATTGGAGTGTCCGAACGATTATTCAAGTCACGCTCAAATTGCGTAACAAAGGTTAGATTAAATTCGGTCTCTATTATACCTACGTTACAGTTTAAATAACTGTATTTTACTATAATCCAAAACCACAGCAAACTGAAGATACAAACGACGCTGTGAGTGTATGTCACTCTTCAGAGAATGAGTTGGAGAAAAATTTTATTTCCATAAACTTGACGTGCCTTGCAAACTTATTCAAACACTCTAATATCTTCTCAACATTCATAACACACGCATATTATATATATTTAGAGTGCTCCATATAGGTTCACTCTGTAGTGTGAATGGACATAACAAACAATTAAACGTTTTACTTAGTAGACTAGATGTGTAAATTAAGGATTAAGTCAACCCACATGAAAGAAAGTACATTCACAAATGTTCATTCTGCTGCACAGATTTTTCGTTAAGTTAATATTCACAATTAACAAGCTATTATGGTAAAGACAAAATTTCCGCTGATTCAAGTTCTAATTGTTATTCTCGGTTCTTCCTTAATTGCATAGAAAACAGAACAAAAGGTGAAAGAGGCTCAGGGCTCTGCGCACCAGGTAGAGTCTACAGGAGCAACAAATAGGCGCAATGATTGTCCTCTTGATAAAGATGAGCTAGGTTCTAAAACGTGGGCTTTTCTGCATACGATGGCTGCCTACTATCCTGATAAACCAACGAGCGAGCAAAAGACGGACATGAAGAACTTCTTCACTATATTTTCCAAGTTTTATCCATGTAATACATGCGCAGAGGATTTGCAGGTGCAACTGAAAAAGTCACCACCACAAACTGAGTCCCAGCATCAACTGAGCCAATGGCTTTGCAATATACACAATCAAGTCAATGAAAAATTAGCAAAGCCTTCCTTCGATTGTAATTTAGTTAATCAAAGATGGCGAGATGGATGGTTGAATGGTTCTTGTGACTGAGCAAATTACACATTGCAATTTACAGTCTTGTGAACTAGGTGCATAATGTTACTAACATTAAAACAATATTGAAATAGCCTTGAGAAAAAACTTCAAGTTAATTAATAACAGAAATTCAGAATTTTTACTCTTTCGTCATTGGTACAATTCATCGGAATTTCATGACTGCAAGTACGTATTGAGAAATGTGACGAGGTACAGGAAAAATTTTTATTTAAAATCTTAGCATTTCTAGTAAGTTATATTCATTTGGCTATGGATTAAGCTCCTTGTTAGTGCTCTCTTAGTGTGTACTCATTCAAACAGAGCAATATAGGCTGATAAGGTAAATAATCAAACCATGGTTCCCGTTATAAATCATGGAACTTGCATTTAGAAAATTTTGTGTCTTTTATGTATCTAGTTGTGAAATTATTAATATGATATTAAATATTCAAGTACCATGATAGTATTGATCACATGTTCCACGTATTTTACTTCAAACAAGTTGAGCTGATTACTCTGGATTTTTGTTATTTCACTTGTCTACAATTTATCTACAAAGGTTTCAACCTTCGTGTATTTTTACCTCGTTAGATATGTTATCCTAACTGGATTTGGCATTACTTTCCTGAATGTTCTGTGCTCATTTCATTAAGAATTCTCAATTTCGTTTCTGAAGAAACAACAGAATTTTATTGCGATGCAATGATTATGAATAAAAATGATAAAATAACAAGCCATCAGGAATCATCGAGGCATTTTTAGAGGAATCTGTAAAGGAATTTAGTCGTGAAAATTGATGCAAACAATTATGGAATCGAAACACTACAGACACCCGAGTCCTCTGGTATAATTCAAATTTGGTGAGTTTCAATTGTAGTATGCTATTTATAGAAAACGTTTTATACGTAATTAGTATCATGGATGAGATGAAAGCTTAATTACAGCCACTACACTGTACACTATACATATACATGTAATAATGTTAATACATGTACGTTGTTCTTATTAATTGTGTATATAGTGAAATATGCGTAGCATCTGACGTTCTAGTTTGCAATAAAACTGAACAAAGCAATTAAAAAAGGCAGATTAATTCTTCCTTGTAGTAATTTTTGCCTTCAGAGAGTAAATGCCAAAATTCTAAAAATAGCAGAAATTGACGCAATAAAGTAAAAGTTAGAGACAAACATGAGGACAATGTGTCTAGAGAAGTCAAAGTAAATTCCATCAGTGAACGACGAACGTGATTCAACCGTCGCATTTGCGACGAGAATAGCGTCCTACGATTGGCTCTAGATTTCTGGCTTGGTGAGGGCGTATCCAACGCAGCCAATCGCGGGATGCTATTTTTGTCGCAAGCGCGATTGCCGTTAAATGTAATAATTGGAAAGGTACCCTAAGGCGTTGGATACCTTGCATGCGGTCAACGTGCTTACCGTGCATAGGTTATAAATCTTAACAAATTTGTGGTTCGTACAAACGCGTGTCAAGTTTGTTTTTTGTTCGACATTTCTTTACAAATCCGGACTACAATGACAGTGAACAAGCAAATGACTAAAGGATATAAAGGTATTGCAAACGCAAAATGCATATATAACAGTCGCATAATAATTCCTGTTATTTAAATTTAAAATATTTTTAATACTCCAGTGTTTTGGATTCGATACGGAGAGCCGAACTCAGAGCGGCATCAGATATTCATAAAGGAGCACTCCTTGAGGAAACAGGAGCCTCAATACCCAAAGGGACGCACGCTGTTTGTACTAAACATCTCACCCTACATCAGCGCTGATAGTATTACGAATGCATTTGCAGAGAGATGCGGTCCTGTCAAATCTGTGACATTTGCACCAAGGCATGAAGAATCTCAAAACGGATTCAAAGTCTGCTATATTGTCTTTGAAAAAGAATCTGGCTTAGACAAAGCTTTATTATTGCCTGAAAATTATGTCTTATTGTTGAAATCTACAGAAGATTCTACTACCGGTATTATAAGTAAGTGGAATATTTCTTATGAGCATGAACTATATTGCCAATCCTGTAATTATATTTTCTTGACTAGAATGTCCATAGTACACAATAAATGAATCTCATTGATCTTGATTTCCCATCATACAGAATGGTGCAAGCAGTATAACAACTCTGTATGTGATGAGGAAAAGACTCAAAAAGAAATCGAGGAATATATGCATGGCTACGACCAGCGTGTAGCTAATAGATTAATGGAAGCGAGCGCAAAAGCAGAGAATAGAGGGAATCCAGATGGGTGGACTGTTGTCACTGGTACAAAAAAGCGAGGTCAACGCGCATTGTTACGAAAAGAATCAGCCATCGGAAAGGTTCGACAAAAACAGGCGAAGAGCAATGAAAAGAAGCAGCTACTTAACTTCTACACCTTCCAAATTCGTGAATCGAAAAAACAAAGTACGTTGCATTCACTTGACAAAGTGCATATTTGGTGTTGGTATGTCGATCAAGTTCTGTTAAACATAAATAAATTGTATCATTTTGTTATTATTACAGATTTAGCAGAGCTGCGCAAAAAATTCGAGCAAGATAAAGAGAAGTTGCAACAGCTCAAAATTAAGAGAACTTTTAAACCGTTTTAAGTGAATTTTTGGCACTGAGTGCTATACAAATTGTGAATAAATTTATGCTACAAATTAATGTGGTGTCTTGCCTATTCTATACTCAAGTTCCAAAATGATTTGATAATGAATTCAATGCTAGCTTCACATAATCTTTACATAAATTCTTCCGCAAAGCATATACATGAGTTCAAACTCAGCATTTTATGCAGTCAGTCTCAGCACTTCCCAGGTAAGATGCATTTTATTTATCTGCCCGCTTTCTGTTCTAGGGAAGAGTTTTTATAAGATGTGATGACATATAAAGTTTAAAAAGTGATTGAGTAAAACGACTAAAAATTTTTGTTATAAAATACGTAATATATACATACATCTTACAATTTATAAACTGTACAATATTCAAATTACATTTGCATTTCTTGAAGTCATGCCATCTTTGATGTGTTCGTTTTTAACGTCCACTCTATAAGAAAATGTTGGTACGACAACGGTTGCAGCAGAGCAAGTAACTCCTCTGAAATCATAAATGTTAGAACTTCTAATGTGTCTTTTACTGCTACAAGAGAAAAAATCTGCACTTACGTCTTCTGGAATCATCTAACTGTAATTTACAATGATAAATTACTTACGTTTGTTTCCATATATACAATTTGCAGACATTGCCGCACTAACAGCTTGCGCAAGCCGCTCCAGTGCAAGGTCACGGGATGCGGATTGCAACTGTATGTGTGGAATGTTTGTTAATACACGAGCAGTAGCAGCTAGATGTTGTGCCGAAATAGCATGCCTATTGCTGCCGCTATTTTTCAGTCGTAGCACAGAATCCATAAGAAGCTGTTGTATCTTTGAGTAAAATTTTTGCTGTCCATCTTCTGTAGTCGTAGTTGCAGGATCATGTCGTAATGGACTAAGTACACACCACCTGAAGTTTGAAATGGAAAAAATGAAGAAAGACAATTCTAGATCTTTGGGAAAATGATGTATCAACTCAAAATCAAAAAATAAGATTCACCTAAAAAGGCCAGCTATAGGAGTGATTGGAGTCATCGGAATGCCTCCAGTTGGTAGAGCAGGATTATCCATTAAAGATGTCAATAATAGACTGGGATTTTCATCTATCCAATCACCAATGAGTTTCAACAATTCTGTAGGTGGGTTTCTGTCTTTGTAAACTTCACCTATTGCAGTGAGAAGATTTGCCGTAAAATGAGGCGCTAAGAGTGGCAACTGCTTGAGTTTGTCGACAGTATTGGGGGTTAGTACAAAATAGTCCTGTAAGATATGACGAGCCAAACCAACGCTCTGAACTGAGGTCGAGCCCAGCTGCTGCATCCATATTCCAGTTGCATTCAACACTGGTTTATTATGCGTGGTAATGGCTAGCGATACTAAATTCCCTAAGATTGTGTGTCTAGAACTTTCAGCAGGGAATAACGATAAAAAAACAGCATTGCGAACTGCGGGACTGCCACCAGGACTTTGAAAGAAATCACTTAGAACTTCGACCAGTTGTAACTCCTGTATAGCTGATGGTGTCATGCGTTTCTTACGCCTTTCAATTTCTCCAAATACAAATTCCGATATAAGGTCCATTTGCAGATCCATCTGCTTCCCAGGTCTAGCGCACAACATCTCTGAAGAAAAACTTTGCAATAAATCAATGGTGAATGTAAAAATATGATGTAACTGAGGTCTCGTGCATCTTAATAATAGTTAAATAAGTTGTTTATGCGACAATTATCGCAGAGTGATTTCCAAGCTGTGAGAAGTATAATTGGATAAAACTTGGAACATGTGAAACTTAGTGCTCAATTCTAACCTATCAAACACCGAGAGTTGTTAAAATGTTGAATGTACTTACCAATTCTGCACAAGGCTTCTCGTGCGCAGAAGGGAAAATCTAGCTTTCTCAAAGCTTGAATAAAATCATTTGTCGACATTTACCTAGCTTCTTTGAAAATCTGTCACTGACGCAAATATGGCTTTTGGTAAAATTACGATCGTTTGATAGTATAAGAAATGACGATGGTAATTCAATGGGATGACAGTTTCAGTTGTAATCATTAAAACTCAATGAAAATTATAATTTGTTTACATAAACACCGCTGTCCCATTGCAAACATAAAGAGCGGCGTGAAATAGCGACAATTTATTAGACCTAGGCATTGGACATCGAGTAACTTCAAATCAGGAAGTTTTAAATCAACATGCATCATGCATCGGTCAATATGGATTTCGCAATACCGGCATGGTTAACTTACAACTCACTTTCAATCACACGCCTTTCTATGGCTTATAACTTAGGGCCACAACACGCGTGAATCCGGTACTGGCTTAAATACTGATAAAACTGATAAAAATTTCATTTTCACAGAAAGGGATACCTTTCCATAAATATTTACCTCAAGGCACAATTGAACAACCTCAAAAGCTTAAAGTCAGTGATGAACAGTTACAAAGTCATATCTGACTCACTCATGTTACACCGTAACAATTATCTCAGCCTCGACATGCATCCTAAATCTACTTTGGAATCACCTATAAACTTTTATATTTCTGCCTCAGACTTATTAATCCTTCGGGGTCACTGTTATTTTTCGTCCCATGAGAAATACATTAATTTCCGGGATCGTATCGCCCCAAGGTGACCGCGGAGGGTTAAAAAAAATTTACCTTTCCGTGGAAGATACTGAATAACACAATATCAAAGCGTTCTTAGAAGTCGATTAAATTAAGATAATTCGAAAAATCAATCAGCGTGCAAATGAGTTGCATTATAAATTAAGTGTTTCTGCACATCATTTTTTATAGGTATCACACTTATAATTCGCACCCCAGTTCTTTATCTCTCTTTTCTTAAACGTTTTAACACCCCTTACCCGCAAAAGAATGACGATTCTTCAAGTTTTGGGGCTTAATCTTTTGAATGCGTTCTCTGTATAAAATTTCATATAGACTCGGACAGAAAATGTAGAAAATCTTGTTGAAACGTAAAAATTTTTATTCAAATTGGGTACGCTCGTTATAAATCTTTTTAATATGGTTTCCTGTTATTGCGCTGTAAAAAATTAGTGGTGTTAGAAGTGACCAAAAGTGGCCGGTGTAGACTACTACAAGACAATTTTAGTAGTCCATTCTGAACGTGAACGTCAGGTGGTGTTAGATTGACGACAGATTATAGTATTACATCGACATCAAATAGTGTTAGATTGAAACCAAGAAATATTCTATAGAAGTCCACATCGCATGTTTTTTACAGTGTGCTATCCGAATTTATACGTAATTTTAACAAGGGTTGATCTGATCGATTTGGAAAAGGCTGCAATCATTTTTATCGGAAAAATACATCAAATTAGTATATAAACCATTTATTTATAGCCTTTTTCAAAATCCGTAAAAATTTTTGTGAAAATCAAAAAAGTGAGCCAGTATGACAGCTGTGCATACGAATAAGTTTCTTCTTTTCTAAATAAAAAACCAGTCTGCAAATATTCAATTTGGTACGTAACTAGTACCCAAGAATACTTGATTTATCCCTTAGTAGATCCCCCAAATACCTGTTATTGAATGAAAACATATGCCTGCATGAATTGTAAGTATCAGGATGCCAAAATGCGTACGATATGAAGCAGTGCCATTAAACACAGAATAAAAAATTGGGCTGCCCTTAGAGCCACACAGTATCAACTCCACGCGCATAAAACACAAATAAATTGAAAGTAAGAAGCCTGCAGGAGGTTATTCTGTCACTTCTTCACCCGAGTTTGAAAAAGTCAGAAATAACGTTTGGACCAATCAGGAAGCCGCTTAAAGCGTTTATCACTTTTGCCATTTTATCCTTTGATCATAGGCATTAGGCATATTGCGATTATATTGCATATTGCATTCATCTCACAAGGACGCAAAAATTGACGCTTTATGCGAGCTGCACTAAATTCCAAATTATTCGAAGCTGAGAGAAGACGAGTACACAAGTCGTAGAGCCGCGATTTTTATATATATGTAACGGGTATAACGTAAATATCTATAAACGAAACTTACTGCAAATTCTCCAGCATTGAAGCACTACGACGACAAGCTCAACATCTGTCATAAGTTTCAAATAACTTCATTCCATTGGAATTATAACCGCTTCAGATTTCTTCGTTTTTCACTAATTTTCACTACGTGTAAATTTCGCACGTTTCAACTACACCTAATCACTTCAAATGAAAATATGATCACCGAGAAAGAACGAAAGTGTTGGCGACACATTTTTAGTCTCCATGCATGAACAAGCTACGATTACCGCACTCAGGGCATTTGTGACAGCACGGAGAGAGCTTTAAACGAAAAATACATTTACACTAGAGATCAGTTTTATGTACTGATCATGCATGACATTGGTCAATTGTTTCAAACATAGACGAAAAAAATGCGCACCGATTCACACTCGCGATGTTTGTTTGCTTAACGTTGAAAAAACTTATACATAACACCTTGAACTGGATTTCATTTACTGTATACAATCAGCTGATTCATCGATTATTATAATGACTATTGACAACTTCGACAGTTGATCAAAATTGAATTTAAAAAATGATTGTCAAGATAACAAAAGCTCGTCCCTTTCACAAATGTACCGGTACCCGAACCGTGTCGAAGAAACGCTTGTTCCGATTTGCGCGTATCTCTCGATTTTCTGCTGCATATACTGTTACAGATGGCGCAAATGCTAGTACTTAAATGGTACTAAAACCGTTGACTGAAGATTGTTGCCAAAGACATTAAGCCTCGGGTATTCTTCTAAATAAAGCATAAGGGTCGACTTTATGCATTTACAGTCAACGCATTACGGCACAACGGGACGGGGATAACTACTTAACGTTATTGATAGTTCTCGATAATGAGTTGCAGAATACGGATACAGGCCTGTGTATTACCCACTGACTATTGGTCACGAAAATTTACCCAGAAGTAACTATCTTTAAATTCTTCCGCTAAGTCAGACCTCGGTTTATCGGTAATGTAGTACACGTAGTTAATAATTATTTAGTAACTAGTTCTCACATATGTCACATGTAGTTTGTTTGCAGATAAAAGCAATAAATAAAACATAAAAATATGTGTTATGCTGTATTTCGTTGATACATATTTGCAATTTTTACATTTATTGTAAGCGCAAACATGCGTACAGACTAAGTCCGTGGTACAGACGTTCGTGAAGAGCAGTGAAAAGTAAACATCGATTAGATAGGTGTATACATGTAAATATGTGCGTACATATGTGTTAATCAATCTAAATTTATTCAATGCGATTCTATTTTTCCAAGAACGACATTCTACGTAAAGGCGTGATGGAATTCTCAGCCGTCAGTATATTTGTAGTGAACTACATAGCGACATGTGGGTTGTGCCAGTATAGTTATCAGTTGGGATAGAGGGGGGATATTCGGCTGTTGATTATGATAACTGAATTTGCTGTGGATGTAACATGACGTGGTAAGTAACCAAACATTACAATTATTCATTTTCACTTTTGACCTCAGTATTTAAGCTCATATATGTCACCTTTTGTAACAGGAATCCGTTGAAGAGGAACCACTTGACGCAAAGGCCATCCCCAGCGCCGCCCTTGCTCTCGCATGCAGAAGATAGGGATTTGGATGTCTCTGTCCAGAAGCTCATACAGTAAATAACTTTATTTTCTATCGACTGATAGACCATTAATTATTCATGCACATACAGGATATTTATCATAAAGTATTGACCAGCTTACTTTTCTTTTGATCAATGAAAAATAAAAAACCTTCACCTTAAATTACTTTCTCACTGACTTGCACAGTGCCGAGGATACTATTAGGAAGCTGACCAAGGAAATGAAAAAGTATTTAGAGGCGGTTGCTAATCTAGACCGAGCTGATCAGCGACTAAGCATGAACCTGAGTACAAGTGGATTAGCTCACCTCAGTGATGAGTTTCGGAGAATAGTTGAAGACTATCATTCCGTTACTACTCAAGTATGTGATTAAATCAAGTTCTTATACCTAATGAAAAACGAGTGAAATATTCACTTTAACCGGAAGATATTAATGATACTAACTTTTATCACTATTAATTTTTCAGGTAGGCAAAACGGTCCAAGAAATGATTCACCTTTGCCAAAAAACTTTTATAGAGCCGCTAAAAAAACTGCGAGACGAATTTGCTCTGATTGCTGCAGCTATTACCAAACGTGAGGAACTTGTCAATAACTGGAAGTACTTGCATAATCGAGTCAGAAAACTACAGGAAAAAAAGGATAGAGCAGCTAGCCATATTGCTAAATTAGAAAGGGAACGTCGGGCAGAAGAGGTGGCTGGAAAAGAATTGAGAACTGTTCATGCTCAGTTACTGGTTGAATTGCCCGCATTTTTAGATAAGAGATTGGAATATATTAAGCCAAGCATTCATGCCCTGATAATGATTCAATTAGACTATTATGGCAACACGACAAGATTGTTTACACATCTGATGCCTGTTCAAAATTCATCCGATTCTCCTGGGAGCGCTATGATGTCAGAAACAGATTATCAACACTTGATCGCTGGGTACATGAATGAAATACGAGCTCTTACTATTGTCAAAGATAACTGATTGCGTAAGTATATAATCACTTTTTCACTGAGAATTGTTTAAAATGCTTGACAACCGATTACAGTCATGTACTACAATTTCTCAAAGTACAGATGTATCTGTGAAAAAAATTCTTAGTTTCTTGTCTTAAAGCTTTATATAGACTATATTCAAATAAATAATTTTCTGGTCAGTTAAATAATTATGTAACGTAATAATAGAATATTTATTTGCACACTTCTAAAGAAAAATACCGAAAGTATCTCATTGCACTGAAAGCCCTGTGTTCAAGATCCTGAAATCCGATGGTACTGTTGATGGAGTTGATGATTATGTGGTCTGTAAACAGGCATTATATATTACGATCTCAAATGGAAATGATCGAAACATATTCAACACCCGTGTATTCAGATAACTTTTAATTAAAATAACTGAGCTCATATGTGCAAGGAATTTTATTTTTTTGCAAGATTCATTAGTCAACTTTAAGTGCATATCACGAGATATATGATGTACGATACATATACATGTGCTTTCTTGTGAGCATCTACGTTCCAGTCGTCAATACTTTTGTTAATAGATACAAAACATGTCTGCATATTGTTGAATTTATACTTTTCATTCCCACCTCTAAATAGGATAGACGAATCCATTGACGTGTGCCGAAATTATGTCTCCCTGTAATGATTGATCGCCACCTGCCTCAAAACCATTATTTTATTTTGACAAACTATTCTTATATAACACCAACAGGTGTATCTATACTACCATTATTATCCATTTCAATGAATAGCTGCTACTTTGCACTGTCAGTATTATTATTTGTACAATTCATCAAGTAATATCATCTTGATTATTTTGAGAAAATCGAAAGTGAACTTTTGCATTTTCTATTTTGTAATAACTTTATCCAACAGGCCAGTATGAAGTATTTTATCAATTCTGTTGTGTTGCTTAAAAACTCTGCCAAATAAATCATTGGTCTTGTACACAGCTATAATGTATCGTACTCGGTAGATTCTTGATCAAGTAGATTATTGACAGTAATTTTTTTTCGAAAGTAACCAATTGTCGAGATCACATATGTATAACAAAAGTTATGTCTAGAACATTACATGCGAGTGGATAATAACTTTTCACCCATCAACCTAAGAGGGAACCATCCCTTGATTTCTTTTCCACTGAGCACCCGTACGACGATTATGATTAGCTCTTGATGATTTGTGCGTATTTTTATTTTCCCTGTTTATGACTACTTTTTTGTCTTGACCTTGGCCCTTTGGCTTGCCTGAAAATTGAAGAAACATGAGTTTTAAAGATCTATTTCTACACCACAAAAATTAGCTTTGGTACAAACATAGCATCATCTCAAACGTGCTATGATACTAGAAATTTTTTAATGCTATTGTGTGAAATATTTAATATTATTTACTGGATTGGAGAAAATTCTTAAGTTTATAATCGATTCAAAGATATTCTTATTACGAGTGGCTCACCAACTACATCCTTTTCTTGTGCCCTAGTAGGTTTCCGGATATGGTCTCCACGTTTAGAGAGCCTTCGTTCTTCTGCTTTAGCACGTAAAACAGCTGGATCTTGCACAAACTGAGTTCTGTCACTATTTGTGCTGGTTTTTGCATTTTGATCCTGCTCATCTTCGTCATCATCTGAAGGACTTTCATATTTACTTCGTGTTTGAAGCACCTGTAACAAATATATCAACATATCTAAATAATTTTTTTGTTTACGATTCAACTCACTACTAAATTGCAATTATAATTATCATCAGCAAGGTCTGATATCAAATCATAGAAAGCAACCATGAATCATTTTTCTGTCTGTTTCCATCATTCAATTTGTATCAATACTTGTTTGCATATGGCTGAATTTGGTTCGGAAATGGAAAAAAAAATTCTACATTGTTACTTGATGTTGAAACTAACCCTTGGAACTGTAAATGGTCGGGCATCCATTTCAGTTGCTTCATCACGAGCACTTAAGCCAACGTCTTGACTTTCATATGTGTCGTCGTACTCATCTTCATAATCGTCTGTGATCAAGCTATATTTTGAGTACACACTGTGCAGTTCTTCCTTATAAGATTTGTCATTAAGCAGCTCATTTAGATTCTTGTGCTTGTCTTTTCTGTAAGTACATGTAAAAAATATATATAAACAAGTGTTGATATTTCCTGATTTTCTTTCATATCAATCGTGAAATGAATTCTATTATTATTTACTTTGAATACCTGATATATATTTTTTGAATGAGATTTAAATATTTTGTTAGTTGTATTTCCAATTATAAACAGATGTTATATTTTTCATTCCATTTATATTACTATATTTTATGTTAGAAAAGCATATAATGCCTAGAGTTTTGTTTATTATATATTTTTTTCCAGATTATGTTCACATTCAAACTAAATCTATTTCAGAATTTTTATTTTAAATCCGATAATCATGTAATGACTTGAAAAATGTAGTGTAGGTTTCGATGGCTCTGACATATACCTTTGTGTCTGATGCCAAGGCCATCATTCAGCTTTAAATTCAAATTCATTTGTTAGAAGATATTTAATCTTCGACCAATATTGCTGAATATTATATTTATTGTATATAAACTGTAGTACTGAAAACGTACTATTTATTCTTGTAGATATGTATGTTAATATTATGCATTGATACCTTGCGATTTGTAAATATATTAAATTTGCATTTCTATGAAACGTTTTCAATTTCATTTCTATATATCCCAAAAAAACAACAAAGTAATGAAACTGGCTTATACAGCAGATGCTAAAAAATACTTTGGCCAGATGTTATATAAATCAATCAAAATGCCTCACCTTTTGCCTTTGTGTACTTTCGATGCATCAATGTGGTCCCTTGTCATGACATCAAATTCGTCATTGTCAAATACGTTTAATCTCTCCATACCTGTGGCCAGATCGACTGCAACTGATGCCTCCTGTATTGAGGATAAGACATACCAAATTTAAAATTAACGGAAATGTTAAGTACCAACAAAATCTTTAAAGATCTTATTCAAGTATCAAATACCATAGGATCAGGAGGGATGTACGGTAGCGTTGGATCCAATTCCTTGATATCAGATGGTAGGGAGTCCTCTAAGACAGCGTTTACCACAGATTCACTATCATTATTATAGTGCCTCAAACATTTCTGCAAGTGCATAACGTGATTATTATTCGCATCTCAATGTTACAGTTTCAGTGACTGTACATTTTCAATAAAAAATATTTACCTCAATATAACCTTCGCCCAAGTGAGGTAGAATGTCTTTCACTTTGGTAATAAGAGAGGCTAGCTCCACAGTGGTTTTATTAGTATTTAATGTTTCCTCAGGCTGACTTTGACTTGTTGAAGGCATATTGTTGAAGGCATTTTCCTGTACAGAAAGTTTCATGACTAACAACTGAAAACTAGTAAGCATTTTCCTACTTACAAAATTATTTTCCAGACGAACACTCGGCTTCGATTTCGATTTATCAGCGATCCGTGTTATTTGACTTGTATCACTTAGCGATGCATACAAAGACTGCAGGATAAAATCACACTTCATCGCATCACTGATGGTACATAACTAAATAGTTAAGGAATTTATAGTACAAAATTATTTCATGATTAAAATACTAATCTTTTCTAATTGTTAGTAATCAAAGGGATACACTTCAGGGCAAATATGTGCCAAGACGTCTAGATCCACGTCAATTGGATACATCTGGTGGTAATCGTTTATGAATTCTTTCTCTGCTAATGCATCTAGTAAAACACCAAGATATCTATCCACATGTTCCTTTATCTCTACTTCAGTCAATTCATTCCTGTAATATATCAACGATTTCAACAACCAATTATCATAGTATTAAATATGTGTTAATTGCATTGCATTCCTAAATATTATTGCCGGATCACTTACGTTTTCTCCAGTATATCATTTATTGAGATAAATATTATAGATCTATATAGTTTTAGCATTTCCACCCTTGTAACATCTAATCGATGTTCAATTTCAAAGTATTTTTCCATGGTTTCTTCAGTATATGCTAACTGTTCAAGCCTTTTATACATTTCTGGCACAATATTTTCATAGACCATGATTATCCTGAAAAATTAATTAATGAGTGATCATGTTTTCCCTGTAGCACAAACATTTTCGAAAAAATGAATTATGATTGAAAACTTAAACTGTTGATGATTTTCTACCTGTTCATAAAGTCTCTTTTATGAAAAATTCTAGCGCCAGCTGGGTAGATTTCTAAGACAATAGCAAGACTTGACGACACATCTAAGAGGTGTATAACATGGTCTTCTAGGATGCTTAATGTAATATCTCCACTAGCACCACCCCTTTCGCACAATGAGACAACTTCTCCAGAGAAGGGAACAGGACAGTCTTCAAACCTTTGCTCTATTCCTCGAAAAACCTGTTCAAAAACGCGATGCTTACATGCAACTGACTAGTGAACATGTATTGTGACTATTTTTGTACATGCACTGTATATGTTATAGATGCAGAAAAGTTGAGAAATACCATCAAATTTCTAGCGGTAAAAGAAATTATTTGGTTTTTGCTGTTGAATACATCATTGTGTTTAATACCTGGATCAGAAATGGAATAGATTTTTCCAAATCATCTTCGTAGAGTGGTTGAATTTTGAACAGTGTATGTATAACATGTTCGACAGTCTTCCTGTTTTCTCTTCCATAGAGTTGACAGAGATCCCATATTATAGCGATGGTAAATATGTAGTTGTCATAAAGCAATTTACCCTGAACAACTGGATCCATGTAGTTCTCAGAGTTTTCTCGGTTTGTTACTAGCCGAACAAATGTTAATAATACCAACTGCTGTAGTAGATTTACAGCATCCTTCATTTCAGGGACATCGGGAAAGTTTTCAAGAGCATAAAACGGCGGACTCTCTTGAAGAACAGATACTAAAATGTTCGTTATAAATGGCTCATAAATAATATGAGACCAAAACCTAAAGGGCAAATGAAATTGCTTTGTGATAATATCTAACAATAATTACGCAAACATGTGTGACATTACAAACACATTTATCAAACACATCGAATATTATGCACATACAGTAGGGTGCATGAAATACTTACTTATGGTGGGGAAGACACAAGAGCCATTTTAAATCTTGTATTATATGATTGACAAGCTCTAGCCATTCTTCTTTTGCTCCCATAATTTCAATTCCATCGCCTGTGTAAATTTCTGGCATTACATAATGAAGGTAGTAACGTTTTTCCACCCAGTTTTCGCTCTGTAAAATTTAAAATAGAATAGATATAGTTAACTGTTTATTGTGTCTCAAAATGATGATCCTGAAACATAGTGGTAGCAGGTAAAATATTATGAATACAGTAATGATAAAAAAAATTTTGGATAAACCCAAAAATTAATTGAATCGTACGTACTTAGATAATTTCCAATGAGTTGCAATTATTATTGAGTAACGATATTTTTGAATTTTCGACTTAATGCACTATAACATTTTCATGTCCAACATGCGGTGAATGAGCAAGTGAGTAAATAATTAATGAAAAATCAATCACACAAAATGAATCCCTTCAATCCCAAGGTTCACAATATGTTACTATAAAAAAAAATAGAAATCACTTCACTTTAGCGAAAGTAAAAGTTAACAAGGACTTATGAGAAATGGAAGATTAAACAGAACCACATTGTGACAATGTTTCAATTTGTAAAATTGTAGAAGAATTAGAATGAGTGTAAAAAATATTGCGCAACGAATTGTAATTTATAAACCCTAATGAATTTGAATAGAGAATATGGTAAAGACCCATCAGTTAGTGACGCATATCAGAGATTAAATATTGTCTGGCACAAAGCAAATGAAAGAAAACTTACCAGAGCTGCTACCTCCCGAGTGATTCCATCGTTGGTTATCTTGAATTTTAATTCTTCTAAGGGCTTCAACTCAGGATTCTATAAGAAGAACAGGCATTCTATGACAACTTGAATCGTAGTCTAACCTCTAACATAATATACACGCATTTTGATAGGTAAATAGTCGTTATAAACGGCATTTGCTTACCTGAAAGCAATCCATGGCTTTACTTGCAACATTATCCGACATAAATACTGATATGCTATTGCTAACTTTAATGTTTGCATACGTAAACCCACTCAGCTACTTAATTCACGAATTCCCCTCAAGCCCGCAGGATTCATTGATGCATTCACGTGTAGTTGTTCCCCCAAGTTGCGAATTTCTACCGCAAGGCTGCGTCACACCAGCTGATTTTTGACAGATGCTTATGTAGCTTCTGTAACAAGGTTATGAACTTGTATACATTTTTTGTGAGCGTCAGAATAGACCGTTTATTTTAAATCATCAGTTTATCTTTTGCATAACATAATTAGGTGTGAAATAGTTTTATCGATTAAATATGTCTCATGGGCAAAAATTGATGGAAAGGCCGAAAGTTCGATTTTGTCAAACTTCAGTGAATTCGTCTTCAAATTCTGAAATATGTACAGAAAATCCCGATCAAGCAATTCCACAATCACAGCCTGGTAAACCTCAAGTGAAAAGCGTCATCAGCTTGAAAGACCCTTTCAAAGTAACCTATAAGAATGGAAATATTTCATGCTTGTCAAAGGGAAATATTAAAAATGTGAGCGTAGAACATTCATCTAAATCAACCTGCAACCCTCAGTCATCAACGGATACCGAAACTCAAAGATCATACTCGGCTGGCTCATGCAATACTAAATTAACAACCTTGAGCAAGCCAGACTCATTTGATATTCAAGGTTTGGCCAAGAGCCAACAATCAATGTCTTGCACAAATAATCTTGAAAAAGGATATTCGAATACAGTTTCAATCAGTACAGAAGGCTGTGCTACGAATATGCCATTACCTTCTACAAGCATGTTAAAAGACATTACATCAAGTAAAAAAGTAAATATTCATCAAAGTAAATCAGCAAGTTGCTTGATTTCTGAACCCTCTGTTCCCAGCACAGAACTGAAAAATACATCGAAAATAAAGGCTGGAACAATTGCAAAGCCATTGGTCTGCACATCTAGATCTGAGTCTAAATTCGTGACTGCTAAAACTGTGCCTTGTACTGGAAAGAAGGTGGTAAAGAAATCTGGTCCCATATCTGATGAAAATGTAAAGTCGAATAAGAATGTAACTTGCAAAAGTAATGCATCAAAAGTAACTCGTCAAAAAGAAAAAACTCCTAGCAAGGTTGTGCCTTGTTCAAGTCGTACCATAAACATGAAAAAGAGTACCTCCTGTGGATTAAAAATTTCCAAACCTGGTACTAAGATATGGAAAGCTCACTCAAGGAGTAGCCCAGTTAAAAAAACAATACTGCGTGACGTCACTGGGCGAACAACAAATGTTTGTGTTGGTCCAGGTGTCGTTAGGTACTACCCACAACCATTCAAGTCTAACATGGAGAATGAAGTGCCACATATTAGGACAGATATTGTGTCTGGAGAACAATTAGGCAGACCAGAGTATAATTCAATTATGTGTACAATTGAGGAGCTAAAAAAAGCTCAGGCAGAAAAATTTGTCACTGATGTTGACCACTTGCCACTAGTGTACCGGAACTTAGTAAACCAGAAGGTACCTACTTTCCATTTTGCCATGTTTACAGTGTGTATTTGCTAAGAAATGGAATCGTTTAAAGAAATAATGTTTTTGTAACTCATTTTTAAGTTTCTATTTTCATTTGTTCTTTACTTTAGGTTTCGGCAGCTTTAGATTTTCCTATAGATGAGGCAATTTACAAGAATCTTGTCGACCTTTCTGTCAATGAGAATCAATTGCCATCGAGACTAATTCGCAGCAAAGATCCAGAACCTCGGCATAGAGATATAGTTCCTAAACTATCAGATTTTTTTAAACCAAGCTATTCAGAGGAATACTGTATTGCTGTTCAGATAAGACCCAGCAGCCCAGAGATTTTACGTAATTGGAGTGCATTCACAATAAGTGATAAAATATTTGGATGGAAGCATGACATGGACCAGCACTATTAACAAAATATGGCAATAGATTTATTTTTATTAAACAAGGATTTGCATTTAATTTTCACTGATCTGCTAATATACTTTGGACATACATATAAATCACAGAATATTTACGACATATGTATATTGAATTGAATTAATTTTAGATATTGCTATTACTGTTACGGTAGAATAACGAAGGATAAGCGACAAATCCTGATTTCTCATTTTCAATCAGTATATACAATATCTGATTGAATATAAGGATTTTTAAAAATAATTTTTATAACGTTGTATCAAAGCGTATTAATATTAGCATCCTTGTGTATGTCTTACAATATTTTCTGGAGAACAATAAATCGCGATTTAAAATACCAAAACTAGATGTTTCCTTGAAAGTATTAATCGAGAAATCATGTTCAACAGTATGATTAGAATTAAAATAGCCTTCAAGCTTTGGTATGTTCAAATCCAACCTACAGAAAGCCTTGTTTATGTGTGGTTTTGAATTTAGATCATTACGCTGATTTTTCTGGGAAGAAGATATAGAATAAAAAAACGCCAAAGTTTGGTACAAATTACAGTTTTTAAAATATCCTGTAGTTATTATGCAATAACGTTGTAACAACGCTCTAACCTAACATAGTTAGTAATCATACATAAATCTGAACATTGAACTAGCTTCCTAGCATCAATGTCCACTGGCTATAAAGGAGACAGTCAAGAGTCGCGATACTAAAAAAATTACAGACATATCTTATCTCTATCAAACTGAAATCATTGTGTTGATCATCGAAAATTAGTTTCTAGCTTGCAAATGGATTGAGGTTTTTATCATAATCATCATCTTCTTGAAATGGATCGTCTTCTGCTGTATTATTATCTTCAGCAAAAGGATTTTTTGATTCGTCATAACCATCTCCTGTAAAAGGATTCAATGGAACAATGGGCGTTTTCGGTGGAATAAAGGTTTTTTGAGCTGGTGACATTTTGGGGGATGAGATATTTAGAATCCGCGCTTCTCTAATTAGGATCGGTGAACCTTTTCGGGAAGATCGAGGCGTTGACGTTCCACTAGTTGGTCCTGACAAACTTGTGTCAAAAGATGACGAGTAGATGTCAGGTTTAGCAAGAACTCTTAATCTTCCTTCAGGTATTGGTATCACAACGTTTGATGGTGTATCACTGCCGACATATCTTGGTTCTAACGTAACTGTAATGGCATCTCAGTCATTAAGCTATATAGATCGCTAATAATTTATATCTTTTTACACTAGATTCAACATAATTACCAAGTTAAAAGTGAATCGCAAGCAGCGAAGTAGACTGAACTTACCAAGATTTGTATTTCTTCCTTCTCCCAGTCTGAGCTTTGCTTCAGCTCCTGCACCATATGCATAATAGTTTGGTTTAGGCTCCTGAAACTTAGGCTTTGGTTCTTGAAACTTTGATGATGGTAATGCCTGTGGTTTATCAGCGTCAGTGATGACTGTTAATTTTTTAAATACGCCCCGACCAAAATAATCAGCAACAAGAGAAAATGGATCTTCAGCTCGATCCAATAGACTATGAAATGTTTCATGAAGGTCTCTTGATTGTTCTTGCGCTTTGATGATATCTAATAACTTCTTATTGTTCGGGAGGCAAGCTGGACATTCATTTTCGTTTTCAGAAAAGCTTTGAAAGCAGCTGAAAAACAAGGAAACGCAGTATATTTGATAAACTCCTTTAGTAGAGTAAACACATAAACGTTATATATTGGACACCAATATTTATCAAGTATATAGTGACACTAAATTTGATTTCTAGAGTGCATCAAATTTCCCATATATTTCAAGGACTTAATCAAAATTTTCTTGAAATATTTCAAATCATGTATTAGTCGAAAACTGAAAAAATAAAGTTGATTTACTGTTGGTGGTAGGAATGTTGACACATAAAGTGAACCGAAGGAAGTTCTAGCTGGTCATGACACGCACTGCAGCGTGACCCTTGAAAAATGATTGTGTTATTTTTGATAGATTCTATTTGCTCTCTTAATTTCTGTGTATCTGCTTGATATTTTTTCGTTAGGTCTGTGTCGGCCTGCGTCTGTTCATTTTCAGTGCGCAGTACATTATTCAAATAATTTCGTACATCACCCAGTGTACAGGACATTGATGTTGATAACGCATCCACCACCATCAATGGTGACAAAAGTTTTTCTTTTGCTACAAAAATATATTTAAAATCTTAGAACATGCCTTCACGGATACTATGTGAATTCTTAAAAATTGGTAATTATGCTTTACCAATATATGTTAGAATGTCAGCTAAAAGTTTCGATGATGCGTTTTTGTTCCTAGCTACACTCCACAAAGCCTGAACCCACAAATTAGGATCTTGATGGCCAAATCGTTTACAGGTTGCCAAAATTTGTTCATTATCGCCTTCACGTAAATGGTACTGCAGAATCTCTTGGTACCTGTCATTTGAAAATTGAAAGTAAAAAATAATACAGGTGGTTTCGCCGTGGGAAAATGTATTCAGAGAAAAGAAAAAAACAAATCCATTGAAGTAATTGTGTGACTTACAATTTTCTTTCTTCATACAGAAAGAGTATACCTCGTCGAAAGTTGTGCTGTTGGCAAAGTATTAATATCTGATCTTTATCATAACTAGCTTCCGAACTTTGTAACAATCTGACAACTTTTTGTTCATACTGGAGTTTTGCTACCTCACTACCTAAGGCTGACCAAACGTGTAGATAATGTTCTACTAAGGTATTATACACTAACGTGCTCCATCTGCAATATAACAAAAAATCATGCTTTTCACATTACGTGCTATATGTAATTGCATATATTCGATTTATGAGAAAATATTCAAAATCAATATGACATGATTATATTAAAATTTTATACCTACTTGCTTTCACATTTTACTAGATGCTCTAAAAATTCAACCAGACGTTCAGAATTGCCAAGGAACAAATGTATGAATTCTTCTGGATTAGCTTTTTCGATGCTCTGTTCGACAGATCCATCCAACGTGGCCTAAACAAACAATTCTTCATAAAAAATAATCCGACCTCTTGTCAAACAGTAAAATCAAACTCATACCTGGTCAACAAGAGGTTTATTTGCAGGTCTATAATTAGTACACAATCTTTTTAAAAATTGTGTCGCCTCATTTGGTACATGTTCAATTAATACGCTTCCGTATTTTTTCATATTTGACTCAGCCTGAAATTATAATGCAGAATTGAGGATGGCAAGAACCAGTGTATATTAGGTAATTGATGAGAATGCTAAGCATTCACCTCTTCGAAATCTAAAGTTGCAATGTATTCCAGAGCCCCTTTATATTCAGCTTTATCTTCTATTTGAATTCGCAAAAACCATTCGTGTTTGCCATGTTTTGTAGCCAAGAGTAATGCATCTTCTGATGATGCCTGGCGACACACTTTTATGGCTATTTCGACATCGAAATCCACTTCGCGGTCCTTGGTCTAAAATGTTTTGAACAATGTAAGTTATCAATTTAAAAGGTATTTGTGAGAGAATTATAACTTATTTCTTACGTACCATGATAAATTCTTTTAATTTCTCAGTATGGTTCAATTTTGTATAACAGTTTAACAATAAAGTAGTGTGGTCCCCAGTAGCTTGACCTTGTTTATGCAGTGCTTGAAGGTACGTCGTTAAATTGTCAATGTGTTGCGAATCCAAGAATTTTCGTATCACATAAGACGGTTCGAGCTTTCCGATCGTTTTTATATATTGTTCTATGGCCCCGTTATGATCACCTTTCGAATACAGATGATCTCCATACTGGCGGAATATATCTACAAGTCCCTCCGCATCATATTGTTGACTTTTTGCTATTCTATAAAGTAACGTACGTGGCGTGATACAAGATTTTTTGAAATTGAAGAAATCATTACTGAAAATATTATTAGTGCTGAAAAAAAAAACAATACCTTACCGTATTGAAACATCGTAAAGATTTTTTTTGAATAATAATGTCAGCTTTGATTGTAAATCCTTTTCATCTAAGTGATACAGCTTACTATTGCCGCTCAAAATGAAGAAGCCACCCCACTCTGATAAGACAGCTTGGACTGACAACATTGGTGCAGAAAATACAATAACTTTGTTCTGAATATCAAGAACCGTGATCGTGTGCTTATCTGCACCTGGAGGTATAGGTTCTATAGTACTGAAAATATTGGCAAGAGCAATTATTTTTCATCGTGGCGAAGAAAACGCGTGGTTCTACGAAGTATCAACAAATTGTTGATCATACTTAGGTTTTGCACAAATAGTTGTTGTTCTGGGAACATTGGCAGCCTCCTTGGCTATTATCACTAGATAACTTCGAAACCATTCCAGCATGATTTTTTGTCCATCCACTGCATAACATGGACCTCTTCCATCTGGTGTATAACAGTACACAGCCTGAATCAAAGTAATTCAAGATCCTTACTAGGTATGATATCCAAAATCATTTTTACTTTTTAATTTCACTTTCATGTCCGTAAAGATGACCAGGATTTTAAGAAATGGTTTGCAATTTTTAAGCTAATGAATTTGAAACAATAAAAGCCGAAGTAAAGCAAAACATATATTTATAACAGTAATCTAGTAATGTCGAAATACTCATGCAGTTACTACAGCTAAAGAGGATTGTTGTCTTAATACTTATGACTACACAGCAAAATGATGTAGATTTTTATAGAGATCTTACATCATTGCGCCCGATCATGAAGTGACTGCCTTGGGTTGAGTCAGCCAAAACGCTGCACTTCCTTGAGCACCCCATATTATCTAAACTAGTTTTATACTCTTTATCCTTGACAGTGATATTATACAGGAATACACTAGTGGTTGTTGCAACAAACATATGAGTTTGCTTGCCTGTCGATCGTATTGCAAGTCCAGTTACAGGTGTATTACTGTCCTTCAGTATTCGTATTTTATTTTTCCTTTCCCGTGTCAGATCACCTCTATAAATTGAATATTATGACTGTGAGACAATAATTTTAAATTAACCAGAGGTTGTTCTAGAGATTAAAATCTAAAAATAATGTGACCTGTAGAGCATAATGGATCCATCGCCGAAACCAACAGCCATCAAAGTAAGCCCGCTATGAACACATAATGCACTAGCTGGAACTGCACGGTACCCAGGAACGGCTCTGCTGATTCTAACACAAGTTGGATTACCGTGTTTATCCAGCTTGGCTAGATTCCAAACTTTTATTGTCGGGTTACAACCAGGCTCATCTTCCTAAACAAAAAAATGTACATTTCCTTAGGTCATATTTTGAGGGAAAGAGATAAGTACGTGTATAGCAATGATGCATTATCCTGACTAAAAAGCATTTAATTACTGTAAATGACACTTACACCAATTGTAAATAAGAAGGTAGAATGTTGTACTTGTTGGGCTAAGGTCAACGTTATTTCATAGGCACGAAATGTTGTGATCACATATTTTCTGTTCACCAAGTGCACGTTACCTGTGTTATCACCAAAGACAAGGTCTCCATTTCCACTGGTTGCTGCTGTGACTTGAGCTTCCTGGAGAACAGAAAGTATATAAACTGTTTCATTTATAACCATATATCACGTGCAGGTTAAAAGAGGTTCTTGTGAAACAAACTTATTACAGAGAGACAAATAGAAACGTCGCATCATCAACATTTTACCATTTATCTCATGTCACTGCAGACATAATTTTTCAAGAGACAAAAAATAAGTTTACCCCAAGAGCTTCAGATATTTTGCCACTGTCCACTTCCTTCTTCAAATCAAAGAAGTTGAACCGCCTCCACTAAAAACATATTTTGATTAAATAAAGAATCAAATGTGAGGTTAGAATCATTATCAAAGGATTAAATATTTTGGGTACTAAAATTAAAAGAAATATCACCTCCAGGAACGCCATCATAAATATAATAATTATTACGCTGACATTGACACTTTCACGCCTGTTAAAATTTCATAAGAATCAACATTTTTTCCAATATTTGACAGCTCGCTGACACAGTGTTCCAAAGCAACCCACCCCCATGATCTAACCAACACTAACACCCAGA
This sequence comes from Neodiprion fabricii, assembly GCF_021155785.1. Classification (NCBI taxonomy): domain Eukaryota; kingdom Metazoa; phylum Arthropoda; class Insecta; order Hymenoptera; family Diprionidae; genus Neodiprion; species Neodiprion fabricii. The sequence continues at coordinate 31,051,815 of NC_060239.1, forward strand.
CTCAAGGTCTAGCAGCTTAGCACATGCGCGATATATACGTTATATGTACACATATTTATATATAATGCAATTCAAAAATTACAATACAAAAATCTACAGCCACAGATCATCTGACCGAATATAAATAATAGTGTAGTATCTTGAATGAAAACATTATTAGTAATTTTTTGCTATTCCTTTTATGGCTTATGTTATGTAGTTTCTTTGCATCTTTCCTAATGAAATCATATATCATAAATTGTACATATACCTATACATATTTGCAATTAGGGACTGAATTTTACAATAACAGTGTAAATGTTAGGCATATATAAGCTTTTATTGAATCATTTATTACATGGTTCCATTTTACAGTAGCCCAATTGGTATATAAATAATAATATTACTGGGAGTAATATAATAATATGTAACAAATAATATTAAGATTCATTGATCATTATGATAATGATAATAGTAAATACACGTTACGGCATAAATGTATGCTCAATGTTAATTATGGTGACAGAACAATTTTTGCATAACGTTATAAATTAATACATAAACTTATACTTATTATACATGGGCATTGATTGGGAAAATTCCGCCAATTATATTTATATGTTATAATTAAATTTATTTATATACATACATATGTATATATAAATATATATACACACACACATACACACACATATATATATATATATAAAATATATGTGTAATATATGTGTGCGTGTGCGTATACATATATGTATGTATGTATGTATGTATACATATACTATATTTATTTATATAAGTAATTGTAATATATTTACTCTTTTTACTGTTCTGTAATAATCATGTGTCCCGCGTATAATCATTCTTCAATCTTATTTTTTTCTATCATTACGTAATTTTTTTTCATTATCATAGAGATCTTAAATAGTAATAAACCTTAAATACCATAATGATTATATTATATCAATAACAAAATAAAACTATTAGACACTACAACAGTCAGCAAGCGAAAATAATAACGTGAACTCTGTTAACACTAGTCTTTATCCTAGTTTACTACACTCACGTTATAATAAGACGTTCAGCAAAACTTGATTTTGGTTGCACTTAACTCGTTGCACAATTTCACAGTTGCCAGTGAGACAAAACTGTACATTAAAAGGTCCAGTTGAGAAATGTTGTTACCAAGGTATTATCATATTGCAATACAAATACAATGGTCGTGTGCTTTCAAATGGAAACTCAACAATGCAAAATATCTAACATGGATCCTATATAAAGACTAGTGTTATATGAGCTATAGTTAAAAATGATAATCATCGTCAACTGAACGTTACTAAATTTCCTTGAAATTTAGAATTATAACAAATAATGCAAAAATGCATGTAAAGGTACATCATTGACTAGAATGCAATCAATGCATTATTAAATCTATTACGTTGAGATTTATTAATAATAATCATAATAATCTACGTTATAATGTACAAAGTGAGCTGTGCATGTACTCACTCAAGTACTAGACATGACGGTACATTTCTATTGTATAAAATAGAAATATTTTTTCATTCAACTGACGCCATACTCAATTTTTAAAATATTTTTATTAAATTAAATCATTATTGGAATACCTACGGTTCCTATCAAAGCATATATTATATAATGTACATAGAGGTTTATAAGGAGCTGAGACTTCGGAAATATTTATTGTTTTGAATTTTATATTGTACGTTTGTAGTATGAATAGATCATAGATCGGACAGTAGTTTGTCAAAATTCCTGTCTTGTTTTTCTTATTTCAATATTAGCCAGCTTGTAATCAATCACTTACTGAATATCGTTCTACCGTACATGATTCACGCACATTCGTACGTGCTTGTTATTTTCGTAGTACACATTACTCATTGTTTTGCATAAAAAGATGCGATCTTTTTGAATTATACTTCAGAATCTTTCTTTACGACTTTCTCATTTATTGTTTCATCTTTCAATTCCTATATTCCATATGCTACTCCAACTAACTTATCATAAATAAATTACCATAACAAAATAAAATTCAAAACTTAACAGACACTCCTACAAAATCCAAAAATCTAGGAAAACGTTTAAATTATAATAACAGTTGACGGCAATATAAGTTTGTTGAACATTGAGTACACCCGTATGATGATCATCACTTGCTATTCAAAAATTAAATAAATAGTAATAGATTTTCAAAACAACGGTGTACTGTCGTAAAAAATTTACAGAAATTAGTTTGAGTTGCTGCAAATTATTATTCTAAACATGAAACAGCCATCTCTGAGTCTAGAGTACCTTTCGTCATTTGCAATAATGAATAATTGCAATATTAATTTGCCGCTAAATATAGATCACATTCTCACACACTTTCACTCTTCATATATACATCTTTTTATAGAAATCAAATTGAGTTTGAAATATAAAGAAAATTAAAGTTTTCACAGCAAGAAGATTAGAGTGTGAATATTCATCTTGATCCTCATAATAATATTACTAAAAGGCCGTTTTAACGAATAAATCGTGATTTTTTCATAAACCCAACGTTGTCAATTGTATATGTTTTGATGACAATCAATAGGTATAATAGTTATAATACAGTCAAGTTTACAATAAAATCCGTTTTGAATTTGGCTTCATGTATCTAATCAAGACTTTTATGCAGACAGAATGAGTTATACCCGATTCCAGTTCATTCTCAACGACTTTTACTTTGCACAATTTATCAACGTCGAACTCTGAATATAAACAATCAACTACAAATGTACTTACATCTAAGTAACAAATAATCGGAAACAATTGATCTTTCACGTTATCATTGACATAACGTGATCATGTTAAACATAGCCAAGATAGTACATATCACAAATATTTATTGCTTGTGTAATGTAATGGCAATTAAGTTTGGTGTTGGACCAAGTTTATTTATTACTCTCGTTTCGTGATCAGACACATTTATTTCAAGGGTAGCGACAGGACCTGTTTTGTTATATGCCCACCTAAAACACCGATTCACACTAGTTCTTGTCATATTCACTGTAACACTTGAGTAAGAACGACATTCCCAAGTTTTTCCTGATTACTAGGAGATTTTGGAAAAAATTTGTGACTTGCATTTATGATCTGCATTAAAGTCTTGTTTGGATATCAAATGTTGATATAAATTTTGCCAATTTTGTCCATAAGATAACTTACATTTGTATTGCGTATATTTAATTTGCTTATACATTATTTTCGTTTTTAGAGTGAAATATTCTTCATACAATAAAATAGAACGCAGATTCATCTTGACACGCCACATGATGTTATAGTTAGTCTCTGATGCCTATAATATATGTATGTCACTGACCAATCGATATTACAGAATATTTGTAAATGTTGAAAGTTATTACATTCAAAAAATATTTTGTATTGTCCAAGTTCTAGGAAACTATATTTCAGATGGTTATCCAATTGTTTCACATATTGAAATGAATACCAATCAAACGCAGAGATAGATCTGGAAATACTCTTCACATTTGTTATGAATTTTTGCAAAGAAGTGGCTAACATATGTTACCTCACACCACTCAATTTTTTCCTTTTTTATAATCGCTGGTCAATTTCCTTCCTGGTTTAGCATTTCAATGAATAGAAAATTACCAATATGAAGGGCAAAGAAAGTATATACAGTCAGCTACTAGTATTCAGACTTATTGATATCAGATGAAAAGTCTGATCGCTTCTGGAAATAATGCTTGACATCGCGTTTAAATGGTACATTAGTCATACCGATCACTGTGTTTTACTGTCCTATATGCATTATTCTCAATTTGATCTATTACATGTATTTGTATGCTATTGAGTATACATACATATACATGGTCCACTCGCGTCTACCACACAACGTTAAATCACTTCTATCAACTTTGCAATCCATGTCCAACATCTTATGCGATGTCATATTCAATGGTAAATTTTCAAGCTACGTCTCAACTGTACAGTATTTAGCGAGAAATACTCAGAGAGATGTACACAGTCAAATTTAAACACGTATTCACTGTAACATTGAATGAATTGTTTATTCGCGTTGATTTTATACCACTTCAATAACACTGAAAAAATAATTCCAGCATGTAAAGATGTATAGAATATCTCTGTTCAACACCAGTCTGTGAAAGCTACCAAGTTTACTGTAAATACAGTTCTTTGCATCGATTTTTGAATGACATTCAAAGTAATTCCATACTATAGGTCAGTCTTTTTTTACAAATAAACGCTAATTAGTGATAGCGTGTGTGATTATATATTTTTCCCAACTATCACAAAATGCAGAAGCTGTACACGGAAATTGGATGATAAATAAGCAGCTGACTTGAATTTGAGTTTACTAAACGATAACTGGAAACTAAATATTACAGCCATCTGGTTATCTTAGGACATTAGAGGTCTGATGCAGTATCTGTACGGAATCTTATTTTCAACGTCCATTACCTTAGCTAGTGTTTTTTATAATTCACTTAGCTTGCGTCTGAGATTCTGGAGGTGGGGCTAGCGTAATAGGAGCGATATTGGAACCAGGACCTTTGCGTGCCAGTTTTGACCTATGATATGTACAAATAAGTTTATTGTAGTATACGATCTTCGCAATTCGAATATTCAAACTTATAGTAAAGAGCGCGTCTTACCTAATTTGTCCAGCAAGTAAAGGATTGATAGCATAAAGCCAATCATAGACTTCTTTATCACCAAGTGTTTGGAGAAGGTAACCTCGGTGTTTAGTTACCACACTAAACAAAACATCAATAGTTAAATATTTTTGTAAATTAAACATATTTTATGTGGCAGATAACTGGATAAAAAATAAGTTTCACGATTCTGGAAGTTATCAAAAAATTAAACTGTAGTCAAGTACCTGAATGTGTTGGGTACTTTGACCATTGCTAATTGGTCCTCAGAATATTCGACTTGTGCAGTAGCAAGATTGATTAATGCTCTTTCAACCGGATCTTTTTCCTCTCTGAAGATAAAAACATAAGGCCTACGGACAGCCTGTAAAGTGAAAAAATGTAAATCATCAAATACACTTCAAGTAACCAATATGACTTTTTCAGGGGTGGAAGCACGAACTTGTGTACATACCACCCATCGTTTCTTCCAGCCATTAGTTTTATGTTCCAAGATATTCAAATATCCTTTTCTTGCAATAACAGGGCTGATGCGAATTTCTTCGACCTCTGGTACATATAGAACTAAACTTTCTTTCAATGGTGACGAAGAACCAAGGGGTGCTGGAGCCATACTGTTTACTTGACTAGCAGATTCCCCAGCCATCATACTATCCTGGAGTTCCTGGAGCCGAGCACGCTCAGGAGAAGTCAACCTAAAGATGCACGACTTAGATCGGGTCCGGACTATTATTCCTGTTGGCTGCAAGTAACACTCCTGTATCTCTTATGCGTTCCCTACTTTGCTAGTGGTTGTTTTTTTTTTTTTTTCAAGCAATTACACAATAGTCAGTGAGAATATGCATAACAGGTTTGGAAGAAGAATATTTTAAATTATAATCACGAAAATTACTCAGTTGTAAAAGTAAAGAAAAGGGGAATAATCTTACGTTTGCATTTTCATGTTATGGTTACACATGAGTCAACGTAATTTAATTATTTGATGATGTTATTTTTCAAGCCACATGTTGCAGTGCATCACTAATAAAAATATATATGTTCACAGAACAATGAAATAAAACAAAAAATTTGAACAGGACCCTGATCCACTTATAATATATAATATTTTGTATAGTCAAGGTATGTCACATAATGAGAGAACGAGCACATATATAAAAATTGATCACTATTCGATGATTTGTTGCTGTATGCAACTTATAGTGGCGGAAATTAGCACGCTGCACATTTAACAGCAAATAATATAATAAGAACAACCACAAGCGATGATTGAGACATACAGTGAGCGTTACCTGTTTAAAACCGTCACATTTGTGTTGATATACTGACTCTTGTGATGATGTAGACATGACCGATGAAATCATGGATGTAGACATTTCAGTTATAGCATCCTCGCCAGGTGAAACATCTGACAAAACGATTGGCTCTTTGCTGGGAATTCTTCCCTGTATTAACTTTACACATTTAGTAGCAAGTTCTCGCTCTCGGTCTGTCATTTCCCAAGGCTCATAGACATCCTTGCTTGCAGATTTTTTGAGTTTTATTGGGCTAGCATGTGGTTCATTAGTGGCTTTTGCCACCATATTGCAGACCTCCTGGAAATTATGTCATTAAATTGTTTGATTGCCACTTGAACAGCTACATAAAAATCTCAAAAACTACACGAAATTGCAATGGTTTGGAGATTTTCAACATCAATTCTTGCAAACTTACTTTTTCACTTTTGGTAAAATCATGTGCCGTCTTATTGCAAAATGGAACTTTATCAATTCCAAGTCTTTCTCTGAGTAAAAGTGTGTGCCGAACTCGTTCTACTTCTTCAAGTCTAGTAAGCTTTTCCAGTTCCCATTGATGATCAAAAATCAAGCTATCACCACGTGGTCTCCATCCATGGAGGTTTTCTTCACCCCTAACGTAAGTAGAACTTGTATCTAGTACTCTACGTTGTCGTCTTTGTACTCCTGTAGCATAAAATAGTTAAATCATGGTTGCATTATAAAATTAGTACTTTGTCAAGATTTTGCCAAGCAAATATGGTGGGACACTATACTCGTGCATAATGTTGATGGAAATTCGCTAGTTCAGAATTCAACTAATAACAAGTATGAAATTTTTATCTCCATCAACAGTGGGAAATGGATAGGTGTCTACACTAAGGGCAGAACAGACAAACCTGGGCTACCTGCTTCAGATGCACGTCGTAAAACCAACTCGTAGACACCACTGAGCCTGTTAGCTTCTTGATTTCGATAGTGACCACTAAACAAATGCTTCAGAGATCGTGGGCCGACTCTTGCATCCCGTCCGTAGATGATCATACTGAGATCCTTCGTTATAATAGCTGGTCTGCCACAGTTTTCAAGCTAGTGCAACATTGAAAATATATTTAAATATGGATATGGCAGTAGTACTTTGAACTTTACTAGTAGTAGAAGATAAATAGTTCAGACTTGTGTAGATCAAAAATAAAAAATTAAACTTACTTCTAAGTAAGCCGAAATGGTCATAAAGATTTGTTCTCCGTAAGATGTTACTCTGTTTAATAATGCTGAATTGTGCAAAGAGCTGTCCCAGGCAGCCTCAAATCTAAACATGCATCTATCATCTCCCGGAATTTCCAAATATTCTCCAGGGAAGAGACCAAGAGATAATACTGAAGAATCATTATCCTCTTCTTCGGGTTCAGGTGTGTTGCGAATACGTCCTACGACAAGTTCTCTCACATCTTTCCATCGAAGTTCAGATGCATGTTCGTGAACAATCGTAATACGAATACGACGTTGGATTCCTTGATGAAGTAAAAATAATCCGCGGCAAGGTAAATCATCGCTATGGTCAACTACTGACGGTACGTATTCTCCATTAGGGGCAAGTTCACAAATTTCGAACCACACTAGAACATCATATTTGGCATGAACATGCGATGTGCTAGGTGACGGTAATACGCTGCCAAACTTTGGCGAACGAACTGGTTGACTGATGGGAATAGATGGTGGGAGCATCCTTTTTGGTGGCTGCCTAGCACTGCTGCAAAAATAAGACATGTAAAATGACAAGTATCATTCATTGTGTAAACTTTAAGTAGCAAACAACTTACTATTCCAATTTGGCATCTTTGTGTAATGGATGCTGTTGATAATGACCAAATACTTCGAATACAATAGGTTGAGTTTTCAGATATTCCAAGAAAGATTTGGTGACCGTCACTGTTATCTGTTGAATTGAAAATATATAAAATTTGGATTTGTACAACACAAAACGGGATTCATCATGGCACTACACTTCCGTTCCCTCATTCAAAATTCATTTTGTAATTCATTTAGTCCCAATGTTGCCATTTTGGAAGACAGAGATACTTACGTTCTGTACATGATAGAATCCCAACGGTGGATTTCCTTTACCAGCATTTTTAACAGGTTCCGTTGAGAAAGCTTCGTCATGTCTATGCAAAAAGCTGAAAATTGAATGTGATATGAATGTAGATTATCCTAATTGTAAGTAGTCAAATTCAAAATGTTGTTATAAATTTGTGCATTTGTCACTTGCTTAAATTTTTCGAACTATAATTAAGATAAAATTTGAATCAACCCTGGTATGGCGCGTTGCAAAACTCACTTGAATTGACAGAAAATGTCTGCATATTCTGTAGAAATTCCCATTGCTTGGAGTACCGTCACTCTGAAGGTAAATTCAACTCCAGCTTGGAGATGGTCTGGCAATTCTTCCTCTTTCATATCGCTAGATACGGAACTATCACCTCTTCCACTATCAGCATCGCCGACTTCTTCGTCATCCTTACCCTCCTTAGAATCTTTCACATCGGTTGATCCTTCGACCACACGTTCTTCTTGTAAAAGGTTTTGCTGATTCTTTTCAAGAGTTTGTGTGAGAAGGGTATTTCGTTTGTTATATCTGTGGTTACCAAAGAGATCATCTTCAAATGATATACGAGCAGACTGTCTGACACCACTTGAATATTCGCTGTTTTCCTCTTCTAGAAAAAGGATCCATTAGAAACACACTGTTATATGTGAACGGAAAAAAACTAATTACATATCCAGATTTCCAAATATACTATGTATTTAAAATTGTATTCAGATAAAGAAAGCCAATAATATATTTTATATGGACACTTCTTGCATATCCATCAATAGAGTAAAGTTTTACGTACCGATAACAGCTTGAACAGCAACTCTTAAGTATCCCTTTACATCTCCTTTTTCATTTACAATAGCAACTTTGTGAATAAGTGGTACAGGGTACATAAGATTGCTCAAGTATATGAAGGATCTAAATTGATAAGAAGTATTGTAGTTATAAAATTTTATCAAGATTTCTATCCATCTGGTACAATGACTGGGTATGTATGGCGTTACCTTCCAACCATCCGGAACCATGGGAATCTATCATAGAAGGGATCACCACCGGTAATGGTTTCAATGTTATAGTCAGGCGAAGTTGGCGACAACTCAGCTTCGTTGTGATACATTTCTCGCATTAATTCCAGCCTTTGCCTATTAAAGAGATACGCGTTTACTTAGATATGTCAAATACAACTTACACCACAAGCCATGCACTATAATGCTTGTACACTAAGGAAAGCTTGTGGTCTAAAACAAATGACAATGTTTTCCCTTCATTATGCAAGCTCCACCTTAAGTAGAAATGCAAGAAAACTCTGACTGTACATGACAGCAGAGTTTGCTGCAAAATAGAATAAATTTGAAAGGATGGTACGGGAATTTCCAATCAAAAATCAGAGAATAATAGAACATGTTACATCAGCTTATGTTCATTCTTATGTTGCAAGATTACTCGAAGAAGTTATAGGAAAATTCAATACCATACTGTGTGGTCAAAATATGCGTTTCAAAAGGAAAGTCTCATACACAATGAATATTGATCCAATATGAATGAAACGTTTTGAATTCCTGAAATGAATGGAGATATCGTCAAAGTTTTGTTGAATTTGAAAAAATTAGTATTGTAATTGTATACTGGGGATACATGTACTATATTTAAACAATTTCAGCCAATTGATATCTCACAAGTATGCTGTTAAAAACAAAAAAAAATTGAATAAATAATAAAATCTGTGGCCCCCGAAAGTCAAGGTAATGCGACGTAGTCAATACATGTTATATCTCATATTTACTCGTCTTTAATATGTTGATTGAATAGAAATGATAGAGCAGTACCATTGGTTATGCAAAAATATTGAATATATAGGTACATTTGATGTGATTGAAATTCTCTGAAGTTTTACCACAGTACGACTCATTACCACTTTGACTTTCAAAAGCGTTTGCACGTATACTGGCCATGCTGCACTCGAACTAAGCTAAAGATGATTCAAGCTATCATACATTGATAGAATGAATTTAATGTGTAAAATGTAATAATGCAGCAGGATTTACTCTTTTATGCGTAGAGAATGAAACGATGGAAAGAGTGTCGCGTGACTGAGCACCAACCTCGAAGGCAAAAGATTTGCGAGCGAGAACTTCTGATTAGAGCAGACTGTAAGGCATGGGAAAAAATCCTCTTTGGCCTCCGGAGTGCTGGGACTCAAGTCTTCATTGTATATGTGTCGCATCAACTCCAAGCGCTGTCTACAAGTCAACATTTATACCCCTGTTAGTGGCTGTTCATAGTCATGCGTTATAATCAATCAATCGCTGTCATTTGATGTAATTTTACTTAAATGAATAAAAAACTACGATTAGACCTCTATGAAAAACTAATTGAAACTTCAGTGTCACGATTTCCTAAAATTTTTTACTTCCATGTGTAGCTCAAAGTTTCTTAGGTACAATTTAACAGTCAATCTGTTAACATAGGAAATATTATGATAGTTCAATGCTTTGTAATTGTCATGTGTCACTGTAGAAATAATTTCAGAAAAAACAAGAACGTTTCAGTGTTTTATCTGCAATAACGGGAATGCCACTGAATATGAACTGCCACCTCGCCTACAATTTTCGGCAAAGCTTCTATCCTAATGATGAACTGTATGTTCAACGTTTATCCTCTCTTACAGCGCTACTATATCCAGTACCACATTGAAGGGTAAGCTACACTATACACATTAGTAATGACTCAGGCAATTTCAGATAATGCAAAAATCAAACTATGACTTGGAAATGTATTTGCAATATTAGATCTAAATTGTTTTAACAGACAAAAATCTGCACCAAAGTTTTCTTTAGCAATATAGAATATACATTCCAAAATTTACAATGAATATAGTATGAATCATAGTACAGTAGAATTTAAAACTTCGAAGACATTTTCGACGTTTATCTAACTACTAAAATATGGATATTCATTATAAGTAGTAAATTATGCATAAGTTAATTATATTTCCTTCAATAATTTGCATCAAACGTATTGTTCATCGTACGAAACGTATCCTATTTATCTTTTGCCTTTGAGCTGATGGGCTTACAACTACAAAAACTTTCTACATAAGGATTTAAATGTTCATGACAATAGTCACAAACTCTAATTTAAAAAATCGAAGTTTCTTTTCACTAACCTTAGCTTATCAAGAGTCCAGTAATGTGTAGCACCATTTTTCGTGTCTTGGACCTCAACAGCCACGATAGTACGAGGAAAAGGCCTCTCATCATCATCTTCATCCTCTATAGCTGGTAACAAGTCAACTGGTAATGGTGAATATAATGTGTCTGTCAGAAGTGTGAACTGAAACTGAACCTGGAGGGTAAAACAAGTAGGATTACTAAATAATTTTATATGGTGATGTAGAAAATAAAGCACGTCATTGTTATTTATTGGAAATTAATTAATTTGCATGATGAAAATCTAATTTATGTACTGACCTTTTTCTTAAGTTCTACGGAAATGGCGTTAGCTTCCTTGAGGAAAATTGCGTTACCCCACAAGTCATCTCGAAGACTGGTAAACTGATGATATTTCCATTTGCGAAATGCCCATGCTGCTAGCTGGAATTCGCGCTCACTCCAGTTGCTCTCTGCGTCAAATAAGGGGTTGACTGAAATGCAAGCCATCACCAGGCAACACAGTCAGAAAAGCCAAGCGTTAGGTATTTCCCAAAGACATTTTTAAAGGAGTAAGCAACACTTTGATGCAATTTAGTAAATTTAGTTCAATGGCTATTTCTTTGATTAGTAAGATAATCTATTTCAAATTCAAGATCATTATATTTAATAATTCATGACATAGATTGAACCAAATGCTATGAAACGTGTGAATTGTCATTTAACAAATGTGCTGCAAGCGCCTTTAAGAAATCAGTTCCACTACGTGTCACTACTTATTAATAATCAAGTGTGTTGTATTCGCAAATCCTGATGTATATACCTATAAACATATATATTCATACATTCAATCTAATTCCGTAAATTATCTGACAAATAATCGATGTGAGTTGATTTCATCAATCACTAAGCTAAGCGTAGTTAAGAAAAGCGTGTAAATAGGTCATGTACATACATTATACATGATTAAATTTTTTCCTGAGACACACTTGAATATTTTGGTCATAGTATCATATTAGTATCAATTTGTGGAAGAGTAAAAATTATCAATGAGTTTTGCATGCAGCATAAATTGATGTGAGAGTGAAAACGTAGCTTTATACCTCATTTCATATAGTGCTCTCAAATGTAGTGATTGATGGTGATAAAATGAAAGCAAGGCATGATTAAAAGATATGTTAAAATTCTGAACATGACTCACGTAAACTAAGTTTATGAAATGAATATGTGGATAAAATTGAATGGAATTGAAATTTCAAACTGAATACAAATAATGCAATTTCACAATCAGATCTTTGGGCTTTACCTATCAGGGTATGATATATGCAAGGAACTAAGTCATGCTTCATACGTATAGGGTTTTTAATTTTTGTTACATATTTTTAATAAAGAGAATTTGCTAGGATTCAACTACACATTACTGGTAATCATGCAATTTAAAAGATTATTCCAATAAAGAAAGTTTGCGAGCACGTTTCAAGAAATAAATTATTGAGAATATTTAGAAATAGGGCAACTAATCTGTGAATCTTGTAAATTCTTCAGCACTTAAACTCTATGATTATCCCGTGTAAAATGTCGTACATAGTAACCTAAATTTCGGTAATCGTAAGCAAAATAAATTTCAGCGGTCTTTTTTTTTTACCTAATCTTTGATTTCACTCATCAACTCATTATTAATTGATTATCGTGATTAAAATTTTGATAATAATGTTATACTCACCAAAGATATCTTCTTCAATGTTATTGAAATCTTCTGGTGTGTAACTACTGTACATAGACATTGTCATGCTCTGCTCTTCAACCTGCTTTTGTAGAGCATCAATTCGAGCCTCGTAATTCTGTCGATTGGTTGGAAAAAAATAGGTATCGTCAGTTAATTTTTTGTTACTTCATGAAATATATTCAAGTCTAACTTTGTAGATTATTCTGTAAAACACACCTTCCTTTGTTCCTCAAAGAGCTGATCTGCTTCTTCTTTTTCCTTGCGGAATTGTTCCTCAAGGACTAATAGTCTCTTTTCCATCTCAGCTTTCAAGTCAATACCTTGTTTCTCAAGCAGTTCAATCTGTGCGAAATTCCAATCCACAGTTTCACCATTGCCGGGAGTTTCAGCTGGTGAACTTTTCTCACGCCGCTCCCGCACTTTGAACGAACGCACTTTGATGAATTCGTGAATATTGTATTGAAAAGAATCAAGCAGAAATAAATTGAAATTATCATCGACATCATAAAAAAAAAAAAACAATACCTTGATCAGGGTGGTTGAATCTAAACACGTGATTCTTGCCCAAGATTACTCGAGATCCAGTTTTGAGAACGATTGGCTCTGTGATCTCGCGGCCATTGACGTATATTAGTGCTCCCTTCTTTGGCATCAATGTGATAATACCCTCGTGATTCTCAAATACACAATGTTCACTCAAAATATGTGGTCCACAAAGTTGTATATCCTGTGGGATATTTGCTTCGGCAGAACCAATTCTTGTGAAGCCATCTTTAATGTAGTAAATGAGACACTCGGACATGAATGGATCTTCATTGAGATTTACTAAATGCGGTGTCTTTTTTGGTGAAAATACACCAACGGTCATGCCATCTTCTTTTACGGCTACACCCATTTCAGCAAACACAGCTTCTCTTTGTAGACGTATTGATTCTGTTCTTTTCAATTTATCCTCCCAAGTCTCGTTCAATTCTGATTTTATAGAATAAAAATTAAAACAATATTGACATCAACTTCTCATCATATTACCTATATAATATATTCAGATAAGTGTAAATTCAGAGCTCATAGAAGTATATAACTTACCAGCTATAAGTTTCTCACTAGCTTGTAGCTGGTCAACAGCCTCTTCGGCAATGGCAGATGCGGGATGTGATGGCACTCGTTGTCTTGTTTCTTTAATATCGTCCTCTCTTTTAGAAGTTTTCATCGTTTGTGGTTCATCTCCTAAGCACAGAAACGATTTTACAGAAATGATAATATTCCTAACAATAAAGTACGGTTTATATCATTAGTAAGTAATACACTGGTATCAACTTCTCAGAGGTTTTGAACATCAACATCAATTGTTATTGATATAATTACACAAACTATTCACAACTCATCATTAATACTGGATTCTCCGCTTATGTGTATTCCATATCTGAATGCTGAAATGCTTCAAGTTTACATATATATGTAATCTTTGGATATCTCCGGTTCGCAATCAATGAATTATGAATGTTTAAAAAGTTTCATTGAAGGTGAAATATTCTGTGTATGTATTACAATGTCTGAATACTGTGTGTTTCACTGTAAAAGCAACGAAGATACAGTCATTTTAAATTTAATTAGTTATCTAGACTTGGAGTTGATACCACTGATTACAAAACACTGAAAGCCTATAAGGGCAATTTCAAACCGAGAACTGTATATACAAATAATCCTGTCACATCATTTTTTATCAATCCTATGAATCTACAGATAACATGATAGTGCCCGGTGTGAAACATCCACAACACTAACCAATTTGATTGGCATAGTGCATTAAAAATCTGCCATGCAATGTTTTAGTGGGAGTAAAGCAATTTGATCTCAATTTTTTATAAAGGGACAAAAGGCAGACACTTAACATGAGATAGAAGTTGGGTTAAGCTAAAGCATATGCAAAATCGCTATGAGTTCTAAATGAAATGTTCTTTTTACAGTTTTTTTCCGATTACCATCAATCACTAGTAATCGACATTACCAGTATTCGTGGGAGGTAATCATGATGTTCCAACGTCTCTAAGAGGTGCCCAAAGAAATAGTCTAATTTCATTTCAAAATGTAAGTAAACAAGATGATATGTAAGACAGACATACAGAATGAAAAAATTAGTATGATAATAGAAAAATAAACTTTCTGTATATTCTGAGGGCAAGGAATTGATGTTACCTGTAAAGAATACCTACTGTCAAACCATATGATTTCATTACAACTATCAAGGTTTTTCAAATTTTTCCTTGATTCTTCAACACGTTTTAAATTTATGTGCAATGCAAATCATAATTACAAGGTGATTACTTATGAGCGGAAGATTTCCTATATTACTAAATAGTTGGAATACTTGATTTGAACTTTTCTATACGGGCAGTAAAGGGCGTTCGTCTCAACAGCTTTTAGCTATGGATTGTTTACAATCTGGATTTTACGATATTGGAATGAAATAAAAGTTTGTTTTACAAACAAATGTAAGATGCAGCCGAAGCAGTCAGAACACGAGAATGTAGCTTGGCTGTGAAAGCTGACTCAGGCGGAAGGTGATCGGATGTGGTTATTGGGTTACTTACTAGGTTCTTTCTTTTCATAAGTGACTTTACCATCTGGCCCTACGTTGAGCACAAAAGGGACAAACAAAATAACACTATGTTATGGCGTGCCTACCTCTTGGAGGGATTAATTGAAAGTCTGATCTTAATTATGATACAGAAATTTTAGGAGTTCAACTGGAAGCAAATGTATCGAACGAAAATGCATTGAAATATGTTAAATATAAATTATGTGCCACTTATCAAGAAGAGTGCTGACTATTAGATACAACAGTAAAAATTTTTTAGAAGATTGCATCAATCCATTGTTTTATTTTTTATACGTAACTTCGGATGTCGTGTGAAATTTGAGTTCTTATTATGTCCAATAATTATAGATTTAGTAATGAAATAAAAAGTCAATCAATGTTACTGGATTGAAGGGAAAGCGGTACTTCATATACATATGTTCAAGGAGAAGAATAGCAATGCTGTAAAGTAAATGAATGAATTTCGTCATTACTTTTCTTTTACCATATCTTTACTTCCAATTGAAGAATCTTGTTAGTAGAGCAGTATGTACACTAGAGGATTCATGAATCTATCAGAGAAAATTATTAATCAATTTACCTTCTTGTACGTCGATGCCCTCCTGTTTCAGAAGCTCTCGCAGCTTCTGAATTTCTTCTTTCAATTCTCTAATAAGCTTAGCATTAGCATCCTCATTGACAACAGCTTTGCAGACAATCTGTTTTGCTCTGTCTGCATATCTACAAAAAATAATGCGAATTATACATTTAACTTGCTATCACAGAATAATTATAGTCTTTTGAAAATTCTTGTTAAAGGTACTAGAATCCAGTAATCATTACCTCAATGTGGAAAGAGTTTCATCGTAATTAATGTCGGCTGGGCTAACAGCTGCAATCATAGCGGTCTTAGAATTTCCACCAAGATTTTCACGGAGTAACCATGTCAAAACCGAATCTCTGTATGGAATAAAGTCTGCTTTCTTCTTCTTCTTCGTTGCCTAAAATTTAATTTCCAATTCGTACGTATTAGGCTTGATAGTAAAAGGTTACTCAATTAAAGAATACTGATTGTATGATGAAATTTCATTTCGCAGACTTACCGCCTGAAAATCCAATGTGATAAGATTGTAAAATAAGTCAAATCGTTAATGCTGCATGTCACTTATGCAATGAAAAACATTTTTTTCCTAATCTAGAAGTACAGACCCCTTTTTGAAGAGGTAAAGAGATAACAAAAACAAACCTTTCCGAAAAAAATCTTGGATTCACTCTTAGTTATTGGATCGAAAAATCTAGTACAGATTTTCGGAAACTTTGGAGTAAACTAAGTTTTGTACACTATAGTATTAGACATACATGTAACAGATTAAATGGCAAGTACTCACAATTTCAGCTAATGCACTGATAACTTTTCCCAGAGTAGTCAAACTTTTATTGATATTGGCACCTTCTTTGAGCCTTGTGCCTTTTGCACCGGTAGAATCTGCTCTTTCAGAGCCAGCCAAGTCAACCAGTGAAATTTTGCTGACTTTCTCTGTGATTAAATCTGTTGTACTATCGTGTCTTTGTTGTGTAAAAAATATTGTGAACACTGCGTGGGATCTGCTGGATGTTTCGTTCATATTTGTTGCCGCAACGGTTCTGTAGAACGGCAGAATACAAAAAATTTCGTAAACATGATCTACTTGAAATTTGAGAGAGTAAAAATTACTATATGCAGACAAAAAAAAAAGATTTTCTGTAATAACAATCAATAACAAACCTGGCTTTATTGCCTTCGTCAATAAGGTCATGAATATCTTGATAAGACATCACTGCTAACTTAGATAAATCTTCAACATAAGGACCCAAGAGTGGATGTTCTCTGACACGTAAATTTCCTTTGTTTTTAGGATTAAGCAAGTCACGCACTCGTTCGCAATATATTTCCATGTAGCTCACTTCAACGGAGTATTTGAGGTGATCACTTGAATTTCTGCTGATTTTTCTGAACAGATCGTCACATATTTGTGGAATAATTCCTTCCTGGCCCTCTTCTTGCTTCCCCATCATCGTGTAGGATTTTCCCGCGCCAGTTTGACCATAAGCAAAGATACACACGTTGTATCCTAGAAGGGCAAATGGAAATATTATACATCCACATCCCTGGTACGTAATTATTCTCATATTCAATATTCAAATTATAACAGTAATTCGTATGCGAGAAAACGTGATTCTCACCCTCGAATGCATGCTGCAACATCTCCTCTCCAATATCCTTATATACCATTATTTGTGACGAGTAATTTTCATCGTTCGGCTGTAATTTCAAAAGAAGAAAACAATCTATCGTATATTTCTACAATTAAAATAATACGATACTCATACAAATATTGTATCGATTATTGCTTTATTACGAGAAAAAATCTGACATGACTTTTAAGGAATAAACCAAAAACGTTAATGAAGGAGCATCAATAAACTATCGGAAAATTGTTGGGGTACAGTTTCGCTGCTGGAATTTAAAATATTATATATAAATATTTGGTGTGTAATTATTACTCACGTCCATAGAAAAATAGGAGTAATCGTAATTGAAGCTTTTGATAGCATCTTTGGTACCGGGTGGTGCCTTCGGATTTATAATGGCTGTAGAGAAAAAGAAATGAAGAAAATTAAAATCAAGTGAATATTTACATACATACATGATTTTTGTCAAATGAGAACTTGACAGTCTGACATGAAAGTTTCAATATACATAACATTGCAGTATTTATTACTTCATTCGGATTACCAAATTTAAGGGCGACCGTTACGCGACGTATACAGAAACAAAATTACGTTACGTTTAAGCTAATTTACAGAGCGCGTACCTTTGTAAATATCAATTATGCTAAAATAATTCGTGCGCTCTTTATTTAGTAAGCGTACAAACCCGTTGTATACTTAGTATCTGCATAGAAAGCAGCGGAGTTGGGCTAACGGATCGATGAAGTTCTTAATCCCATATGACGGTATGTATACGTATAACACAGGTGCGTACAAAACAATGCTTTGATGTTTTCATGCGAATGAAAACGATGCGATATACTTTGGTCTTCTACAAAAAGACAAACGTAGTTAACAAAGAAGTTTCTTCGCTTCTTCCATTCATTGAAAAAATAAAAAAAATAAGAAAAAAACAAAGAATCGATCGAGCTAATCGCAGCATCGTATTACATGGAACAATAAATCCTCGTCAAGATGAGTAGTGAGAACAGTATGGGTCTGACACAAGTTCTTAGCGATAGAGCCGCGCTCGATCAGACGAGTAGTAGTAAGTGGTAGAGTAATCGTGTTCAGCCGCAGTCTAGTAGTAGAGCCGCGTTACGATCAGACGGACTTGAAGTAGCGAGCGCTGTGAACGGTCAGACGCGGGATCACTCTAACAATAAGCTGAGATGCGAATGGGTTTCGCAAAATACCGACAAGCTTGGGGGGCGGGGGGGGTTAAAAAGCAGTATGGCGGACGGGGCGGATCGCCAAGCAGTAATGGTACACAAAACTCCTTTATTTACACTCGCTTGGCAGTGATTTCGTTATAGCTTTCAGTCTTATTGTACAAAGAAGCGTTGCGCAAGAGAATCCAAGGTTTGAACGACGCATAATGAAATCTCGAATAATAACATCGATGTTTCAGTCTCGTTCAGCGATGCACAAAGGACGACGATGCCGTTGGAATCGTTAGGACGATGAAAACATTTAAATGCAAGATTTCCGCATATACAAAGTATGAAAAGATCCTTAAGATTGAATTAACAAACGTGATCAATTACATTACATATTTGAAACGGTGGAAGAATAACCAAAGACTCCTAACAAGAACCAAGATTATTCTTACGCTGTGATTTACTTATAGAAATTCTATGTAATTTCGGTTTTTCAAGTCCCGTTAATCAGTAGATCTGCAGACGGTAAATTTTTTTTTGCTTCTTGATTACTGTTATCAGCGGGATTCCGTGTATCAGTGAGATATCGTGCTCAAAGCATCGAGGAGAAGCAGAGTTAGTTACAGAATCGGACAGGTCAAACGAAATTAGCGCCATTGAGTTAGTAGTTAGAAGGCTGCAATAAAAACCTTCGAAAAATTTCAGTTATGTGATACGTAGCCTGGATGCAATATATCCCGTGATTGAGGCTTCAATCAGCGTATTCGATTAGTAAAATTGATAGCGACGACGTATAGACTTCATTTATGATATTTGATTTCCGTTAATTCTCTTTATTGATTATCATTATCATTATTCATATACATTTTACTGTAAATTTTTTCATCTATCATCCTGACGACAGTAAATAAGTAATAAATATTTAACAGCCACACGATGAAATGTTCGAATGCGATCACGTTCAGTGTTTAAATCGACTGAAAATTTAATTTCAATAAATCAATTGTGGTTTGCCGAATAATTGGAATCCGCTCGTAGTTGTTTACGGATTTATCTGTCTGGCAATTAATTCTTTTATACGAACCCCGAAAAACCCGATACGCATCCCGTATTGGAAATTGAAAATTTGGTTAGATCCAATCAACAACTCGGTATTGGAAAATTAAACGGATCAGGTATCAAAAATTCCGCAACAAGTCCACAGCACGTTTCATCGGCCGAACAAAAATCACATGCTATATAATTTGATTCTGTAGAACATTGCGTGTTTCCCGATCTCGTGGAATTGTCGAATTGAAAAATCCGATGGCTGTTTCCTGCACGGAGACTCGATTCCCGTCAAAGGAAATCATCTGTCTGTTCTATATATTCGTAGCACAGCGAAAATATTCATCATCCACACAATTCTAGAGGGACATTAGTTGGTTATACGAGTCGAGATTTCTAATCAGCTTGCAATTTCCTCGGGGTTGATCGACGCAATTGTGGCGCAGGCACGTCATTCCGGAAATTGGGGGAACCTGTCCTGGCCGGAAATCGAGTGCAATATCGAAAATCAAACGTGCGGATCTTCCAGCTCGCGTTACGCAGCCAGACAACAATTACCGATTTTTGAGAGGCGGAATAACAGCATTCCAATAATGTTTACTGAAATCGCCGACTGAAGGGAATTTAAAATTGTGCAGCACTCCGCGCTTCAAAATGAATATTCATCCAGGAAAGAGGTCGCTGCGAATTTTACATCCGCCATACGACTTGCAAGGCGAGCGGAAATACGCGGCAGTGAAAAAGAGGAAATGAACGGGTTGAGCTGCATTGTTATAATGGCTTGCAGAAGGACAATAATCCGTCAGTTTTCGCTTGTCAGCATAGCCAAGCCAGCCGAGCACGGAGATGGAAATTCAGATCGTGAATTCACTGCGACTAACTATGGACGGATCAATGAACGCACCGCATTGTTTCCTACATGACAATCATCGTCACATGGGCGAAGTAAACGAAATATAACATTCTTCTGCCAATCACGATATATTTTATTTCAATGCCCACTGACTAGCGAATATTGACTTTATGTCGTAATAAATATGTCGCAATATGGTAAAGTTTAATTGAAATCACTGCGTGTACGTTTATAGGCGATGAAAGAAAGTATAAGAGTTTCATTACTTGCTTGAGATGTAAGATTGTAGGATTTCGAAGCGGTGATTAATTATTCAAAGAATTTTTATGAGACGTGAATTATAAAATTATCACGGCACAACTTTGCTTGTCAAGAATCTGAATGCAATGATCAATATCGTACACGTATAAGAGGAGGAAACCATGAGCAACGAAGGAAGTATTGATCGTGGTGGTTTCATAGATACGTGGAATAATAGTTGCCTAGTTTTGTGAACGGCAAAACTTACAGTTTTCCCTCGAGTGACGTTGCAAGTACAATTCAACATGTGTGTACGAAATATGCAATTTCAGGAATAAAAACTGCACCGTATACTGCTGCAGGTTTCCTGGTAAACTCAGTTGGGGAATAATACGGGAAAATTACCCCGAACTAACAATATGCGAAAACGCAACGTAGATACAAATCAGACAAATGCTAGGTCATGGAAAAATAACGTAGACAAGCAACGACGAAGATGAATCGAAAGGCGAAACACTCCAACAATCAGCGGCTGACTGGCATGGCCTAGCACGTATTGATCCTGTAGCTCGAGAAGCTGTCCGTCTTTATGTTTTTCCGTCTCTCCGTGTCTCGTGGCACTACCCTCCCCCAATAAAGTAACACTTGCGAAGAAGAAAACGCGTTTCGCATAAGTGGAGAAAATAGTTGACCTCGCTTCCCCCCCTCGCCACAACGTTACAAGCTTTTTTCTAATATACAGATAATATCTAGCCGCGATGCGGCGCGTCAAGAAATTTATGAATTGGAAAAACGCTTCGACGATAATGATAAGAAAAACGACAAGAAACGAATAGGACTTGAGATCTACAGGAATTAGAGTTTATGGACGTGCTGACTATATTACTACACAGGTATGTATATCACGCGGAGCTTTCAATGAGAAAGCTCCTTTTTTTTCTACAGTTTATCATTAACCCTTTCAGTCACAACAGGATGCTCAGCGTCCCACCTAAAAAATTTCCATGTCCTAGCCTTGTCACAGTTTATTTAAAACTTTAAATGATCTCTGTTACTTCGTATAACCCCAAAACCCCCCGAGTAACAAGATTCAGTCAGAATCATCGAATTTTGATGCTTTTTTCTATTTTACATCCGCCATATCGGATCTGCCATCTTCGACTTAGACATGATCAAATTCCGACTTCAGATTCGCGATCAGCTACCCCAAAACCCTCGAGTAAGAAAATTCAGGCCAACATATTGAGTTGAAAAGTGTGTGACTGAAAGCATTAACACAATACGTGGTGAGAAAATCCTAGAATATATGGAAGAATTATTAAAATTGCCAAAGTGTTGCACTGTCCCATTCAAACGATAAATATGAAGGAATGGTCGAACAGCCGGAAGCGATGACATTACGTCAGAACGGAAAGTTATTATCGACAACGACGCACGATTATTGCGAATCCCAGGGCTCCGATAAATAGCGGCGTTCACGAGAATCGGGATTTCCAGACATTTCTAGCGACATCTAATCTCCACCGATTTCTCTTCTCTATGAATATCAAGTTTTTGCAGAGACACAGGTATGTATTGACAGATCAAGCGATGATAGAATAAATGTAATAACACTTACACGTCGTATTGCCGACCATATCGATGATGCATTGAGCTTCTCGGGATAATTCACGGTTATTGAAGGGCCGCACCCGCACCGCCACCTTCACCGACGACATTTTCCGCCTCTTGTTCAGTTACCTTCTATGCAGTGATCGTGAAACGGATCTCTGAAACATAATGAAACATTTTCATGAATTTGTGAATAATCTGCAACTTCGGATGCGAGTTATGCTTGATCGTGAAGATTATCGACAAACTACGATAGATTCGTTTATGACATGCACAAGTAAATATCTGCAAGATTATTTCAAGATGAGCCATTACCGATTCAAGCGCTCTGTTATATTTTATCCGAATAAAGTCTGACCGGAAGAAATTAAACTACATCATGTTCGACGATGATTCGATTCTAGGTGACAGTGAAACGAAGCTCTATAGTATTATTAGCAAGATTACCGATAAATTTTGAAATATTAAAGTTACTACCGAGTTATGAATTCAGACTCTATTTGGGACTTGCTCCCTCGAGAGACGTAACGCGACATCTGGTGCCATTAGGCTATCAAAGTCACGTAGCCAACAGTTGTTACAAAATCATCCCCTCTGGTGAACGTTTAGCCGCATAATTGCCTGCGTAAAATTAAACTGGACACGGGAGATGAGCGGCTCTTTTGGATAATTATAACTAGAACCGAATTGTGATTTGGGATTGCTTATCGCGGGAACGTGTTGAATTTTATGCAAATTATATACCATATAAACGATAATTAAGAGTCATGCTGGCATTCGTTCTGAACAAATTGAGAAAATGATCTCAGCGAAGGAAATATCTTGATAAAAGATTTCGTAAACATAGGTGCGTCTTAATCGCAGCCTCGATTCAACTTAAGAATCTCAGCAAGGTTTGCAGGCCATTACAAATCATATAAATTTTCTTATTTTTTCAAGCGTAAGACTTATATTCTTTGAGATATACCGTTCGAAGAAACGAGATAATAATTATTCCAAGATAGTAAAGATTAATCAGAATCACCAATTTTTATACGATTTCTTGATTAGTAACCAATTTAACTGCACGTAAGTTATATCCACGGCGTCAAGAGTTTATGATTTTTATTTGGTAATGAAGAACATTGTCCACGACATGTAATATTTCGTAAAAATATCATACATTTTACGAGTATATATACAGGCATTCGAAGAAGAGTTATCAAAAAGTGATTAACTTGATGGATGCGATCGTCCCTCTGGTCGCCCTAAATTCCTAATAATATATAGAGTATAAAAGTTTGCGATAAAACATGTTTCATGGATGTTCTGGACGACGTTGAACATCCAAATAACCATCGACTCTCAAATTCGCAAATATACAAACTATCAAGCTGGATTATATTGCCGTAGAAAAAAAAGGAAAAGAATGAAAAAATATGGATCAACATCTGCATCTGCATTGGTTCACTCTTCTCTTCGATAATGGGTTAATTTAAAATTCGAATTCACCGCAAAACACCGCGCTTGCATTCCCCATCGGACCAAGACCTGTATACAGAGATATGTTGGTAGATTCAGACTGGCGTGCAGCCAAAATTGGAAAGCTCCAGGAAACGGCGTCTCTACGGGGATCCCCCTGTGTCTTGCTTACACAATCCACGGGGAAGCCCGTTCCCGCGTGGAATTCGCATTTAAAGCCGATACGGATAATCTGCGACTATTTTTCGTTCACTTATTTCCCTTCATTTCGTAAAAGCTGGTACACTCTTTCACCCGCTAAACGATACAATTCGATTGGTCACGTATCGGGTACATATATATACGTAGTAAGCACACACGCGGCGTTTGAGCTCTCAGTTCTTAAGCACTAGAGGAATCTTCTGGAGGAAATGGAAAACTTGGCTTGGTAACTAGATACTCCGAGGTCGGCGATGAGTCATCTCACCCTCCCGTCCTCGCCAAAAGATATTGACAACAAGATCAGAGTCGCTGAATTTTGTACATTCGCTATTTCTTCATATACTATAGCTGATTTTTCCGTTTCCGACCTAAATATAAAAAGATTTTACGCGTTATGGGTAGAAGGCCGACGATCACGCATAACGGTGGATTTTTACTGCATTCTACACTCGCCTCGTAGAATTCAATTTTCCGTGAAGACCAAAGTCGACGAAATAGACCGGCGGGTTAATGCTGTGGATACATCAAGTTCGTGTAGAATAAGACAGCGAGTGTATTATCGAGCTTGCGTCAGTGCGAAGATTGAAATGGTTGCGTGCGAATTTGGTAGCCAAATGTAACTGATTAAAGCTAACTCACATTACGGCGCAGGATGTACGGTCGATTTCTCGGATTGATCTACGCTAATGGTGAAATTGCTGGTAATTTTCGCGTGGGCAAGCGAAGGAAACTCGACTATGGGTGTGTCGTGTTGGATTGAACTGAAGAGTGTAAGAATAGTTTGACGTTGTTAATAGCGGTTGGTTTACCCCACGGCAAGTCTCAGACGTGAGCCAATCAAGCGGAATAATTAAAGCACTACGGCACTCCGTCATTCGTTATACTTTCGGCAGAAAGGAGTGAATGTCAGTTAATTCGATGACTGCGATTGATTTACTGAACCTCGGACGAACTCTGAAAGTATTTATGTATGCCCCGTTTATGTGGGCGAAACGAATTAGGGTTGAACCAGCAAACCATGGAGTTGTTTCGGCTGATGGGTGGGGGGTGCACACGGCCGTCTGCTACGACAGTGACGTCATCTCAAGGATAAACAATTACATGGGCTTGTCGTGAGTACAGTGACGCAAATTTTTCGCGGTGTCAACCGAAGAAATTATCGATTTCTGCGAATTTCAAATATTCGGTTCCTCGAGTCTGTTTGCCGAGGGGTGAAGAAGGTAAATGAAAATAAAAAAACAACGCCTCAAATTGGAATTAGAACATAGTGACTAGAGTCGAATTACCACTAACAATGAGATGTAACAATCCCAATTTTGATTATTTGGGAAATTATTTAGGTAGATTCGAAACGGCCCAAACTTCTCGTTCAATGTCTTAGAGAAGTGTCGATTCGCGACTTCAAGATTCAACGAAGTATGAAAAAGTTGTAAACTCAGCCAGAGTTTTTCCTCCCTTTGTTGATTCAATTTGGAATTTGCCACGATGAATTATTTTCGATCAAATTATCGTCTTTGGGAGGACACAAGTATTTGCTTGCTGCACGTCCGATGTCTCAACTGTTCGTCGAGCAGCGACGAAAAGTACCTGCGATATTATCGGTATGTGATCACGGAATGGTGACAGGGATGAATATTAGTCTAAGGCTTACTTGATTAGAACGGGGTAAAAAAAAGTTCAAAGACAAACGGTTGATCCGCTGCAGAAGAGAGCTCGGAACAATGTTTGTAAAAGTTGCGATAGTCGGTCTCGATCGATCTAAAGATTTAGAAGCGAAGACT
The DNA here is from genome assembly GCF_021155785.1 of Neodiprion fabricii. NCBI lineage: Eukaryota > Metazoa > Arthropoda > Insecta > Hymenoptera > Diprionidae > Neodiprion > Neodiprion fabricii. Next base: position 31,077,899 of record NC_060239.1, read on the forward strand.
TGACTTGACGAACTCAAGGGCACTCACCGATGTGAATTTCGAGAGGTTGTTAAAATCCTAGGAAAACAACGCGTGATAATTTCCCTGCAAGCACACTGTATATACGAAAATCACAAATAGCACGATATATTAAACGCTTCGTCGACTGAACAGGACGAAGCCACAATCGCAGACATTATTGTATGTCCACACTATACAACGGTGTCCCGGCGACAGGATGCGAGCTTTCGAGTGACTGCTACGCCACCATCAGCGAGCTTTCGACTTAGAAATGGGAATATGGCCGCGGCGCATGCACGCCCTCGACGAACCGTCACGTGACTGGTCTAGTGGGTCATTTTTCCGGGACGGGTGTCCAATGGGAGGGTTGTTCCCGACGAAAATCAATAGCGAGGGAGGTATACCCGTGACGTCACACGGCAGACGATCGACCAATGCGGCGCGGGCGGCGCCGGCCAATTCCTTTAAGCAATCAATAAAGAAGCCAGTGCCACCGTGGGGTGCGGGGGCGTAGAACGGGCTGGATGAGTAAAAGGTATAGAAATCGCGTCACATGTCGCGCAGGGGGCCTCACGGGCTCTCTCGTGTGTCGCCCTTGCGAGTTCCAGTCTCCCGGGGCACACCGACCCGTTCCCCATTCCTCATCGCCCGTTGCCCGTTACATCGAAATTCACCCGGCAGGCTCGAGCTGGCCTTGCATGGTTCATTAGCACCTAATAGCCGTATGAATTATAGATGATCATTGCGCGCACAGCGTGCAGGTTTTATACCTACAACACAACGAGTCGCATTGCACCGAAAGCTGCGGGTACGTCAGATCTTTTTTGCCATACTCCCTCTCTTTCTCTCTTACCGTCTTGAACAGCCCTCGACGAATGGGGAGATTTAAACGCATTCGGCAGAGTGAAGTTCAGTTTTTTGAAAGAAAGGACGATATCAGATTGTCCTTGACACGGGGTGAAAATCTAAGTAGCTGTTGCTCCGAGAGCCGATATACACATTAGTACTCCACTTTGTCTCAACGACTATCTTCATTGGAGTGGGTCTATCTTACTCTTTTTTAATACAATGGACAGATTGGGGCCCGAGACTATCGAGGCATGCGACCCGCGTTGGCGATGATTTTTCGACACCGTCATTCAGCGAGGGTCGGTTACACAGGTTTCCTGAAAGCGTTACTCGCGGAAATACATCTGCAGATCTTACTCGGGAATGTCGTCAATTAAACGGAATGAGATTTTATTTCACCGAATACTCGAGCTGCCAGGCGCCTCAGCTAAGTGCGGGTGACCATGGCACAGTTTTCGTGTTAAATTTCCGAGCTGAAATCTACGTATCTTGGCATACAGAATCTGGTTCGTAAAGGGGAAAATTTCAGAAATTTAGTCAAAGCATTCGGAATCTTTTACGGTAGTCCATAAACCATTTTCAACATTCGCGTGAAGCCTAAATTATCCGAAACGATCGATGCTCGTTACATTTGATAGCTGAAAATACGTAGGTAGGTTACCTACGTCTGATTCAGAATCTTGTTTCAAACTTGTCGTAATAAACAGGATATATGTACAATAAGCTCTTAAAAAGCGCCTACCGAAGGAGTGTAATAAAATACGAAACGATTACGCGAAAGACTGATGCATCTGCGACTAGCGAGAAAGCTCTTGGACTTTTTGAACGAAAAACTTTCATTCGATATCGTTGCTCTTTAAAATTATCACGAATGCCATTTTAAGATATATTACATTTTTATTTGTGATAGTTGTTAACTGAAAGCTGTTACTCTATGGTTAAGCTAAATAAAACGACCAAAAGTGCTTATCTCACCTCTGTGCAGAACACCGTAAAATATCGGTGCTGAATTATATCGCAGAGCGAAGAAAAAACCTTGGGATTCAACAAGATTTTTTATTGGCTGAACATAGAATTTAATAATTCAAAGTTTCGCCATTGAGTAATGGTCTTTACTCTTCTGCACAGGCTCAGCCACTGCGTGTTGAATATTATAAATCGTTTTTAAACTCAACTTATATTCAACTCTATTCGCTACCCCGTTACCTATACATACGGTTATGCGTAGTAAATGCGCAAGGAAAAAGCTCGCTTTCGGCTGCTTCGCTGCAATTTCTTCAATCTTAAAAAGTGGTCGGTGACTGCTAATGTGTGTTGTGAGATTGTTCTCGAAACGTGAAAGCCCGACTCGTCGAAAGCTTTTTCGCCGTCCATTGTTGATTCCTAGGCCAGGTTTCTTCAATAATTTTCCATTATCCAAGAATAACGATAGCTTACAGAAGTCGAGTTGTTGCCAAATTTTTTGTCAGGTGTGGCGGAAGGTGTTCGGCGTGTGTGGTAAACCTAATTCCAATTGTTTCTCTTCACTTACGTCCTTCGGTTGGCCGAGAAAGAATGGATTTTCAATTTGCCGAGAGAAAGAAAACGCGAGCAATGGCTCGAACGAATGGCCGTCCATTTCCATCCCTCTCATATACATGATACGGATGGGTAAATTTTACAAGCGGTGATTGTCCGGGATGGGTGTCGTAAAAATGAAGAAATTTGACGGTCCTGCAACATATTCTCGTTTCAACCGAAGAGCGATGTCGATACGATATTCGCTTACCAATATTTGAAAATAACACCAAATTAGCTGTTTCGTAAAGCTCTGTATACGTGGTTGACAAATATCCATTGTTAGTGGCTACGAGCATGGAATATAAAAAATAAGGGTGTCATTAAGGAACGGTACACGCTGTATAAACAATGAAGTGAAATGATTAGATACCGATGAAAAATAGGCGAAAATAAAGTTCTATACTTTCTAAATTCGAGGTTCAAGGAAGAAATAATATCGACCTTTTATACATGTCAGGGAATCGACTTCCTTGAAATACGTCGTCAGACACTGCGTATAATTCCTTCCAATTATCACTTCATGAATTTTAACAAATTTACGGAGACGAAGTTGTTTAATCAGAGGATTTTACGCGGCAGGAAGATTAGTATTAGGGTCACAGAGGGATGTTGGTTGTGACATGAACCGTGAACGCGAAAGACAATCCTGAAACCCTTGACCGAGGATCTCACGCCTAGTGAACATCGAACGGTCATGTCTAGTAGGAGGGAATGCAGATGGAAACGAGCAAGCGAGTCCCATCGAATTGGCAGGAAATGGGACGAAACTTGAATCGAAGGCTCGAGCCTCGGGTTAGTGAACCGAGACCAGAAACTTATCACGCATCGGTATGATCCGAGTGAGTTTAATTTAAACCGTGAAATACTGTCTGTTACCGAAGCTTTCTGGCGCCAGGAATCTTGCCACGCGACGTCACCGGCTCTATCAAATCGCGAGCAAGCATGCAACGATGTCGATCCGCAAACGTGCAGAGAGACCGTCGTCGAGCCAAGCAAACCTGTAATCAATTTCGAAAACGTACCAATGTCCGGATTGCCCATTTACAGTAGCTAATCATGCAGGCGTGGATAAAACCGCTTCAGCTTCTGAAGGCTAAGTTTGGGAAACTTGGTCGTGACCCTGGGTTAAATAACAAGGGGTGAATAAAGCTGATCCGTGAAGTTCAGAGGTGAAAGAGAAGGCGAGTCTCGGTATTTTGGGAAGCAGAAGTAAACGTAAGTTACGAACAATGGTTACGGCACGGATATTAATTAAGGCAACGTGTAGCCGGCGGTAGTTAAGGACGACAAAGCCTGGAGAAAGGTTACACCAAATTTATTTGCCAAGGCGGATTGGGCTTGCCTCGATGCGCCTGCACAAAGCTCTCATTAAATACATAGGTGTGCGAGAATTTCTGCTCATTCGAACTCTTCCCCGTCTCATATTCGTTGAAAACAATTCCAAGCGCCGTAGGCGCCATATCGTATGAATTGGGTATATCGAACCATATACATTCAGGATTAATTCGCCCGTCTATACAACGTTTGTTAGAGAATTTCGATTTAATTAAATTGAACATAGATTTCTGCTGATTTTAACGACCTCCTACCTTTCATCAAGGAGTCTTTCGCACTTAACCAGCAAGGGAAAAGTATTTGAATGCATTTGATCGAAGTTCATTGACAGACCGACATCAATGACGATGCCTAGTCGTAATGAACCGTGAATTGCGTGTAACAAATGAATTTGGTGCTCAGAATGTAAAACTCGGAATGTTGAATAAGAAAACTGGTTGGAGCGTTGCCGACAAAGTTTGTTATACTTTTTTCCCTCTACTTATGCGGACACAAAGAACTGGTCGATTTCGTCTGGCGGTGGCCGAGTGAGTACCAAGTTAATGGAGGTGAGTATTCGGATATTTGAGAGAAAGGATTAAGCTCGACGAAGCAACAACGAAGCTCGGAGATTCTTCGTCATTTTTACAGTCTATAAACGAGGTCTTGGGCGTTCGGTAGTTTGAAGGCTTGTTTGACTGGGTTGTTTGTTAGCCGGTTGAAAGCAACGCCCACTCCAAGTTGCTTTGTCGTCTCAACACTTCTGTTTTCATCCGCACCCGGATACGGCCAAACTCCAACGACAATGATACAGAACAAATTGTCTCTGCTGGAAAACTTAAGGAAGCCAAAAAATGTCAACCGAGTAATTTGCAACTGCCATATTTACTGCACAAGATCTTGTCACGGAAGGAGATAAAAAAAAAATGGTGATGCAATCGGGTAGTAATAAAAACCGTACAACGGAAGAGATTTTCTGATAATCACACCGAACAGATTTACGGGTAAAATTTTTCCTCGTATACGTAAATGTATAAGTACCCGAGGTATGCAGAGAATAATACATGAGATCATGCGTATAGCATGGCACAGGCGTGTGGGCGGTTTTACGCGTAGTTCTAATTCATTTGCAGGGTTGAAAAGCTAGGGGAAGGGGAGAGAAGCATGCAGAAGTGACACGCCTGGAAAAACGTTTTATATGTATAAGATGGACGATATCCAATTTTGGAGCTTTCAAAATAGTCCAAAAACTTTTCTCTGCCTCTGTGTAATATATTTCATTTTGTATTCAGTTTGGGATTATAAAGTGAAATTTCGATTCAAAATTTAGCAAAAGTTGTTGAATCTAAAGCAAAAAAAAAATGACCATCTACCTGAATTGGAATTCAAATAACAAAGAAGAAAACCTGAGGATGAAGTTTAGTGACGTTACCGTAACGACGCGTGTTGACGAAAAATCGTTACTTCGCACCTTTAGGAATGTCCGAAATTTAGTAAACCATGATAAATAAGATATACTCATATTTTATAAAGGCCAACTCCTTGAAAGTCATTATAAAACTGCGCAATAATGATTTTTTCACTGATGTTTCGCCACGTTAACGTTACTAACTTCACGATATCTGTGATCCTGGAATCGTATCACTGACTGCAACAACTGCTGGACCCCTTGATTCTCTGCATCCAGTTAATTAAATGTACGATGCAATGGTCAGACGTGACATCAGCATTCGTGCGTGAAAGCGAGTTTTGTTACAAGGATACACGTGTCGCCGTACAATCCGCAAGCTTTCCGTTCTCTTTGATCTGCACGAGCCGTTTTCTCGCGTGATACGAGTTCTCTCTTTCAGTCTCTGCAGCTCGAATAGGGCAGACTCTAAATGCGAGCGCTAAACGAAGCCTTCGACGTTTTGTGTTCGAGGTTGCCACCGGAGACAAGGTCACGTAGGAAGACGCGAGTGTATGCATATTCTACACACATACGCTACCCGTTTGGGTCTAGGATCGATATATTGAATGAGCAAGTGAATTGAGAATCACGAGTTAAGCGAGGGTCAAAAACTGCGGGGGGTGAAAACTTCCACGGCTTTTGTATAACGCAATTCCAGCCTTTTTTTATCCGATTAATATTCATAAGCTTTATCGCGAAGAATACTCGTGCCGCGGCGCTCAGAACAACCCCGAAGCCATTAAATGTTTCGCGTTAATCGACGAGTCAAAATCCACCTCCACAGTTTCTGGATGGCTGCACAGGAACAACTCGCTCTTATTATGCAGACAATACTCGCACCGCGTGGACAGTTTTCTACGCAGAATCCCCTTGTGGATCCCACTGCGGCCATGATGGCATGATTCGCAACACCCTGACCTCGCTCAATCCACGAACCATGAAAAGGATAATGGCTCTTTGACCTCAAACCGCCGTCGTCACGTGTATCCAAAGCTAATTTAGCACGCGAAAAAGAGGTTCTAGGACTTGGTAGCCCTTTGCGCATCGGGAAAAAATATATGCTACTCTTTTTCACAAAACGATCGATACATTTGCACGCATGTATATACCTGTACAAAGACGACTGAACACTTTCTCTGAATATACCAGGACGACAGGATATACTGCCATTAAGATGGACAGCGACGACGTCAAGAATGTCCTTGTAAATGGGCGTGAATATTTCCAAGGTAAAAAATAGTTCGAGTACACTTTGGCGCATCAGGAACAGGATGAATTTTTAAAAAACTGGGGCAACTGGAAGTTGGGACTGCCAAACGACGCACGGTGTAGGACAATTCATAAAATATTGAAAACGTAACGTAGCCAACATTCTGGCGAATAGGTCGATACATGTATGAATGGATGGTACCCGAACTCTGCACATCGTGCCGATTAAACCTACATGCATGTTCTCGGTTTATGAACTTCACGTATTCAGTTAACCTCCAGAAGTGAAAAAAAAATTATACGCATTAAAATGATTGAGATACCTATTCGATGAGATTGGAATACTTCTGCTACATACATTGAAAGCATGTAAGAAAAGTAGGAACGCGGAAGTACCTAAAACGAATTTGTTTATAACAATTTTGAAACAGGTGAGATAGATTTTACTTTCGTAAGGTTTATTCACTCATCAAATACCTGTTATGACAGGATTCCTGCAAAGTTTGTCCAGTGGTTGAGAGCATCATCGTGTTGACGATAGACCTCTTTCACGGATGACTAAGTATATAACATAACCGTGGACGAAACTTTCCATAGAGTCTAAACCATTCGCCGGAAGGACTGTAAGGATCTCAGTCTTAGAGGCGCCATGGCAGGACGGTACAATTGCAAATGGACAGAGAATGATGAGAGTGAAAATTGAACGATTCGTTTGTACTAGAGTATTTTTATCACTAGAAGAAAGGTAGGTTGGAGTGCAGTTACGTTATGCGAATATTTTATACATTGGTCACAGACATATTATCGTCGAGTCTTAAAGTCAGCGAGCTCGTTAAATTTGTCGGCTCTTTATAACAACTGCAGTTATTGTACCTACCTACCATTTCCTACGCTCTACGTTAATGTGCAACTCCACCAACAAGAGTAGCGAGTATAACGAGCTCGCATCATTCATAGACCTACACATAGCCGTAATTTCACGGACAGTATAACGCGGGGGGAGGAAAATATAATTTATTACGAATAGACAAGTGCGGTAAGATAAGTCGATCGTTGTGGCCATTATTCCTGCTCTTGTAAATTACTATGCACATACCTTTTCCACCGATTTGTATCGGTAATTGATAAGAAACGCAGCAGCCAATTATGCGCACGATTCATAGAGCACGGGTACGTTATCAGCGAGAACAATTGAACAGACTGAATTAAGTGTAAGTGATCAATTAGTCGGTTCAGGTATATAATTATCGATAAATATTTCTAGGTAAGTATCGGTTATATCCACACTATCGAGGAATTTTTAGTGCCCGTATTAACCTTTGCGTTAAGATTAAGAAAAAAGATGTTGATGCAGAAAATGCTTTTTTATTGAAACTTGTAATGCGATTGATCTTATATTTTTATTCTTATCGCTAATGTATAGCCTGTTGCGAGGAAGAAAAAAATTCTAATGACTTTCTTTCACCTGTAATCACTTTTGATTTTGTAAAATCTTCAGGGGTGTATAAAAAAAAAATATGTCTAACCACAGAAAAATCAACGTGGCATAGGGCATCGGCCATGTAATGGAATAAAACACTTTTTTTCGAAAGTCTCGGCACGAAATCGCATTAGACCGACCATTTGCGTCACTCCGTTTATACATACGCCTTTCCCAAATCGTATTAGTGATAACAGTGTATTGACGCAATGTTTGGTCTAATGCGAATTCGTGCTGAGACTTGAGAAAATAAATTTTTAACTTCATCGAACAGCCGATCCCAACTCTGCCGATTATTCTGTGGGGTGATTACATATCTCTGCAGATTACGCCTATAATATCCAAATGTGATATGAAAGGAGTGACGAAAATTCATTTAAATTTTTGTTTATGCTTAGAACAACGTTTGCTCTGAAAATCTTGTCGTATTACAAAGTTCAGTAAGAAACAAAACATTTCTGTACAAGCAACTGTTTTGCCAGACTTTCCCGATCCAAATCGTATTAATCGGAAAAAAGTTCACCTCCAAAATGATCGAATCGAAAATCTGACCGAAATCACAGATACTGTGAATGTAAAAACTTCCAGGTTATTAATTGTAAGCTACAAATTGCTACAAAGAATTTCTTTTCACATCACAATAATGTACAGAACATAAAATATTTGAATAGACTGCAGATTTTTTTCACCATTTTTGCAAAGTCCGGGACACGAGAAAAGGAAGTTCAGCAAAAAATTGCTTCCGAACAGTTCGTTCGAATGAGATTGAATTTTTCTGACAAGGGTAACAGAAAAAAAGGTAATCCGTGGTTACTTTCTCCACATATAGCCATGCAGAGCTATATTCTATCTATATTTACACCGCGCGTGGATTACGGTTTCAGCCGTGCAGGCTTCGTTGGATTTAGCAATATCATGCTTTTCGTGTTTACGAAGAAAATGAAATCACGTATAATCGGATGAGTGCGTGTACCGGGACCGCAATGGAGTATCATGATATTGTAACAAAAAACTAAAGTAGAAAAAAAAAGTAAATACGAAGAAAAAGAAGAAGGAGAATGAAGCTGAAGCTAGCAGCCATAGTGAATATAAAAATAAAAAAATGAGAAATAGAAAAATTCAGTTGTGCTTTATCCTTACAATTGTATAAAAGTATCGGGGGGCCAAGGTATTTTACAAAATTTTGATTCTCCGACTTCGTTACCTTATTCGAACGAATGTTAGAAGGTTTGGCTGCTAATTTTATCAGTTAGCTTCAGCCTTGTAGAAGGAGACTGCAAACGAGCCGATGGAGACTATTTTGCAGCTCCTGCGCAGTTACGCAACCGACACATGGCCTCCAATTTCTTTTGCATGGTCCAATTAGAAACTCTCCAAGCCCAACTCGTTGGACCCAGGACAGTTTTTTTCCGGTAATTAAGACGCGCAGACGAAGAAACGAGTTTGCTCAAGAAGTATACACAGTTACACCATGAAAACCGTTCCATGGATTCCTATTCAGTGGGACCGCGAAATGCTCGGTTACAATTAGTTGAGTATATAATTTATGCAGACTTTGAAAGTCTTTCTTTTTCCTCACCTTGCTCGGTCGGTATGGCAGCGTGTGGCGAACATGTTATTTCGCATTACAGCGCATTACATGCATACACTATTTTCACGCGCATTACGTTGGTAATAAAATCGCGTAATTCACGACCTAGCTCAACGTTTCTTCGGCTATCGATTATCCCCTATCCGTCAATTTCACGGAAGGCAACTTTTTATCACGAAATGTTGCCGTGAAGCGCTGATGCGGAACAACGCGCGATCGTACGCCGAATGCAGTAACGAGGTTCTTGAGACCGCTGCAGCTATACGTGCACTGCATTTTCCCTAAGAATTTGCATCTGCTAAGTTGTCTCTGAGACTGGATTCAGACTACGGCGTACGGATATACTTAGGCAGCACAGCCTCGAGACTCCGGAGTAGGTGTCTCTAAGGCGACAGCGATACCTTATATCGATTATTGGATTCGGTATGCGCAGGTATTGTACTCTACTATCGACGTATAAATTGAAAATAATTAACGCAGCGGTATTTCGATTCGAGGAGATTATTTTCATCAAGTGAAAAGTTGTTCCTGGCTGCGATCGAGTTAAATCAATTATTTCATATATTGAAGATTGAACGAAAAAATATACGATTTGAAGGTAATTAAGGTTTGTTGGTAAATACGAACCGTTGAGATGGGTACGGTTCTGTTATATGGATGCGCCTGTAATTAGCGGAATCGCGAACGAGACATCTTGAGGATAAAGGTAGAAAATAAAACGAATCCTGTATTCACGCGTAATTAAAAGCTCGACGAGTCAATTAAAAGAATCTTGTATGGTAATATTTCTAAATGAAATGGAGAAAGAGGTCCATTCAATCCGGTTGACAATGAGCAGCAGGGTGAAAAGAAATAAGTATACGATACATAATCTATATACAGGGTCGGATTGTGCGGCTCCTGTAACGGGGTCATGGGAAGTACTTTATTAAAGCCGTCAACGCGGTAGATATCATCCCCGTTTTTTCTCCCGTGAACAGTAGAAGCGAGCGAAAGACGAAAGGGAGTAAACAAGAGAGATAGGAAGCCGCTGAGCCTTGGGAATCTGATCCAATTCGGTGCCACCTTGATCCTCCAATGCCGGTCATTTCATATTCCGCAATCGAACAGGCCATTTGGTATGTTATATCGATCTCGCTTTATTATAGGGGCCGAAACCATGGAATTCGTTCAAATATCTTTACCGGCGTTGAACGCTGGATTGAAATTCTAAAAGCACCTCCTGTTTTTCGCGCGAAGAAATCACGTCCCTGATTAATCGAGGATTGATCAAGCATAGGACGAACGTAAGGTTTTCAGGAATATATAACGCGGCATGTCCGCACCCGAGTTCAAACTTCTCGCCGAGATTTCATCCCGAAACTATCACCCTGCACGAAGTGAACCTATAATTGCTAATTAGCTTGGTATGGCGTCTGTTGACGACAGCTACAACTCGACAAAGTTCTATCATGCAAGTTTACCAACTATCGTTAAGATCCGCTCTAGTGATCTGACCGAATACTTCGGGTGAGATTTTCGTGAATTTGCACGATGATAAACAACATTATGTAGGTAAAACAAACTTGACTTTACTTTTAAAAGTTTGGCAAACGACATGCGTTCATTTTCTGTCGCATATTATGCATCTCTTTCATTTTATTTCTATAGTTGTAATTCATTGTTGGTTCGTTATTTCCTTATTTCCCTTAGGAAAGTTACAATTTTATAAATTTCCAGTCTTGTATACACATACTGGTACAAAAGAAACAAAGCTCTGCAGCATCGCGTTATACGATCTCGTTATACATGTATATCAACTTTGGCGAATAGCCAGAAGGGTGAAAAAAATGTAAGGCTGTATGATCGGCGAGAGAAAAAATATGCAGTTTACGGAGTAATTTCAGAAGACATCGATTCCGGGATTGAGAAGGCGAGTCCGCTCTATTTGAAAGAAGATGAAGAAGAAAAAGAAGACACGTGTGGGTCGACCTGCAAGGGCGTATCGGATCCGGGTTAATTGTATAAGCGAACTAAGAAGTTCGGAAGAAACAACGGGAGGAGAAGAGAAAAGGAAAGAGTTTGATTCGAGTGAGATAAAAATTAAGGGAGGAGGAAATACCGCGGCAGCGAAACGGGAGAAAGGAAGGATGGAAGGAAGGCGAAAGGGCCGGGTATTAATTAATCCGTTTATCTTGATGGGGGTTCAGCTGGTAAATATTAACATTGCGTTCCGTAGCTCGAACTGATCATCAGAAATTGATAATACTGCTTAATTTTTAGTGGGTACAAGCAAAGTCCGTAGACCGTTGTTATAGTCTGATGTGAAGAAATGTGTACGCGCTGTGTTGAGATTTAGAACGATAAGATTGGATAAAATGTGACAAACGTAAGATTGTACTTGTATTCGTTTTTGAAACTCGATTCATGCGCGCTGTTGCTTCTCGAGAAAACCGGCGGAGGATATTTTTCTAAAAACACATTTGTCTTTAGAAATACTGTGCGAATAATGTCGGAATTACACATTTATCCATTCATCACTCTCGTAATCATGAAAGAAAGGCAAATCTTTTCGTTCGTTGTCGTTCCCATTCTGCAGCACGGTAGCTTTATCTTCAGGACGACGCAGCTTCTGCATAAAAATAAATAAACCGAACCAAATCTCCCGAGGGAAACGATGTCAAAGAAAAATATAACGGCGATGGTTCGACCCCGACACGGCAAGAGAATTTTCCGATCTCGATGTAAAATGGAGTGGAAAAATGATGAGAAAATATAGCCGATGGAAAAAAAAGGCATCTACGCACGAATACACGCGCTCGGGTCAGGAGATTAACGAGTGCATAAAAATCGTTAGTTTTTGAAATGTTCTAGTAGTGCTTAAGGCGGAACAAGAAACGGACGCGAATGTATCCCCAAATATTTTTCTGCGCGTTATTTATACGACCCGCAGCGTGTGTAGATAATAATATAGCGAGAAGGGACGAATGTTTTCGTACAAGCATAATTCCTCTACAAGTATATGCGTGCAACATAACACCGAAAACATGAATAACCTCGAGTATGTACGTGCATACATTATGCTGGTGCAATATTTATACACCGTGTTATACGCGTGCAGAAGACCTCGCGGATTCAAATATAAACCGTGGTTGGAAAAATCGCACGAGATGTAGGGGCACAAGGTCCTGCTGAAGGGTCATTAATTCGTGTGCTTTGTGTGCTACGTGGGCCAGTTCAGTCAGGGCTATATAGGAATACCGCGTACATGTATATATAGGAATCGATTTGGAGGGCGATAGTCGATCAAGTGGATGGGTGGCGCAGGTGGAATACTTACGGACATGCGAGCCAGAGAAGCTCAAATATGTCGGTATGCAGAAACGGGGATTCTTGCGTATGAATAAAGAATGTGTGCGCGTAATGTGTTCCTCGTATGAAATGCTTCGTTCCGACTGATTAAACTCGTCCAAAGTTACGATGGAAGAAACGATATATGTGTAGGTGTACGTGGCACGATACACCGAATGTACGTACCTATACATGTAGAAAACGCGAGAGGGAGTAAAGAGTATGAGAAAGAAGATTTAATTTGTCCACCCTGCCGCCTTAAAGTGCAAAACGTGCCGGGTTTGAAGTTGAAAACGAAAAATTCAACTGTATAAGAGACAAAGAAATCAACGACGAATTGTAATAATTTTCTGTAAATTAGCGCATAGACTAAGATCTTTACGAATGAAATTTTGGCCGAAGTAGCAGGCAAGGTTTTCGCTGAAAGCCAGCAGGAGGCAGCTTTTCTCAAAGGACATTTTTTCAAGTACAGAGAGCACTATCCGTGTCTGCATATGTACAGTTATATATACGTACATATGTGAGCCTGAAAAATGTAGAAACCTCTTGCTCGCCGAAAGAAAGCTTCTGTAACGCGAGTTAGAGTCTGAAATATACCCAACGACGACAACTCGCTTGCTCCTTGAGATCAAAGAGCAAGCCCGTGTTAGACTCCAAGTTTTCCAACTCGGCTCTTGCTCCGTATAAATAAAAAAAAAAATACACCGTAAATATGAAAAAGTTAGAAGCAAGGAAAACGAAATACAAATACGAGTTCAGTATCATCCGTATGTTATGGGTGGGTAGGTATAACTTTGTTCGCACTCCAGAAATTCTGCTGTGTCGCGATGTGTATTATACGCTGAGAGAGATTTTTAGTTCCGGTTACCGCTCAGTCCTTAACTATTTTCATTTCTTACCACAATCGAAAAATATAGTTCTAGGTAGAAAATGAAAATTAGTTTTCTAGCTGTTACCGGAAAGTCTAGTATCCGTTGCTATTCTTTCCCATTACGATCACGGTTACTATATTTTCTTGTAACTGTTGCGAAAATTTAATACTTGTGCAACGATAAATTGACATTAAAGCCTTATTTAACTAACAAAGTAGAGTAAACCGAACAAAATGATTTTGCGTTGCAATTACCAAAAAAGGATCGACAATAGCGCAAAATGGTTACGCGTACCTCGTTTTTCGTAATTCCAACAGTATTCAAACAGTTTTTTAACGATATCTGTTTTACTGAATTTTTCTAGTTACTATAACAAATGAAATTTTTTTCAGTGTGCAGATACGTAAACGCATAGGTAAATATACAGGTATATATAATCGAAGAAACGGTGACTACGGAGAATTGAAAAACAGGTTCTGAACATTCGGGCACTTTTCTCCAACCCCGCAATTTTTGCTCGTTCATTTACCACCGCGACTTCGATTTAGTTCCATAGCGGCGTAGAGCATGTTTTTCTGCTGGTCGTAACCCCGTTGTTGGAGTAAACAGAGGTACACGTATATATGGGTTTCTTGATCTCCCATAGGTACGATTGAAACGGAGCACAGTATACGTCATTCTGAGCGTCCCGTCTATTTAAGTATGTACATGTCTTCGCTATTCCCCGGTCTAGGATGGGTAAATGGAGTTGGAAAGATACGCAGAAACACCGGCGAGACGGAAAGAAAAATTGCCCCCAGGACGAAAGAGCAACGAGTGCGCAAGGCGTCGCGGAAATAGTGAAAGAGTTCGTTAAATTAAAGGAACGAGTTCAACGAAAGGAAGAAACTCTTTCGCGTCGTGCATAACGACTTGAAAATTGCAAGAAGTAAGGAAATGGAAAACCACGAACACGCTCAATTCTCCACTCTTACTCGATCCCGATGTTTTTTACCGTCCTCTTCCATGCCGCGAGGAAAATCACAGGCTCCAGGATGATACGGAGCATTCTTATGCAAGACCTGCAAGTCTCTTATTGAGGCAAACTTTCGAGTTACATATCGTAAAGCGTCGAATAATTGACTACCCTCGGGATGGAAAAAAGGTAGGTAACGAACAAAGGGTCCATGTTCCGTGAACCGTTATATTTCTTACCCGTACCTATGTTGTAAATTATAAATTCTGAACGCATCGTTTTTCACGGGTTCTGCCGCTGGGCTCTACCGACGTAAAGTCAGACGACGCGGTACTTCGGCAAGATTTCAAAGCCAAAGGTATATTTCAGTACATAAGGTTTGCCTGGAGCGTATGTATGTAATACCTACATGTATACGTATACTATTGCGTACGCGAATACATGCGTAGAAAAAATCTGTGGTACAGAACTGAAAAGAAGAGACTGCGGGGGGGATTCCGACCCCGCATATGAAATTTCGCGTTAAATAAATTCAAACTTGAATGATATTTTGGAGCCCCTAACTTGTTGACCTTTTCGATTAGAGGTCAAGGGAATAGTTTGGGCGAAAACCGCTGAGCGTTGAAAATGTGTCGTGTTTCCAGTACGCGGATATCGGCTACCGGATATCGCGAGGGGATGAATGAATCAGCGAGATGAAACGAGTTTCGGAGTTACGAGGGGTCGACCAAACTGCAATTCGTGCACCAACGCAAAGGGTGTGGGACACGTAAATGCGGAGGATGCAAGGCAGGTTCGACTCTGAATAGAGTGCGAAGCACCGTAGATCGATGGTGTCTGGTGCACGGCACCCCTCGCCTGCCTCTCCGAGGCTTCGACCGCCTCCTCGCCACCCTCACCGTCGTATCCGTGTAGGCATCACCGCCGCCCCGGCAACGGAAAACGTGAGTCACCGGGACCCGCCGCAACCCGCAACCCATATCCCGCAGGGCCTCTCAACCCTCGACCCTCGACCCTCAACCCTTGGCTCCGGCTTGGCTCGACTAGAACCCGACTCACCTCCTACCGCAGACACTGACGGACTGAAAACAAAGTACCTTTTTACCTAAGGAGGCTTCCAGCGGGTCTAGCGACCCGTTCACCGTGCACCCTGTACAACTGCTGCGGGTACTCTGATCCTGGCATCGGTTTTTACTCTCGTCATTTCGCACATTTCGCGATGGGTGGATTCTACTCAAACGGATCCATACTCGGCGACACGACCGATATTGAAATTAGTCATTCATTCGGGGTGATGTACACTTCGAAACTGACGCTTGCCGATAACTGTGAATTAAGCCTAACAGCCCAACAAGTATTTATATACCCAGAGAGGACAACAGTTGGAAATACGATTTAAGGTCAATTTTTAAACGAAACTAGCAATCGGTTACCGATAAAAAATTATGGACGTTGTAATAAACGTAGAAGAGTATTTTGCTTGAATCCAAAAAGTGAAGAAAGGGACCTGCATCTATAGTTAACCTCATTTTCACTTGAAATATTGCAAAACATGGTATAAGTTTTATTCTTTCAGACATATTTCAATCTCCGACATTGTCAATCTGTGGGGTGTGGAGAGCTTTTTTCCCTCACTACCCCAGCTCTCTCCATGGGATTTATTTTCATGCACGATTGCGTAGCAAAGTGCTATACAGATTTTTCCGTCGTGCAAAAAAAGTTTTGTATCCACTTTAGCGCACTCGCTCAGGTATACGGCTTATACGTCTCGTATACCTGCGTATAAGCACGCGTATTTTAATTTCGGGTCTTAAAATGGAACAAACAACCGTACAGGTAAAGAATTTTCAGGAATACTATGCGAGGACGCAATTTACGAACGGTAATCCCGATAAACTGCATATTGCTTAGGTACACCAGCTGCGGTTAATCTCGAAACTCATTAAAACGAGCACATACAGAGAATGGGTAAAAAGAAATCAAAGAGCGAGCTGAATGTGAGATGCATTCTAAAAAAGAAAAATAAAAAAATCACTCATACCGCACGAGACAAAGGGATCGAAAAGCGAGACATCTCTCCTGGCATTGAAGTATTTATATGTACAACATGCAAGCCCGTGAGCTTTTGCGAATAAAAGTACAGAATTCTGGAGGGCCTTGACGGACGTGAAATTCTCGTATGAAATTCCCACTCGATGTAGAGCTGGTGGCCTTTGATAAATTAATAACTTCATCAACCTCTGCATACAAGCCAAGTTTTCTCTCCGCAGCTTAGCTAATACGATTCCCGCGCTCACCTCGGAAGCTCAGCTCAGGTGTGCGTAGCGTCGGAAATGTATGTCGCGTAGTTTTAAAACGCGGGTGGATGCTGAAGAGATTTACAGTAAAAGTGGACGGTCGAATGTGACTCGTTTTGCCAGAAGCTCGTTAGTAAGACCGAACGTAGCTATGTACAATCCTTCTCCGTATATTTCTCCCTCTCATTTTGCATTGCAGTGTGACATACGTTGAAAAACAACTTTTTCAAATGCGTTACGAGTTTCAGTTTTCGCACTTTGACTCAATAATCGATGTCATCTGGCTGCCTAATAACATTCCGTGAAATTAAACATTGGAAAACCTGACAATCGCTCTTCAAGTATAGCTACTTTATTCTTCACGTTTCGTGACGGGGAAAATTAAAAAAATTTCAAGTGATTGACTGCCTTTTAATTAAATTCACCGAGGGTGAGAACTTGCAAGCAGCCCTCAGGAATTCGGAGGATCTGCAGTCTCGGCCGTATTCGAATTTCCCGTTTAAATACGATCGGGTAAAACTGGGAGGCAGAAAAGTTTCATTGCATGCAGGGAGATCGCAGCGACTGTTGATGATCGGAGAATTATCGAGTGACGCGCAGCGATAACGAACCAAACCAGATCTATTGCATGTGCAATTGAAAGGGTGGATATCGAAGAGCTAACAGGCTCGTGTTTTGCGGGGCGTCGCGACGCTGCAGGTCGCACGGCGCCATCCAACCCAGGAATCAATGATTGTTATCCGGTGATAACTTTGTCACACATATCGAAACCAGCAACTTTTTGTTATACCACAAATTGGGAGAGGATCTATCCGCGACGAGATGAAATAACCCCTGTCGCATTTTGCGGGGGATATATTTTCAGCTCGTGTGTTTTACGTCGATGGATTTTTCACTTTTCTGTTAATTTGAAGAAAAGAATAAGTAAACACAGAATTCCATATGTAAATGGAAGACGATGTGGTTTCGCATATTTACAGACATGAATAAAGTTTCGGAGGTGAATTGTAAGGTTCGATTAATTCGTTCGACGTACGCTTTAAATAAGCTCATCAGTTACTGCGACAAAGCCTCTAAGCTGCAAATTCGCGGAGGTGTTGCGTCCTGATCGTATTGTATTGTAGCGGCGGTACAAAATTGTGAACAAAATTTCACCGAGCTATTAATGAGATCAATTCAAGACTCCCATCGTTCTGGCTAAGATTCAAAAGTACAATTACGCATGAATCGATGCATGACATGAACCGTACAAAGAAATAAAGAAGTCGCGTAAATACCGTCTGAAATACGAATTTAGAATTTGCGAAGATGAATAATGAATCGGCAATATAAAAACAACGCGCATCGCGTCTTGCCCTGTGAGTATAAGTGGGTGTAAATAAATAAACTGTCAAAGTGTTGACAGTACTTTGTATGCAAACTTCGCATGCATAGTTATTGATATGAAGTTGATTGATGCAGCGTGAGGAGCTGTGCAGCTGATAAAACGACACCGAAGAAATGACGATTGTGTTGGAAAACTTTGAATAATATGGAAATTATCATTATGCGAAAGTAACCTCTTGACTTACCAGATAGGCCGAAGAAGATCCGAAAACAGCTGAGGTCGAGCAGCCATACTATCAAGTGGTTCGAATTCCGGCGTTCCTTCGTTTCTGCGCGCGCGATCGATATCTATGAAGCGCCGATACGTTTTTGTCACGCGACGTAATTTTGTTCAAATATTGAGAAATACAGGAGTAATATTTACCAAACTAATTTGTCAAAAAAGTATATCATGTTGGTAACATCTGTAATCAGCCAACGTTTCGATTCTTGTACATTTTATACTAAAAGATGAGAATATCGAGTCATCTAACGTTGTAGGACAGGTGTAAGTTTTTTACGCAGAATTAATTTTTGAATAGAATATAATTTTATGTATAAAGTAATTTACACTGAATAAAATATCCGGAGTATTTCGATTGTGTAATAAAGTGAGATATTGATATTTAATTTCAAAGACAGTACTCAATCGTCTTGAGTCTCTAGTGACTTTCTAGAAACTATAAATGCTTGGGGCAGTACGTCTAACATCCAGCTGCTTTCTTGAAGCGGTCATTGATATCATTCCAATTTGCAATGTCCCATATCGCCTTGACATACTCTGGTCTGACATTCTTGTACTGGAGATAATATGCGTGTTCCCAAACATCGATACCAAACAGTGGCACAAGTCCTGTTGTGGCTTGCAGAGGATCTTGATTAGCGCAGGCTGCAATCTGCAACCTTTTATCTTTAGCGTTGTACCCAAGCCAGCCCCAGCCAGAACCTTGAACGGCGACAGTGGCCTCCGAAAGTCGTTTCTTCAGTTCTTCCAGACTGGAGAAATCCTTTTCAATTTGCTTGAGGAGAGCACCTGAACAAAATGCATCAAGAAAATATACCTGGCATTGATTAGCACCCTCAGGAAAAAATTGGAATACCCATAATTGATAATCAACCATTTTTCTCGTCATACTTGAAAAAAATCAATAAAACATCGAGTCATAAATCCAACTGAGAATTTCAAATATAACTAACCATCTGGTTTCCCACCATTGGGCGACAAATTGTTCCAAAAGATGGAATGATTCAAATGTCCACCGCCATTGAACTTAATCGCAGGTGCCAATGCAATCTCGGTATTGACGTCACCCTTACTCACAGCTTCCTTCAATTTTTCCTCAGCAATGTTCAAATTGTTTACATACGTTGCATGATGTTTACTGTGATGAAGCTCCATAATTTCTGCACAGATGACTGGTTCCAGTGCCCTGTAGTCGTAGGGCAACTCAGGCAGAGTGTGCTTTTGCCTGGCAACATTCTTGGCGCTCCTTAAAAATTTTTAGAAATAGATATCATGTAACCGTGAAGAATCGTTTATTTAGCAATGTAGATCAAAGTCGCTCCGATGAAATTCTCTATCGAGGATTATCTAACTGGTCTAGATACATGTCATTGTGAAAATTAACCAATAATCTTAGGTTAACAATTACATAATACGCAATTTAAACAATCAAAACCTATAAATGTGATTCAATACTTACAGAGCCCCTGTTACGAAGGCACGTCTTGCAGCAAACATAGTCCAATAATGAATAATAAATTACTGCTTATCACAATAGAACCGGCAATTACTTATGTCGCAACAATCCGGTGATAGGCCGGTGAGCCGGGCTGCGTAGTACGTTACGTTGGTCTAGGCCTCGGGATGAACTTCAGACTAATTCATAAACACGGAACGATGGAACAATTTTACGCGCCAGTATTTGAACACGATAATTTTAACCCGATCTTTTTATTATTTACTTATCGTTAATTTTACTGAAATAAATACAGGTACTTCAGCATAAAATATTTCTTCAAACGTGTGTTTGTATAAGCAAATTAAACTTGAGAAATTTTTATGAGAATAATGTAGAAATACATCAATCACGTAATACAATTGCGAAATGGTTAGTTTAGTCGGAAATAAATACAGAATTTTACCACTTCTGATGATAAATCGATCTATTCCTTTTATTGTATTAAATATACAACATAAATATTAGCTGAACCATATTGCTATTGGATAAGCTGTGGGCCTATACGGTATGGCGGTGAAAAAACGTAAACACTGATATTGAAATGACTGTTAGGAGTACCTAATTCGCACGAACGACCTCCAGTACTAGTGATACAATGGACAAGAGCGGAGCTGTTTCTATTTCAAACCGTAATTCGGCTCAACGAAAATTTTTCCAATGGGTAGGGCAGTGGTTTTATACTGGACAAGCGGAAGATGTAAGGATTGCATAATATTCATGCAGCATTCTTTGTTATCAAATCACTGTTGTTTTCACACTTTAGCTACATAATGTGGTGTGATCATTTTCAGATCTGTATCAAACCTGATGCCCCTGAACTGGCATGCTTCCTTCAGGCAATTGGCTTTCGGTTGCGAGAATTTGAAAGGCAGGAGGATAATAATGGCAATAATGGAACTAAAAATGATACCCTGAAAATAATTATAGAATGCGGCTCTTCAAAAATGAGAGCCGTGATGGAGCTAGAAGATGTTCGTTGTCAGTGCCCAAACCAGGATGATGCGAAGGACGCTTCGTTCTGGAGCGTGAGTGGCACTGCCCCTTTGGGGAGCATGGTAATATGAAAGATAAATCTGATCGAAGTTTCGAAAGAAGCAGACATCCTTGAAAATGATTTATGTATGTTTTTCTTTCATCAGGAGAACATGAGCAAAGTTTTAGAAACTGGTAGCAACCTTTTACCACCAATTAATAAAGGTGTCACAAATGTCATTCGGGATGTTACGCACCACCTTTTCAAGCTGATAAAAAACATTCCAGACCTCAATCAGAATGCAGATTCAAATGCATCGGCTAGAGAATGCTCGTTAAAACCTCCGTCTAATGCAGCGGGCATTCCATTTATGCGTCGACATACTGAGTCCGATTTTAATTCAGCAAGATGTCGATCCTTAGATACACTCACTAAAAGCAATGAAGCGGAGAATGACGAGGTTTCGAAAGCCTCTTTGCTTTCTCCTAGAAACCGTTCTTGCAGTGTTTCACTGCATAAGCCACAAGTAAGGAGATGCAAGAAGCGTAACAATTGACATGTTAATCCTCATTTTGAATGACATATTTTGTTCATAGCTCAACTTCTAGGCATTTTTCAATTAAATTTTACCGTATTTCAGGAAATTTCAAATAATAAGCTGATTCTAAAGGACGATATAGGTAACATTAATTTGGTTATCTCGACTGCTGCGGTTTCCCCGCCATGTATCGCTCCTCTTCAACGCCAGAAGACTTTTGATATGGACATTGAGTGCTCAAGCATAGAGGGCGAGCCTCGTCCATCTCCACCAAAAATTTCAAGCTCTCCAGTTCCGATGCCTCAGCTTTGTATGTCACTGGGACAAATATCACTGCAGAGTGAGGGGAGAGATCTGCCTTTTATAGACTTTTTATTTAAAGCCAAAGCTAATCTGGAACATGCTTTGCTTATGCTGAGTAATAGTCCGCATGGCTCAAATGCAAACTTGGATGGTAATTGACTAAAAGAATGTTCTTTAAATTTCCACTTAATGGAGTATAGTCATGGAGCCTTATTTTCCATTATTATGGACTCATTCGCTGTATGCTTTCTTTCAAGATATTTTCCTGAAACCGGATCCACCTAAGAACTCCCTCAAAATTAGTCCTGGAAATAATTCACGACCTGGATCTAGCTGCTCTCTGCCCATTCAGCCTGCATCTAGGAATGTAGATTCACACAGATCATCCGTACGAAGAAATGTTGCAACATCTTTCCGAAAAAGTTTTGACGGAACAAAATTACCAGCTGATAACAAATCTACTCCAACTAGTCGAACTTTGCTGCAAAGAAGGAGTTTCGGGGGGCGACTTCCCTCACCCAAACCAGTTAAGGAAAAAGTCGATACTCCAAGACCTGGAACCAGCGGGATAAAGTCTGATCCTTTAAGATCTAGAACGATTGTAACAGTAAAGCGAAGAGTTTCACCCATTCCAAAAACCAGCTCCTCTGAATTTTCAAGGCACAATGCTTCTCTGAATACATCGGGTCTAAAAACTTTGGCAGTTACTAATAAGCTAGAATCGAACATTGCTTCGCCAAAAACTTTGCCTGGAAGTACTGCAAACAAATTCGGATTCATCAAGAAGAAAGCTTAATGCTTTGGGTACAAAATATTGAAGCATATGTGTGTATTTTAAATTATTTAATATTAAACTGTGGTAGAAATTTGCTTTGCTACCTACATGTCTCCTCCTTAAATTTTATAAGTGTTTGGTGATTCTTTTAATAATTTAGACACGTCTAACTCAATGTTTACACATGATTGTACATATTTTTGAAAGTGTTATTATTCGTACTTTTTATTTTCCATATTATTTGATACGTATTCTACATGCATGAAGACTGAACTTGGATTATATAAATTATATCTCTACTGATAAACGTATTTTTCGAAAATCACTTGCATGTGATAAATTCCGTATAAATAAGCTTGTGACTAAAATCTCACATTTTTCTTGTATCTTTCAGCAATTAACCCGATTCCTGACTAATTTAGTATTGAAATTGGTAAGAATATTTTATCGCAAATAGTTAATTGATTGTTGCATAAGCTTTTATCATTTATCACAAACAGATTCATTGTAAAATTGTTGTATACAAGTTAAGTAGGATTTGGAATAAAGAGGATGGTCAAACTCACCTAACCTCACTTGAACCTAATTATGGTTTTTCACAATAACTGTATTGATGAAAACACAATGAGACAATAAATTATGAGTGACTTTATCATTATACGTACTTTCGTCCTAATATTCCCGAGTAACATTTACATTTAAACTATGTATCACGCATTAATCTACAAGCATGTAAGGTTGATCATTCCTCGAAAATGGCGGAACCAATCACAGTCCGGGACGACTTTACCGGATCCTGAGTGGAGGGCTTTTGATTACCACGAGCCTTCGGTCGGCTACTTGAATGGCCATTCTCACTCACTGGCGTATCGAGCGGTCGCCTCAGTTAACTGCAGTTTAGTGATGGCGCGGTGTTCCGCACGCAGAACATAGTTCACAAGGTCGGCAAACGATAAATACCGTGAAATCATGTCAGTTTTGTGCGGATAATAGTTGAAGCGGCCGGCGTTTTTCTTTTGTGTTGAATATAAGAGCTAAGTTACTGGCGTTAAGGTACGTTCGATTCTTCCGTCAATTCTAATTTTCCCCACAATCAATCCAAAGAGGTTGTGAAAAATTAGAGCAGGGGAGAGCGTATAGCTAGCGAACGACAATAAAAAATTATCAATACCTTTCCGCGTTATCTATCTTCGAGAACTCGATACTCGCTGGCCAATTTATCTCGCCTGCCACTCAGCGATAATGTAATTTACTTTGAAACAACTTGTATTTATGGATAGTAGAATAACAGTCTTTAAATGACGCCCCGTTTTATGCTCCGACATATTGCAGTAATGGCGTCTATCCTACTTGTCTATTCGATCTTTTTTTCAGCCTCTTGGGATTTTTATCATCTACATTCACTGTAGAATTTATTTTTACAAAATTTTTTCTCACACATTCATGTAGATTAATGAACTTCATCGCGTATGTTCAGCTTACTGACGTTTCGAAAGTAATCTATCACACTTCTGTCCCTCGTCATGTGATTTCTGTTTACAAGAAACTGATCTTCAGAAGATTGTATCCCTACAGATCACAGGTTCTTGTTTCTACTGGTTATCAATTATTACCTTTGTCGAAAGTAAAATACCGAAAAAAGGTAGTCAAGATTTACTCCAAATGATGCTTGAGTTATATTTTAATTGTGGTAAGGTAATTTTGCCACCACTATCTCATATTTTGAATCACTATCCTTTTATTCTAATACGATTAGTTTCATTTCACAATCCATTTTCTGATTATGTGTCTCACTTTGGGATTGTTAGTTGCACACTCAATATAGTCTGAATACTTGTCAGGCACAGTGTAAAATATTGACAAGTATCTATATGTCTCAGTCAGATGTCTGCCGTCGGAGGAATTTGCGACTCCCAGTAAACTGAGAACATCTTTGCCACGTAGATCGATGCTAAAATCTTCTAACAAGCTCGAGAACAAGCATAACTGTATTATCAAAATGGCTGAGGAAAGCATGGAAGTAAAATCAGCAGGGCCGTCTTCACCTCGTAGTCCTCAAAGCAACGGAGGTGGCAAGCCGAACAGTCCACCTTCTCCTTTGGGGGTTCGTCAACCACGCAGGATTAAATTAACAGAGCAACAATTGGACAGCTTGACAAGGGACGAGTTGGCGTTGAAGTGGCGCGAACAGGACTTGTATGTGGAATATCTAGAGGCACAAGCTACAGCCCAGGAAGGTACTGAGATCACATGAGTGAGCCCACCTCACTCGCCAAAATTTCTACTTAACTGAATTTTCAAAAGCGAAATTGAAATGTCTTCATGAACAGAGAAAAAAAGACAAGACTTTTTTAGAGACACTAAGCGGAGAAGGAGAATCTCCATTCCCTGCCAGTGTCTAGTCTACTAAGATAGTTAAGTTCATAGTATTTAAGATACTGACCTACTTTAGTTATACTTAGATTAGTTTAGAATTAAGTAGATTTGCCACAATAATGTTGCTATGAAGCAATGATTACAAAAATGCTGGTAAATGTTAGATGAAACAACTCGTTCTATGTTACTGAAACGGCGTGCGATATCATTAACGTTCCTGAAATACGTAGTGTTTGAAGGAAGCAATTTTGAGTGGGGAAAAAAAGATGAGTTGAGTGGATAACTGTGCCTCTTGTGTTTAATTTGTCAAGCGTCATTTGGCGTGGTGATTTTTTTTCTTATCTGCCAGAAATAATGTGCAATGAAAAAAAAGTAGGCAAATTTGTCCAGTCCTTCCATTGTTCCTTCAACTGTGTTAAATTTCATAAATGAACAGTGAATTGTGTCGGATAATTCCAATGAGAATGCTGGAGCTTTGTGATTAAATTTTTCGTGAATTGAATGAAATTGATCTAAAAAGAGCTAAATTTTTCCATGTCACAATTACAAGTGCCAGTGCGGTGTTATATTTTGTTGCATACTTTTGTTGATCACAATAGAAAAATGAATGTGCAACAATGTAAAAGATAGTGCTAGTGATAATAGAAATTCCTGACTTGACCATATCTCATGGCTTTCACGACTACCGAGAAGCTAGCCAGCCCACAAGATTCTTGAAGAAGCATCGGCCACTTCGCTGGGCCTGAGAAATATAAATCCACGTCAGCAGCTCACCATTCCAGTTAAATGTCTTCAAACAATCAAACAAGAAAGTTACATTGATATTCCCCTGCCCAAAATCAATCCAAACTTGTAACTAGCATCCAGTATTATACTGATTAATGCCACTGATCCAACTAATCCTTCTCTGAATATATTCCCATCAAACCATCCTTGACCTGGAAAATTCTTTCTGGATGTGGAAAAATGTTGATCACATCATTTGGCACAAGTTGGCTGGACGGTGAACCAAATTCCTCGTACCATGGGACAAAGATAGCATCAGAAAAGAACATCGTCTCAGCAGAAGCACAGAATTCGTCATTGGCAACGCTCGACAACTCCATGATCAAAGTATGCGTCAATTAAGGATGTCAGTTGTCAGGCAGTAAATGTCACTATCAATGAACGTCCTCTATGTCTGCACATAAGGCATTATCGTAGATTCAATATGTCTAAACCATCATCCCCCAACATGATGATTTATCAAATTCGATGACTTATACTCGCAGTGTCTCCTTCGCCACTGTAGCATCCAAGCGAACCAAAATATAGCACTTCTTATGTTTTAATATTCATTTCTTTGTCAGATGCTGTAAACCCTCTGTGTGACTCAGAAGTTTTATTAAGCAATAAAATGTCAAGAAGTTACAATTGTAATTGATTGAAGGCAAAGTTGAAGGAAATTAAAAAAAATGTATGCCAATCGATAAATAGATCAGAATAACTAGCCATCGCCCCACAGTACAGTTATTTTTAAATAATATTTCAAACAGGCATTCTCACTCAGAATACACATTAAGATTATTTATCCCCCTCTTGGACATCTTACAAAAGATAGTTTCAAAAATATGTGTTTTACTTAATATTTCTATTTAGTCGTCGTTGGATGTATGAGTAAACGTTTAGTACTGGCATTGTTGACCATTTTTTTTCTGTTCCTTTACTACGAAAATACGAAAACAACACCACACAATATACATGTAATGTAAAACTTGAGAGGCACAGAGCAGGGGTCCAGTTTTATAATCGAGCGTAGAAGACTTACTAATTGCCCTGTTATAGGTGAACTAGCTTCACTGAGAGATTCAGAAGACAAGTACAGGCAACAGTACGCTGAAGCATCGCACAGAGAGAAGATTTTAGTGAGGAGGCTTGCCTCCAAAGAACAGGAATTGCAAGAATATGTTGTACGTAATGTATTTTGTCTTGCAGAATTGATTTTCACATGCTTGTAAAACGTGGCATAGTAGCCTCAAATTAATCCGCTTGGTAAAAGCTTCTTTCGAAAAAAAAAATCACTTGACAGCTAGAGCACAATTCAATGCTTAAGTACTCGCTTACTTCAATAAATGAGTGCCCGGTATCAAGTGATACAAAACATTTCGAAGCCAAATATCTAGCAATATACATATCGATAACTGTAATTCGGTTTTGTGTTTCGTATTAAAATTCTTCGAATGAACTTGATATTTTTCGTTTGATCAAACATTTCATGTAAGTTCTTTCTTCGCTCCTTAAACTTTGATGACCCTTACCGAGGTCCAGCTTCTGATTAGTAAAATTAATTTTTTGTGTGAAATAAGTTGAACATCATAATTCAATTTCCATATTTACCATAGAATCAAATATCGGAAATGAAAGCTGCTCAGGCACCATCTGCAGCAGCACTAAAATCTGCTTTGTTGGACCCTGCAGTAAACATACTCATTCAGCGACTGCGACAAGAGCTCATTACAACAAAAGCAAAGTTAGAAGATACACAAAATGAGCTTAGTGCTTGGAAATTTACACCGGACAGGTAACTTAATCAATTGTCAACCGAAAGTAGTTTCCGAGAATTGTGAACTCTTGTATATGAATTCTCTGCATTTTACAGAAGTTATAGTTCACGAGCTGATGTATAGGTACTACAGACCGTAAAATTTCTTTTCAATATGGAAATAGGAATAATATACTCCAATATTGATTAGCTTCTGACTTTAAAGATGGTTCTCAGTTCATTTCTATCATTATTGGGTAATTCTGAGTAAACGATTTCTTACGTTAATTGGATACAAACCTGTTTTCACAGCAATACGGGAAAACGGTTAATGGCCAAGTGTAGGCTGTTGTATCAAGAAAACGAAGAATTGGGGCGGATGATTGCAAGCGGCCGAATCGCCAAGCTGGAAGGTGAACTTGCATTGCAGAAAAGCTTCAGTGAAGAAGTAAAGAAATCTCAATCTGGTAACTATACTTTTTTTTACATTGCAGTCTTAAATAGAAATAGTTTGCTTAAGAAAAATGAAAAATACAATGTTACAGAGCTGGATGAATTTCTACAAGACCTGGACGAAGATGTTGAAGGTATGCAGAGTACTATTTACTTTCTGCAGCAAGAACTCCGCAAGGCACGTGAATCTGTGACATTACTCCAGCAAGAAAATATTACACTGAAATCCAGTTCGGGTGAGAGCAACCTGACAAATGGCATGTCCCCCCATACTCCACCAATAAAGAAAGAAGAAGTAGAAGAAAGTACTACGGCTCTTGAAGTAAAACCCGTGAAACCAGAAGAGAGTGACGTGTGCAAAGGTGCTAGGACTCCGCCATTACCACCCGAGGCTTCGCCTCGGAGTGACAGAGGAAGTGTTGAAAAGTCTGAAAAGACAGAACGTATGCCTAGTCAAACTGATCTACAAATTGACGAGAGTTCCAGTGATTCGGCAGCCCTCATCATAAAAGTTGAAAACGAGGAATTAAGTGACAGGGACGAAGAGGAACAGGATAATCGAAATAGCAAAAGGACTTTGAGGACTAAAAGTAATAACAAAGGTAGCGGTAAGTCAAATGGGGAAGAGGTGACGACAAGGACAACCAGGGGTAGGGATAGAGCTAAAAGGGAAAAAAGTGCGGCAGGCAGTGATGACGAGAGGACACATAAGAAAAAACGAAGAGAAAGTGTTCTTTCTCTTGATTATAATGAAGCTGACGATGACGCGTTGGTGCTAACTAATGGTGAGACGCTTCAGAGTGATCCTGAATGAACAATCTATTGTTGG
Source organism: Neodiprion fabricii (assembly GCF_021155785.1). NCBI lineage: Eukaryota > Metazoa > Arthropoda > Insecta > Hymenoptera > Diprionidae > Neodiprion > Neodiprion fabricii. The sequence continues at coordinate 31,106,681 of NC_060239.1, forward strand.
TGGAAATTTCAAATGCAAAGTCATAAAATTTAGGTAGCCAACGATTCTTGCAACATATTGATTTCTGGTTGATTGGTGCTGATTTGTTTTTATTTGTCTTTCCCCTAATTTAAACAAAAGGACAATTTTTTTATTCCTTGGCGTGATGAAATTTTGAAGTGAGAATCGTATGCTGTCTTTACTGTGCGCAGACTACTAAAATAGGTGGCATTAATTTTGTAAAAAGCAATACATGCATGTTCCTCACAATCGACACAGTGGTTCTGCACGTTACACAATGTAAAGTATGCCTTGTAGCATTCCGATGTCTTCTTTTTACTGCATAAACCAGCTACTTTGTTGGAACTGAAATATGTTGATCAAATTTTTGTTCTTCGTTTTTGTAGCTATTGTTTTCGAATTTATATCCATGTATTTACTTCAGTACACGATGTCATCTATTTATAGTGACTGCAAAGAAATAGCTTTCGGATAATTTCTCATTAGCACCTTCAACACATGTATAATATATAAATACAGTAATTATATATATGCGAAGTTATATTAAATAACGAATCACGAAATGTACTCTTGGTTATCATGTATTATAAGATTGGGAATCATAATTAGTTTGGAGTACAGGCATATAACTGACATAATAAGTCCCATAAAGAACGACTAATCAAGGTGTGAAACTTGTTTTTAAATATAGTTGCACGATGCAAATCGTAATTTTCAAATTTGTAATATTTTTTCGACTAAAACGGCTGTACAGAGTTTTTTCATTGCTATTTTATAATATTATTACCTGCATATTAAGCATTTGTTTTACATTATCCTACCCTGCCTCTGGCCCAGAAATATTTACTTTTAACATAGTAGTTTTGCCTATCGTGAAATATATATTTTCAAAAATGTTTACGTCTTGTTATTCACATTTCTTTGAAAAATAATTGTAATTAAGTTTGGTATACGGGTACACGTGACATGTTGGATTCTGACAGATACAAAGCCACTCTGTTGCCATTCATTCAACCTGCGTTGCAAACGACACATGACACCCTGCTCAAAATTAAACGTTGTGTGCATCTGTACCCAAATGTATGCACACACAAAATAAGTGGTGTTACTCAGTGACTACCAAAACTACCACAGCTGCTTCTGGCATCACGGTTCCTATCAGAATGTATTGTACATACCTACTTGACGCGTAGGGTACAGCGTGGTACCAACACGCTGGTAGCAACACCTACATATGCATACGAGAGGAATTGTAAAGTAGCAGAGGCTGAGCGGCGGAAATCTATCGGTCGCCAATTTCGAGGTTAAGTTGTTGCGATGACTCTACAAGTCATTCGGCATCGGTCAATTGATGATAAAAGTTTTCTCGCATCACTACATCTATTATTTAAGACCTGCTTAAAATGACAAAATTCATATCACCTACATAACCTCCATATATACCGGCTTGCTTGATTGAAGACGACAAAACTCGCGCATGCGCAGCCGGTCGCTCAGCTTGCTAAACTTCACCAGTTCTTCTGTATTTGACAAATGAATATAAGTCAAGATAAACTGATATTGGTAAAAGTGTAAAGAATTTTTTCTCAAGGTAGAGCAATGACTTTTGAATTATATTACAGTTAACGTTATTGGATAACGTCGCTCAATAGGTATCAGTTTGAAATTAAACATGTCTGCAGGTTGCGCCAGTCCCGCCAGGCTTTGACCGGGTCTCTATGGAAAGAAAACTATAATTTAACCTTTAAAAGTAGTAGGTACTAGTTTTTGCACTCACTTTCAAGCTACCAAACGTAATCGCACAAGAAAATATCATAGCTATTTACGATATACGGTCACCAAACACGTTCAAGTAAGTTCAGTTTACACTTTGCGATATGAAACGAATTCTCATAATTCAAATGTCTAATGTTTTGTTTTGACGGTAAAAATATAATGATCATAATACATCACACGATTAGTGTAGCGTGTGTAACCCTGGTAAGGGCAGATAACCGCGAACTTACTTGACAATGAGTTTGATCACACTTATCAGAGTAAACAAGTTACAAAATCTTATTCGGTTAAGAAGACAAATTGGTAGATGCGAATTGCAACAAATTTTTTCTTCTCATGGTAGCACTGTCAACGCGAAATGTAAAAATATATCGTCTCCTAATAATGTTATGTTTATTACAGTCAAACTGAAAATTAAAATGTAACTTAAAATCTAGGAATTTGGCAGGTTATCTAAAATAGCATACAAGCACAGGGTTAATTTTTTATATAGACACAATAGAGTTTGAGTATTGCATGTTTATTTTTGATTACAAAAAAGGTATTCACACATTGATTGTAAGCTTAAGGAACTAACATGGTTTATCAATATATTTGTGTTGAGTTTTCTGGTAATCAGTACAGAATAGTATTCTATGCCGTCCATTTCAAACACCTGGTATCTAAATGAGTTCCCAAACATTTAATACAACAGTATCTGGCGCCGCATGGAATGCAAGTGTAATTGCTAGGAAATCCACAAACTGTACAAAAGTGTCTATCTGGAAATTGGGAAGGTTGAGATTGGGCTGACATATAATTAGGTGGAGTTGGATTGTAGTTGTGATCTTCTTCCACCAATTGAGAGAATGTTTTGCGAAATCTTTGCTTGTAATATTCTGCAGATTTGGTCTTTTTTTTCCGCCCGACTCCCCGGCTATCAAGTGTTTCTTGAAATTTTGGTACTTTCTTGCTCATTACTGGAATCAAATAACAAACAAGGACTACTGTAACATATTCGCTTAACTTTTTTATCTTGTTCACATTATTACGTTGTTCGTTCTGATTAAACTCGTTTGAAATAATGCCTAAGTATAGTACTTTATATGGGAACTATAAAATGAATTCATTTTGTGTAATACAGGGTTGAAAACATTTCAAAAAAATCGTTCTCAACTAATGACAATGTAATACCCAAATCTGCATGCGGATCATCATGAAAGTTGTCCTCCTCAAGAGCCTCGAGAGCTTTCCTTTGTCTTCGTTTCCTTGCTGCATCATCCAAAACTCTCTTCTGGTTTGCATCTTTTATTCTGCCTGATTCGCGGGCTGCCATTTTGGTCGATCGAATTTCACTCTTTATGTAAAGTATATCCGTGTAGCAGTTTGTTTAACAAGTTTATCTTACAATCCCTTATCTGCTAGAGGGAATGAAATCTGATCCATAAGGTCGTCAACTTTTGTTTGTAATGTTTCCAAAATATCTGCAGATATGAACAAGTGACGCTCATCAAGATCTTGAATGATGAATTTCTTTCCTAGGGCGAATGTTTCATCCAGATGCAGTAAAAACTGTTTCATAGCAGCATCGCTTTTACAGTGAAGAAAAAGAAAGAGTATTAAACAAAACTCAATACATACCGGTCTTTTATTTTTTCACGTAAGAAACGAAATGTCCAAACGAAAAGGAGTGTCGGCAGATGAAAAGCGTGTTAGAATGCTTCAGCTATTTTATGAGAAAAAGGAATTCTTCCAACTCAAGGATTTGGAGAAAATTGCTCCCAAAGAGAAAGGTATCGTAGCTCAATCTGTTAAAGATGTGGTACAGGCTTTGGTTGATGACGGACTGATTGATACTGACAAAATTGGAACCTCGATCTATTTTTGGGCATTTCCCGGGTAAAGTATCACAAAATATATCCAATTATGCAAAATATTCGATTTTATTTCATATTGCAAGCAAACAACATTTTGAACCTATTAATAAATTGTCTTCACACATTGTAGAAAAAATATTAAATTGACTGAAAAGAAAATTGAAGAAGCAAATCAAAAAATCTTTGAGGCTGAATTGAAGATTGCTAAAATCAGTGAAGAAATTCTCAGAGAAAAAGTAAATTATTTCGATTGATAGCAAAAATAATACGTGGTAATTGTGGATTTATGAAAACACGTTATAGTTGATATTGTTTTATACCAAGGTTGGAAAAGAAGACTCGATAGAAAGACAAAAAGTAATGCAAGAGGTGACAAAGTTGCAACGAAGAGAATCCGTACTGCAAAAAGAACTTGCAAAGCACAGGGCAAATGACCCTGAAGAAATTACAGAGCTGACTAAAAAAGCAGAGGTAAATGTATTTAAAATAATGGATCCATTCTATTGAACCTATCGCTGTTACTATGAGTATTAAAGTAATACTCTAATAAACGATCGCTGCTAATAGTTTCAATTATGACAATGTTTAAACATTCCAACTACATTTTACAGAAATATAAAGATGGAATAAATGCATGGACGGATAACATATTTGCCATACAGAGCTGGTGCAAGAAGAAATTTGATATATCTGAGACGGAACTAAACAAACAATTTAATATCGCCGAAGATTTGGATTACGTAGAATAAGGTTATGTCGATTATATTTCTGAGAATCCTTCAAATGCGTACTTCTGAAAGTTTGGTGGGATTAATGTATACTCATTACGTACCATTCAACTAAAATTCCTTTCATAACATTCACCATTGTGGTTTTTGTTTATTTCTTGCGCTCATTCAACATTACACAGCTTTACCAGCGAGGTGTTTCAAGTCAAAGAATGCTATTGTGGACGGCAAGAAGGCCGTGAACTAGTGCAATTCCAGCATTGATACACAAATTATATACTGTGGAGCTCATAGTCGCTTTTTCATATCTCTGATTTTAGTACCACTGTCGTACACGAAATTCGTTACTTAGGTGTTGACTGAGGATACATACTTCGCCTAACGTCACATGTTACGGCAATCCTCTAAACATTTGCTCTCGTTGCACGTAGGTTACGAAGTGTTTTCCAGGAAGGAAGAGGGAGTGTTTTCACTCGGCCGTTAAGACCATGGAGATATACAAAATAGAGCGTAGCAATGGCGTAAGCGTCTCGTGAACGGATTTAAATCGGTTCTCTACAAAACAGAAGACGATAATGCTCCCGCCCTCTCTGTCGCTCTACCCATGGAGAGGGAGCCACGAGAGTAGGACACGTGCAGCTATATACCCCGCTCCATGAAAAGAGCGACAGAGAGGGCGGGAGAATTGCCGTGAATTGTTATGTTCCGTCCTTCAGAGAGCTTATTTAAATCTCTTCCGAGCTCTGTGCGGCGTCAGTTGTTTCCGAGAAATTGGAGTGAAATCATATGATCTCAGAACAGTTCAACATTCAGACTGCGTAGTTCAGGTTGTGTTACACTCTTCGATCAGTGTATTTCCACCACTCATCTGTGAATAATACACGAGGAGAAACGTGTAGCCTAAAGAAAAACCGAGTTACTGAAATAAAAATACCTTGCGAACGTTCTAGGTGTATTTCGTTTTTCGAGTTTCCACTGTTTTATGTGACTTCAGATTTCAGTGATATATATTTTTGTCTCTGTGCGTTGAGTGTCCGTTTTTCTTTTTTTTTTTTGCTGATTTTCGGCAAATGCGCAGTTGCATTGATAGCAAGTTTATTTAGTCGGTTCGAACAGACAGCTACAGCACAGAAAGTGAGTGTAGAATCGAGTTATTGTAGTGCGGACTTTTGGATTATAAGAGATTAGTGAAGATCTAAATTATGTGAAAAGTGCGTCGCTTCACCCATAAACCTGAGATGCTAAGAGAACTACTACATGTAAAAGTGTGGAGCTTCCCAGAGTCAAGGTAACAATTAACAATACGTATTTTATCTAATGATTGATAATTGAAGGTGGTACATTTGAAGCCGGATTTTTTTTTGCATGACATGCAATGCATAAATACGAAGCTAGGCAATAGTACTAATTAATTTAAAAACCGAAAAGCCAGTTTGCTAAATTAATAAGTGTTCTGTTTTTCTGTTTTGTTTTTCACAGATTTAAGCAGAGACTTCCGAGTAACTTTTCCATTTCTCGGCAACGTTGGTGAGTTTGCACGTGTTAGGTTATGGGTATTTCCCTGGGATTCCTCTGTCACGTGGCGTGGCGGTAACAATTGTTACACACATCTTCGATTTCTTAGCTGCATGGATAGACTCATTCGCGATCGCAACGTGCTTGACTCTCAGTCGAATCATTTCTTTTTTCGCAATTTAATTTACCGTAGCTTACTCAAAGTTAGAAATTTTACACGTTGCTAAAAGTGGAATGAGTATCGCGACAGGTAACTATCGCTTACTCGGCACTCGCGAGATCAAATTGTGTTTCATAACTGATGTAATAATCTACGTTTGAATTTACCGATGATGTCGTGTAAGTGATGGGTTCACCTGAGGTTTGAACGTATTCAATTATTCACAATAATGTTGAATCGATAAAATTCCAAAGTCTGGCATAACGTAACGTAATCAAATTGCATCTTATATTATATATCATTTTCAATCTTTTAACGTCCAACAAGTATTGATCAACTGCAGACTTAGCTCGCTTAGAAAAATGCTAATTGGCATACAGGATGTTTTTAATCAATTTTACAAAATGTTAATGTACCGATAGTCTGCCAACATTTACTAAAATAATACATACAACATTAGGGTTGGCAGAATACAACCATGATACTGTTTTCTGAGTAGGCAGACTACGATACACAAACGTTTTGCTCTCTACAGGTAACCAACAAAAATGTAAGTCAGTGACCACGGCGCAAATGAAGAAGAATGATGTGTGTTGGAAAAAATGGAGAATCGTTTAGATCGAATATAGGTAACCGGGTAGGTAGGTGGACGTTTTGGGATCCGTCGCGGGATTTATGCATGTGTGTGTGAGTCTCTCTTTTTCGTTGGGTGGTTTCGTTGGGAAATAGGCAAGGGTAGGAAGGTCGCGATCTACCGTGATGTTAATAACTTTTGTAATCCACAGCGTCAAACGATCACAGAAATTTTTTTTCCTAAACACTCCATATTCGAGTCACTCGACCATTTGCATGTAAGCATTTGAATATTAACGAGATTGAATTTTCCATTTCTTGTCACTCTGTAACCATTTTTCAATCGTTATTGAATTCAATTATTTAGTCACTACCGATCATTATTCCGTTCAATTGAACTCTGTGATCGTCTGAATGGGCAAAACGCAACTCTGGACCATCTATCGCGTTCCGTGGTACGCTAGATGGGGAGAGATGCTGAGCTCGAAGACTTCGCGTCGAAGAGGACCGCCGACCGTCACGCCACACAATAATGCATGCCCTTCTCCAACCTCCCTCCCAATTTCGATTTGTAATCTGAGAAGAACAATCCGCATAGCAATGTATCTAATTCAAAAAGATGCAGATGTGGATTGGGTTTCTACAGAATTTTTTGGACAAGTCCCAGATAATACAAATATTTTGACAGTTTAATCTTTCGCGCCTTAGTGCGCGTAGATTAATCACGAGAATTGGACGCAGCATTTTGCGCGTAAATTAATAACGGGAATCGGACACTGTTTTTACGCGGCGATTTTGTAAACAGTATATAAAAGAGTTACGCACTCTCGATTTGTTGATCTTTCAGCACTTCGGTCAATTTTTTGACGAATAATAAAGTTTTCAAATTCCATGCCGCCTTTTGCGCGTGGACTTGATACCTTTCAGTTATGAAAGAAGAGTGGCATTTGAAAACCGCTACTGAATGCGCAGGAACAAAAATCTTTGTCACGAAATTGATAATGTTTTTTATTCATCAATACAATTAATAATCGAAGTAACGAATATTAAGGCGAATATCATGTTGGATCCGACCTATTTATTCTCAGTTTGTGGACTTATTTGATTGTGCTAAACATACCTTCGTCTGTTTCAGCTAATAAAACATTTGTCTGTTTCAGTTAATCAAACCTTTTGTCTGTTTCAGCTGATAAAACATTTGTCTGTTTCAGCTGATAAAACATTTGTCTGTTTCAGCTGATAAAACATTTGTCTGTTTCAGCTAACCAAACATTTTATCTGTTTCAGCTAATCAAACTTTATGTCTGCTTCAGTTAATCAAACCTTTTGTCTGTTTCAGCTAATTAAACTCTCTGTCTATTTCAGCTGAACACACTTTTCTACGTTTCAGCTAATCAAACTTTCTCTCTCTTTCAGTTAATCTAACGTTTTGTTTGTTTCAGCTAATCAAACTTTCTCTCTTTTTCAGTTAATCTAACGTTTTGTTTGTTTCAGCTAATCAAACGCTTTGTCTGTTTCAGGTCATCAAACGTTCTGTCTATTTCAGCTAATCAAACCTTTTGTATGTTTCAGCTAATCAAACTTTGTCTCTTTCAGCTAATCAAACGTTCTGTCTGTTACAGCCAATTAAACCTTTTGCCTGTTTCAGCTAATCAAATCTTCTGTCTCTTTGAACTAATTAAATTGTCTTTTGTCGTTTATTATATTTTTTACTCATCTAAGCTAAGTATATTTTTGTCTGTATCGACATATGTCACTAATTATATTTTCGTCTGTTCCAGGTAACTGAGTTGTGTTGACTATACTGAAGAATGAACGTTTCATTTTTCAGGTTTGGGTTTGGTTTAGATCTGGTTGAGGGTCAGTCATCTTGTTTTCACCGATACATATATTTAGTGGTGTAGTTCAGAATCATCATGATTACAAAGTGTGGTAAAATTTATTCATCTATAGTTTTTTTGTAAATGGTTTTCCAGTATTTTATTGGGATCCTTTCAGTGTCAGAGTTTTTTTTCTCTCGAGTCGGTCATAGTTCATGTTCAGTTTGTATTTCACTGTAGAATTATACAGCTCTGTCGTATTTTGGTGGTTGTGCTTATTCTACTCCGATTTGTTTCTATTTCTTCAAAGATTTCTGCATCGTCATCCGATAGCTAAATACCAACGTCTTACAGTGATTCGAGTTTTCGATCTTGGCTTAGTTGTTGATTGTTTTGCGTATTCACCAGGTTCTCCATTTTAGTGACTACCTCGTACCTCATAAGAAAAAAAACCGTGCGCGAACATCCAAAGTCAATCGCCGTTCGCATATAAGATCAAAACAGTCACCCTTTATCCATAATTAAAACTGTCATCTTTCATCCATAATTAAAACTGTCATCTTCCATCCATAATTAAAACAGTCATGTTTCATCAATAATAAATAGTCAGCGGGTTACATGAACTTAAAAATGTCTAACAAACTGCGAATATACGCGAGAAGAAATTGATTGGGAAAAACAATTTACCATAATTAACATGTGAAAAAAAGACATTTGCAATTTTTCTAAGAACGTAAGATCGATCTTGCAAGTATTCTCCGTGGAGTGGGCCTACTGAGGATACCACGTAAAAAAAACGCGCCAGGTGCTCTACCGCTTGCAGTGGTGTGGAAACGAGCATATGTGAATTTATTTTCACTAGTCAAATACTAACATATTGTAGTTTTCTAAATGGCAGTTTCATTCTTGCGTAAATTTAACTCATTTTCAATTAAACTCATTCTTCGATAATGTATAATGCAGGTGGAATCGTGATACCTTCGGATTTCTTTAGTTTAGTCAGAGTGATTTCTTCAGTTTAGTCAGAATGAATTCCACGTAAATACATTTTTCTTTTTGATAAATTTCGATTCTGAATTAAAGTCAACAAGGTGCACATATCTTTGGCAATTTAGAGTTTGGCAATTCAACATCTTTCTCTCCGGCTTGACCTTTCGCAACCGATACAGTAAAATAATTGAATTGTAAAATTCGGAAATTTTACTCGTTACTCATTGAACAACTTGATGTTTCGGAGAAATTAGTACAATTTCATTTACCTATCCGGCATAGCATTCTCAGTATTTCTTTTTATAATCTTTTCAATTACAAGAATTCGTAAATTCATATTATTTTGACAGAGATATCGTAAATAATTGATGAGAATTTCATTATAAAGAATCCGGAAAATCCATCTTTCGGTCATATCAGTTGTCAGTTTCTGAGATCCTATATATAGTATTATTACAAAATTATATTATCTGGGTAATATTATTGTTAGGTGTTACCGGAAAAGTGCTGCAATTCCGGATAAAATAGTACGACTTTGTCGGGAATACATATTCTCACACACAAAATTCGTAACAATTAACACGCGCACTGCCATAAATGTATAATAAAGTGGACAGATATGAGTAATTATAATCTGGGCCACTTGATAATAAATTTCTGAACAGTCTTGTGTTTGGGGGTTAGAGGACAGAGTTGCAATTCAACCAGATAATATGAGTAGAAGTTGAAAAAAAAACCTTCATCATTTTTATATTTTTTCTCAATTACTTTTGTGATAATGATTGCCTGAGGTTCATCGGGGCTTGTTACAGCATGGACTCAAACATTAGTAACAATCGGGTATTACCTAATTTCCAAGAAATATTCACAAGTAGTATTTTTGTGTAGAACGGTCTAGCTTTTCCGCTGCAAATAAGCTTCACTTTTTAAAAACCACGGAAATCTAACGTCAGTGAAGAAATTATTTTTATATGTCGGCTGCATCTTCTTTCGGAATGAAGATATGAGCGTTGACTGACGATACATATTATTATCTTCAGTTAACGGTACGAGTTAAGTATTAAACATAGGTATGTACAGAAATTACATAAGGTACATATAGGCACATCTATACACTCCATCCCTTGATTAACATCTTCGACTATGTCTCCCATCCTTGGCACGAAAAAAAAGTTTCAAACTCTGTTAACAGTAAACCGGTGGAGTTAGATTGCCATTTCCAAATTTGGCTCAAATGAATTTGCGTAATTGAAAACTACGGCATCGTCATTCCATAGGCATAATAATATTCGACTCTTCGTTATCTGGATACACGCGGTGAGCGATGGTAAAATCAGTTAGTGTCGCATCTACTTGCCGACTGCTTACCAGATTGAGTTGCGCGTGTAGGGGAGGACGCAGAGGACGCTGCTTGACGGATCAGCATTCTTTACGTATTTTCAGTAAACGTCGTAGTTTACCCAATTGTAAAGCTGAGCTTACAAATAATAGTTGATCAAATTTCAATCAGAGATTCAACATGACGAATAGGTTTTTGGAACTAATTTTCGAACCGTCTGTAGACGGTAAGTGCATGTCGGTAACCAATTGGTACTCCACCGCATTTAATATCACTAAAGCAGTGGGTAATGCAGAGCATATTTGCTTACGGAAAGTTGCCGTTACTCCCATGTTCCACCTCGCTTTCTCCTAGTGCCTGGACTATTTTCGATTTCGCCACAAATAACGAATCACAGCGTAGATTAAGCAGCTGATGATCAGTCACGTCCACATCTGTTTTGAAGCATGTTTCTGGCTGTACTTAAACGACGCACAGTGGAATGCTAGTTAGATTTCCACGTCGATAAGTTTACAAGAGGTATAAAAAGAGAGGTTTATCTTGAATTCCAATTAGCAATTAACGAGAATTGATAGTTGGGCGATAGCGTAGCCGTACCTCTACTCAAATTCCTTAGGTAAAACAGCTATTTTCGTTACGTCGAGAAATTTACCTTCGACGGTTCACTTTTTCACACGTTACAAGTGTGTGATAATAGATAAGTAGCAGTCCAAGAGGTAAACAAGATCGTCAGATAGCCACAATTGAATGACCAAAGTCCAAAGTATAATCGCATAGAATACAAGTGGGGCACCACCGAATGCCGATACTTGTCTTGCGTTCTCATTAACGTAACCACCTGGTCTTCTCATTCTCGTGGTATTCCTGTAATTATTAGCGTTGAATTTAATATCTTGGTAATTTCTCACTTTCTTTAATCATGATTTTACCATTCGCAATTATAAGAAGAGGTATGGCGACATCTAGCTCTCTCAATGCAATTAAGCATATTACTGTCGTTGGCGGTGGGCTCATGGGCTCAGGGATTGCTCAGGTATGATATGAAGGCGAAACGAATGTTGATATCTACTTAGTTGAATTCAAATTGAAATTTCCAAAGTTAATTTGACCTCTTACATTACTAAAGTACGACATGCATTAAATTAATTTCTGGATTCTCACAGTGCAAATATGTTATTCCACTTCAGCCCTTAAATTTCTGTTCCAATTTTCTTGTCAGAAAGCCATTCTGTTGTCGAGAGAAAATAATACGAAATGATTTCAATCCCTGGCTAGACTGTGTGCAATAAGTTCACTCTCAGATTTCATACCTTCACAATTGCTCCTATTTACACCAGCAAATAGAATGTCTAATTTTTGTTCAAAATGATATTGTTGAATTATGCAGGTTGCAGCTCAATCAGGCCACCGAGTAACTTTGGTGGATATCAGTCCTGATGTGTTGAAGAAATCTCAAGATAGTATTCAGAAGAGCTTAAGTCGCGTAGCCAAGAAATTATATAAAGTAAGTGTATAAGAAGAAGCCATGTGAAATAATAATAATAAAATACTAATTACCAATTACAATTACACATTCTGTAAAAATGAATCAAAAATATATTTCCATAGGACAATCCTACTGAGGGTGAAAAATTGGTAAAGACTGCATTGGCCAGTATAGACGTTAGCACGGATCTTCAAGCAGCTGTGAAGACTACAGATCTTGTCATAGAAGCAATTGTGGAAAATCTGGAAGCTAAGCACAAACTTTTCGCTAGCATAGATGATGTGAGTTTGAATATCATTAAAAGTGAGCGAGTGTAAATCTTTTAATCCTTAATATCCAATCAGTGGGCATATCACCTACTTCTTGTAATTATCTGATATTTCAAGGTTGCTGATATCCAAGTGTAGATTCAGTGGCATTTATAAAAACTTAGAACCTATGTTTCATGTCAGATTCAAAATTTACTGATCATATCATTTACTGTTTTGTCTTACTGATTCTGAATCATCTTATTCTGTAATAAAAGAGGCGAATATGTAGTAGTCTTTGTTAAAACAGTTAGCATTATATTTATTTAGCAAGTTTATTATTTACATAGATCTTTTTCATGATATCAATAATTATAGGTTGCTCCTGCATCTACGATTTTCGCAAGCAATACGTCTTCTTTGTCGATTGGAGAAATTGCTTCAGTTACCAAGCGAAAGGACAGATTTGGCGGTCTTCATTTCTTCAATCCTGTACCTGTTATGAAATTGCTTGAGGTATGAGCATCACTTCTTCTTTTATCTGTAATGATCAGTAACTCCAATGATACCACTAGGTTATCTGGAAATCTGTTTTCGAATAACATAATTTTTTCTTGCAAAATCATGGCTAGCAAAAACAATCTTTTCACCTAGCTCATGAAAGGCTCATGTGTTTGATTGAATTAATATGACTTTATATCATTAGTTTCTATTCAGATTGAAAAACGGTAAAAAAATACCATGTTAAAACTGACCGAAATTGAAAATATTACAAATGTTTGTGTAAATTATAGGTCATTCGGATTCCGGAAACTTCAGATGAAACATATAACACTCTAATGGAATGGGGTAAGGCTATTGGTAAAACTTGTATCACTTGCAAAGATACTCCCGGATTTGTGGTCAACAGACTTCTGGTTCCTTATATGAGTGAAGCTGTACGCCTTTTGGAACGTGGTGAGTTTTTAAATTTATGAAAAATACTAAGTACACGTTTTAGACTTGCAAGAAAGTGTCTCGATACATTAGTAGTGATGAGAATCAATCGATAGTTTCAGTGATTCAAAAATTTGAGGTTAATATCCCCAATAGAATGGAATGAAGTTTATGATTGACTCTGTAAAACGTCTAGAGTTTACTAAAATGAGCCAACAACTGACATTCAATTTTGTTGTTACATGCATTGAAAAATAATGTCTTGCTATTAACGAGTAACAGTACGTAGACACAACAGAAATTCTGGAAATATGAAATAAATTCTGAATAATTTCTCATACAGGAGATGCATCTGCACGAGACATTGATATTGCAATGAAGCTGGGAGCCGGATATCCTATGGGTCCAATAGAACTTGCGGACTATGTTGGTCATGACACTACCAAGTCTATTCTTGATGGTTAGTTATTACCGTAAATACCTAATATAACTAAACTTCACCTTTACTGTGGTAAATCATTCAACCGCTAGTTGTTATAGGTATATCGAAATACTGATTAATACATACACTGTAACTTTACGAAATTTGTTATTCTTTCAGGTTGGCATAAGAAATTTCCAGATAATCCAGTATTCAAACCTACTGAAACCCTAAACAAGCTTGTAAAAGAAGGAAAATTGGGTGTTAAAACAGGAGAAGGATTCTATAAGTATAACAAGTAGTTAATTATAATCAAAGTGTTTCCAGATATCGATTATATACTCATTTAGCTGTCACGAGTATCACCTTACTGGAATGAAATCGGCGTTGCGAACGGGCCAATAATTTTGTAAACATACATATACGATATAGGTAAATCAACTTTATACGAGTTTTGAAATCATCAATTAATATTTTTTTATTGCTATTATCTGAGAATTTATACATAAATCCGTTGAAAACATCATTGTATAGTACAATAAATCATCTGTAATTGTTGAAAACAGCAAATGTTTTGAAAAAATGCTGACAATGCTCCAAACTGGGTGAACGCAAAGTCTCTGTTGACCATCACATCACATGCATTTTTCAATCACGACAAATTTCATAGCAGCCTGTTTTCACTTGAACCTACGACAGTCTAAACCAACCGCAATGTGGTCAAAGACAATTAGGCCTGCTTGTGACTTAGGTGAATTTGATGTGTCTTTTATCCGTGAAATGGTCTGTGAATTCTAAGACACCAAGTAATCTAAAATTTATTTAATATATCGGAGATGCGAGTATTTGCTGACGTTAAATTTATCATAATACTAGAGGCATAGATGCAATAAGTTATGATTAATAATGTCGATTTAATTAGAATTCAATTAAGATACATGGTAAAAATTCTTATCAAATCTATGACTCTGGTAATATTGGGTAACAAATTCCGTCTTGTTGAGGGCCTGCAATGATTTATTGCTAATTGATAGATCAAAGTTGATTAGGACGTAATTATAGTAGCTTTAAGGAGTGTTTCTTATCAAACGCAAGAACGTCCGATGAATGAGACACTTGGGTGATTTTTTCGATTAAGAACAAAAGTTTCCCTACTACATCGCAACGAGTTATTCAGAGTTCCGGGGAGATTCGTGGTTTCAATTTTAATTAACGGCTGTATAACTGTGATACTTTCCAGCGTTTGGACGTGCCAATGAGGCTCCTCCCTGACGTTAAAACAAATCAAAATTCGCCAGGAAACATTACTCGACCAAATGGTAAATATAAAAATGATCGGTCTTTACTTAAACCTGCCGCGTATTTATGTACAGGGAATGTGATAGTTCTGCGAACGCGAACGATGTCGTAAATCGGGAGGATCATTGCCAGGAAGGTCGTGATTCGCAACTTCTAAAGTTGTAGCAGTGTTCAACCGTCGCTCACTGATGTTTCAAAAAAAGTTCGTGACGAGGCACGACTTTACGAGTAGAGCACAGGCTATGATACAGATGGGAGGGGAGTGGATTCATTCCATGTTTGTTTGTCCGAGGGAGAGGGAAACCCGACGAGAGGGACTCGGTCTGCGAGTCGCAGAGTCTTAAAACATAATCTGTATTCCAAACAACGAGAAACAAGATTCACAACAATTCGCAATCACTTATCGCCTCTACATGCCGTAACATGAGAACAGCCATTTTTTTGTGTAAGTAGCTAAATTTTCGTAGTTCCCCAATACGTTAATCTCTAACTCGTGATCATCGATCGATATCACATAAATATGAGTTCTTGTGCCTTTGTACTTTCGTTCTACGCCAACGTCTTCGTACAAACAATTTATAATTGCGCCGGTTTTGCCTGTTTTCGCGCTCTTTGCTGAATCCGATTGATTCGCGCGTTTTATCATAAATTTCGTATTTACGTGTTGTGCTTTTACCTAAGCTATAGGTGACAGCTTTAGACTTATTAAAACGGAATACTGTAATCACCTTACATCCTCGTTATTTATTTGAATAATATTTCACTATGGTCGTTGTGTTCAATGCGATACTGCAGGGTTGATTATTTGAACATCGTTTGCTGTCTAAAATCACTCTGTACATAGATTATATGTTTCAATGTGAGTTCGGGCAACCCGCGGTCTGTTTCAACCAAATACATTAGTCACGTCTTAAACATAGCCGTATCTATTTGAGTTTTGGATTATCCCTGCGTTAGAGGTATGACCTATTTCACAATCATTACAGTAAATAAATTTCTCCGCAAGGATACCTAGCAGTTAGTGAAAATATGCTATTACGGCAGACACGTTTAGAATCGCGGCAAGGCTTGATCACTCCTACGTGCGTTAATTATATCTATAAACATAGGCTACTGTAAATTATAAATCGTTTCTCCGACGGATAGACAACAAATTAAAGTATCGTTACTACGTCTCAATTATCTTAACCTGATCCCACAATCTTGATGAATCTGTTAATTATTTCGATTATTATAATCCTTTTTCGTGCTGCTATCTATAGCAAATTCATTCATTATTATGATTCGTCCGTCAAGCCCGTTTAAAAATTGATACATGTACGTACGTGTGTGCAGTAAAAATCCGCGTTTATATTACTTCGTTCAATCAGTGTCGGATCTATATCCGAGTGTATATCAATCGGAGATCTTCAAGAATCCAGTCTAAGAATGGCTGCTTGAACACCGCGGCTAAAGAAATCACGGAAGGATATAATTATTATGCAGTTCAGTTAATGTCGATGAGCTTCGTCTAAGACCTGTCGTCGTCATATCGAAATAAAAATCCCACTGAGAGAATTTTATTTCGGTAGCAAGTCCACGGTTCTTTTTATCAACAATCTATTTATATAAATAATCTCACGGCATAATTGAACTGTACCAGTCGAATCCAATTGGTTGTTCAAGTTTACGATTTCGAGGTATGTACTATGTTAATAATCATCAAAAAACCGAATTTCACAGCAATCAGAGATCATATGACGAGAAACTTGACAATTATATAATTTATAATAGAATATAATGTACACGTAGACACATTATGTTCTTACAAAAAATTTTCGTAATTCAAAACTTCTACTGAAGATGTCGAATCGCATAGAGCGATGGAGTCCGGCATACACAATAGTATAATTATTGTTATTTTAATTAAAAATAATACTCACGTAGGTATGAATATTGAATGACGTGTTTTTGTACGCGTTGCAAAGCTTATTACATGGATATTTTGAGATCTAGAAATGCGATTAGAACGAAAGAGCGCAGCTAATTAATGACATGATGAATCAGTTTTGAATAATTCATGATTAGCTGTGCACAAATGTAGGATAACACTGTAGATTGTTATTAAGTTTATAATCTTATATGTGATGCATACACGGGAATCTGATGGGAATAGGTAATATTAATATGTCTTTATTGATATTTGTCCGCGTAGATATTGCAGTCGCTGCACATTATGATAATATAATAATTTGCAGCGTACATTTGAAAATCCATAGCATACAAGTATGAGGCAATTATGGAACATTCGTGTACGCCTGATCGTCGTTATAATTACCCATTAGTATGTACGCGAGTGTCAGCCAGATATTTCGTAACGCGTCAGCCGTGTCTGCGGGCAAGATAAATAAAATGTTGTAGACGTAGCATTATCGTTTCCTAGAAGAAAATGTATTTCAATTTGTTGGAAGTGTCGCAGAGACATTGCACTCACGGATCTTCATGCAGCCATTACCACAGCCACATCCACATTGATAATTAGGAAGAAATTTATGTGTTGCAAAAGTACTTTCGTAATGAAAAATACTGCAGGAAACGACTGCAGTCGTGTAATAAACGAGTCGCTAAGGTACTATAATAATGCTTGATTTCGTTACTTTTTGTAGTATATAAGGTAGCTGGAAGGTCGCGTAAAATGTGACAAGGTGTATTGGCCTATACGTATATTGTATAACAGCGTTCTTAAATTTGAGTCATTTTGTAAAACATGCATGTGGGTCAATTTTATTCAAAGTATTGCGTGTCTGGGTAAAGTAATATCAGTAATATCATGGCGAATTACCTCCTGCCAGGGCCGTGACGAATAATACGTGCCACATTACCGACTGCCTACTTCTTTTGAACTTACCACATTATACCTTTTTCAATTCATTGTAATTACGTTCAATCTACATTGAACGTATATATTTCCTGATTTTGTGGAACTTTTCCTATAAGAAATTGTATGATATGCCCATGTTTAGTAGCGTAATTAAAGATTATAATCGCAACATGTTTATACCAATAATAATAATGAAATATACTGCATCGGACGCGGATAGTGAGAATCAAGTTCTTGTCGATAATATTTGGATCACGATCAACTGGAATTTACTCAACGCTCCGCTATCAGGGACCCTGAAAGAAAATCGTGTCTCGAAAATGAATGAAAAGTCTAATTATTTTTTTGTAATTTCTCATAAGAATTTGATCACTTTCAAATAGTAATAGTTACAAAAGTTTGAGAAAAAGTAAACTATGCTAGCAATTGTAATATAAGGCATCTCCAAACATCGTCGTGTCAAACGATCACGATTTGTGGCATTTGGTGATTAGACAAATTTGAAAATTCCACGATGACTGCGCTTCGTCATTACGCACGCGCCGCGCCCACATATGGATTTATATCGAGTATTCCTGGATATCATCCGCGTCTACGTCACGTTCGGTAGACGACAAGGACAAAAAGAGGCACCGCAGTTTGATATAACGATCTCCGTAGAAATTATTTCTTTTATCTCTGATATTATGATCATGAATTTGAAATATGTGTATATCTTACAGTCATGTGGGAGATACAATATCGTGTTGTCAAAGTTATGCAACCACGTTATACCGATCCTAACGCTTCTGCTCACAATCAGATACTATACTGTTTTACAAAGATGCTGCACACGTGCTCTAAGCACGTGCTGATTAGCGTCATATGCTCGGTTACAAAGATGGCGATGAAAGCGTTGCCGAATAGCGCATGCATAGAACGTTGAGTAAGTAGCCGGAGTAAAGCGTAAACAACCGATGTTCAAGTTTATTACCGTTCCGTGACTGCTCAAAGAGCACGTCAAGAGTTATGGCGAAGCTCAAAAGAAGGAAGACAAAAAAATGATGTAACCGCTGCATATGTACAGCTGATTCGATGCGATAATGTTCGGATGACAGCTGAAAAACAATATAACTTTGGATATTTATAACATTACCAATATTTGTCACATTTTTCATGGGACAGGTGTTTGTTGCATTATTACCTTGATAAGGTGAAAATATAGCCTGACAAAGTTATATATTTATGATTAAACTTAATCGAAATATCACTGTAGTACCTGCAGACAAGATGCCACAAAATTTTTGTTAAATAAAGTGATTGCTGTTTGCTCTGTGTAATTCTAGTTGCCGCTCTAGTAGCTCATAGTCAGTATGGAAACTTTACGCAGTGAACTTTACACACACATATTAACAAGTGCCGAACTTTTATTTCTTTCAGATAGAATTGTTTTCCTGCTTAATAACTTTAGCCAGTATGGCTGTTCCGCAATCACCGTCAATGTCTGAACGGACACCATTTTCTCCTGGGAGATCTCGCCGGCGTAACAGACCGACAAAGTTTGAGTTTAAGTTAAATTGTCCTACATTGGAATATGACCTACCTATTGGAATGATTCCCTTTGAATCTCAGGTTGGAGGTCATGCGTTTGGAGATAAAAATGATACCATCGGTAATTAATTATTACTTATTATTTATTGATCATGCCTGAATATACTAGTGTCACTTATGAAGATTGTAAGTAAGGCACGATCATACTTTATTAATTCTGTACACTATCAGGCATGCTGAAGAGTGGAGATGGTCTCATCTATAAACCGATTGAAAAGCCTCTACTTGGTGAACGAGAAATTATGTTTTATGAAAAGCTGCAAGACACTACAGATCCCTTAATGCTTGAGCTCCGTCAATTCACCCCACAGTATTATGGAACAAAAGAACTAAAGCTTGGTGACAAATGTGAGATAATACTCGTAGCCTTGAATAGTAATTTATAGATAAGATATTGATGAAAGTGAGCCGCAATATCAGAGAATTTTAGAAAACTAGTATCGCCTTTGTGATAATAAAACATTATTCTATTAGATAACTTTATACTTTGTTTTGTAGATATTAAATTTCTGATACTAAAAGATTTGACCGAGGGAATGTCTGAACCATGCGTAATGGACGTAAAGATTGGTCGACGAACTTGGGATCCATTGGCCGGGCCGGCTAAAAGAGCTGGAGAGGAAAACAAATATGCCGAATCCAAGAATGAATACGGTTTTTGTATACCAGGATTCCAAGTGTGCAGACTCTCTACTGGTTTTATAAAAAAATATGACAGAGACTATGGCAAAAAACTAGATAAGCAAATGGTTGTCGAAGGTAATAGTTTCAAGATTTATTGTATAGATATACCTTGGTTATCACATGAGTTTAATTATGATTAACTTTTTGTTCGAAAAACATACCATTTTTTTATTTTTTATTTATTTTCAGCAATGGAATTATTCCTCAACGCCAAGCCAGGACAGCCACCGTGCCGCAATTTAATTATAAAATTACTATCTACACTGTGGAAAATTTTGGCCTTTTTTAGATTGCAAACTAAATTTAGGTTCTATTCAAGTTCCATATTACTTGCATACGATGCAAAACGTTTACGGCAACAATCTAGTCCTGTTAATGCTAAAACATCCAATAATAATGGTTCGCCAAATGCTAATAGTTACTTCAATTTATCTCCAATTGCGAGATCGCCGTCCTTGAAATTGAATGTTCGACCAGTGCTCTCTTTGGGCGATGCAGGATTTTCTGGCCAACTGACAGAGAGTGGGCCTGTTTTCGAGAAAACACTCAACAGTCACTCTCCAATCGCTACTCCAACGATGTCGCCAATTTTTATGAGAAGAAACAAAAGTAAATCAGTGAAACGATCCCACAGCCTCAAGAGAAGTGATAGTCTAAAAAGATCTGAATCCTTTCATCATCCTCCGAGTCCAAACAATTCACGAGAGCCTAGTTTAGTGAGAAATGACTCAAGCGGAAGGAGCATGAATATTGTCGTTGAAAAATTATGCCGTACACATTCTTACATAAACAATTTCGACAAAGATATTATTAAAATGAAAGAAGATTATGCGAATTTGCTCGATGAGCTCACTACAACCCCTGAAGAGAAGCAAAACTGGGTTCGAGTAAACATGATCGATTTTGCTCACGTTTTTCCTGCAGAGAACGATGGTTTGGATACTAATTATCTGGAGGGAATACAGAACCTAATTAAATTGTTGGAGAGTTTTTTGACACCAGAATGAGGTGTGCATATTACTATCACTATTTATTATTACACCCTGGTAATATGCATGTTCCGGATAAGCTAGCTTTATTCTCATTCTCCAATGCATGAAAAGTTAGTGTGATACGATCATAAGCTTATAAGTAACCTAAAAGGACCATTCATAACTCAAGTACTGTTATTAGTGTAAATTATATACACAGACTTTAGGGAATATATGAAATAAAATATTTTAATATATTTACTTGGCTTATATGCTTCGCTGTAATGTTTCGTCATATGCTGATAAGCAGTGTACCCGGCGTCAAGGAATTTCTGAAAAATCGAATAATGTCGGGAATTTTGATGCAGTTGGAAGAAATTTGGGAAGTGGTAGGAAATTTGGGTAGAGTTCTTGGAATTTTTGTGATTTCTTCCCTCAATATTGCTCTAAGGCAAATGTTCTATTGGTACGTAGTACATACATCTATAGACAGCAACTGCGTGCAATATAGTGCATACTTTGAAAAATGTAAAAGTTCTCCAACAACAGAGCACATGAAATTTGAGAGAGAATGACTATTTTAATTTACTACTAAAAATATTATCCGTAAAATTCAATGACCTTGCATGAGTAAAGTGAGTTCATTAGGTAATAGTGGTTGGAATGTCTCCTGAAAAAGATCAGTATTTTTATCAGGAACAGGGTAAAATATTAGGAAATTTGACATGCCATTAACGCGTCACCCTAAGTAAGTAATTTGAGTTTCTTCAAAATCCAATTTTTGCGATTCTGTGAGCGAAATAATGAAATTCGCAAATTGACCACACGTATTCACAAAATTACAATACATGAATTTAAAAAATTTTAATTATAACTCTTGATGTGGGTCATAATGCATAAAGTTTTGTTATACTCTTGTATTTGCAGTTAAGTTTTTTAATTCGCATTTAAGCGAAAATTTTTAATTCTTTACTACGTAAGTCAAAGTAAGTAATAAAAGGTTTATCTGTAAATATTTCTTCAACTGTTTCTAGTCAACTTGATGTTACAAGGAGATTTTATATAGAAATAATGCTTCACGATCGCAAATATCTAATTTGTAACAGCAAATACTTGGCGCAAATATAAGCACGTCTTTGACCTGAGATGCGCCCTCTCTAGACATAACCAAAAAATGCAGTCAGTGTGTCGGGTTCGAATGGCTTTGTTGTAAACTGTACTGACATCAACGATGGCACTGAATGAAATGAAAAACTGTCAGAAAAGTATGATGCCACTAAGGGAACCCAGAAGAAAGCGAAGGGTTCGACTTCGGCCACGTAAGCCATTCCCAATTAATATAGGTTCTGATAATGAATGGATCGTTTATACCGGCCACCTCGCCAACCTGGGAGTCTGTGTCACAGAACTGTACGATATCGAAGCTCTACATTCCATGGTAAGGAGTAACTGTCATAACAAGTAATAACCATCTTGAAATTGCTTTGAGATATAGAATACTCATTATTTATGTGTATTTGAATAATTTTTTTGCTCAATTCCGTTAACAGGCTTACTTTTAAATTCAGATAAAATAAAGTAGTGATTGAGCTATGATATATCTGAAACATTTGTGGTGCAGTAACAACTAATTTTTCATCAATTTTTACTATGTATAGGGTTTTTTTGGGAAGGGATCTCTATCGCGAAGTTATCCAAACTTTGAGAGGACTAGACGGCCAGTTGTGAGACACAGACAATGGGCTAGACGACAAGAATGGCTTGAACAAGCAAAACATCTAGCGGCTGAAGCTCTGGCAAAATCTATGGAAGAGGAAAAGTGGAAAAATACTGCAGATATCGACTCATCAAAAGAAATGGATGGCAAAAAAAAAACTTCTGGTAAGTAAAAACCTTGTCGAAACGGTATTCACGTACTGCTAACCCAAATATTAATCAAAAATAAATTATAAACTCCAAGTCATTTACATTTGAAAACGGGCATTTTACTTTAGAAATTTTATTATGCATTATGTGCTGCAATTTCATCTGATGTCAATGTTTCAGACAACAGTCATGCTCTTTCTTCATAGGTGAACATTGATACCCGATTTTTAAATGACCTTATCTTGTTACGTAATAGAAAGAAAAAAAGACGAAAAAAATAGTAGCACGAACAATTTGAACCAACGTCGACCTTACAAATCTTAATTTCAAATCGCTCAATCACAGGGATGACAGCAGCATTTGATGACAAATATCTAGAGTGCTTGCATCAGAATTATTTGCAAACAGAATATGAGGAGTTTACTACCAATCTGGGATTTTCCAGGTGCTACCCTTTCAATAACATTTATTATAATCAACAGTGTCAGAAGTTCAGGAGGCAAGTGCAGATGGACGTGCATCTGAAAATGAGAAGAATATTGTAAAAGATGATAGTGTACATGATTCAGGCGAGAAGACAGAACCTGCAGAAAAAAAACTTAGACTTGCAACTCAAGAAGTAGCCAGATCTTCTGAAAAAAGTGGAGATTGCTCAAATGAAGAAATGGATGACAAATGTGAGCAAAATCAAGTTGATAAAACAGTGTCAGTCACACAAATTCAGAATAACGATTCAAGTCCTATTCTATTTAAGAATATTGAAACACAAGACTCCCATAAAACTGCTGACAAATTGACATCTGTACCTGCAAAAGTAGATGAAGTTGTTCTTGACACCAGTGAAGAGGAAGATGAAGTATGTGAAATTTCACATGTTGAGACTACAGAATCCATGACACAAAATGTCTGTGGTGATGCAGATATTATGGTATTAAATGATGAGAAAATGTCAACAAGTTTAGATGAAAAAAACTGTTGTGAAATTGAAAATGAGACGAATGTGGAAGATGACCACGAAATGTTGGAGAGAGAATTGTTAGTTTTACCTGACAGTGACTCTGACACCGAAAATTATTTGAATAACGTGAAACCAACAGTTGAGAAGGAAGGTTTTCCTGTTAGAGAAGTAATGTATCTCACATTTGAAGAGACATTTTTTCTGATGTTTGGATTGGGCTGCCTACAAGTTATCGACTTTGATGGTAATTCGTTGAGTATTTTGGATGCGTGGAATCACTTCTGCCATGTGCAAAGTGACTTTGTACAAAAATATGTTGTATATCATTACTTTCGGAGTAAGGGCTGGGTGGTTAAGTCTGGCTTGAAGTATGGCGGCGATTTCTGTAAGTAGCATTTATAAATTATGCATGTAATAAATAAATTTTTTTTTAAATTTATGTTTATATGAAAATAAATCATAGTAGTCGGGAATTTTTATTTTAGTTAGAATTTTTCTGTTTCTTAATCTTGATGTTATTGAAGTAAGAACTTGGGTCAAGATCGTGGACGATGGAAAATATTTTAAAATCAATACAATTGATCCTATTGCAGTGCTGTACAAACAAGGGCCTCCATTTTATCATGCATCGTATATCGTGATTGTGGAAGTGTTAGATGCAGATACCTTGACCACAGATGACAAGAAAACAACACGCAAAATGACTTGGAAAAAATTATATGGCCTTGATAGATTATCCGAAACTGCTGCTAAGGTAGTGGGGTGTGTTCATTCAATATTAGTTTTGCATGTCAGTGCAAACTTATTGCTCATTTTGTATATAATTCCAACATCAGTAAAATATTGAAGATTATTTTGTATTTTATTCTGATCCAATATCAAGAGATAAAATAGTGTCGTCTCCTTACGTGAGTTCATTACTTTGCAGGAAATATTATTTGCCAAAGTCCTTTGGCCATCAAAAATTCCAAGAAGTGAAATCCCTTCCACCCCGGAACTCTTGTGCGAATTTATGGTGCAAGAGTTACTTTATAGGAGATGGATTCCGAAACAAAATAGAGAGGAAATTGATTTAGAGGATGAAAATGATGATTTAGAGTAATGAGAATAATTTTTACATACAATCTTTAAATTTCACGATTTATTGCTAATTATTCCTAACGAGCCACGCATAGTCCATAGTTGACTTGAGATCACTTCGTAGTTTTCTTGTTTTTATATATACATAAACAACGCGATTTGAGAATATGAAAGATGTTTTGTTCAAAGTTACAAAGTAATTACAAATTCTGTCGGCAAATTATACTGATAACAATACAATTATTTACATATTAGACCCTATTCTGTTGGTACCCACTGGTGCTCTGGAACCTTTGCCAATACCTGTTCTTCTGTATTCACTTCTTTCAGCCAGATACTCTTGTTTACATTCTTCGACAAACTCTGGATTATTGAACCATTTTGTCAAACATTCTTTCATTTCACTATTTTCGTTCCGGCACTTCGTTACCATTAAGAAACCAGTACTAGAACAGCATTTGCTGAAAGCTGAAAAAAGATAAATTATTACAAAATAATCAATCAAAGTAAATGCGATATAACTGTGTAAAAAATTGCTGAGCTTTTTTAAAAAAAATTAACTTTATGTATAGCGTGTTATGTGTGACGAACCTACCTTCAACTTCTTTGACGCACTTTTCCTTCCTCGATCGTTCACGTACTCTTTTGGGTATAAGAACTTGTAATTCTAGTTTTCTCAAAGACAAGTCATCAGGATTACCTGTAAGAAAATGCATATCTCGTTCCACAAACCATTACAAACTGAACTAACCTCAACACTTTATCTGATTCGTGAAATTTATGTACAAAGTATGCTTTGAAGTAAATTGATAACCATTTATTTACAAGTATGATAATAATCGCTACGTTAATTATATATTGCGGCGATAATTACCCACTCCGTGAGGTCCACCTGTGTAATTTTTTGAAGGTACGTGTTTCTCTGCCATTTCTTCTCCCTTTCCTTTCGATCGTACTGATCACAGCAATCATAGCTTTTGATTTCCTCCGATAGGCACTGCATAGTGCACTGAACTGCTTTGATTGGTTGATCCCCGTAGCCGGTCGGTACCCACCATGCATTTCGGTGATTCTGCATATTTTCCAACATTTTCAGATTGTCATTCTTCCAGAATTGAAAGGATTGTTTATTTCAGTCGATCGAAAATTAAGTAGTTAACTACGGACGGGATTTGAATCTAGAATTAACCTTCTGAAGTAGGTAAGTATGCTCTAGTTGTATAATAACATTTGCATTTAACAAACGCCTTAAACATGACCGGATTTTGACAATCGGGCAACTAACCTCAATTCTCCGTTTACAGAACACCATTGTTCATTCATACAATTTGATTCTGTTTTTTCCCGAAAAATGAATCTAATCTGTCCGAATCGATTCGTTACAATACTTATTCCTATCATTGCGTTTAATTTATAGAGGAAATGGACCGTCTGTTACGGTTAGGAGGCGGTATGCCAGGTCTGAATCAAGGACCCCCACCATCGGATGCTCCTGTAGTAGATACTGCTGAGCAGGTAAATAACATTTCCATCTAAGCAATGTCATAAAAAAATATTTTTGTTATGAATGTAAAAGATTTATGACTTAATTGTACTCAGTTATATTCCATGATGGTGAGATTACCCTTTCTGAATCATAACTCAGATAGTTTCAAACTAATTACTTTATCCCAGGTATACATATCTTCACTGGCTTTACTCAAAATGTTGAAACATGGACGCGCAGGTGTACCCATGGAAGTTATGGGATTAATGTTGGGTGAATTTGTAGACGACTATACAGTCCGAGTCATTGACGTGTTTGCCATGCCGCAAACAGGAACTGTAAGATGTTTATTATATTAAAAATGTTCATCACGTAAGATGAGTCTGTAAACAAAGGTTACAGTGGGTCTGTTCTAGACTCACTTTGTAATAATTAAGTTGTTGATTATTGCTATAAATAAAATTATTTGATAATAAGTAGAAACTATTTTAATACATAGGGCAACGTTTTTGATGATATCCTAAATATATGTCTTTTTTGATAAGGGCGTTAGCGTTGAGGCTGTTGATCCAGTATTCCAAGCCAAGATGTTGGATATGTTGAAACAGACTGGACGACCTGAGATGGTAGTTGGATGGTACCATTCGCACCCTGGTTTTGGCTGTTGGCTTTCAGGAGTTGATATTAATACTCAGCAGTCATTTGAAGCACTGAGTGAACGTGCTGTGGCTGTTGTCATCGATCCTATTCAATCTGTGAAAGGCAAGGTCGTTATTGATGCTTTCCGATTAATTAATCCCAATATGATGGTAAGTTTATTTGCAACAAAATATGATATAATTGTGCAATAAAAAATGAGCCATTATCTGTATAACAGACACTTATTAATAGCGGACAAGATATCCAGTCCCAAGGGTGTCCGCTATTGTCAAGTTTCACTGTAATTACGAAAGTTGAATTATAATCCATATACTAATTAATTTTATAACAATTTGAAAACATACTAATATCTGATGCGAAAAATGCTGACCAAGTGTATGGCAGATTTGATTTTGCAATGTCAATTCTATACTTACATTATTTACGTATAGGTCTTGGGGCAAGAACCTCGCCAGACTACATCCAATTTGGGTCATCTGCAAAAGCCATCAGTGCAAGCGTTAATTCACGGATTAAATCGTCACTACTATAGCATTAGTATAAACTATCGTAAAAATGAACTGGAGCAGAAGATGCTCCTCAATTTGCATAAAAAATCATGGATGGATGGTCTCACGCTTGCTGAATACTCAGAACATGGAAAACTTAATGAAGGAATTGTTTCCGACATGTTGGAGTTAGCCAAAAATTATAATAAGGTACACATTCTCTCTTTATTGCATCTAAAGCATTTGATCTGCAATGAAACATCTTGTGAAATGTTAGCCGAATGATCTCGAATTTAGCTATGATTGATTGAATTTATTACTTCTTAGGCATTAGAAGACGAAGAAAAGATGACACCAGAGCAGCTGGCAATAAAAAATGTCGGAAAACAAGATCCAAAACGGCATCTTGAAGAAAAAGTCGATACACTAATGACTACAAATATTGTGCAATGCCTCGGTGCTATGCTTGATACTGTGGTGTTCAAGTGATGTTTTCTCATTATATAATTTACCTACGAAAATTGAACATAAAACCGTCTTTTTAAAATAAAATGAAAACAGTAAAATTGGTCTTATATTTTGTCGTATATCCAAAGTTTCTTTTTTCAATAAATGTCGGAAACAAATTTTCCATAACATCTCACCTTGTAATCACCATGTACTGTGTCTAACGACAAGTATTCAATCTGAATACCACATTTTGTGTTTGCATAAAAAAATGGATTTTATTTTAGGAAAAGGGCGTATGATCAAGCAACATTACTGTACAATTGTTTACATTGTAATTTATTTGAATTCCCTGCAAATTGGCCAGCCTTAGAATGAAATTATGTACAGTATCTTGCGGTTAATTACATATTCGTTTATAAAAACAAATACCGTAAAATGAGCAGAAAAATAATGGTGCATAGATTACAAGCACGACAAACCTATGGTTTGAAGGTCCGAGAATATACAATTTGTACCGTTAAGATGTGGGAATATTTCTTCACTTAGCCACTCAGTGTAACAGGTCACGAATTTTATTCAATCGGATATTCCCCAATCGTAAAATTAATTTTATACCAAATACCGAAAGCTGTAGATGATTATAAAACTAAACTTTTCAAACTCAATATACACATAATGTACATCATGCTCAGTATATCAGGTGAATATCAAGAAACAAAACCATGTAGGTATTGTTTTCACATTTGTTCTGTATTAAAATGATGCGTGTAATTCGAGATGTGTCTTCAACGATCCTACAAATATAAGGGCGAACGATTGATATATCAATTTTTCACAATTGTTTGGCATGTTTAGCGCAAATTAATATTTGAAACGAGCTTTTGCTATACTATAAAAATATCTGATTTTAAGCATAATAGACGTTCTGCTAACCTATCACTTCATTATTTTCATTAGTAAAATAGTTTAGATTGATTTCGGTAAGTGTATCATAGTATCAAGAACGGAATCAATTCATTTCTCAGGTAATAATTGCATCTCCGTTTAGTTGACGTAAGTGGAACTTTTCAGGCCCCTTTAGGATGTAAATAAAAATATATAACTTTGTTTCGTATCGTATGAAATATTTTTCATTTTACACCAAATAACTTCAGGATGACTGATAAGTATAACTTTAGCATGCCTGTTATATGGTATGTTTACGAATTTCATTATTCGCTGGCTGGCGCTTCTTGGTCTTTATCCTTCTTCTTTTTCTTCTTCTTTTCTTTCTTCACATGTGTTTCCTTCAATAGAAAAAGAAAGTAATCACTATTAAAAAAAATTGAAAACATTTCGTACTTTACAATCAATGGTTTTATGGTCGATTGCAGCAATTTATTCAAAACTCGCAAAGATTTTTACATGGGTATTTGTCATGTTGCGTCAAATAATTACTTATTATTTTGCCGCACGTATTTTTAATAAACCAGATTTGGATTGTGAAATATATGGATATACTAACTTCAGTAGCTGCGTTTGCTGGAGTTTCAGTTTCAGTAGCATCTGTTTCTTCCGTTACTTTCTTCTTTTTCTTATCTTTTTTATGCTTCTTTTTTTCTTTTGGTGACGCAGTTTCTTCATCCTTGGTTTCTTCAGCAACCGATGCATCAATTGAACTTGTTGTAGGATCCAGTTTTCGTTTTCGATTAGTGGCATCTTCGACTCCGTTAGCATCAGTCTGATACAAGTAAGCAATAACAGAATCATGTTTAATCACGTCATATTCTCCATTTTACTGAGTGAAATTCATGTTTAGCATTTTCTGAGAACTTTTAATAATATTTAAATATTTTAATAGTTGAAAAATACTTTAAGTCAAAAAAGAGGCAAGTGACACTTCATTATAAGAGCCAGTAGAACACAGAACACTTCGATACTGTAAGAGCACATATAATATGCATAGAAATGACTCAGATATTTAGAACAAGTTATGACACTACCACAAAAAGTAAAATTAATATGGTACCTTGGAATAATCCACGTAACTTGTGAGCCAGTCAGACGGTGTTTGTTCATTTGGTTTTCCATGCTTATCCAATTTGCCTTCCTTTATCATCCGTTTTTTTATTGAGGCCTTAGGACCCAGTCCCCACTTCCTGGGATAGGCATCCCTTTCCATAATCACGCGTTTTATCTTAGCAGCTACACCATGATCACAAGCGGTCATAGTAGGTGACGTCATAAGTGCAATAGCTATTTGCGGAATAAAACGAATGGAGTCAGTAAGTACAGAAAATTCAATCCCGCAGTCATGAATATTTTTTGATAATGTGAGTACAAATAGAATTTCATTCAAAATAGTCCATCAGAAATTTGACCCTCTGAATTTTGTTACTATCAGAAACTTATTTAATTTCAGACAGTGATAACATGTCATTAGTCGTACCAAGAGCAATAGCTTCTCCTTTGCTGGTGACAATTACAATTTCTTCATTAAGCTCGATTCCATCATCGTATAATAGAACACCAGGTACCATTATTTTTGCTCCATAGCATATAGCATTTACCTGCAAAGAAAACAACAGTGAAACATTGCATGATTCTTTGTACTGCTTCAAATAATGTTGAGTGTCTATCAATTCAAACTCAAAACAATATAATACAGGAAATATACCAGAACAATTTTGTAATAATAAAACGAATACATACTGCACTATCCTTCAAAATAATTCTTTTGTGCTTCACGAGAAGAGCTTCTAAAGGTTTAATTACTCTGCGTAAATAAGTCTCATCACCGTGGTTCTCGTATAACCATTGAGCATCAAGAATATCATGCATTGTCACCATCCCGTCTTGTTCGGATTGTACACCGGACCTCGATCGACGAAGCTCTTCCATTTGACATCCAGTAGTTAGAAAGAGACCTAAGTGAACGCACATTGTTCTGATGTAAGAACCTGCTTCACAATCAACTTTAAATACTCCCATGTTTCGATCCTCGTCATAGTCAAGTAGAATACTATCATACACTGTCCTGACTCGCAACTGACGCTTAACTGCTGATATTAACGGAGGTCTTTGGAACAGTGCTCCACGCAATTTTTCTAAGCCTTGTTTCACCTAACATAAAATACAGATTGTTACTTGAAGATCGTAATTCTTCGAAAATATTTTTTTTTTCAATTTGTGCATTTCAGTTTCATATTATCATATGTTTTCATTTAAAAAAATGTGCATTCATTGCTCACCTTGAGAACATTCTCAACAGCAGAATGTAATTTGAATACTGCAATATACTGTTTTCCTGCAGATTGTTGCGACTTTACTAAACGAGTCGCTCTGTCTATACATACGATCAAACATCCTGTTACTTTAGGATCTAAGGTACCAGAGTGACCAGTTTTTTCAACTTTCAAAATTCGCTTGATCCAAGCAACAACTTCATGTGAAGACGGATTTGACGGTTTATCCAAATTGATGCAACCTGATTTAATGTATTCAGAGAGATTACGATGGAGAGGTGTTGAGCCGCACGTTAATGGTGTAAAACATTTTGTACGGGTCAATAATTTGTCGAAGTTCTGAAATGAAAGTAAAATCATTGAATTCGCTAAACAATGTATTTGTAAATAATTATAACATATTTTAATTGAACCAACAAGGAACGTACTTTGAACAACAATGGCCAGTTGCCGTACTCCAATTTAACTGCTGCCTTGGAGGGTTCGACTTGGCATTTCATAGCCACTTGCAGTTCTCCGAGTGACTTTTTTTTATCTTTACGTTTTTCATTTTCTGTGAGGAACAAAAATCGTAAAACATAACCTCGCTAGCTAATAATTAATTACATGCGATACGAGCTAAATTGAAGTAAACTAAAACGCAAATGAGGGTTTATGAAGGGACATAGCATAAATGCCACGCGTAAGCTGTACAACACGCGTATTTCAAGCATAAATAATGGATGAAATATATGCGATAACACGTGTTTACCGCAAGATGTCTACTCGTTGATAATAACAGAAAACAGAAGATTTACGTTAAAATAAACATCCCGGCAGGCGTGGAAGGCGAGTACAAGTTACTAGAGTGATAAATAGCTTGTGTCGCATATTTATGATGAATAATATTTACCTGTTTCTGCCATTTTAAAATCACTGACAACACGTGCACTAAATATTTTAGTGCATTCGGCAAGCGAAGCTACGAATCTAGCTTCGAAAGAAAAGCGCTGGTTACACGCTGGCCATGAGAGGGACACGCTTCAATGCGAGATCGTGACAAGAGAACGTGGCTTAACACACTTCCATTTTTCAACACCGTCCGATAATGTCCAAACATTTTTGTCCAGAAATGTTGACCCACGAAGACGATGCCCAGGGCAATAGAAAAATGATGATATTTCTCTGATCAATCGATTCCATTTGTTACTTAGAAAAATTAATAGCTCATTTGAAAACAACAGTAATATCACAGTATCACATAAGTATGCAAGGAAATTGGACAGGGAATTCCCCAAACTTGTTACACGCTTACATCGATCGTTATTTTGGTTAAGAATGCTTCGCTGGTGATTTCATAAATTTCTTACGCATCATTCATAGTGTTCGGGGAACACCCCGCGTTCATTCGCGTTCATCTCAAGCTCCATTTCGGTGGCTTGCGTCTTTCCGTGAGAGTATCACCACGTTGACGTTCGGCCGTTTTCTTGAACAATTATCTACGGTAAGTACAGTCATTATTTGCCTTCATATCGTCGGATTGCTTGTTTAATAGTCTGCTTGATAAAATTCACCTCCATCGTTCCCTGCTGTTCCTCAAAGGTTTACATGATTTTAGGTTATAGTTCAATCGCACGATGGATTACCGAGAAAGAGGTTCGAAAAATTTGCCATTTAAGCCGAGAGGTGCGGGTAAACCAAAAAATTGTATGAGACGCAAATATTATGATCAAAAAAATGTGCAAAGTCCAGCAAGTGAGGGTTCATCTTCTTCAAATCATGAAGCTACACCTTGCACACAACCACCAGATGTTGATTATAGATCAACGAAATCTGGTCGTGACAGCTACTTGAGTAGAGGAGTCAGATCCGGCTCCTCCTATGGCCCACGAAATTTCATTAAGGGAAATCAGCGTGGATCGCAGATGTTTTCTATGCAAAATCGCTCTTCTGATGGAAAATATTCAGATCATCAAATGGCAGTCAGTACTGTTAAATCATCACTTAGCGCCCAGTCTGCTGAATTTACCCCAAGAGCGACTACTTGCAATTTACAGGAATCATCTGATCCTTCTCTTGCATCACAACAAAATTTACTTGAAACGGGATCAGGAACTTGGATTCGCACTGATATTTCTTCTGATTCTGAAGTTTCGCGTCAGGTGAGTTTAGTTACCGTTAGTGATGTTGTCTTGTACATCTCTCATTAGTTGCAAAAAAATTTTACTTTGGACTTTGGTATTTATATATATCCTAAAGACAATGGAAGCAGCCTCTTAATTTTTGTCTCAGAATTTGAACGACTATTATATTCACTAAACGTCCAAAGAATTCGCTAGCAAAAATAAAAATAATCACCGATCAGCTGTAATATTTATAAAGCTAAGTTATTTCATATTCTGTGATATACATATATTATTATTAAGATATATTTTTACCACACAGAATGATCGAGGAACAACAAAATTCGTTGATGAAACGGGAAAAAAATCCTGTATCACAGAGGTCGAAGATGATTTGTTCAATGCCCCTGCTAATGTTTCATTAGTCCACTGTGTTGGAGCAGATTTTAGAATGGGTTCAGGGATTGCCGTACAATTCCGTGAGAAATTTAATTCGACTGGTAAATTATTCGATCAAAGAGTAAAACCAGGTGGCGTAGCCCACCTTACTGATAATGAACGATATGTGTTTTACTTAGTAACAAAACAAGAAAGTACAGGTAAGCATGTATGTTTTATGCTCAATGTAACATTATATTCATCATTTTTTAGTATACACAATTGATTCTTATTAAGTACTCTGACTATGTAGACCAATACTAAATATCTTTGTACACTTTCATTAAAGTGTTTACATACATTTCGATTTGTCGTCATTGATTTAATGCAATTCCAGATAAACCCACAATGGACACAATGAAACAGAGTCTATATGCGCTGCGTGAAAGATGTATAAAACTCAAAGTCACGGAAATTGCAATGCCACGAATTGGATGTGGGTTGGATGAGCTTCTGTGGAAGGACGTAAAGTCTATTGTGGAAGAAATTTTTGGAAATGTCTTTGTTATAACTGTTTATCATTTAGAGAAGGTAAGTTCGTATTGAGGCAGTACATTTCATTGCTAAGTTATAATTTACTTGCTCAAAACTAACATAATTGCACAAGTGAAATACTGTCCCTTCTTTTTAATTATGTAAATTGGAGAAAATTACATGGTCCTAACAAAATTGATGGGTGACACGCATATTCAAATTTTTGGTTCGATCACTAGAATATGCTTAAAGGTTGTTTAAGTGCAGTTTTCAATAGATTGGATTTTGAAATTACTAATCTTCTGGATTTAGGAAATACTGCAAACTCTATTCCATGATAATGGAACCCTGTAACTGTCTGTAAATACATTTTCTTAGATTAAATCATGATTTTTGAGTTTCTCAATATGCACAAAAACAAATACAATTAGTTGATCACTAAAATATTACTTTCTTTTACGTCATAGGATGATAGTAACATAGCTAAATCTGGTTCTAAGTCAAAAGTAAAAAATGAAGCCTTACAGTTAAAAGACATAGAGCCAGGAACAGGGCTTCTTTACATTGGTTATAAACGGCCATACGTATCTAAGGAAATGCGGTCCTTAAATGAGAAATATCCCTTCCTCGATCATTTAAAACGAACTTCATATAAGCTTGGAAGCGCATTTCGTACTCCACTTCAGTCAAAAGATATAGTTTATGGTTTGATTTGTAAGGAGTCTGAAAACAGTCCTGTATGTTTTACACATCTGGAATTAGCTATTCAGCGTCTGAAAGAGTACAATATCAAGGATGAGTACGAATATTTTGGGTTGCAAGCTTTTGAAGATTGTGATGACCCTTACATTATGGCAAAAATAGAGACCATGTTTAGAAATTCGTCAATAAAGGCAGAATTCTGGATTTGCTGGCCACCTTCATTGGTATGTATGCGTCCATCCAAATCGATCCGATATTTCACGTAAAACACTTTTTTACCATGATTTAAGATGATCCAATTGGTACAGATTGCAAATATTAGAATGATTAATTCTTTTTTTATATACCAGCGAAAAAAAGATGAGAATATGCAAGTTGAAAGCCGACTTGATTCTACTGAAGTACAAGAATCATCTTCTCCCCCTCTATTAAACATTGATAAGACAACCAAGGGAACAAAAAATAAAAATACATCGCCAAGAGTTGAAGAAAACTGGTGTGGTAAAGAAAAAAATTCTAAAGCAGAAGATCAAGATATGAGTACAGTTCAAGAAAAGATCACTGCACAATCGTTGAGTGATGAAACCAATTCAGAAAAGTCAAAGCTTGATTTCACTCCTTGCAATGCGTTAAACGAAACTCAAAACACTGATGACTATGATTGGGGGTCTATGCAACCCCAATCCGCGAAATTGTCTGAATTGACTGATACTTCGCATAATGACAATCACAGTGACTGGTGGAACCCAGAGGTTCGTTAAAACATTTTCTGATTGTCAAACCTCATTTGTGTTCAGCAGTTGTGTTGTTTTTGCTAATGGATAGTATCTTAGACCGAAAATCTATACATTTGATCTATAAACTTACTTTATATGCCTTCGTTATAAATTCTTTGGTAAAGATTACATGCATTCTTCTATGAAGGGTAGAAATACACATTACGTATATGGGTAAGTAATGTGCGACATAAAGTAGCTATCTCAAAGGAGTGCCATAAAAGTTGTTACATTAGCCGAACAATTAACTTCATACTAATATATTTTATAAATTATGCATTCCACTAGTAGTTCATACACCTCTGATGTTTTAACTGTAACATGGTTCTGCTTTAACAGAGTAGTCCGAATAAAGTCGATGATGACGATTCATATGCTGAAGCTGAAAGAAGAAAAAGTAAAGAGAAGGAAGAGATGAACCACCGTATTAGACAAAGAGAAAAGTTACAAAGAAAAAACGAGAAACCGAAATCATGTGTCACTGAATGTAAAGGTGATTTATTTGATGCCGAGGAAACTGTGAGTCTGGCTCATTGCGTTGGAGCTGATTTCCGAATGGGTTCAGGGATTGCTGTACTTTTTAGGCAAAAATTCCAGTCCGTATCAGAACTTCTCGATCAAAGAGCAAGCCAGGGCGAAGTAGCTTACATTCAAAAAGACGGAAGATACATATTTTATTTGGTCACCAAGACTGAAAGTACTGGTAAGCGTTTTATAGTAAACAATAGATTTTATAACTAAAAAAATATGTTTTTGTTATCCTGATGCATTTTTTAGAATGGATAAAATTACGAAACTAGTTGGTTGTAAAAGCTGACTTTCCAAACAGATTGCAACTTTTAAGAAGGTTTGACAGTTGTGTAAAGGCAGAAAACCGTTAGAAGCCTTTGGCTATAGCTAGGGAATTATTTCTAAAACGTATATAATAACAATGGTAGTCAATTAGTTTATGTGAAAATTCATAAGTTAGTATGACCACCTTGCTAATACACCAATTCAGTTTTTTTTTTAATATGTAACAACATACCCTTCCAAGTGTGACAACATGTGACCTGGGCACTAAAAAGTGATCAATTTACAAATGATGATCTCTATCTTTAGATATACTTCAATATAATGTGATTGTAAAATAACTGTCCATCTTCAGATCTTACCAAAGTTTAATATATGTTTTGATGAAAGTACTTTCCTTTTCTCAATTTGTCACGCTTTCTTTTTTAACGTCCCACCCTTCTTCTTCAGAAGATATTCACCCCGAAAATGAAAAGTTGTGTTCTCACCTGATGTTACCGTTTTAATGTCTAGAGAATGACTTTCGACCATTTTCGGATGGACGTCTGGTGGGTGGGTACATGGGTGTGGGTGTTAAGAAATTTTGGTCAAACGATATTTTGAAAACTAATAACTGCCTTTCAATGATCTTGGTCTGAATCAACGGGGCTTTACTTCACTGAGAAATCATTAGATTTTGGGTCGGATCGGTACAGTCGTTTTTAAGCTATTAGAATAAATGCATGCAAAAATAAATAAAAATGATAGTACTTTGGAGATGGTTTGACGTATTTTGATGATCTTGGTCTTAATTGACATGGCTCTTCTTAGTCTAGAACTAAGTAAATTTTGGATGTCATTGGTCACGTAGTTCTCAAGTTATTTAACTAATAACATCAAAAAAGATACACTAATTACAATATCTCGATCATCGCGGCTTTTCTTAGTTTTAGGCTTTTAGACTGGCTGAATTTTGGATTTCATTGGTCCGATAGTGTTGAAGTTATTTGATTAACAAATTTAAAGAAATCACTAATCGATTTGTTGATGTTTTATGAGCTAAATGTATTTAAGCAGGAAGTATTACGTACCAACGATAGCAAAATCACCCAACTGTTTCTATTTTGTAATTCTAGGAAAGCCAACATATGGCACACTCAAAAAAAGTTTACTGGCCCTACATGCAAAATGCAAAGAATTAAATGTGTCTGAAATTGCTATGCCACGAATTGGTTGTGGACTGGATCGACTCGATTGGGATAAAGTAAAAGATATGCTAGAGGAAATCTTTGCCGATGGTTTTTCGATAAAAATTTACAATTTACAAAAGGTGAGTTTAAATTTTTATACTAATATCGAATGTATATTGCTTCATTTTATTACATTTCACCAGCCGCACTGTCACAATCACCATTTTGCTTATTCTTCTCTATTTAGTTATATTTAGTTGTAACCAACGTGCCAGCACAAGACTTTTGAATGTTGATAACTATGCTTCGTTATAGATGTTTGAAAAGCTTGAAAAATCAACTTTAATGATCTGTGCATGAATTTTAAAAATATAAACATTTTACGAGTATTTTAACTTTTAACGAGAACTGAATTTTGCCCGCCTTAAATGAATTGGAAATAAAAGTTAGAAGAGCGTCCCGTTAGACTTGAGCTAGAGAGCTCATCCTTTGGGAGGATCTTTTTTCCATCAAACCCTAAAATTTGAAGGGGCAAGAACGAAAAATAACCTTATTTTTAAATGTCCTAATCCGGAGTAACATAGAGTTCATGTGATTATTATAACAGATTTCGGTAATTGTAATTTTCCATGCTATGTGTGTGTGTAATTTTTGTTGGTAGTTTGATTGAGTGGCTTCGCAAGGATACTAGAAAAATTTCTGGTATTGTGCATTGTTAGATGTGTTTCTATTAATCAAAAAATAGCAAAGCGAACCTAACAATTGAACATTTTCTGAATGCACCAGTATGAGTGTGAATTACCGCGTTCAAAGAAAAATCGGCATCACTTGTATTGATCCATGCATCGACTGTATATGTAACTTTTATGCTCTAATAAATCTGCATGACTGATACTGTTTTTACTGGAACAACCTAACTTGGAATGTTACAGTTAAGAGCTTATATACTACTTTTTGTATTTTCTTTCCTCACGGTTCTTACTTTTTCCTGCACAGCTTGCTACATTTTTCCATTTTTGGTGTAATCATAACTGATATGAATTTCTTGGGTGTAAAATTGTGTGGTTGCGAGCAGAGTGCAATTTACAATAATTTCAGTACTGGACGATTCGGCTATCACCGGAACCAGAGTGTAAAAAGATTGAGTCTAATAAGAAAAAAGGAAAACCTAGCAAACAATCCAAGCAAAGTATTAAGCATACTAAAAAGGCAAAATCGAAAAAACGGAAATGAGTGTTGCAATATGAATTTATATTTTAGTCCGTCTAAAATGTAATAAGGACTCTAGATGAATCAATTTCGCATGTCTAGGTATTGAAGACTTATTCTGTTCGATATGTAGTTTTTTAATTTAATCACTTCTTTATATCGAACTTGTGTAAAACAATAGTTGCCATGTGTAGCATGCAGGGACAAGTGCTTAATTGATACATCTGGATTATACACATTACACGTTTTCATGCGGAACATAGAACAGAAGAGACACGAGATACCAAACTAAGATATTTCGTAATATAATAGAGATAAGTAATCTGGTTTATATCGGTTATGCAGTTAATTTATAAAACTATTGTATGGGTTCATTAAAATCCTTTCAGGTAGAAAATTGTCTCTTTTCCAAATATGACTTTGTGAGGTATTCTCTATTTCAGGATTATCAGGAGACGCCAAAATCTAGACCAAAAACAACAATCAGACTCGAAGTGTTATGTCTTAAGGATATTCAATCGCAAACAGGATTGTTATATATTGGCTCTTCAGATGGACATATTTCTGATGAGATGAAATCATTGGATGAAAAGTACCCCTTCTTAGCGCGATTAAGTAAAGAAAAACCAAGCTTGGGTACTGTTGTTTGCACAGATGTGTCATATCCCAGAGAAAAAGTATACGGCTTGATTTGCAAACAATCGAAAAATGATTGTGTCAATTATAAATACTTGCACCTCGCAATTAAGCAATTGAAAAAACTTAACAACAAAGATCGATATTCGTATTTTGGCATACAAGCGTTTGTAGAAAAACACGACAAGTTAGTGATGGCAAAGATTGAAACTATGTTCAGGTATTCGTACATAGAATCAGAACTGTGGATTTGTTTTCCACCTGACTTAAAACACTTGATGCCCCTGCCTAGTTCAGGAAGACCTTCAATGTAAAATAAATCAATATTTTAAATTAAATGTATGTACATCAATTAATTGGGCCTGATCTTCTACATATATAACTGCGTGAAGTCCGGATAACAACTGTTTCAGACCGTATTGACATCAAATTGTAAATATAGGACAAAATTAATCATTTTTACAGGAGATAAATGTAGCGAACATTCAAGTATTGCCATACATTTCCTTGCTACTGCACATTTTGCTGTACGAACTTGTGAAGCCTGAGAGCTCGTACACTTACAGATAGTGATGCGAAAAATGACGACATTTTATGATTTGCTCGTTGTCTGTGCTATTTGATGTTTTATTCAAAAACATGCATATATTCTAATCTTAAAGGTGAAGTGTTCGTCTTATTCTCTATCTCCGACGCTCTATTTATATCCGGCGATGACGACATATCAACTCTATATTAATTTCATAGACCAGCTTTTCGATATTCCATTTTATATTGTACACATGCTTGATAAATATATCGCTCTACATTGATAATTGAAATGGCTCAAGGGGTATATACAAATAGACGGCTAAAAACACGGGTGAATTTAGAGAATTTATGTATGGACAGAAAATTATTCAATTTTATTGGAATTTGCTTTGTTCTAAAATAGGTAGTTCAAGCTTTATTGGTATATTTTTGTTATTATATTCATTTAATAGGAAGCAGTGCTATCGACAATACCGTCAACTCTCTCGCTCGGCGATTTATATTGCGGTGCCCACAATATTTTAAAAATAGCTCAACCGATTTACTTGAAATTTAGATCCAGTGTTATTGGATAGTTTATCCTTTTCGCCACGTTCCGAAATTTCTTGTCCCCAGTAAAATTGTGTCTATTGCAGTTCAATTTTATTTCATGTCCAAAATTTACGAATTTTTTCATCAACGAGCGAAACGGTTGACGTTATTTTCAATAACAGTGTCTCTTATTTGATTCCGGTGACAAAAAGACGTAAAGGAAGCTCGATTTACATACTTTGAAACAAAACAAACCCCAATTGAGTTGAATAATTGGTTGTTAAGATATAATTTCTCAAACTTGATCCACTTTTCAGACTTCTAATTGTATATACTCCGCTATGAAAATGTGGATGAGACACATGAACTATTCGCTGTAAGCAGGCCTCTCAGACTTTGTCAACCAAAATAAGTCGAGATTTGTCTGTCATAATTTTTCATAAAATGAATAGAGGATGCAAGTTAATGTTTTTTCTTCTAAAGTTGAACTGTGCTTAGTTTGACGTAAGATGCAGAATTACTATCTTCAAACGTGTCTTTATATACTTCTTTATAAAATTTATC
This sequence comes from Neodiprion fabricii, assembly GCF_021155785.1. Taxonomy (NCBI): domain Eukaryota; kingdom Metazoa; phylum Arthropoda; class Insecta; order Hymenoptera; family Diprionidae; genus Neodiprion; species Neodiprion fabricii. Next base: position 31,148,069 of record NC_060239.1, read on the forward strand.
ACATTGAGAAAATAATATTGCAAGCTAGTAGTTTTATAATGCAAGTTGATATTAGGCTACAGTATACGCAAGTACTGTTGCAACTTGTGGCGCATAATGTCGTATAACACACACACACAACACAGCTATATATAGTCGAATTTAGTTTAGATTCCTTCCCGCAGCTATATAATAGTCGAATTTAGTTTAGATTCATTCCCGCAGGGTTTGAGTTGTATGGTTTTTGTTTATCAATGCTTGCGCATCAATGACGCATACATTAAGTAATCATGTATCTCTAATATGTCTAATAATAATATAAGCATGAATAAAGAGATGTTAAACCTTTAAAACAGTCTACTCATATTTTTGCACGTGTTTCATTGTACGAAAATACGGGGATAACAAATATTTAATCTAATTGATTATATAGGATTACAAATAATTCAGTAATTCATGGTTGTGAAATATCGACTATTAGTTAGTATCTAGAAATAGAAAATGCTTGCGTAAGACGTCTATGGGAGAAATAGGATGTCTTCAATGAACAATGACAAATATAAAACAATAGCACTTGTTTCCTATACTTAATTTACCATATTATTTTCATCAGTGTGATACTTATTTACAATCAACTTTCAGCCAATTCACAAGAGCCCTAACACTTCATATGGCAGCAGAGCTTCGTGGGGTGAAACGGATAATCAACGATCGCTCGGTACGTCCAACGAAATCCAACGAATGCTGGCATCCGTGGAACAAAAAATATGTGATCAGACTTCAGCACACCGTGAATTGAGGGAAGATTTCCAAAAAATTTCAACCACAGTCGATGCTGTCTGCTTGGAGAATAAGTCCCTTCGCGAATATTGTGAAAAACTTGAAGGAAGACTGGCAGCACTGGAGTCCAAGTGCCTCCACGAACATTATCAAAAACATGAAGGAAGACTGGCGGATCTGGAGACTAGAAGTCCCGATCACGAAGCGGATCTCGCACCAGCAATGATTCTCCGCAACCCTATCTGCAATATGCGATCTGATTCTACGGATCCTATTTACAAGGAAAACGGTCGTCATTTACGTTCACATCATCAGAACGGGCCTCCTCCACTCGTACCGAATATAATTTCACCGCAGGTCTTTCCCAGTCCCCTTCATTACTACTCCCACGCAGGAATGCACCTGGTTCCGATGGAAAATGATATGTCCGCGAATTACGATTGCGTAAACGGTCAAATGATATCTACACCGAAGATGTACACCGCTAACAGTCTACCAGACGAAAGACTGGCACTTTTGCATCGTGCACAAGATATTGCGCGTAGACTAAGATATGCATTTGTAACTGAGGGTTCTAATGGTATTATTTACTTACAAAAGGATAAGCATTCGGAACCCCTGCCAATCTACGGACATGGAGATTTAAATAATCTCGAGAATCCGCAAGTTTAACGTTTGCTTTTGGGTAATTGATTCTGTGAAAAGATACGCCGTCGTATTAATTGTCGTTCCGCGTACTAATACATTAACATATACTTGTTACCTTATTCAATTAGTCAGAAGGACTTGAAATGTAACAAGTCTTGTTATCATTAAACATCTATCTTTACCTATGAGCAGTATCAAAAGCTTGAAAAAAATTAGTTTATTCCTCTTTTTTGTTCTCTATTTTTTCTTGTCTAATTTTTTATTTTGATATATTTTGTACGTTTGTGTCATATGTTTATTCAATAAAACTCTGAGAGATTTTCATATTCCATCCAACATTACGCGTATACTTTTAACGATCTTCCATACCTCACGAATTCCTCAGGAAAAATTCTTATTCATTGAGCTAATAGAAATCTTTGTCAAACTGTTAGAGAGTAGGTTGTTTAGCGTTAATCAATTATTCACTGTCACAATCGGAATAATGGATCGTGATGCTTCTTATAATTAGAACAATGCAGGATAGTTGCGAATAGTAAGTTCTACAGTGTTGATGCTGCTGAAGGTGTGAATTTTGTTCGTCATGTACAGTAAAGTGTTGTTGATTGCAACATAAAGTTGATATTCATGATTTTCTCCCAATTTATAGCTGCAAGAATTGTATTTTTATGACACCCGTATTCACTTTTACCTAAGCTATATAGATATGTGAGATAATTATAACAACATTATGACCAACTTGTGATCGGCTTATTCTCCGCATCTGATAACCCGGTAATCTAGTGAATTTTACGAAATTTTACGCTGAGAAAGATCGATCAGGTACAATAATACGATATTATACGTTGCTCGGGGTCGCACAATATCCTCTATTACCAGAAGCGATTTGTAAAGATCCCGAGCACTCAATAGCGTTAATATCCTCCCGGTGACAAATGAGCGTACGACGCCGCAGGACGTCCGGCGTCCCGATGCCACGCGCTTCTTCTTGTCCCAAGAGAAGTATCTGAAAAAAATCAACGTCTAAATGCTGCCGCGTTTTAACACTAGCGAAGTTTTCCTTCCGTTCATCAAATATCATCTAGAATAAAAACCGTTGAAAGCTATACAGGTAATGTACTTTGAAAAAGGATATGCCGCGTATTACCTTGAACGCGGATTTAAGTGGTAAAGGATACATTTTTTGGAAAAAGTGAATATTTTTAGAGTGCCGAAAAATAAAAGCTACATCTATGCACAACTCACACCTCAAGGTGTAGAGAATACTTTATCCTTTTGAGTACTACGGGAAATAATTGTTTAGTCATTCCTAGGAGGGTGTGAGCACGATGTGCCAGATAATTAACCCGGCACAAAGGCCACAGTTATAACTATATATATACTCTGTCCTCCAGTGGTATAGCGAACGATATTGGAGTTATTCGAACTGTTTTCATCTATGATGCCAACCGACATGTTATAGGCGAGTGACTTTGCTTTATAACAATACCTCTACCCCTATGCTGTACGTGTGCCCGTACAAACGCGGGGTGACCGATTGTAAAGTTACTGGCACCGTCTGGTACACCGATCAACAATACGCGTTCTATCTGTACGGCACGGATATGATCGTTTTACCTTCAAACTGAACCTTTTGTTGGTTTCTTCAGCACGCGTGATCTTTGACAAAAGTCTAAGATTGCCTCACCTCTTGTGCATATTCTATAGTATTGTCCTCCCCGTGTCGCGAAAGAAAATTAATAGGAGAATGCTCGTATTTATGGTATGATTGTTACCCATGTTAAATACTTGTATTTGAAAATAGTAATTAAGCTCTGACGTAATTCTCGATGAAATTTGTGCTTTGCGAATATTGAATAGTTATTAAGGGGGTGCCCTGGTCGATTTTGACGTTTACGTATATATCTCCAAATATCGAAGTCCACGTATATCAAACGCGAAAGAGGGTTTGACAGCCCCATTCTACACGCAATTCTCAACAAAAACACTCCGAAGCATTTTCATTTGACGCAGAAATAAAGAAATGGCATGAATTATATGAATTTACGATTACGATTTCGTGGAATCCGTGCCATTTCTTGATTTCTGCGTCAAATGAAATTCTATTGGAGTGATTTTGATCACAATTCCGTAAAGAATTCGCGTTAAGACTTTTTAGCGATTCTAATACGTGGACTTCGATCATTGGACATATGCACGTCAACGTCGAAACAGACTAGGTCACTCCCTTACAATTAGCGCATGGCAGGAATATAATTCACGATGAAAACATTTCATACCGAATCTCCAAAAATATATTCTGATAGAAAGAATTTTATTTTTGTCCGACCTCCCATGACGAAACGCCTTTTCGCGCATGTGAAATTTCCGTTCGCAAACACACATTTGCCAGCGGGTGGACATTTGCGAAAGGTGAATTTTCGAAAGTATTAGGACAGCGAAAAATCGTGTACATAACTGGCGGAAGGCGATTTCATTCGTGCGATCACCATCCTCCTGAAATCGCCTTCTTCCCGCGCTTGGTAAACAACGCACTATTATGTAGTATTGAAGAATATTGTATGCGAAATAACGTCAGATCTATTTTCATTCGAATTTTGTGTTGTAGTCGCGGATGAGATATTTGTCACGAGGGCGAAACGCACGCTTTCAAGTGCTAACGCGGATACGATGATACGCAATTCTCTGTCATTCGTCAAATATGAGTCAATAACTCACTGATAAAAACGCAGGCGTATACTTTCAAATATTTTCAGGTGTTGTGCACCATTGCAAAGCATTAAAAATCCGTGGATACTCCGCCCACGCGAAGAAGACACCGCCCCCGTTGACATGCGCCCTGGCACCCCTATCTTGCTCTTTTCATTTTACTTCTCACCTGGACAATTTATTGCTATCACAACGGTTGTGGGATTTGGTAAACTTTTTAGTACACTTGTTGTCGAAGTTTCAGATATATATTTTCACTGTGGAATTTTCAAGCATAACCGAGAAAAGTAGAATTAGAAAGTGGGCTCTCGTTTTATTTGACGGCTAACAAGCGCGCGACAATTTTTAAAATGTCAGGTGAGCTCAGTGTCGGCGTGAAATATTGGTTTACTTACTTTTATGACAACTATGAATTTAATTTTCAGTAGCGTTTCCCATTTACGGGTTTGCAATTTTTTCGAAATAATCATATTCCGAGTATCGTAGTTTTAATGAGTAGGTAAAAAAAATTTGCCTCAGCTAGTTTTATCTAACCGCCAAAAGAAATTGACTGCCACGGGATTTTAAGAAATACTTTTTTAAATTAAAATAGATCAGGAAACTCCCCTTGATCTAAGTTGCAACGGGACGTCGAGATCAAGTATTCGCGGACTAATAAGATGTCCGCGAAAACTACCCTGTCCAACTTGCGGTAAACATTTTGATCGTCCATCGCTTTTGAAACGACATCTTCGCACGCATACGGGTAAGTTGAATTCAACATTGTGCTTACTAAACGCGTTAACGGGCAATTTTCGTGATGGTTTTCTGTCATTTCGTGTAGTAAATTTGACTCCGCTCATTATTTGGGTGAGCCTCGATCGACAGTGTTACTGGAAAGGGTTGAACAAACCACCTGCAAAATTCAGGCAAAGGAATTATACTGTCTATTCAGGCTGACAATAATTAAGGAGGTGGTACATTATAAATTTTGATTACCAATAACTTTTTTGTAACGTACGTTTTAGGGGAAAAGCCGCACGGCTGTTTAGTGTGCGGAAAAAAATTTAGCACCAGCAGTTCGTTAAATACGCATGCTAGGATTCACACCGGAGAAAGACCGCACGAGTGTCCAATCTGTGGAAAAAGATTTACCGCTTCCTCGAATTTGTACTATCATCGAATGACTCACTACAAGGTTATTATTGCATTACATGTTTGAAATGTAGATCGATAGATACATCATGATTGAATTTGAATTTTGGTCCCCTGAGAATCCAATTTTTGTGCTCTTTTCGCTTGAAATTCTCCGGTCTTTTTCGCTTTTTGTCTCCGGATTACAAGGCATCAAAAATAGTCAAAAATATTCGCCCAAGTTACATACTTTCGTTTTCAAATCAATCTGTTCTCTTGAAAACGGACCAGTTACTAACTAAACCGTTGTTTAATCGTTACAGGAAAAACCTCACAAATGCAACGAATGTGGCCGCTCGTTTCCAACGCCCGGAGATTTGAGAGCTCACGGATATTCGCACACCGGCGATTGGCCGCTAAGGTGTCCAATTTGCGCTAGAGGATTTTGCAAGCCTGCGGCACTACATCATCACGTGCAGCTTCATAGCGGTACGGATGTATAAATTATATTCTAAAATATGTACCTGTTACTGTAACATTTTTCGTTATTCGCGAAAGTAGATCGGTGATGTTTTATTTGTTTGGAATTGTCACATTTTTGTTTATGCGGCGTATCATTAGATTTATATTTTTATTTCAGGAGATCGACCTCACTATTGCAAGTTATGCAACAAAAAATTCTCAGTTACAAGCAACTTGCGAGCTCACGAGCGAACCCACTACTCAGAAACTGTGACCATAATTTCTTCCACTCGAGATAATATACGCAACGACAACGTCACGTTGATCAACAACTTAAACGACGGATCGAAAGGTGAAACAACGATACAAATTCCTACTCCAATTTTTCCGTGGAACCCTTGGCTTCCGTTACAATATTCGAAGTAAAATCTTCTACAAATAGAACAATGTTGTATTACATTTAATTAAACCATGCCGTCGTATACAATATTTAGTCCGGTTTTTCTACGTAAATGATGACGGGGTAGGTGGAAAAGGTCTCTTTATCTAAATATATATTGCAATTGTTTATTTAACTTTATTTGCTTATGGCTTAGCTATAACAGAATCGATATCGATGTTGATCGTATTTTCAATGCAATCGGTTTCCATGGTCAATGTCTTCGTATCTTTATCATCATCGTTTTCCTTGTCGTCAGCAACGTCCATCTTTTCTTCTTTCGGTTCAGTCTCCATCACCACTTCCATTTTCGTTCCGTTATCCTCGTCAATGGCTTCCTTGTCTTCTTTCACTTCAACGTCGGGAGATTTCTGTTCATCTTCGTTGGTTGATTCTTTTTTCTCTCTTTCGTCTTCCTCTGCTTTGTTTGCGGCAGATTGGGCGGCCTGCGTTTGCGACGATGTATCGCATTTCAAAATCTCACGCAATGCCATCGTCGCGTACGTGCTCGGCCTGAGAGACATCTCAACGATTAATGCCTTGTACCTGCCCTCTGGAACATATTGAAAAAACCATTAGCACAATTAACTTTCAAGCGACATAATAGTTTTTGTTGTGATATGTAAAGGTAAAACATGTGTAGAAATAAATCCTGTCACATACCTGGGTTTTCCTTTGGTGCTGGTAGGCCTCGCATTTCATCAATATCGCACAGAATCAGATCGTCGTATCTTTCTTGGTACCGCATGATTCGCCAAGAGATATCAGATGGAATTTCCAACATCTTTCTGTATGCCCCACCCAATGTATATTTTCTGAAAAAAAAAATTAATTTTAATGATAATAAGTATATGTATATGCTGTCTTGTACCGACTATAAGTTCATGTTTTATGTGGTGAATGTGATGCATAATACTTGTGTACGCGGGATCAATTGATATCCGTGTAAATTTGTAAAATGTACCTTATAACAAACTCACTGAGCTATTTTATTCCACTGTATAACCATAAGTGTTTACTACTGAAATCTATTTCGTGAATCGAAACAAGATTGAATCAGTGACGAAAAATGTGAAAAAAATGTATTACTTTGCAGCTTAAGATTAACCTCAAAATAGTGATAAGTTGGTCAAACATTGGTATGTTTGCCTTTATTACGGTTTACTGAATTTCAGACGATTCTAAAGTTGCATAATAACGGTTTTCTTGTAAATGTAGCGTTACATTAACATTACAAGTTTCAATATCATGATTTAAAAATGAGAAATTTTAATCCGAGCAAATTAATCTTTAATGTTAATGAAGTTACCTGTTTTTTTGTCTGAGATCTGTAGTTAAACCATCCTTAGCAAGGATTTCATCAAACCATGGTTTGGCATATGTTGGGTAAGTCACTCTCCATCCAGGTTGAGGCATAACAATATCAGCCAGTGTGTAATCAGATAAATCTTCCTCAGTCAAAATTTTAACAGCTGGGAGACTACGCAGATCTTCTTTGTCTACTTCAGCTGTGTTTTTATCTTGGTTCAAGTCATTCTTGACTTCCTCCACCTTCTCTGTGTCTTTTGCAACACCCAAGTTATTCTCATTGTCAACAGCTGGAACAATTTCCATATTTACTTCATCTACTTCAATTTTCGTTGAATCCTTTGCCTCAATTTCTGGATCCTCGACTTTATTTTCCTCTTTATTTTCGACTGCTTCCCTCTTCCTCTCTCTTTCCTGCCCATTTTCTGTATCTTTTGCAGCATCCGCGTTATTCTCATTATCAATAGCTGGAGCTAATTCCATATTTACTTCATCTATTTCAATTTTCATTGCATCCTTTCCCTCAATTTGAGTATCCTCAACCTTATGTCCCTCTTTATTTTCGGCTGCTTCTTCTGGTTTGCCTACTTCGGTCAAATCGCTTTTATTAGCTCTATTTTTGTCCGTGGCAGGATTTTGCTTCTTATCATTTTCACTCTCGTCTTCGTTATGGTGATGACTAAAGTCTAATCTATCAGTCTCTTCATTAAAGTTACGATTTTCGTACACCAAATCCCCAACCACAGGTTTTGGTCCCAACTCTTTTATCCTCCTAGACACCATTAGGTTCCAGATAAAACTCTGATAGGCATGAATGTACATTAAACTTGTGTTCCTGGGAATCCAGTCTAACGCTCCTTGAGGATTTTTGTCGCCACAGACGTGAAGACCCCACAAGAGTTTGGCTTCTATTTTATCAGGCCTGCTAATTCGTTTGAATGCTGCATGAGCATCCTTAGATTTTTGATATATCTCTCTAGCTTCGACAAGATCCCTTTGCAGTTCACCAGCTCGCGGTTTTAATATGAGTTCAATTGCTTCATGCCATTTGCCTTGCAATAACGCTTTTCCAATTTCATGTGTTGGAATTGCAGCTACTGTTCCGAACCTCTGAAGACCGTAATAATTAATGAACCCATTGTCACGCAACGAAGTCATAGCTTTGTCAATTTCCTCATCAGATCCAGTAACACTTCTCAATGCAATGCTGAACCGGTTTCCACTCAACATTCCGAGTTTGAGGGGCTCGTCACAAAATTTGAAGTTACCAACGTAAGCACCTCGGACTGATTTCGCTGCTGCCAAAATGTCGAGTGGATTTATTTTTTTCAAACTAACCCATTGGGTCGTTCGGGCTCTACGATCCTTTGTTCCGGCATAGTTAAACATGTTGGATTTCAATCTTAAATACATTCCCATTTGGTTTAACGCGTCCATTGTGTCAATGTTCACTTTGTGGAGAAGAAATTGACAATAATTTCCACCACGGCGAGCCCAATCCACGCGTTGATCTCGGCGGAACATGCGCCCTGAAAGTTATATCAAAATACTAGAATAATATTCAAATTTTTCAAAAACTATCCCAGTACACGATTTGCACAAGGAAAAGTGAATTTATTGTGAAAATACTATAAAAATTTAGACTCTTCGTAACCCACCACTTTGTTTCTGCTTGTTAACCTTGGCGACAACGATGAATTTTGTTTCCCCTTTTTCCATGGTTTGGCTAATGGTATTTGGTATTTTCTTTGCAATTGCATGAATAGCACGGCGCTCGTCTTTGTTCATAGTAGTGACGTTGATTTCCACAGACAAAACCACACTGTCAGCTTCTATCAGTGTTTCCAATTGTTTCCAAACTTCTGGAGGAATTTCCTTTTTCAGATCTTCCATATTCTCCAGTTGATCTGGTTCTGGAGGTATGGTCTGGTTTGTGAGTTTGGCTATTTCACCGTTCAAAGTTATTTCGTGTACATGGAAGTCTCCGTATCTCTCCTTTACAACACCTGAGAATCCGTTATGATTTCCGACGAATTCAGTGACGCCAATGTCCACTTCTTTCAATCGATTTCCTACCTCCATTTTCAGTCTTTTGCCATCGATGTCGAGATTTCCCTGGTTTCTTTTGTTCCCTCTTCTGTTTTGGTTGCCGCCTCGGTAGCCTATGAAAGAATAAAAATAAAATAAACTGAACGATTCAATGAAAATCCCATCTATTACCAGGTGTCACATGGATAGGGTAATAAACTAGGATGTTGCAACCTTGCTAAATTTTGTTCCTTTAAAAATTTTGACCTGATAGTGATACTTGGCGCTTTCACACCTTTGACGAAAATATGGAATTTACCTCTACCTCTACCGCGATAGCCACGGTATCCACCGCCTCCGCGATGACCCCAACCATCGCCGCCGCCGCCGTAATAACCTCCCCTGGAGAACGATCGTCCACCCCCATGGAAAATCCGATCAGTATGACCGCGATGACCGGTTTGTCCCCTGCCGTCAGAGCTGCCGGTACCGGCTTGTTTACCGTCACCGTTTCTCTGCATTCTTTTATGTACTTAATAATACTCAACTTAAACTATAGCCGCTTTAAGTATCGCTATGAGATCACATTGATATGTGAAGTAGACTGGTTTAATTTTCAAATTAGAAGAGAAAATTTTTGATAGCTGTTCGTGAACCACGTTGGCAGACTACCCTACTCTACACAAGAATCACGAGTCAGATTAACCGAATGAAATTTAGGTTATGTCCTTTCGCGCGGTCTCACGGTCGTTGAAAGAGTTGGCCTCGGCCCGTCGGACAGGCACGAATCGAAGAAACACCGGATCCGAGACAACGATTTAATTTGAATTAATGCCGCGCCTTATCTCGAAATCCCTTCAGTTAACACCTTCAGGCACCTTCACAATTGTTGGAGGTCTTTGAAGTACATATCAACATGAAGACCCACGTAATACTTGCGCGTTACAAATATAATAAATTTGAATACAATTCACTGCCATTCAATGTCATAATTTTAACGAAATCTTCATTATTCAAATCACTCAGTAATTCGAATACAAGGCAAAAGCAATAATCGAATAGCTGTCGCATAAGCATGACTGCAATCATTTCATATACCTTTGGATGCCTGAGGAAATTTCAATTTTGGGAATGATTAATGGTTACTCTTAAATGTTTTTTTTTCATTGCGATATATTTGTTGTTGCATGCACGGTGATGTGGTCTCGTTTTCGTAATATGTTCGTAAGTAAATTCCGCGTTCCATCCTTATCAACAAAATACGTGTACACTAGGTTGCCTTCAGCAGGGCGCATGGTAGCAATGAAGATTTTTGTTTCCACATCCACGTCAGCAATTCATGAATCTCGTGGAGTGGCTAGTAATATAATCCAATAGATCACTTAGGACAATTAGACACATTTACATAGGCTAATTGGTGATTGCAGAAGGACTATAACGCTCTATCTACCGCTGCTTAGAATGAGAATATTGGCGTTTGCCTTAACGTCGATAAAGTATATTTCTGAGCTTATTAATATGTCCGAATTATTTGAAAAAGCTCTGCATGTATTCTGAAAACATCAAGTTTTGCAACGTTTTTTCCAAGTAGTCTGCAAATGTGATCCTCCAGTTTTTTCAAACACGTGTTCCAAAAAATGCACAAGCGCCAAATACATTTCAGAGTTTGTTAAGAAAAATTGCACTGGTATTGAGTTTACGCGATGTAAACGCAGCATGTACCCTGTACGAAGACCATATAGTAAACTCTAAAGTCAAGTACCAAAACAAATTACAAGTAGGGAGCATCACTCGGGTGCTCTTGGTAAGTGGGAGGAGGTAACATCATCTGAGGTGCTACATATTCAGCAGTCAGTTCGCTAACCGCAGGTTTCCGAGCAACGTAAATTTCGGAAGTAGCTGAAGCATTAGAAAAGCACTTCCGAGGAATACTGAAAAATTCTATTTCCATTTGTTGTTGTTTAATGCGAGAAAATTGTATTGAACAAGAGGTCCAGATGCAAATATTGCGTTACATCGACTAAATAATATACGGAATATTTGTGAGGTATAAAGTAAATATTGTAATAAAAAAGACATATCAGTGATGACATGAAGTGGACATTACATATCGAAATACTTTTCCTGTACGTTGTAACTTGCCAAGAGTATGGAATTCAGGTATGTATACAATTTCATAGAGTGTATCATAAATAAGCTTAGGTACGTATATATCGGATCCGATGTACACTTTCCGAACGATATCGATTCAACGGCATAATCACTGCATAATGAACCGAGCATCTAATATTCGTAAGTTCTTTGAACTTTCGTAGTCATGCCGCAAGAAGTGTCAAAATTCTTCACCGGTTCCGGTTTTTTCGGTCTCGGGTGCATTTCAATGACTTGTAAAGAATTAGATAACTCAAAAGAGGTCATTGATCATCATCTAACGTAATGACGCAAATGTGGTCTACTATACAGAACTTTAAGTATATAAATATGAGACATTTCTTGCGCCAGTGAAATCAAGTGGTTTCGCTTACGCGGGTGATTTCGGCGAATAAAGCGCGTTGGTTCATACGTAGATCTGAACTACGGTATATATCAGGCATCAGCAAAAGCATCATAAAATTTTCCTACCCTTCGAATTGTACCAGAATCATCGTTTTCAATGACAAAAATGACTTATATGCAATGGCGGCAAAGCACGGGGGGGGGGGCGAGGATTGGGTCAAGTTAAGCAACAAGGAGGCTTCGGTCCGATACAGGTATAACTTACGAATCAGATATAATCTTGCGAACATTATTTCCAATTATGACGATAGATATAGGTATATAATATAAGTAGAGGAAGTTTGGCAATAGGTGTCGATAACATCGCGTAACAATAAATATCCGGAGCGTATGTATGCTTTATGCATACGTATAGCTGCAACTGTCCGGAAACGAAGAATCGGTTCTTTTTTTTTAAAAGGAATCGGTGTAACATGTACTGCGTAGAAAATATTATATTTACAGATTGATGCAATTTTGTGAGCACATAGGATATGGGTTGCATAAAACTGACTGGCCAAGTTACGCGATAGATATTCACTGTCAATGGCGTGCTCCGGTGTGTGACACAGTTTCATTGCACATAACCGAAGCCGAAACACGTGCTTATAGCCTTGAGGTTTCACACGAATGGTGTGAAGAAAGTATCGACTAAAGCCAACGCTACGAAAAAGCTTAATAGTACAAATGATAGTGCTTACAGTCAACTGCACAATAATAAATAAAATATATTGTATGGCTCAATTACCCTGTGTATTTAATTCGAGTGTTTATTGTGTGTGTGGCCTTTACACGGCGGATGTTATATACAAGTAAAATTCATTGCCCGGATTTCGCTTTCAGGTATAATAGCCGCGTTCCGAAAGATAGGTGATATTGTTATTCAGGACTCTCCACTAAAAATGGATTGAAGCAGGGTGAACGAGTTTCTTGCATCTTGTCGTCTACGTTTATCAAAGCCAAGACATCCTGGTCGTTGGCATTTCTTTTTGCATTTTTATTTGACACGTGGCATCGGGAAAAGAAAAGGTCGAACAACGAATAAGAGAAAATGAAGGAACGTCGGACCATTTCTTGCGACCCGTGTCACTCCACGTTCTAGTAAGCACGTCTCAAGCAGAAGCTAGGCAAAATGTAGCCACGTATCATCTCGGTATAACACAATGTATCCACCGTCTCGCACATCATCTGCGCTAAAAAATTGGACTCGAAGCGAAGGTCACAGAGTTCGTCGGCTCTACTTCTATTATTTTCCTCTAATATGTATGCTGGTGACAAAAAGCAAAAGTTACTCGCGTAGCGAACTCGACACAGAAGTTGTTAAAAATAGTGGAAATGGTTCGTTGAATAGGCGAACGAGCGGGCGAGCAAACCTGTCTCTCTGTCCTCTCGAAATCATTAAATCGTATCTCCTATCACAACTTCTATTGTACGGCTTGATGTTTTCATTGTTAAAATGACCTTTGCACAAAAGTGTGTTTGGGTAGCAGACCGATTTACATATTCGGCAATTTCAACAAGGGTTTAATCTGTGTGGACGGGCACAGGTACGTGTGTATGTAACGATTGATGTCATAGAATCACTATTCGTTTTGTACTGCGTCGACTATAATCTTACTTTCATTCGCAAGACAATCGCGAAGCCCGTCAACCCTTTTTTCGCGTTTAGCCAATTCAGATTGGTTTTCAGATTCATTACAAATCCAAAAATTATCCACTTCCGGCACGATGCTAATAGTCACGGTTGAGTTCTCACCGGCCGCACCTCGATTAAACGTAAACAGATACTTTCCCTTGTTCGAAAAATTTCATTCTCTCTCTTCGTGCACGAGATAAAGACTAGAGAACTACAATGCATTACCTGGGTGATAGTGTAATAGACAACAAATAATAATAATAATAATAATAATAATAATAATAATAACAACAACAACAATAATAATAATATTCCCAAGGTATATACTCTGTACGTATTTGTCAGAAAATTTTACCGACGCGAAAGACTCGCAGATTGCCGGAAGTGGATTGACGATCACTGTCGTGTATTCACTACGTCTTGCTAGACTCCTTCCGGTTGTTTTCAACGCCACGGATTTCTGCAGGTAATCAACGAAATCAATGGCCGCGGTTCGCAAAGTCTCGAGGCCGAGGACGTCTATCTTCTGCCCGTAACGAAACGATTTTATCACAACACCTTGACACTCCAACTCTTGTCGAAGCATCCGTCTGTGATTGTTGAAACAGAGTATAATATCCCAAGAAATCGGTTTTCCTTACTTGCTACCAATACAATGTTGTCAATTTAATTCTAGATTGTGAACGTGTTGCAGCGAAGAAATTCAGTGATTTTTCTATTGGATGGGACATGATGTGAATTGATAACGTAGAGAGGATAGATATTTCGTTAACACATATAAGGTTCTCATACGCATGTTCTCCTGGCAATTTCGATAAGTTTTATCCTACCAATGCGTGAAGAGTTGAGTCAGAGTGCAATTGAATAACATAATTCTGGCATCAAGTTATAGAATCATACCTTGGACCTCCTATAGACTAATTGTGAAAGTTATGAACACAGACAATACGGTATGTTCATTACGAAGATTCGTTTGCATAATATAGTAAATTCATCGAGCATCATCATGCAGAAGTTAATTAACTTGAAGCAGTAATTAGAGGAGAAAAAAAAGAAATTGAATAAAATCGAAACTGTACTGAAATACCCACGTAACACTGGAATTTAAATAAGAATTTGAAAGCAGCTTTGTATAACAACGGGAAGATGCGGAGAGGTGTATTATAGTTTGTAATATATTCGCTTTTGCGTATTGTTGGACCTTCCGACAACTAGACCAGATGATTAAGAGATTGAAGAAAGATTGCCTGCTCCGATTACCAGCTATCTTACATCTGCAGAATCACTGGAACCTACCAGAAGCCTGCACGTCCCAACGCCATCCGGATGCAAAACAGTGTTCATCCACCGTGTCGAGATTACGATGTCTTCTGCCGACCTGTCAAGAATGGAAGATTCATGTTTTTACGTTTCGAATACCCGTTGCCTCAGTTTTTTCACGATGAAATGCCCAAACCAAGTTATACTGCTCGCGTGAACCGTTTGTAGATACGTTTTTCCTAGACAAAATGCGGTCATTTCTTGTCGCCTTCATTTTAAATTTTG
This sequence comes from Neodiprion fabricii, assembly GCF_021155785.1. Classification (NCBI taxonomy): domain Eukaryota; kingdom Metazoa; phylum Arthropoda; class Insecta; order Hymenoptera; family Diprionidae; genus Neodiprion; species Neodiprion fabricii. Next base: position 31,163,251 of record NC_060239.1, read on the forward strand.
GTTGTTCATCGGTTCCAAGCCGTGGCAAGTCAACAATCCGAGACTGACAAAATCAGTTGTCAATAATTATATGTATTCTGGCTGAAACAATGCGCTCGGGAATCGTACACAGGTCTGTTGAATTCGGTGCTGAAACGAAAACAAAGTCGTCCTACTTTTTTTGAGAAGTAATACATGCTACTTTGGTCGATAAGTAGAGCGATAAAACGAGACGTCGGCATGACCCTGAGGTGTTATTTTTCCATTTTCCTTTTGCACCACATGTCATTTTCCGTTGTTCTTTCGGCTCCGTGAATGCACCTAAGCGCATAGACCGTGAAATGGTGTTTTAATCGAGGTGCAATGCCCCTTCGAATACCGTAAAATGCCGTTACGCTATAAGAATGCACCTTATACTTTGCGGAACCAAACGGAGCGTCGCGTGTCGCCGTGGCACTGCAACAGACACATATAACTAATTCTGAGTATATTGTATAAATATTATGCTCTTCTTCACATAAGACCTGTCCCTGCAGGCTTACACTCTCACAAAACTTAAACTTTACGGAGAAAATGAAAGACAGATTTCATTCAAAGCTGCAGGAAAAGAGGGACGCGTTACATTGGCAGAAAAAAATATAGTTAATATGGGTATTTTTTACCAAAAACTTCGACGTATCCCTCTTTTCCTGCATTTTGAGTACAATCTGCTCTTTTTCTTCTCTCCGTGAACTCCAGAACGAGCGACATGTTGATGTCTATGTAGGCATCTGCATTTGGCAATAAATCGGTGTTTTTTACCGTCAGGACTAATTTTTCGTTAATGATTATTTTGATTCTTACAGGTGACGAATAATAATATCAAGCAATTTCTATCTCGCACGGAATGGGAGTTACTCGTTGGACCTGGCTCAGGTAAATAGTAAAGATATAATATTATATGAGCGATATTATGCTGCAGTCGATCATTATGGTTCAATTGATTGTTGCCGGTTAATCGATAAATATTTACCTGGTATGCTTATTTCATCTACAGTAGCACAGGACTTAATTTTTTTTTTTTTTAATCTATTTGCAGACGCAGTTTGTTCAGTTAGAACAATTCATTCAATTCAAAAAAATCATTTACCAATATTTACAAAACGATTTCACTGTGTAGATCTGATTTCGGAACCGCAATAGAATCTATGGCATTGCAGTGTCAAACCTTTTCTTATAGACATTACTAAAATATTTTGTTTTCTGTGCATTATAGAATCAACTAAACTTTTCTGTTGTCCGAAAGTAACGTTTGATCGGATGTATAATAACCATAAAACTTCGTTGCCAGGACCAAATTTTTGTTATTTACAACAAAAAATTGTTCTCGGTGATAAAGGACAGTGAATTTTGCTACGTAAGTCTGGTCTCTCAAAGTTACGTGCGAATCTCATTATAATTATGTGTAGTTTTGGTTAGAAATAAAGCATTGTCACATGTTATTTGTCAAGATAAAGCATCTCTTGCCAAAGATGCAACACGTTGATTGTGATATCGTTATAACACGAACAAAGATGCATTCTTTTCTCAGGCATCGTTAACGAGTAAAATCCATCATACGTGTACGGATAAACATCGCGGCAACAATTGTTGCGAATTACCATATCCCATTTCATATTTTCATGCGGTGTAGCAGAAATAATGAAACATCGTACACGCAGCACACGTGTACATAGAAGTATGTAGTATAAAAATATGCGTCTCGTAATAACGAACTTTCGTTATGCGCTAGATTAAGATCTCTTTCGTGTACTCCACGCTGTTTTCTCTGGATGCAATTTCTATGCACATTATACTTATTATCGTCATAATGTTATGCACTTTGCACTCAGTCGTCTCCGAATTGCCTGTTGATGTTTCACACGGATTAAGCAATTTCTGATTGCCTAGATGTGGAATGATGAAACTGATTTATACATAATCTCTTCCAAGTTTCTGCTCAGTTCAAATTATGTCTGAACATACATGGATGAGTGTAATATCTTGCCACACGTTTTTCAGAAGCTGACTTCGAGATAATTCATCCAGTTCTGTATAAACCAGCATCGTCATCCAAATATGAACAAACCATATCGATTAATGCTCTTGGACAAAGCTGGCTTTCTGAACTAATTCCCAGCAATTCCATCATTGCGACGGAGTTCGCGTTACTGAGGAGAAGCGAAAACGGAACGGAAGATGTCACCGACGAGCACAGAGACGAATTTGACTGCCTTTATTACGGAAATGAGATCGCCGTATCAACTTGTGACGGCATTGTACGATAAAATAATTACCCATACATACGAATTCAGTATTATTTATACGGTTTGTGAGATATCCATAAGTGAAAGTATTGCAGATTGTGATTCTATCTGTCAGAAACTAATACCTCTACTTGAATGACTTGCAATGATGATGACTCCCTTTCATTGGTTAGAACGAATGACGTAATAATAATTACTTATTTTCAGAGGGGTGTCATATCAGGAAACGGGTCGGAGTATTTCACAATACATCCATTACCGAAGAGATTGCAAAATCACAGTTCAGACACCCAAGCGCATATGATATCAAGACGAGTACTTATGAATTACGACAGATTAGGCACTGGATGGGATGAAATGAAAACGGAAATGATTTCTGATCTAGCGCCGAATAGAAACAGCGTTGAGACTTCAGCGGAAGTTGGTACAAAATATCGAAAGGAATATTTAATCAATGACGATTCGAACGACGGTATCGAAGCATCGGGTAAATTCCAGGAGATAACGGTCCAGCGGGATCCCTGGAATGAAAAATCTGTTCTACGCTCCAAGAGGGGCATTTCCGAACTCCGGCGAACGGACAGAGGAACCGGAAGCAGTCCCGTATTTGTTGAAACTGCTGTATTTGTCGACAGAGATTTATATCACCACATGGCTAGGAATTACCCTCAAAACACGGAGCGGGAGCTCGTCAGATTTGTACTGGCAATGATAAATGCTGTGAGTAAAAGCGTTGGACTTGGACTCACTCCATTCATCGAGCTATGTCGGCATGCTTAAAACACTTTTCTTTGCAATTTCAGGTGCAGCTTCTATATCACGATCCATCCTTGGGACAAATTGTGAATTTTGTTTTGAAGCGATTAGAAATATTACATGTTGAGCCGGCAGGACTCAACAGGCCTCACGATATCGATAAGTACTTGAGTAGCTTTTGCCAGTGGCAAGGACGAGAGAATCCCGGGACTGATCAGGATACCAGGCATTGGGACCACGCTTTGATGTTGACTGGCCTTGATTTGTACGTCGTTAATAAACGTGGGAAAGTTAGTTCTCAAGTCGTTGGTAAGTGACTGTACCTCGCGAAAAATGATTAAACCCGTGATTTCATAACAAACGGATAAAGTTATATGCATTAAATGCAAATTATGTTTGCCTTACTGTACATTTTACCAGGTTTAGCCCCAGTTGCTGGAATGTGCACAAAGACTAGTAGCTGCACTGTAAACGAAGGAAGACATTTCGAAAGCGTGTACGTGGTCGCTCATGAAATAGGGCACAAGTAAGATAAGACACATTGGAAATACGCAAACAATCTTAGTTACACAGAAATGTATAAAATAAGTCTCGAGTGAAAATTTTATAGCCTGGGAATGAGACACGACGGTTCTACATCCGACAATCAATGTGATCCGACTAGCTATATAATGAGCCCCACGCTAGGCTCTGGTAAAATTACTTGGTCTCCTTGTAGCCGAAGTTATCTCCAGCGGTTTCTACAGTAAGCTTTTTCAAACTTACCGGTGTAACATACGTGCAGAACTGATCACATTTTAGAGAAATATTACGATTTAATTTCATCCAGGACGAGCCAATCCAGATGTCTATTAGACCATGGTAGTAGTGGAGGTCAATTGGATCACAGCGCTGAGGGTGCTTTGCCTGGAGAAAGGTTTGATTCGAATCAACAATGTATTCTGAAATATGGATTTGGAAGTAGACATTCGACTCAGCAATCCCTCGACGATATATGCAGGGACATGCATTGCGAACGTGATCGATACACCTGGACATCGCATCCTGCTTTGGAAGGAACCTTCTGTGGTAACAACAAGGTATAATCGTATAGGCTGCAACACTCGCACAAAAACATGCTTCTCCCAGTATCCATGCAAGACATTCGATGAATAATTCAGAAGCAATGATAACATATTGTTTTAGTGGTGCCGCGGTGGTCGGTGCATTGATAAGAACGGACTGTCTACGTATGGAAGTAGTACCGAAAAAATATCTGACCTCTGGAGTGCATGGCACGTATCGGAATGTGCTTCAGGATGTCTTTATGATGAACACGGTAACTTAGACGGTGGAAGTACTGGCATCAGAGTGATAACGCGTAGTTGTAACACTCTAAGGTATTCCGCGAAATGTATATACAGTAGTTATAGAGAGACGTTATTTTATAGATATCATAAAATTTTTTGCTTATTTTTAAAAACAGCTACTCTACTTTACGGTGGTTGGTATCTTACAGTTCGCTTGGTGAAGAAAACAAATGTGTTGGTCCTCGGAAACGTTACGTGGCTTGTAGAGCTGGTCAATGCTTGAAAGTTCCATCTACAACCATTAACGAATTTGCGGATCAAATTTGCACGCGAGCCAGAGAAGTGGATATGGATTTGTTGGGTACTGGGCTCCAAAGGATATCGTCAAATGGCAAGTTTTATGTTCATTTCCACGAATTGTACGAAGCGATTATTGACTATTCCAAGAAATATTTGAGCACACGATTAACGTCTTGAAAATAATCGTACTTTTCATAATAGCAGGATATAAATAGTGTTCGTTCCCTTTTACAGTCGAAGAAGCTTGCACTGTGTGGTGTCCGACAAATAAAGGGGGATTTAAAACACGGGGATGGACGTTTCCCGACGGGACGACATGTCAAACGAGGAAGTACCAATTCCATAAAACGTCCTATTGCATTACTGGCCGGTGCGAGGTACTTGATAATAATTAATCAAGTATTGCAAAACTTTATGCGGATCAATTTTTTTAAACACCTATATTGCTGCGTTTCAGGAATTTCTGTGCTCTGGTTCTGAAAATTATCAATTTTTGGATCTACCAGAAAGATGCCACTCCTTGAATACGAACCACATTGACAGAAACGACGACGTAGATCTACTATCTAAAAACTTGAATATTGATAGATCCGATAATTGGATGAGCGCAAGTGGATGTCACTTCAATTGTGTTGCACCAGGAATTGGTATAAGATTGGTGAATAGATTGAGAAGGAAAACCAATGAAACAAGTATTCAGCTATGTGATCCTGACTCGAATGTAAGTTATTCCTTCTAGATGTACTTGTTCTATCGTACGTGTTTTTAATTTTACTTCTGTGCTAATTAACACGAACATTTACCGTTCAGAGCTGTGGGCGCCTTAGAAGTCCTTATCAGTTCGCAACGTCGATATGTAGCAAGTACAAGGAAAGAGTCAGACGATTGTCTGGATTAGGGATGCAGATTTCACCGTCGATTGGTAAATTTTCAATTAAGTCCAAATCGCATATAGCGCATGCTGTAAAGACCACATGGATAATTAAATTTCACGAAGATCTCTGAAATATAACATTATGGAACTAACGATAGGACTCATCGAAGGAAATATTGATTTACAGAAGATCCGGATCGGCCGTGCCGCGTCGCTTGCCAAGATGATACCGTTTCGCACAGATTTTACTTAGTGAATGGAGAAAATGGTTGGTTCCCGTTCGGAACCGCTTGTAGTAAAGGAAATGGAAAATCGTTTTGTGTAACAGGAAAGTGCTTAGAATTTGGTAAAGACGATACTCCACTGTATGAAAGTATACTTTCGTTACCTTTATTGTCACGCTACAAACGTATGACTAATCGAAGATTGAGTTTAGGACCGGGTCAAAACGATTACACACTCAGCTGGAATAAATCCGTGAAAGGAGCGTCGAGAGGCAGATACCGGCGGAACTTAAAGTACGACAAAACCGTGATAATATCGAAATTGAAACAAAAAGATATAGACAGTATTGTTTTGCAATTAAATTTCTCAGGTCAATTCGACTATCAACAATATCGTCCGCCGTTTCAAATAGACCTCAACAATCCTATACACATTCCGATGGATCAATTTGATTACAGGATGCATAACTCAGCCTGATGGTGAAAAGTTGTGCAAAAATATTGTATTATTTATTTGAATAAACTAACTTAAAGTTTCACGTAAATTCCTTGACCCTTATTTTATTAAAGTATCGAATCACGCGTATTAGCCGATTTGTTACGGGCAGTTTAAGTTAATGGAGTTTTATTGACGATAGATTGCTTAGACCAGGGGTAAAATTGTTAATAATATGGTAGTGATTTCTAGCTTATCTATTTATTATTATATTGAACTCTGTTATATTTGAATCATGTCTATAATCCTGATTGCGAAATACGTTTAGATGTTATGTGGTTGCATAAATGTCACACGCCTAAGATACATAATTTGGTAGTTAACCTTCGTATCTTACTCAATAATGGATAATAATTGCGCTTATATACATGTCGATTTCGTCAATGCGGCCATGACCGGTTTTGGTTCCTGAAAAATACAAAATCTGTTTTTTGCCAGGTGACATTACATGACATCAGATTTGCACTGGACTCAATTTAATTAATTCATTCATTACCATTCGGCGCCAATCGAGTAACTAAATTGATTCGCAATATGACGAGTTAATTGACCCGTTCAAACACCGCTATACTAATACCATCGAGTAAAGTTACTTAATCCTAATACTTAGAACATCGCTATTGCAGCATTCAGAACTATTTGAAATCACCGGATTTATGTAGATCTTACAAGAATTAACTGTCTTTTCAATATTCAATATTCAGTACACATACTGAAAAATTTGAAACGTGTCAATGATACTAGTGCAATGGAAGTGCCCATATATCGTTTAATTATCGTTTAATACATCATCCGAGAATCAAAAACAGAGGTAATTGAAACCTTGTGTTTAGAAGGCCGCACACCCGTCTTCGTGACGTGAAAGTTCCCAAAGTACCTTATCAGAAGCTATGCAACTAATTAATGACCGCTTCATTACGCAAATGCATTCCGTTGGGAGGGTTTGTTTTCTTTCCAGGCGAGATGCACTTTTCAAATTTCCATTTTTACAGTTTGATTAATCTTGTTGGAGTCTTTCGCTACAGCTCCATTTGGGAAAGTATAAAATTTTTCGCAATTCATATTGAAATCGTTATTGTATATCAATTATTATGAATCTCTTTGTTTAATCTACATCAATTTTTAGTCAGCTGCTTAACCAAATATTATTAAAAATACCTACACTGAGAGAAATTTTTAGTTCCAGTTACCGCTCAGTCGTTAACTATTTTCATCTTTTACCAAAGTCGAAAAATATAATTCTAAACACAAAGTGAAAATTAGATTTATAGCTGTTACCGGAAAGTCTAGTATCTGTTACTATTCTTTCTCATTACGATCACTGTTACTATACTTTCCTGTAACTGTCGCGAAAATTTAATGCTTGTGCAACAATAAATTGACGTTAAAGCCTTATTTAACTAAAAAAGTAGAGTAAACCGAACAAACTGATTTTGCGTTGCAATAACCAAAAAAGGATCGACAGTAGCGCAAAATGGTTACGTGTACCTAGTTTTTCGTAATTCCAAAAATATTCAAACAGTTTTTTTAACAATGCCTGTTTTACTGAATTTTTCTAGTTACTAGAACAAACGAGATTTTTCTCAGTGTAGTATCTGCACTGACAATAACAAAATATAAAGACAAGATTTCCCCCGCCAACGGACCTTTGTATTTATATCAGCTTGCGTGGATTAGCCACAGTCTCCCTTCCACATGTAAAATCAAGACATACAATTTGTTTTAATAAAAAAGATAAATTCACATAGTGCATACTCAATTGTATAATTTACAATGGATTCACCTAGAAGTAGTAAATAAGGAATACGATTGATTCGGGATTGCAGAAATGCTTCTTACTGCTGGTTTCAGTGTCATAGAATCTTTTTTCACACAGGCTTTCGTTACTTCTCACCATGCACTGATAATAAATTTAGTTAGTTAATATTGTTCGGCATGTAATTAATTTCAAGCGAGAGAAAATAATTTCGTCGATTTGACTGCAACTGTATAAAATATGCGTAAATATTGTAAATTAGTATAGTATCTATTGGTAATATGTTTACGCGATGGCCGAAAAACGGAATGAAATGAACTCGCAAGGTCACAACGTTTCGAGATTTCTATTCGGTACTGCGGATTTTTGACTAGATCCGCAATCTTTGCCAAGCGTAGGTTTTATGGTGAAAGAAGACTATAGTTTGTCCGTAGTCACACGGACGATTTCAAAATTTTGTAGAGTGGGGGCCCAAGTTTCGGACTATAAATTTTACAACTCCACGACACCATCTTAGCAGTGAATGATATAAAAGCATACACGCTTCTTTGACTTAGAACAGTCACCACTGTGACAGTCCAAGATTCAGTTATCAGCTAACTGTTACTAAAACAACATTGCCATGGAAGGTTTTATGGTAAGCGTGTTAACAATACTTACTATTCAGTGTTTGAATCCGTGACGTGCGGATTATTCGGAAAAATTACAATTTATTTCAATTTCACTGTTAAATAATCAAATCTACTGTAATTGTGTGCTTCTTCAATTAAATTTGGAAACTCGGGATTTACTTTCGATCGTATGCAATAAGTTATCCTCTAATTACACCAATGAACTGCGATAGAGTCGCGAATGAAATAAAAAAAAAATAGTAATTTTTAAAGTTGAGGACAAATTTTAACACCGTATTAATTATTTTCATTACTTATTTACATTTTCAGCGTACCTTGTTCATGCTGATATTGGTTGCGGTAGCAATCGCAACTCCAATCGATGACACGGACGTTTCGAACCCAGGATACCTCGATGATAGTCCAGCGCAGAATAAGCAAGCGCTCCTGAAACTGCTTTTGCTGAAAAAACTGCTGCTGGGTTGATTAAGTGAAACATTATATCCTGATATTGTAAATAATATGTATAATATTAAGTTAAATTATCATTACAGCCAAAGTATCACCTCATATAGGACGTATATATATACTTACATAAAAAACATTCGAGTATGAAATAACAAATTCAAAATCTGAAAACCGACTGGATTTAAAATGGATTGACACGCGGTGAAATAGGCTTGAGGACAATTAATTATGCAGAAATATGCGTGTCTTTTAATCCAGAATTTACCAATAGTGAATTTGATCAATTCATATTTCTTTAATGGTAAACTAATTAAGCGGAATAATACTGAGAATAAATATTCCGCCTAGCCATATCTACCGCCATAACAGAAAGATAGATAATTTTGCAATAAAAGATTTATAGCTGCCAAAAATCAAAGAAAATCACATGCTACACAATTATTTGTAATATTATTACTACTTCGGAAAATGATGAAATAAATAAAGATCATAGCAATTAATTCTGCTTTGTTACAAAACTCTGTCCACGAATACTGCGAATATTGGTTTCGTCATTCTGATTTTTTGACAAAAGAAAAAACGACGGTGTCAGTCTTGCTTTCTTTTTTAGGTGTTTTAGACCTTGAATACATCCAGGTCAATGTCCTGAATAACATGGAATCAAATAGCGATATTACGCAACAAGCAAATGGGCAGGGTTCAGCACGAAATTTGATGAAATTGGAATTTATTTCTATCGATATTTAGGACAGCGCGGAGTGTAGCACTGTACACACTTGTTCGTAACGGAACAACCAGACAGTGAGTCAGAAAATAAATTTGATCGGTAAAAATACGATTGGGATAAGCGTGCTCGGGTAATATATACGCATGATGTGAATAAAGTTTTCCTGTTTATTTTCCCCGAGTATAAAATGGAATAGTAAATTTTAAGAATTCTATTTATAGGTTGTATAACTTAGCTATTATTCGAAATAAGTTGAAGGCATTTCGAGCAACTGTATAATAGGTATTTTTATTACATTATTTATAGTTATAAATTTGTGTAATCGGAATACACATATAAATCCAACATAAGGATATTGGGGACCTTTTACAATTTTCACTTACGAGATTAGCTAGTTTAATTAACAAAAGGTGTTACATTCTTAGATTTCGATCATCTATATCTATGGTTTTTTGAGACTTTTTTCAAAACCGCGATACATCGCATCAGAAAAACAGATGTATACTATTCAAGTGGAATTCCGTTTTAATCTAAAAGTAAATTAAATCTACAAAATACTTAGTTGAATTCTGTGTTATTCAAAAATAGACACACTCTATCGGTTCTAAAGTGTATAAAAAAAAATTATTGTGTGTAACAGAGTAATTTTTTCTTCAAAAAAGATCGACCAATAAAAAAAAAATGTAATACGTATCTATCGATCAAACATAAAGACTGTTAGATTGAAATTAAAAATGTAACATCCAATAAATATTTTTATTCGCGTTGATCAATTACTTATATGCAATAATATTTACAGTGGTAATATATTATTTTTTCGTAGCTTTAGTTGCATCTATAGAATGTACATCCTGTTACAATATAACATAAGCACCTTAAATGAAATAGAATAATTAAAATTTGTTAAAATATCATCTGATTTTATGATGATATGACGTATTCATGTATAATGAATAAAAAACTTTTTTTTTGTCATATATTCTATAAATCAGATACTTGAGCTTTCTCGGTTAATTAATAATCCTGGAGAACAGCTTACCTACTTATTGTTAACTCTGTAGTCTACAATATGTTTGTATGCTATAGTATAATACCATAAAGTTGTATCATGTTTCATCAATGCTTCTTAAAAAAAAACAATTACACGATGAAATCAGATACAAAATCTCAACAATGGTGAATGAATAGTTTTAATTCTTTCATTGTCCAACTCTATAATAAGATGCATCTGGTCTAATAGAGCGTATATTGACAATTTATTTACCCTTAACCCTCAACACAGAATGGTGCGCACATTGTGCAAATATAAAAAATTTCTGATCAATTGTGAAATTAATCAATCAACTTCACTGGGTTATCAATCGCGGGTAATAGTATTTCCATATTAATAGAGCGGGTCAATTGTACATGCTATTCCGTTATGCAAAACATTTTTTAACCAGGTATTATGACGAAGCTAACAACGAATTTCATGTATGAACAGCAGCATATCTAATGACCCTGCCAGGACGCACAAAGAAGTTCTAGGAGAAGTAGTCACCATTACGCGCGTGTGCGAATAGGAAATAACAATATATAGTTTTGTGTTTAAGCAAAGCAAATTTTCGTATATTATCAGAATTTCATGGATTTCAATAATATTCTAATTACGGTTACAATTTCATATCTGGTGGATACCTATACTCAATTGGTTGACAGTTGAGTGTTAGAGGGGATGGAATGGCTAAGCTAGTAAATCAAAACTAGGCCTGGAGCGTCTGGTTTAATTCTAGGTTTGTTTGATTACAAATAAATATTGCTAAGTTTGAACTGATTATTATTAAATGGAAACAATTTTTGAATTTGATGACATTTGTTTTACAAACTATCGTCACTGACAATACATACACTTTCTAGTCTCCATTTCTGTGGAATAAATTCACTACTACTTACAACTTTTACAGATACCTCGATTCTCGATGCCAAATCATAGGTCCCAGGGGATGTTATTAATGCCTGAAGCGTAACTGAGTGACAGCCATGTGGTTCTAACTGACAATTGACAGCTGTATGAGATATATATCTAAAAGAAGTCGACCCCTGCGGCGAGTACAGTTGGGACTTTATACTAGGTAATTGAGATTGGCTGTAAATATAAGTATAAAATTAGTATGCATTGGTCAAGCTATTATTGCCACTAACATTTGGCTACAACAAGTGAGGGAGTAATTTCAAATGGTTAATTACTGTGATGTGAAAACTTTACCTGCTTGTTCCAACTGTCGTGATTTTAACGTCAACTGCAGTTCCCGAATTGTTCTGCAAACGGAGCTGTACTGGTACAACACATAATCTACTTAGTTTGAAGTTATGTGCAGCTTGCCGAACGTGATGCAGTGCGAAAATTACTAAGCTTTGCTGTAACTCCAGCTCAGTGAAATCATCTTTCCTTGTAACAGTCGTCGAATCAGGCACATTTCTGTCTGGTCCAAAAATTCTGAGGTGACCACCATACTCGTCTTGTGCTGCTTTCGGTTCATCCGGATGCTTATAGGTTTTATTTAAAACATCTAGGTCCATATGATGCTGACCAATTACATGTCTAGTTAAAGCTCCTCTTTCCTTTATACTTGCACTCCATCGTAAGATAATTGTCGAATCCACCGTCATACAATCAGAAAAAGGGGATTTTTCAGGTATCTGAACTTGTTGCTGGTGCTGTGTTTCATTTTGTGTTTCACTCCAATTCAATGGTCTAATATTTCTTCGTTGAATAAAATCTATGTATGGCGAATCCGTAATTGACTCAGAGGATTTTTCAGTTATTAATGAGACGTCAGAGAATTCAGACGTGTCTTCTTTTCTTTTACATAATTTCAAGAAAAAATGTGACATTTCTTGAGGCTGTATTTTCATGTTCATTGGTAAGACTGTTGACTCTGCTAGCGTCCATAAATTACTTTTGAAAGATACTTTACTAAGGGCTATCTCATTCATAAACGGATCATGAACTTGATTTGTATTTTTGACTTGTACAATTAAATTCAACGTAGGAAGTGTTTCTTTGCTAACTACTGCACTTCGACGAACAGTTGCAGATATTTGGAGTGAATTTAAAACTGTTAGATGCCATGTATGACGAGTTAGTCTATACTTTGGAGTGGTTTTAGGCATTGAATTCTCATAATAGAATAACAAATCCAGCCGGTGACTTCCCTTCTCGTGTGGAGCTCGTACCCATAACGGCATCGTGTACGTTTCGCCGACATTCAAAACTCCATTTGTTGATGGTGGCAGATGTATTTTTGTTATAAGACTCGCTTTCACTGTAGGATTTTAAAAATTGCTGTCAGCTAATTAATTAACTAAAGTATGATTATACATCTTGATAATAATTTGAGTTTAGTACTGAAGGTATTAAAAATAAGAACATACAAAAATGAATCAAATGTGCACAATTATTACCATTATTAGAGGCGGTTGGATGGTTCTCCAAAGAAAATAGTTTGGGGTTTGTAGAACCGATATGAATGTTCGTCAGAGGTGAATTGCCAATATTTTTTAGAGTAACTTCAACTCTTTGCATTTCACCACATAACATCTCAGGTGATAACTTACTGAATGATAACTGAAAAAGGTAATGAATACATTATAGATTGCATAATGTGATGATATCTAAAGTTTCAACAAATCTCTACAGCAATTAAACAATCAATAAAAATGACTACATGTATACAGATATATTGGACTAGTGAAAAAAACTTCTTACTTGTGCAAATGGAGCGCTGTGAACAACATTCATTGCCAATCTGTAGTCTTCTCCGTACAATTTTGCTCCTGTTTTTTCCTTAACATTTTTTAACTTTGGCCCTTGTAGTTCAAACAGCCTTTTACCAGCTATACTAATACATGGGTTGACGATGGGTTGATCAGCGACGGCTTGATTAGGATTAGATAAATTGTAGCTCACTCCCAATACTTTGATTTCTCCAATTTTTCTCGGAGTTATAGACAGGACGATCCTTTGTTTACAATTTGGCTGCAACGTAATTGCTTCGATAGTCTGACTTTCTACCGGAGCTGACTGTGTTTCAAATTCTTTATTACTATATTGTAGATCTGAATTTGATTTAGCACTTGCTTCATCAAAGTCTTGTTCACATTTATTAAAAGACCACAGTAACTTTACGTTAGATAATGGTAGTGGTATATGTAATGGATTATGTAGCTCTATGGAGTAGTGTACAGGTTCGTTCAGAACCGCATTTGGCTTTGTAGAATTGTTGCTTTTGTCGGAATACAAAACAACAGTTGGTTTGAATATCATTGGCACAGACCCTAGAACTTCTGTTATCAACATTTCTTCCAGTTTCGACCATCGAACGTCCTCTACATCTTGACTATTGAAGGAAACATGGCTTGCCGGAATGTTGTCTTTCTCACATTTTGACAATGGGCCAAATAATACCTTAATTTCATTTGAATTAATCAGTGGTAAGGGTAGAATCGGTAAAACCATCGATTCCCCGATTTCTTCCTTGAATAGTAGCTAGAAACAAAATATTGTTCAAGCTATGCCTTTTGTTATAATTATAAAAACTAATTCCGAAACAATTTTATTCTGTACAAAAGGAAGTTTTATTGGGACATACGTTGTGAATATGAAGAAATTCTCTGAGAAAAGCTGCCTGTTGAGGAGCTGGCTGTTTGCTAGAAGCATTAAGTAACTTTTCAAAAGCTTTGGCAGCATCTTTGACTAGCTTCAATGATGCAGCTTGCCTACCAATTGTAAAATGTATATGATCCTCTGCCAATGACCAGCCCCGGTTATTGTACACCTGGAACAGAAAGCAGATAATACTACTTGAATAAGCTGTTGAGATATTAAAACAGCTACTGTTTTCGCTGTCAGCATTTTATTCCAAACACAACTAATATATCTACATCTACCTGGTAGGCCTGCTGATAACATCTTAAAGAATGTTTCCTTTGTCCAGCTTTAGAATACCGGTGTCCAGCCAATACAATATGGAATGCATATTTGCGCATCATTTTTGACCCAATAAAACAGTACGCAGCCTGTTCTAAAAGAACAGCTGATCTCAAGTCTGAGTCTTCACTAGTCATTCGGATCAATTGTTTCGCAGCTTCACCATACAAGCCACGACCTTTAAGGCATTCAGCACTCAACAAAGTAGCTCTAGTCGCAAATTGTGGCACTTTACAACTGTTCAAGTATGTTGAAATTGCATCATCCATATACTCAATTGATTTCCTGGTCATTTCACCTTGCATAAAAGCGCTTAATGCAGCCATTTCTAAAGCACCTGCATAATACAGCCATGCTTGGTCAGCTGCAAAGTCGCGTTTTGCACTGTGATAAGCTTGGTAGGCAAGAGAGTAGTGGCCAAACATGAAGCAAAGATCTCCTAATCTCCGAAGTTGAAGCTCAGGGGACTCAGCAGTGTAGCTAAAAATATATAACAATATTAAACAGTAAATACAATTGAACTACATCGTTAGAAATAGTAAGACCATAAGTCATAGGGTTGACATTGAATATGTCTTCACATCGTACGTACTTACATCACTGCATTTGCTGGGGCAGATCCAGGTGCCCCAGGCTTGTTAGTAACAAACCAACGTTTTGTAGCACTAAATAAGGATCTACTAACACCTTTCTTATTGGAAATAACATCATTGAGCAGTCCAATTTGTTTTTCAACATATGGTAGTAAACTTTTCAAACAAAATTCTGTAATCAATGTTCGCAACCTCTCCAAATCCTGAGAGGACAATCTTATACCATGTTGAATGGTTGGCTGACTAGGTGAATCTGCCCAAACGTTATCGTTAATTGGAGTATTATTTTCCATTTGATTTTTCAGGGTTACTGACGGTATAAAATTGCATGAGGATTTCTCATTCTCTGGACTCAATGGATGAGTCGTAACGGGAACTGCTTCCTGTCCAACTTCAAGTGAACCAATCGATGATTCCGCTGCATCCGATGAAAGGCTTATTGTATCACATATATCTGGAGAACCCAACATTGGATTACGTGGCGCTATTGGGGTACCAGCCAGACTTGTTCTAAAAATCAATAGCAATTGTAAACAATAATAAAATAGCTATTGAACCTAGTCAATGAGAAAAATTATAAAATACAGTAGGCGAAAAAAAGAAAGACAATCTGTTCAGGGAAAGGAGAAGCTGTTGCAGATTTTATCCCGCTACTGGCATCAGTAAAATTTCGGATACATAGTTGTTATAATAGTACTGAAAAAGGACACAGTTGGGTTTATACATAAATTTAACAGTACTGATAAGGTATGTGACATTAAACTTTTGAAGATATTATTTTCTTGGAATGTTTATAGTGAGGGATAAGTTGATAGTCGATACTAAGCAAGAAAAAATGGTTTTATCTTGCTGTTGAGTGATTTGTTTACAGCAGAGCATGAAGCACCAGTCTTTGCAATGACTAAAACCATAGTAACGCTACAATTTGTTTTTGTTGGATTTGTGGTAATGAAACCAGTAAAATAGCCAAGATATTTACCTGTCTGGTTCAGTCGTAACCTGACTAGGCATTGCAGATACTCCACTAGTATCTGCTGGTGTTCTGGGAGAGCTACTTTGTTCACTGCTTTCTGATAAGTCTGAATGTTTACTTAAAAATTGACACCAAGGATCTGGTAAATGTGTGGTGTCGTCCAATGGACCTGGTGGTCTCGAGTTCATTTGTAATAAGAAACAATTGTTGGATCCATAAATATTCTTCATATCTGTGTACACTGTTTCTGCCCTGAAAGAAAGATTATTTCAAAGGTGAGGTTTTTTGGTTCCATGCAAATATTACATAGGAATGAAGTGATTTTTAAACAAAAGTGTATCAAATGACGCTGCTCACTTATTTTTATCATCTTGAAAAGTATCATGAATCAATATATAATATCTCAAGGCATTATTGTTGAACCATTTTGGCAGTTTTCCAGGTATACTTTGATTCAGCTGGGCACCCATATGCTGAATCTTTTCTAATGGATTATCATCCCCGGTTGAAACAATGATCATGCATGCCAGAAAATGTTTAGTAAATTCATGATCGGATGGAAACTGTACAGCCAAAAGCATCTCTCTCCATGACTCAAACCATGGGACGGACATGGGAATCTCCAAGTTCGTTGTCCCAATTTGCACAATAGTTGTTCGTTCACATGGTGAAGAGCTAACGGACTCATTAAGCATTTTTCGAGCTAAAGTAGGCTGTGGTGGACGTACGTTTACATCTTGGACTGATAAACGAAGGTTGCGAACTGTGACAGCCGCCCCTTGTGGATCTTTGATGTGCCCTATAAATTGATAATATTGACAATAATGAATGAACAATGTAGTTGAAAATTTTATAAAGATAATGCTGCTGTAATGTGAGGTATCAATTTCCATAGAATATGAAAAGAACAACCTGGAATTAAGCTAATTTACAAAAAATAATACTAATACAGTGTAGGCAAAAAAACATGAAACTTATTTGGAATCCTATTCACACAAAATTAGGGGCAAAAAGAAACATGGTATGAGAAACATACATGATACAGATGATTATGTGAATTTAAACAAACATGTAGATCACTCGATTTTGTGGACTATTTTGTTTATTTGACATAACATCTGAGTTACCTAAATAATCTCTCAGTTGCATTCATTGAACAAGTACAGGATTCTGTGCTCAGTGGAAAGCTGTGTGAACCGCCTTGGTTTCAAGTTACACGAGAACTGATAAGGTAGTGAAATACGTTGAACTCTTAAAACTACAGTTAATATGAAATGCAAATGAAAATTTTACCTTCAGCATTGAGTTTACAAAACGGTTGTAGCAGTTCTATAAATGTCAAATTATTTTTTTGACAAGTATTTTCTGCAGCAGTTGAGCAAACGGCAGCAATCTGAGGTGAAAAACAGTTACTGATAAACTCTTGTGGGGTTAACTTGCACTGGGCCATGATTATTCCTTTTATAAATATGAAATTATTCCAATTTATAAATTCACATAGAGGTTTGGAATTCTATTTTTGCATTTTAGATGTGTAATCACTCATCTTCTCTAATTAATTGACTTAATTCTAGGTAAATTACAACTTTTGACAGTATGTAGCCATCGTCATATCTGTAGGGGCGACCATGATGAACATGTCCATGGACAGCTGTTTATTCTTGGTTTATTCCCTAAAAATTCGTTATCCAATGTTGGCATGTGCGGCGAATATTTCATGCTGATGCGTATTCAAATGGTGGCGTTCGAAACGCCGCCGAGTTCAGACCGTCGGCCATCTTGCATGCTGTTAGCAGTTCGCAGTAGTTTCTGGAACGCCGACGAATCTGGACATGTTCGTTCGGGATACGCGCTCGTTGATTTTCTAATTGCTAATATACTTTATTATTTCCGAACCTCACTTTGTTCACGCTGGTACAGTGAAGCAAACTTTCAAGAACGTGATAACCGATTGTCTTGTGATAATAAATCGAAAGTTGCTTTTCACTTAGTAATTGTAACTCGCGAACGGATAGAATTAATGTCAGAAAGTATAACTGTCGATGAGGTTTTTTAAAAATTCGTGATATTACAAATCGTGCAAATAATAATATTGAAAACTTGACAACAGGTCTCCTACAGTGAGTGTAAACTAACCTACTATGTGACAATTATAATATAAAAGTTCTCTCGAATTCAGAGTTTTGTATACTTATGTTACTGACGTGTTTCTTTATTCCTCGCCAGAAATTTCATTTTAACGTATCTCTTCAATGATGCAGAATTTTTTACGCATTGCATTGCAGCTTGGTGAATTTTCTGCGTGATTCTGTGGTGCCTAAAATAGTTTTGTGGTGCATTTATGATCAGTGATACAGTGTACACGGTGCATAGATAGTGAAGTGAAGATCGAAAATTAGCTGTGAAGATCACCTTTGAATCTTCAGAGACAACCTAAAGTACAACGGGACAACCTGTAGCCTGCAGACGTTACGCGTTTGGTAAGCTTTGCATCTTTTTTTCCGATGTTTTGCTATCTAGTATCTGGTTAGAAACATGCGTTGACAAAATTCTTAAATCTCCGTTGAAATTCAATACTCGCAATTGAAATCCAATTTCTGCCAGGGTTCTTCTGTGTCAATCTTCTATAAGATTTTTACGAATTCATATATTTTGTTCACATATTCGTAATTTAAATTTATGATATTCGTCTTCGAAATTTCACTGCGCCCTTGGCGCTGCCTTCAGCGCGTGAGCTTGATATTCTGTCGTTCGGAGAACAATGCACGGAAGTGAAAATGGTCACTTCTGCATTTTCGTTAACTTGAGCCAGTTAAAGCCACTTGTTTTCGAGTTTTCAACTACGTGCAGCTTCCGTGTAGCGAGTATTTGAGAGAAGCGCTTTATGAGTCATTTCTAGGCAACAGCCAATCAGATGATACTTGCTGCTTTTTCGAATGTAACCAATGCAGCTGCGTAACGTAAAATTAATTTTTGCAACACCTGCATGGAAAGTCCATTTTTATGCACCATTTACAAGCACCGAAAGTAGTCTTTTATACACATGTGCGGGAAAAACTTTCACGCATTTCTAGCGGTGTGAGAAGAAAACCTTCGCACATTGCCGGCGGTATATGCGGCTTCTGTTATTCTCCAAAATCACCTTCTTTATATTATTTTTTTCTCTATATTTGCGTTGCTGTTCATTCTGCAAAACACCTCTTTCTCTTGTGGTCAACATCGATCCTGGTCGTCCTCTTACCTGGTTATACGAATTCTTGATGGATATTATTCCATGGCTTATTTGGTTCTTCGCACTTACAATTTTATTTTCCTCTTTCTTTTGTGATACTTCCGACCATCCACCATCTTCATCGCCTTGTCTGCTGCTCGAAACTCCTCCTTTCTCCATTGTCATCGTAAATCCTCACTGTCCTTTTGACTGTTTGGTGATATATTTGGATTTACTATTATTTGATTGTTACTTTTCATACTTATTACTCACTATCTGAATTTTATTTTGGTTCTGCAAGACATCAAAGTGTCCACTGTCTCCGTCGCCGCTGAAGAGTAGCGAGAATTGTGTTTCATTTTGTGATCCGATCCGGTGTGGATGAATTTGTTCTTCGCGATACACGATTAAAGATATCTTAAAAATGTCCGCAGCTGCAGCTAATTCTGCTTCTCCCCCGTATATTCCATTTTTATTCATATGTGATTTGTAATCACCAGGTGACCTAATCACAGCACCGTTTGACTCATTACCTGTAATAAAACCCGCAAATGTAGACCAATTATCCACTATATTTCAAACGATACTCAGTCTCACCTCTGCGTGTCGATCTTGAGTGCCGTATACACGATACGCCAACGCGCGAAAAAGACAATTCCCGTCGGGAATCATCTTGATAATTTTCGTTTGCATGTTCATTTTTTGCGCGTCAGAAACAGATACCTATAAAGATATTTGTCAAAGACTGTCATAAACAGCCGATGACAGCTGTCAAAGGAAGTTTCGTTTGCTAGATGCTTTTTGTTTTGTTTTCGGGATCTCACCCCATCGCCAACTTCATGCGTATACTATTGTTATTATAATCTTTTTTATACTATTGTTATTATAGTCTTTTTTTACTATTGTTATTATAATCTTTTTCTACCTGTTCATTTGTTTGAAACTTTTTTATTAGATAGAGATATTCCGCACAAAAAATTACGGAAGTTTTTCAAACCTGGAATAATGTTTCAGTACTATTGTAAACTAAAGTGTACATTTACAACGAATTTCGACATACAGGAATTTTTTAATCATAGCTATTTTCATATAGGAATTTTTCGTCATAACTCGCAGAATTTAACATCATTACATAGCCTGCCAAAGTTTATTCACCATAATCGTGAACACAGTAGTAGTTCCGTACCATACCTATTACGGTATGAAAATTTCAGACCAAATAATTTTCGATGAGCGGGGGAAATGTGCTCGAATGTAGAGTGCTCCAGACAGAACTTGACATCATTCGTAATTTGCTTCTGGGTATGTACATACATACATACACTCCGTATTGTTTGTTTAAGCAATGTAGTACTCCTACCTTTACCGATCAAGCAAATTCACGCTTATTTTCGCTTCATTAAGTGAACAAATGAGCGAGAACGGTGCATTATTCTTTCATAGTAAAATTTAAGAAAGTTATCGATATACTGAAAATCATCTAAAAATGTAAGGTTTTCTGATACATTTTACGTTTCTCGCATATCCCGCATTTCTGAGGCCATAATCTTTGCTGGCGGGTGACCACGAAGTAATACTATTCGTGCGAGTGACTTTTTTCGTTCTGGAAAAAATGAAGAGTAGAACGAGCCATTCAAGGATCAGTAACCTCGGTCGGTAAGGGTAGGAGTACTATATGGTTATCGGCTGTTTCACATTGGTGCGGAGCGCGATCAAGCGGTAGCAAATGCAATGTAATAAATATAATGTTCACTAGATTGCATGCATTTTGATTGGTTACCGCTCAACCCCGCCTATGTGAACTCACCCTTAACATCAGCTGGAATCAATAGTTCACAAACGCACGTAGAATCGCCTGAACGCGGTCTGAAAGGGTACTGCAATTACTGTTGAATGTTGAGTCAAACGGATGTAGTAGCTGCTGGTTGTACGACATGGAAGATGATTGTTTCAACTAATTGTTAAATCTGATAGATTGAAAAACTTTACGTTTAATAATAATGCGTAATGTAGGTAAGTTTAAATAAAAGGTTATAAAATGCGATGCAAACAAAATATCTATTTTAAATTAATTATTTGCGAAATCAGCATGCGACCTGTCAAAATTTCGACGGTAGAAAGAGATGTAAGGTTCCCCCACCATCTATTGCAGAATATTTACGCGGGAATGTTTACGCTTCTACCGCCCTTTTAGTCAGGTAATTCGGTGTCAGTGCCCCTGATTTTGTCCTCTGTCTGTCCTGTTAGTAGAATTAGCCCGGAGAAAAATTAGTTTACTATAAATAATTCCGTAAGTACCGTAATTAAAATTTTATTCGAGCCTGACAATAGATTCATTCCTACAATCACAGAGTGATGAAAATATCCATGTGATTTTCACGCATGGTGAAATCATTGAATATGTACAATGTGAATAAATAATTGATATCGTCTTCAATATCTCAATAATATTGTTTATTGTTCTACTTTTAATTTGATTCCGGTAATCTTTCATTCGATTCAAATCAAATTTGTCATATTTTCGTTTTCATTTTCATTTTCATTTCACGTTTATTGTGACACATAACAAGTAGAGGCAATATAAACCGTTATGAGCAATAAATAACTTATATATCCCTAGGAGTAGGTTACCTTTTGTTGTGTGCTATCAGAAGCCGACTATACAAAGGTTAAAGTACATCCGTTGAGTTGACTTCCTTGTATTCCTTGTTGAAATCGCCTACTTGCAGGGAAACTTTTTGCAAGAATGAGTACTTCACCCAATAAAAACTGCAAACGGCTTTTCACGGTGTGTATAGAAGGCAATATCGGTAGTGGAAAAACCACATTTTTGAATAATTTTAAAGCAAATGATAATATGCTGGTTCTTCAAGAACCAGTGGAACTTTGGCGCGACGTTGGTGGAACTAATTTGTTGGTAAGAATGCAAACAATCATAATCACAGTAACACTAAAGTAGAAATCTAAAGTTTTTTTCTTACGTATTCCGTTGCAGGAAAAAATGTATAAGGATCCTGTTAGGTACGGTTGCCTATTCCAATCTTACGTTCAACTGACAATGCTTCAACTGCATACTCAGAAAACTAATCTACCTTTTAAAGTTATGGAAAGATCTGTATATAGCGCTCGCTGCTTCATTGAGAATATGAAACGTACCAAAATGTTGGAAAAGGTGGAAATAGATATTCTGGAACAGTGGCACGAATGGTGTATCCAGTGTGCTGACATTCAAACAGACTTGATAGGTAACTAGTGCACTCCAATATTCCCCACTCATAACATTATGAAGAAAAAGGAACTTACACTTACGTTTTTTTTTGTTTTTTTCTTTTTTTTTTGTAGCTAAATGTTGCAACCACTATATTGAATTCTTTCACACATCTGTTTATATATATTTCAAATTTACAACAGTGTACTTACGAACATCTCCAGAAGTAGTTTATGAGCGGATGCGAACTCGGGCTCGTAAAGAAGAAGATTGCGTGTCATTAGAGTATTTAAGACAAGTTCATGATGTACACGACGACTGGCTTTATAATCGGTCTCTATTTTCCGTACCTGCCCCAGTGATGGTTCTGGATGCGAACAAAAGTGTAAGTGAGATGATGGCAGAATTTGAAAAATGCAGACGCAGTATATTTGAAAACAGAGACAAATTAATCATGGAAAACAAAAATATGCAAAAGAGAAGAAACGTCGAACCTATGTCGCCATTGTCACCTACAAAAATTTCAGTTGGTAGCGTCTAGTGATGAAAAAATCGCATAGGTAAAGAAAGAATTAATATTTTAATGTAATGTGATTACAACATATATATTTTTATTAATTATATTGATTATTTTATCGTCCCAAGATTGGAGTTGACTTTTCACGTTGTGTTTGTTCACAAATAACATACTGAACTATTAGAGTGTTTAAAAAAAAACCGACTATTTTTCTTTTTTCGAAGAACATTGAAAAATCTTCCGAGTGTCCCTCAAAAATGACCTCGGTAAAATATGAGCTCTTAATATTGATATTTAGAGGTGGCGATTCTCAATTTTCTATTTCCCATTTAAATAACATGGGAAAAATATTTTTTAAAATTTGGAATTTTATTGCTCGAGAACGAATCAGTGTGAAGATATAAACAAAACATATTCTTGTAGGAAATTTTACGCTCTACAAAAAAGATCTGAATAAAGATTTGCGTAAGGTAAGTCGTTTCGGAGTTATCAGGCCTCAAACATCGAACCGTTTGAAATAATGATGTTATTAATTTATAAATGCTACAAAACTGACTCACATCACTTAAATAGTATTAAATAATGATGTTATTAATTTATAAATGCTATAAAACTGACTCATATCACTTAAATACTATTGTAGCAGTTAGTTAGTTACAAATAGTATTGTACAGTTTTGTAGCATTTTTAAATTAATAACATCATTATTTCAAACGGTTCGATGTTTGAGGCCTGATAACTCCGAAACGACTTACCTTACGCAAATCTTTATTCAGATCTCTTTTGCAGAGCATAAAATTTCCTACCAGAATATGTTTTGTTCATATCTTCACACTGATTCGTTTTCCAGCAATAAAATTCTAACTTTTTAAAAAAAATTTTCCCATGTTATTTAAATGGGAAATAGAAAATTGAGAATCGCCACCTCTAAATATCAATATTAAGAGCTCATATTTTACCGAGGTCATTTTTGAGGGACACTCGAAAGATTTTTCAATGTTCTACCAAAAAAAAAATAGTCGGTTTTTTTGAAACACTCTACTGTACTATACTACTGAAGGCATAAGTTGAATCTTACACATCGGATTTTTATATATTACATGCAGTTTTTACAGTTATTTCAACTTCCGGGATGAATTTATATCTGCTTATTTACCCAGCTCTAGCTCGTTACAAACATTCGATCACTTGTTGACAAAACTGTTTGTACACTTATTTTATTGTTATGTCACATTGTGGCTAAAATGATAGGTGTACTTGCAAGTCTTCTCTCCCGTGGCATCCGTACCATATTGCATTTGCAATCTACTTATGTAGTAGTAAATTGTGGTGAATTAAATTTAGTGAGGAATAGTTTAGGAATTGTGAACAACTCAGACATTTTATTTTTTGTTTTTTGTTATTTTATCATGCTGTAACTCATAAAATATGTAAGTAACTGTATATATGGACGCACGCATATCCAACTGTCCTTATTCAATCTTTTGCCTTGAGATGTAGAGTTATGAAAAATTGAACAAACTTAGAAAATTTAAGATTTAGGTAGAAGGGGAGAGTTGGAGCGGTTGATAAAAGATACGATAGTGAGATCCAAACCAACTATTTTTTTTTATTGCATACATGTATGCCTTATATGTACATTTTTCAAATTTCAAGACAACAATAAAGAATATATGTAAACATATACCTGTAAACGTAACACTCTATAGTATACATGGCTGGAATGCTTGAATGGCGCACAATGTAACTGCAATAATTAGGAATCAGTTTTCCTTCAATTCCAAAATTTAAGTATCGCACGATTGCTCTACACTATTCGTTATACACGGATATCATTTTCACGATAAATTCGTCAAACAAATTATTGCTCAAAATTACAATATTTACACCCAACTGGGACTTTAACATTGAAGCATATTGCACCAGAAACATTAGTTATGTTTATATGTAATTAGTATAAAAGTTGAACATATGTTATAAAATAATTTGCCATATGTTTGATAAAAAACGCATACCAATAGCATTTATCGGGCTTGTATAAAAATCATTCATTCGACATACAGCCCAATTAATAGGCTATGTATAACAGAAATGAGGAATTATTTTTATCATAAAAGATTCAGTCGGTTAAGCAGGTTTGTTGTAGGAATCTGCTAATTGTTCAGCACAATCGTACTCTCGACATGACCAAATTATAGAAATCAACTGACCCAACTGAGCGTCTTCTGCCTTAGCTTGTTTCCAGTCGAGAAGTAGTTTATAGACGACCTGCAACAAAGAACAGTCTGAAAATGCTGTAACTACAGATTTTGTAGGTACTCTTGTTGAATAAGTCATCTGAATTACCTCGGCAATGCCGTTGTCTTTATAATTTTCTTCAAATTGTTCAACTTGCCCCTCTGAATAGCCTAATTTTCTTGCTACGTCACGCCACCCGTATCCAATATGTGATTTTATTACAAGCATATCATCTCTGCTAATTTCTTTTTTACTCTTACTAATTTCCATGACATCATGCGGCATTGGTTTAAACTTTGGTTTTTGAGGAAACCCTTCAGAATTTGTTTTCCTATTTTCCCCATACTGATGAGTCACCTTCGAAACATAAGTCACCTTTGGACCAATGTTGATTCCAGTTCCATTAATTATATTATAATTCACAATATTTGCATTGGGTGCTGTGAGAAAAAAATTAAAAACAATGTGATTAATATTTATCTTAATTATTTTAATGTGTCCATGGAAAATTTTCATTGTATAACCAACATTCAACTTACATGTCTTGCGTTTCGATTTGGCATAGCCTCGAGGACTCCTAGATCTTGTTTCCGATTTGAAACTTCGAGCAGAACCAGAGTTTTCTGGATTTAGAAGCTCAGGTTGAGGTATCGATGTATTCGATTCAGATGTTTGTCTTTTAACTTCTGGCGTACTGTTTCTTGTATCATCGGGTTCAGGAGTTGCTGGTACTGATTTTTGTTTAATCTCTGTAGGTGGCACATTTAAATTTTCTTCTGTAATAATTCTCGGTGGATCCGGTCTTGCATCTGTAGTCAGACATTGTAGCCGGCGCGCCAGAGCTGTGATTCCGGACATTTTTGCTTGATCTTTTTTTTTAATTCATGCAAGATATCGCCACCCAAAATTTTTAAATACCTCTTGACCTTATTACGACTCTACTCGTAGATGTCACTCCTGCAACATTTTTATCTCGTAACAACAAATTGTATTTCAGGTGTAATACCGCGATTCTTGCAGTAGAACTATTCACACTAGTAGCATATGACAATACGAATTATTATTTGGTAGCAATCTGGAATTCGATCGATATAAACTGAACATAGCGATAACGCCGCTCTTTAAAAATAGATTACCCACACATTGTGGAAGAGGCGTGAAATTGAAAACTATTTCTGGGTGCTTGAAGAAAGCGTCAAACTTGAGATACGAATTTTGCACAATTTGTATCTGTTGGTTGGTTTCATAATTTTCAAAAGAGCAAATTAATGTGAAAATAATACTTGGTACAGAACGAAATTTTTCAACTGCTTGAGAAAGCTTTCCCAATTTTTTATCAACAATAAGAGTATTTCTTTTTCCAAATTGTAATAAGTTTTTCCACCGCAATAGACAATACAATTTATATGCACAATGATAAAGGAAAATAATAGTCTTGTTTTCTGGAGCTCCTGTGCACATGAGAATAGCGAACACCGATAAACATGGTATTTTCTATACAAAATGTAATGGTAAATAAGATTTTCCTTAATGTGTGCTTTTTCTCATCCACACTTATGCCATAAATGGGCGAATATGCATCAGAAAACAAGCCAAAGAAAAACAAGTAAAATAGTGCAGGCGCATTCAAGTATGATGTTGAAAATTTTTACGCCAATCCTTTGTTGAACAATTGCACAAAAGTAAAACAACAATATTTTTCAAGATAATCGTTTACAACTGTACCTGAATATTTCTATTTACTATTGCGATTTGGTAGAAAACATGTTATTTCTTTATTTTTGCGTTAATTGGAAATGTATTGGGGTTATTTTGTTCAGAAATGTATGTAGAATGGGGCTATTATGCCCCTTATTTCGTTTGAGGTGCGTGGATTTGGATAACTCGACGTTAAATCGACCCTCTTAAATATATAATCTTTGAAATTTTAATTTCCCCACATGTTTACAAGCATACACATGTTAAATTCTTCAACGAGATAACGACTGTATATTTTCCTGGAAAATCAAGCATGCCATTGTGCGCTTTCGAACAATGCAATGTTTCGATATCCACACATTTATTTATCATCAGAAATACACCTTTTGTCACGCGCTTTGAAACGTACAATAAACGGTTAAATATTGCCGATAAATCCAACTGATCGAGATCATGTATTCACATCATAAATTGATCAACTTACGCGTATGTTTTGTGTCGAGCCAGTGTTTGTTGAAATATGGAAGATATAATCGGGACGTGAATTATTTTAAGCAAATTTTTCCTGTAACTGCTGCCTCGTCCACAACTGCGGTTCACTTCGGATCAGAACAAGATATGACACTTGTTGCGCTCACTGGCCGCGAGCAAATGGTGCCCGCGCTTGTCGGGTGACAATTTCTTCAATTATCAGAGGAGTAATAAAGCACATGTATAAATAAACCTGGACGTAATCCGACAAATAGTTTGTCCTAGACTGTAGTGCAATAACCAGACCAATTCACATGGAATAAAGTTACAAGGATTCAGTCGCTCGATCATTAATTTTGAAAAGAAATATCTAAAATTACGATCTGAGAGAACGGGGCTTTCACAGCAGACGACGTATCGTAAAAGTGATTAATTATGCAATAATACTCGGTCAATTATTTTTGCAAAATTCTAATCTCATGACGAGTGAAATGGACGAGAAGAATTGCTTTGTAAAGTATTCTTTATCCGCTTCTTCTATGGATAGGTTAAATCCTATTAGAGATCAGTCGATGCATCAAACTTCCGAAATGAAAAACGCATGGCGCATCATAAGTTGGGTGGTGAGTAATAGGAATTCCCGTGTTTTAATCAACACCTAACACCATGTAAGTTGTTTATGTGTGAACATGTTTTGCTCCGCTTATGCTTACGTGCGTGAGCGTAAATCCCGCACGATTGGTATTCCACGTATGGCACACACTTAATTTGACAGAAACCTTTATTGGTTCGTCCATCTTTGTAAATACTTCGACTATCCAATGACTGATGTAGCAGATCGTAAAGCGGGAATTAGAAACTTTATAATTTTCATAATACATGGAGTTATGGAATACCGAAAATTATGATTGACTAATGAGATTACTGAAGTTCTACTGTATCTGCAGAATCGTAGTTCTAGTTGATAATTGATTCCAGGAACCTGAACAAATACCTGTGGAGGAAGATGACAAAGATAATGTACAGGCAACAGTAAACCGGGCAATATCAAGCCAGGATGGCATTTCAGAATCAATACAAGCCACGCAATATGGTTTTACGCAAGTCGAAAGATCAGGCTCGACGTTCGGATCAATTTGCTCAATTGAAAATCTTGCAGATTATTTATACGAATCACTAGAATGTGCTAATGGGAAACTTGAGGTTGATCATATACACAATATCACAGATTCTGAATTATCAAGTATTGTTAATGATCTAAGTAAAAAATTAAGTTACAAAGGAATTTATAATTTATGCCACTCGGTATGTGGTATGGACATGAAACTCAGCGAACGATTAATCAGCCTTTTGTGCAAGAATATCTTATTAACAGCAGTGAGTGGCCTTACTTGTTTAATTGATGAAAAAAAACATTGGCGAAAACTTTGCTGATATTACAATTTCATAAATTATTTTTTAGATAATTTCTATCGAAGAGCCATCGAGATTACTGAATGCAGCGATTACAGAATGTGTGGGAAAATTTCCAGAAGATGTGGAAAATCTAGTTTTTATACCTTCGCTGAATTCTGACCTAAAAGAAATAACAACGATACTCAGTATTACAAGTAGTTTGGACAATCAACAAAAACGTGCTTACATTTCGTGCGTACTTTACATAAAAAATTCATACTTACAGTCTTATGCCAAAGTACGTTTTTATTAACTTGACTGTAATTCTTGTTTTATTTAGTGACTTATCGACTAAAGTAAAGGATCTTAAGCAATGGCACATTTTGGTCCTACAAGATTTGGTGGTAGCGAACATAGATGACAATATTAAAGAAAAAGTGCTGGGTTTATTGTGGAAAAAATCCTACGACTTTTCCAGAGATAAAAATTACGGAAAATTGATACTGAGTATTTTGAAGACAAACCCACCGACTACAGTACAACAACAACATTTCTATGAAGAAATAGTTGCTGACCATAACACGTTGTTCAAAAAACTGATGGCCAAAATGTTAGAAAGTAATTCAGTTGTTTGACTTCTGATGTGTATCACATCTATTTAAAATTTAAAAGCATTTCTCTGATCTGAAAATATGCTAGGTTTATTTAGACATAATGAACACATGTTCGAAATCATCACCTTAAAAATAATCAGAATCAAACCGCGACAAGAAATAAAAACAAACTGCACTGAATGATGTACTTGACACTCCTATTTTCTTCATTTTTCGCCATAGCAAATCAATCTCCACTTTTTGATGATAAACATAGGTATAGGTGTTTATGATACGCAATTAACTGCTGATGATATACTTGATGTCAGGACTAACTACTCCTTAAATGCTGTTACAAATCGGTTAGAAATTAATTGATTGTGCCCGTATTTACGTTTAACCACCGCATACCGTGGTACCGAGATACCGACGTGGAACCGCGAATCTAGAACGCAACGTCAACATGTCAGAGGAGCCGTCAGGTGTGACTGTCGTAATATTTATTGGATTTGGCGTATTAACCTTCGTATTACTCTTTATTTTTGCAAAAAGGCAAATCATGCGATTTGCTTTGAGGTCGAGGAGAGGGCCGCATGTACCAATTGGACATGATGCGAAAAAAGTGAGTTTTCCGTGTACGTTATTTTTGTAGGTTATGAAACAAGGTATGTAATCACGAAATATGATTTATAACTGACGATTTCTACTAAGAACAAACAGCTTAGTTTCAGTAACAACGAAACGGTACACTTTAATTTATTTTATTTAAAACGAACTATGCTTTTTCACATTATAGTCCCTGAAACGAGAAGTGGAAAGGAGAATCGAAGTTATACCTAGAATATGTCACGAACCGCAGCTGATAAGTGATCCTAGATACATAGTCGCACCAGGTGGTCAGGTTCCACCACATTACTATAGACTAAAAGCTGTCGATGATGTAAAAAATTTAGGTATTGTATGAGTAGATTTACGCAGGCAGTTATCGTAGAGAAATATGTGGCATTATATTTTATTTTTGTACCATTTTCTTTCAGAGGCAGAAATCACTAAGTACGACAACTGCATGAAACGTCATCCAACTGAAAATTTGAGAGCATATCTTTTGAGAACTTTAGCTGCACCGTTAAATGGCAGTGGGCAGAGACTCATTCATCAATTTTGCGATCTGTACGAACATGCACGGCATGACCCAACTGAATTTAGCGACGAAGAGTATCAAGTTTATTCCAGGCTTGTTATGAAACTTATGGATGCGTTAGTTATTTTATAATGGATATAATTAATACTTTGTGATTTTTCATCAGACCAAATCCCTTCTGAATTTTTCTCTCACTCAGAATATTATTAACATGAATTAGAACAAGTCATTAACTGATTATTTCCTTGATATATTCCAATGCCAGATAATCAAAAGTTAAAACACGAACATCTCATGTCTGGTGAAAAGTATATCAGTTGGCATTAGATAAAAAATTTGCTAATTTTTTCACTTCTTTCTCAACAGAGCTCGCTTGTTGAAGTCTTATCCAAACAGTAGGAAATCCAGCCCCAGTCGCACACCAATAAAGAAGAATGTTGATACAAAAAGAAATATTTTAGAACCAAGAATGCGTCCGTCCGAAGATCAGATTTTATGTGGGTCCAGGCCACACACTTTGACAGTAATGGCATTAGACAATAGTGAAACATCCGTGTAGCATTATGGTTATCGTCACATACAACATATGTGACGAGCTTATACCATGGACTGCTTGAACAGCGGCTGTACTTGAAGTATACAGATTTTGATGTACTTCTTGAGCTGCAGTTTTGTATTTCAATTTATATTTATTTTTTTATACACAACTATCCAGTACTTCTTCATGCGGAATTAGTACCCACTGCTCTTTAAAACAAGGTGTATTTTATTTGTTATCGGTAAGAAAAATATCTCTTTATTTTATCGGGATCATTGAGATCATTGTAAATAACATATGGATGCAAATGGTGATCAAATCTATCGGTTTCTTCAGTTGAGTATTGAATTCATTTATTCATTTTAATCGACGCACTGGTGTTCAAACTGAAAATAATGTAAATAATAATGTAAGAAAAGCATGATTATTGTAAGTATAAATGATAGTCTCGACTTTACGGATTTGTCATTGCCATCGTCGAAGTAAAATTTTGTAAATTCTGTTGTCAGAATGATTTGGAATTATAATAATCAATAGGTGTACACGTGGTATGGTAAATGATTGTAAACGAATAGTTGTCAAATTCTTCTGTCGACATGACTCGTGAAGTGTGTAAATTCATATCACATTAGAATTGATGTCGATCTGTATATTTCGACAGGTAAACTTAATCTTTTGCTATTGCACTTCCAAGTGACTAAATATACTCGTAGCATCTTTGTTTGACCGTATGTTCTCATTCTACATTCGAACAAATCACATGTCATTGATGTCATAAATTAAGGCTGAACAATTAGTCGTATGGATGTAATAATGTACCAAATTAAAACCTATTTAATATTATGTTGGGTCTTGAACACTTATCTTACTTCTACATCCGAAAAGTCATAACGGTAAGTGCATTCGTGGTTTATGCGATAAATATTTAGTCCAGGCGTCGTTGAAGTATCGTTCGTGTTTGAGAGAGACCAAGGCATTGTGATATGCAATTGTGTATAATTCGGGTAATATACTCGATCGCATATGGTGCAGCCATTCCATAATCTGTAATGAAAATACCATTCATCTTTCGCAAAGTAACAAAATGAAGAATATAGTCAGATATGAAATTGACAATCACCTGAGTAACAAAACGACGCCAGTGTTCATTTTGAACCAAGTCTGCAATGGCTTGGGAGAACATACTGACCCGAAGGCCTCTAGACAGAACAATCGATTCACTGTTTGTCAACAGGCAATCATTGCCAGAGAGGCAAATGCAAGAAATGAACAATACATCGGAGAGAAATATAGCTCTTTGATCATTATCTTCCAGCGATAAGTCAGCTAATATGGCTTGAATACGTCCCATCAGTTCTAACACCCATTTTGAAGTAGAGGATTCAGATCGCATTTTTGATTGAACGTATAACATGGTTCTCAGAACAAATACCTGTTCCCTATACGTGAAAAAATGTTATGTTATTATCAAGCATTTAATAACAGAATGAACCTCTTTCTAATTTAATCGCTTCAATAACGTCTATATTGTACCAGAGTTTACATGAAACGTAAATATTACCCAGGCATGGTAATGGCAGTGTCAATGACTTCATTCATCCAGGCGAGTGGTAATTCTACATCCTTTTTCAACGTCAATTCTGCTCTAATTGAAATCGCTTTTTTCAGACGCTGACTTGTAACTTCCCACCAGACACTCGGTGATGTCATTCTTTCGATATGCTTTGATGACAATTCAACAACTGTATCGACATAAAATTCGAACAGTTTGCTATCACCCTCTATTCTATCCAAAAGCCCTTCCAATATAATGGAAAGTAAGGTTCTATTTGCATCATGAATTGTTTCATCTTTTAAAGTATGTTTATAGCATACCATGATTTCTTTGTACATATCTACCGATTCGTCATTACCCATAAGAGCTTTTTCCAAAGTGTAATTCAACGTTTTTTCTAGAACTGGTCTTAAAATATTGGGTGGTACTCCTTTACACAGATCCTGCAAGTTTGCATATATTAACACATATTCTTGGAATTGTGTGACTGCTTCGAATGTGGTAAGGTAGTTTTCAATAAATCGTTTAGCGGATGGTGATATTGTCATTTGGTGGCAAGCCAAAGCTATGACATATTTTTTAGCCTCATCATTTAATTGCAAGTGTCCTTGTAAAAACACCCAGTTTATAGGAGGTAGGGGTTTTGGGTATTTTTGTGAGAGTATTCTCAAACATTCGACAATTATTGGCTCTCTGTGATCTTTAGGAGATACGCTAGAAAGTCTTATGTAATCGCCGATAGCTTTTATAACACTTTTATCTGGTAGGTAACGAAAGTTATTCGGTTCTCCCTGAGGCGGAGAATATATATTCCCTCGAAAACTGTTGACTTCGGATTTGATAAAAGATATTAACAAATCCCCAGCTGCTCGCAAGGCTGACGAATTAATATTTTCCAAAATTTGTATCCAGCACGTGCCAGGGATATACGGTAAAACTAATTCAGGCTTCCTGGCCGCATCCGCTGGCGTTTGACAGTAGATATCTGGCAGTTTTAAATCTTTCCGGAAATTTTCTGGCAATGATTTCAATGGTATTAGCTCTAAATTGTATGCAGATAAGGCACGCAAAGCAGATGTAACTACTTCTGTGGTTTCAGAAGCGGCAACGTAACTCCATAACTTAGTTATTACTTCAATAACAAGTTTGTCAAAATTTTCACTTGGCCGACGCGGATATGATGGTATATCCCCAAGTAACTCGCAAAGGCTTTGTAAGACGATGCTTCTCTTATCCTTATTCAGTTTCGGAGATAAAATCTTCCATGTTGAACATATGTCAATAACTCCAGATTCACACAGTGCCGATATACCTTTCAAAGCCAAAGCACTCGGGGCACTACCCTTGAGATCGTTACACCTGTTTAATATTTGTGACAGCAACGGAACTAATTCAGCTCCATGCTCTGGTCGAGTTTCGCAAATGTATTTCATAGCCCTTGCACAAGTTATACTTGTCTCCCAAGAATGATCATTTTTGCTTGCATCCACTAGGGCAGCTTGGAGATATCGATGAGATCGTGGCTCATTTTTCCACGTTTTTAAGTAAAGCTCTATTGCCAATTGTTTCAATGGTTTCCCATATCCCAGTAAAGTTTCCAAATTGTGAATTATCAATGGTACATTCTCTTTGGCTATTGCTAGTTCAGGTAAAGAAAAAAGCAACGCTTTAGTCTCATTGTAATTTTGTGAATTAGTTAGCTTATATAAAACCAAGGAAAGCAAGTGAGATGCGAAAGAATTATTTTCTTTCACAATACCCAAGAGAATCTGGCATACTTTTATTGCTACTTTGCTACTTTCTGTTTGTAAGAATATACCGCTAAGAAACAGTTTTAATTTGTATTTGAAGTCTTGAGGAGCTTTCGAAATATTCTCCAGCCATAAGATCATGTTCTCATTGCATAGAGTTTCTACGCAACAGCATGTTTCCACATAGAACGGTACATTGGAATCGAAATACTTCAGTGTACTAAATGTTTTGTTTGCGTAAAGTCTTTTGGTGTGTGAAGACCATGTTTTCCTAGTTTTAATTGAATTTATCACATCTTTAGCAGTTTCCAGACCATCGCATGATAATAATGAAGGATACGCCATCCATTGTAGCAAAGATGCTAACAGCATATGCATACTTGTAATACTGCAAGACGTATCTATTATAGTTGTACCTACAAAAACATATACGTTTATTAGAAACATTAATATAAAGAAAGTTGAACTTCAGCATTTTGTTTAAGGCTTAGATGTACTCACACAACCGAATAACGTTATTCAAGTAAACGGCAGGACATATTAAAATCAATTCAGCCAATAAAGCTATAGTAACACTGCTGGCTTCATTGTCATTATCTTTGAAAATCTCTGAAAGTATTTCCAAATTGGCTCTCGGATCACAGCCATGTTTGACTAATTCAAGAGCAAGAGATGATATCAGCAAAGTCAGAGCAACGTACAATTTTTTATCCTTATTAAGTAAAGCAAGTTCAGTCAGTTCAAGAAGTCTATAGTTCGTATTGATACAAGAATTTGCATTGCTGGTTTGCAGCCAGAGTAATGCTTCGATTTGCAGATAAACTGCATGATTCGTCTTTATCAAGAGATGCCAAGTTTGCTGTTTACAGCTTTCGGAGAGTGTTGATGTTGGGTTACATAAAATGAAGAGAAATACTGGACGTAAGAGTTCTATGCTGTTTTGTGCAATCCTGAAACAAGAAAAAATTTGGGTGATGCACTTCTATTGCGGAGTGGCTTTTAAAAGTAACTACGTTGCGGAAACTCACTCTTTTTCATAATGGTTTACCATAAACTGCATTTGATTCAAAATGTCCCTCCAGATATCTTTATTCAGATTCAAAACAGTAATTAATGGATGTTGTGGCGTTTTAAGTGTGAAGGGGCACATATAAGGATTTTTGTCATCGTAAATTTTTAATGCAAGTAACAGAAGGTTACTTATTGCCGCCGTTACAGCCGTGTAATTCCTACAATAATATTTTATGAAAAGTGATAAATTTTTCTGTAATATATGTTTCCTGCTAATGGAAACGACTCATTTCATATTGTGTTCTCAGCTATGGTTGTTACTCACTTGGTTGATCCTAACAAAGCTATGAATCTGGACAATGTGGTACCGATACTAAGTACGCCATTCTCCACAAGAGTCGTGAGTGCATGGCATGCCGTGACGCTAATCAGGGCATTACTGCTCTCGCATTTGGAAATCAACGTTGCCAATTCTGGTACCTGTGGATTCATATTATTTTTTTTTCACTCACCCCTTCATTCTATTTCCCCTGAACATTTTTGCTAAGGTCTACATTTGAAATATTGAAAGGTATTAATAAATAACACAGCTTTTTTAAAGAAAAGGAATCCCCTTATATTCGATGAATCGTCCAATTACGACACATTGTACTATGTTCGAACAAAGTGGGTGTGATGAATTATTTTAAAATTATTCACCCCAGACACATCCCCACCGTTCAGTTCATCGCTGCGGTCTTTTATTAGTCCAACAATCTTCGAAATTGCCTAAAAAGTGAAGAAATTCTTTTAAATAATTTCCAACGTAAACTGATGTGGGAACTTTATCAACAAGCTGGCATAATTTGAAATGTTGTTGTTACTGTGGGACTTACGAATGTAAATATATTTTTCCTGTAAATTGCTTATCTCATAATGATGCTAAATGAGTTTGATAAAAAATATGGAATGCCCGTAAAATACAACCGGTGCAAAATGCAACGGTAGTTTTATATACTCACATGTGAAATTAATATGGCATTATTAGTTGCCAATTTACATTCAACTTCATCCATGTTTCTTCTTTTATTCAGCACAAATCTCGTACGCAAATATTATTAATACCATTTGCATTCTCATGAAAGTACTTTTTATGCGGACATTTAGAGGTTAGATGTGCATTCGCGGAACTTCATCTGTAACTACTTTTGTTCGAAAATTCTTCATCTATCGTATCTACTTTCGTCAAAATTTGAGAAAATAATATGATTTTTTTTACATATTCATGTAAATTCATCCATTACGTCGTGTAGGTATGTAAAATCTGAAAATTGTCTCGCCTTCCCGATTGGTGGCCGCGGCCTACACGTGGCTACATCGACACCACATGTGAGATCGGGAAACGTCACGATTCAGAGACGTTTGACTGCATTTGATGAAGGAATATATTTTTATTATTCTAGTCATAACTTACCCACTGAACTCTATAAACTTACCTACCATTGTTGTCCTAGTAAATAAAAGCAGAATCACTAAGGAAACTGTCGGTTAATGCAAACGAAATAAAAATTTGAACAATATGAGTATGAAAAGAATGTGACTGAAAATCATTTTGTTTGGAAAAAAGTGATATTTAATACTCATTAAAAATATAAATTTCATTATTTGCAATCAAATGACCGTTAATTTTAGTCATATTTATAATAAAATAGGTAAGTCTAGTTATTGTTGGAAAAAATACTGTGCGGCTGGAGTGTATGTACGCACACTTGTTTTACACAACTCTTACCTATGATATTACTAATAAGACTGAACAATTTTTGTACATAATATAATTTATTACAATTGATCTTCAAAAAGAAGAACTAGGATAATATTCATTATTCAACAATAGCACCCCTTAATGCATAGGGAGCTCTATGTAGATTACAACACCCAAATTTCATGCAAATGATCAATTGTCCAGGCAAATTGTAAAAGCTATAATATTACAGCGATATGATGATATCATAGACTCAAAATACTGAAAGAGGTAATAATGTACATACATTGCGTGTGACTATACACACAAAACAGTTTAATTTTCTCGGTATTGAAGTAATTGCATATTTTGTTTCATATTAGCGCGCTGATTAGCGTGTTTATTCATTGTTAATGATAAAATGGATTTAAAGAAGTGGTAAAACGTGTTTATAACTTTGTTAAAAAGTTATCGGTGGTTTTATGTTGCATTAATTTTCGGAGTATTGTTTATTTTACATGGGTATTAGGGAAGTGTACGATCCTGGTGGTGGCGTATGTTAAAGTAAAGATTGATAATTCGAATTCACTTTAGTAACATGTTTCATACGCTGGTTTATCAATAATAAATTTATTTCGCCATATTCTGAGATAGTTCTAGGCTAATGATCATTTGCCTCGAATCTTTTGATAAGACAATAACAATGTTCGTGTCACACGTTTTATAATTTAAATGTTACTTTCTTTGTAGAATTTACAAATTTAAATAATTTTATACTGCATCATGCGACATAGTAACTAGGTACTATGTCTGAGTAAATTATATGTAAAACTGTCAAGATCCTGCAACGATTTAAATTTCTCTGATAAAATAATATTAATATATCAAATAAAGAATCCTAAGTAATTAACAATAAACTATTCAGCTTGAGTTATCAAGGACCAAAGCCAGCATTGTTTCTTATTTTGTACAAACTAAAATGGCCGAAAGAAAGGTAGATATTCATGTGATCAAAGTTCTAGCACCAGTCATAATGACTTTTGCATTCAGTGTTTACGTTATTAAAAAAGTTCGCTTTTAACTTTGCTTTAATCATAAACAATGCGAGATGAAAGTTAATTTACAGGAACGGCACCAATTCAATTTCAAATTTATACATTTCTTTAATATTTAGTAGACTATTATTTACAATAACTTGCTACAATATATCAATTCCTCCGTAAATTTATAATAGAAGTTTGCATTTATATATTGAATGGATAACGAAAATTTAATGATGCTGGATTTGATTGAAAACTCTTTGATGGAGCTCGATAATATCAAGAAATGAAAACACGCTAATAACACTTGATAACGCTGTAATCAATTCCAAATCTAAGTGGCTCGTTTATTCTTCACTTTAACAAATCCTAAAATTACGAGATGTGTTAAATTTGTGAACGCGTTTACTTTGTTTCAAATTTTAACACATGTCAACTTAAAGAAATCATAACATTGTCATATCTATAACTAGTCGTAATTATTCGCTCATTAACCATACCGAATCACACGCATCCATTCGTCGTCAAATATCTATAATTTTCAGTACGATCAGTCTTAAGGCTGCAGTCTGTCATCGATTCTATTTACACCAGGGCATATTTACAAGGGTTTTTGAACTAGGGGAAAAACAACAGTTTTGATGTAACGTTTCTTCAAACACTACACTATTTTTATGGCATTATCGATGTGTAGCTTTGATATCGACTTTTTCACTCGAAGTGCTGTTAGTCGAACTGCAGGATTTCGATGCCAGCATTCCGTCATGACTTTACTCAGCGCAAATAGAACCTAAAAATTAGCAAATTGATTATACATAAAATGTTCTGCCAATTTTTTAAACTGGATAAATTCAGTTATTTCATCGAATCAATTTTATTTCCTTTGCGAATCATTTCAATTAGACTCTAATACTTACAGAATCATTTTCCCATCTCGTAGGTATAACTGGACGCCTCTTTTTGACAGACACAGCTAATCTCATATCTTCAAAGTCTGGATCGCTAGGCACAGCGTCATGATAAGGCAAAGCATATGGCTCGGCCGTAGACACCTTGCCGCCAGTAGCGCACCTCCTGCATACTTCCCATAAAACAAGTCCAACTGAATACATATCAGCCATTTTGAAGGAATCGAACGAGGAGGTGTTCAAAGTCTCGTCCAAGACCTCAGGAGCCATATATCGACGTGTTCCCACACGTGTGTTAGGTGCTATGTCGATCTCTCCGCTTTCGCTATAAAAACCAATAGATTCAATGTAGTAAAGCATAGAAGTTGCCAAGGACTTAAAAGGAATGTTTGTAGCCATGGTTTGAAACATTACTACAAGGTTCTTAGAAGTAACTGGTTGTTGCGCAATATTACCTTATAAATCTCACAGCAAGACCAAAGTCTGCGATCGCGCATTCCCCGTTTCTTTTAACTAGAATATTTCTACTCTTTATATCTCTGTGTGCTATTGCTGGCTTTCCTCTAGTGCCAAATATCTCTGTATGCAAATGTGCGACGCCTGAAGCAATTGACAAACAAATTGCCAATAAGGAAGGATGATCTAGAACTGTAGTTTGCAAATAATCATGCAGCGAGCCCCTCTCGTGATAATCTGTGATTAATAACATCTGAGTCCAAGATCCGGTTCCTTTGATATCGGCAGCAATGAAACCCAAAATGTTATCGTGTCTCATTAGAACGGTTTGATAAATTTCTGTTTCTCTAAACCATGATGCTTCTTCCAGCGTGAAGAATACTTTGACCGCAACTTTCTCCCCTCTCCATCTTGCAAGCCACACTTCGCCGTATCTTCCTCTTCCGACGCACTGGGAGAGTGCCAACTGCTTGGCGATTGTTCTTTGCACTAAAAGCGGTAAGCCTGATCCTGAACCACTACTCTGATCGATTAGATCCTTGAGCATTCCCTGCGAAGGAACCAGGCATGGCCCGCGCTCTTTCCGCCTGTACCGACGGTACATTATGAGAACAGCGATTAAAAGTATCATCAAGCAAACCGACAACGAGATGGCCAAGACAATCAGTGTCGTACTTGATGTTACGGCCATTGGATTTGGCGGTACAGTGGGCCGAGTTGTGTATGTTGGAAAAACACCTTGATTGCATAACGAGGTGTTGTTGCAGCATATTATGTTTTTTCCATTCCAATGTGGGACCAGCGAACCCTTACATTGCATGAAACCTTGTTCTCCAGGAGGTAAGCAGCCAAAAGAATACTCGGAAACGTATTCTTTGATCTCATTGTCCCATACTTCTTCGACGACACTAAAACAGTGTCCGCCAGGTTTTCCCTCACAAGTACCATTTGGCTGGTTATCCGGGCAGTGACCTTCGCAATAACATGTGATCCCAAGAACTGAAATCAGATTAGAACACTAGTTAAAACATGCGACGCTGAAATCACCAGCAGCAACGTTAAGGTAACGAAGCATTGGAGAAAAATCATTATTGTACAATTTATCATGTCTTGCAAGGAGTTGGCTCTTTATTTAGTTTACTTAGACAATCGAATTAACGTTTTTTCGTAAGCATTCATCGTTACAGTAACGTTACGTACTAAATTCTATCTCATTGAAAAATACGGGATACAAATTCAATCGTATTAAAAAAAGATTCAAATCTTATACTATAAAGTAGAATTAATATTCACCTTCTAGTATAATTGAATATTTGGTGTTTGACGTGTTAAGAAGGTAAAAAAAAAAAAAGAAAAAGATTGCGCATTAAATCTATAACATCAATCAATATTTAATTTCTTGAAACCTTTCGCGTATCGAACGAAGTGGAAAAAATTAATTCCGCGTCAATTCTTACACTGATCAGTATCCGAAATATTTGGAAAAAAATGGAACGGACCAATTCGTTTAAGCGCAATGATCTATTTAATACAATAAGGGATCATTTCAGTATGAAAAAAATATTTCGAGCTATAGTCAGTGGTGAATATTTACACTTTGTGTTTGAGTACGCATTGTTAGGACTAAATGCAATCCCGTTTGCATTATCCATACAGCAACCGTTACTTATTATGAAAATCCGTTTCACCGGAGCAAAGAGAATTTCCTTAGTGTCGCATCGACGACCGATCCCGGCGGTTGCAACAAGTTATAACTGTTATAAGTTGTGAACGAAGCGTCGCGATCCCATTACATCGGTTCGTCGCCCCTTCTGGAGTAACATATTGGCGCCAAAGGCGCCAAGCCATACAATAAGTTACTTGTACAAGCCGACGAATGAGGATAGCCAACGTAAACTCTTCGACTCTTCGCGTTACGTGTTTCGTGCGAGTGTTACAAGCGTTGAATCTCAAGTGGTCCATGAGGGTATACGACGTTGAAAAATCCCCAACAACAATCGTGTCACGGATTTTCGTTCGTATAATGTAGAGCCGATTAAGGTTCCAGGTTATATTGTACGTTGTATGTATGTAGATATTATACATTATACGGTAAGAACGTAGGACTCGGTCGGGTTTAAAGTTTTTAAATGGAGTCGGAGAGAAGGAGAGAAATGCCACGATCGGAGATATACAGGACTAAGTGGTGGGAGAGGGAAATAGAACGGGTCGAACCGAGATAAATATAATTAAATGATAATTGATCATGGGAGAGTTGAGGTTGCTTGACAAGTTTCGCGTGGGCGTGTGCCGGGCGCGTTCTACACGAGAGAGGCGATCATCTCACGTTATCAGAGTCGAAAGGTGGGAGAGAGCATCTCGAAATCTCGAATACCAAAAATGGTATAACCGGCGGCACAGGATTACCGGTAGGATTACCATATACGTCGAATAATACCTTATACTACCCAGCTTTTCCATTATGTACCACCATCTTTCTCTTATTCGTTTTTTTTCCCCTGCTCGAATTGCATTCCTCCGTCGACCTGACGATTGGTCTTGGTAATTCTTGTCAATGCAGACCTTTATTCGACTCTTCTAATTTTTACTACTATAACGAATTTCCGGTTAAC